>NC_139692.1:9920782-10520782 GCF_964106915.1 Podarcis gaigeae
AAACCCGCCTCATCTCTGTGGGTTTCCAGCAAGGGCA
The DNA here is from genome assembly GCF_964106915.1 of Podarcis gaigeae. Classification (NCBI taxonomy): domain Eukaryota; kingdom Metazoa; phylum Chordata; class Lepidosauria; order Squamata; family Lacertidae; genus Podarcis; species Podarcis gaigeae. The sequence goes on from NC_139692.1 coordinate 9,920,820, forward strand.
GGATCCTGTAGCATACTTTGGCGACAAAAAATCAAATAGAAGAATTTAGCTACTGTCTTGGTGAGCTCCTGGTCTCTCCCCTGTAATAAGAAGCACATAACCTCTGTCTCTGGTTTCCATGTTGGAATACATAGATGGTCTAGAAATTTTTGCCGAAGATCATCATACATTTTACTTTTAAGGCTGGTGCAAGGTCACCCAGTGGGCTTCACAGTTGAGTGGAGATTTAAACCCTGGTCTCCCAGGTCCCACTCCAGCACTCTGAGCCCTACACCATGCCAGCTTCCATACGGTATTAGAAAACTCTGCTTACCTCATTTCCATGACACATTTGAATGCCACCCTCTCTTTGAGTTGCTCAGAGACAAAAACAACTGGCAGGTGAGCAAGACCCAATTGATTGATCAGCAGGCATGACAGGCCAAGAAGATCAGTCAGCCACTGAGCAAGCCAGTGACAGCAGAGGGTACTGTAGAGGTCTCCTAGTGACCTTCCAGTGACCCTCTGTCTCTGCTTTATCCCCAATCTCTCAATGGATAAGGATGCAACTTTTCATTTCAAAGGAGCCTTTTTTGAACTGTTGTGTCAAATGCTTTGATTCCTTTATTTTTTAGGGATCAGTGCAGTGCCCAGCATGGTGGCATCTATCACATCTGGACATAAGACCTATCTTGTTGAGAAATTCATGTCAGGGTGGTGAAAAGAGGTTTGGGATTGGGCAGCAACAGCTCAAAACCAGCAGTACATTCTGTCTCTGGGGTACCCAACACGGTGTCTTTCAGATGTTGGTCACTCCAACTCCCATCAGCCCCAGCTGGCATAACCAATAGTTAGGAGTGTGAGTTGTGGTCCACAACTTCAAGTGGGCGCCACACCATTGTTTACCCCCCATTCTATGCCATGTCTTTGAATCATGGGTGAGGACCCTAGGCTGGAACCCAGATGGTTTTTCTCCTCTGGCTGGTGGGAAATGGGGATTTTGTTTTCACCAAAGCAAATTTCTACTTCAAAAGAGGGGAAATTGGGGGAGGGCGGTGATAGGTCAGTGGTAACGAAACTGCTTTGCTTGCAGAAAGTCCCAGATTTTGTCCCCATCACCTCCCGGTAGGATTGGGAGAGTTTCCTATCTGATACCCTCAAGATCTGTTGACAGTCACTGTAGACAGTACTGAGCTAGTTGGGCCAATGGTCTGATTCGGTAAAAGGCAGCTTCCTATGTTCCTATGATTTTCCTTGGGTCCACAGCTAGATAGGAAGTAGTTAACACACACACCCCACCACCAATCTGCCTGCCTGCCTACGGTGACCCTGAAAATTAGTGCACCAACACAGCTAGTTGCATCATTATTATTATTATTATTATTATTATTATTATTATTATTATTATTATACAAATCTGCACATTAAACAAAAGGAAACATTCAGGGTCTACTTTGGCTCTCAAACAGCTTGTAACCAAATGGTGCACGGCCCACTTACGAGATTCCTTCAAGGCTCCTCTGTGTGTGTGTCATTGCTGAATTATCATTTCCTTTGTCTGAAATGGAATAACAAGAGCAGGATATACCACCCATATTTCCTTTTGGAAAGAAAAGGGAGGGAAAGGAAAGCGGGTAGAACAACCAACACTCCTCCTCTCTCCCCCCCCCCCACTTTTGCATCCCCAGACCTGTAGAAGTTACTGAGCTGAATTACAGAGATGAAGGTTGGATGATTAACCATCTTCCTGCATTTCAGCATCCCAGCCATTACTCACTCCAAACCTGAGGCTTCTCAGTTACATAGCCCCGCACAGGCTGGCCATTTTTTCCATTGACTGAAAACACATTCTGACTGAAAACAAACTTTCGATCCCTGAGGCTTGGCATGCCTCAGGTCCCTCACCATATTTAATCAACGGGAAGCTAAACACTTTCAATCCGTGATGGCTCATTTGGAGAAGGAGCTCTGGGCCTTTGCTCTGTGCCAGATGTAATAACTCTCCCCTTTTCTTTTCTGAGGACTACTTTTATAATTTTGCTATTTTTCAACGTCAGGCCCATCTTTTGAAGAATTTTTATTGGATTTCCCGCTAGACATCACCAAGAATTTTATTTCTTTGGCAAAAAAAAAAAAAAAAGTATCAAGCAGAACGGGGGGGAAGAGAAACTCAAATCATAATCTTGCAAAACAGATTATTATTAGTTGGGAGTTCTTTGTTTACACAAATATGGTCACAAAGAACCAGGCTGTGGCTTCTCGGGTCTTCAGCTGTCTACAAAAATGCCTTGCTGGGTGGTTTATGAAAGCCAAGTGGCACAATGTGAAGAAGCAATGCATGATTTCTTTCATCATACAGACAACCATTGCAGGACAATAACTCCATGGTACAGCAGATGCTCTGTGTTCAGACAACCCCTGGTTCAATCTCCGGCAATTTCCAGTTATGGCTGGGTTTGACTCTTTTCTGAAATCCTGGGGAGCAACCACCAATCAGTGTAGACAATACTAAAGTCCCATCTGCACTATACACTTAAAGTCGTCTTCCACAACTTTGTCATAGCTTTCCCCCAAGACTCCTGGGAACTGTAGTTTGTTAAGTTCTATGGGGACCCCAGTCACCTCACACAACTACAATTCTCGGAGTAGGTTAACAATTAACCCTTCTTTCCCAGGATGCCTTTTGAATCTCTATAGGCAGGGTGTTCCACAAGACATAGCCAATGACACTAGAGGCAACCTCCAAGAGCCTGGATCTTAAAGCTCATCTATCCAGTCCTCTGCCTGGGACAGAACCGTCCTTCAGCGGTCTTTGCCAACCTGGTGCTCTCCAGATGTTCTTGGATTACAACTTTGGAGGAAGGGCCATGGCTCAGAGGAAGAGCATGCAGATCTTAGATTCAATCCCTGGAGCTTCCAGGTAGGAGCTTCCAGGTAGGCAAGAAGGAACAGTTCTCTTATTCTACTCTGTGCATGATCCTTAGGGTGATGTTCTTTAACTCCCATCAGGATCGGCCACTGTGGCCAATGTGCAGGGATGGTGAGAATTACTTGCTGCTTCTGTTGCATTCACAGAACTTTTTCCACTCACTTAGTGACTTCCTTGGATACATCCCATTCCACATGGTCTTCACTTGATATAGCCATCAAAAGGACTCGCGCAAGAGACATGGACGTTGTCTTGCACTTGCCACCGGCCAGTTCATATGGCAAGGATAGGCAATCTGCTTTAATTCTCCCACCATCCCTGACCACTGGACATTCTGACCAGCTGGAGTCTGACAACATCCACAGGGTGACAGGTTACCCACCCCTGCCCTGTTTAATCAGCTCCCAGAGACCTACTAAGCATCAGAGATCTCTCTATTGCTAAACCCAAGAGCAGGTAAGAATCACTTTTAGAAACCAGCAGAAATGCTGCTTCTCGGTGCCAGTGTCTGGCCTATGCAGAAAAAACTTTGCTTCTAAAACTTGATTCTCCACTGGTTACAGTCTGTGCCATTTCGCATAGATGGGTTAGTACTGTATAACGTGCTACATTTGCCAAGCTAAACACAGTATGCTCTTTCAATAACCGTTTTTCTTTTGTATTTTAATACACGTTGCCATTTTCTCCACAGACACACCAGTTGTCAGCAGCTAAAAAAGCCAATGCAATTCTGGGCTGCATCAATAGGAGTATAGCATCTAGATCAAGGGAAGTAATAGTGCCACTGTATTCTGCTCCGGTCAGACCTCACCTGGAGTACTGTGTCCAGTTCTGGGCATCACAGTTCAAGAAGGACACTGACAAACTGGAACGTGTCAAAAGGAGGGCAACCAAAATGGTCAAAGGCCTGGAAACGATGCCTTATGAGGAACGGCTAAGGGAGCTGGGCATGTTTAGCCTGGAGAAGAGGAGGTTAAGGGGTGATATGATAGCCATGTTCAAATATATAAAAGGATGTCACATAGAGGAGGGAGAAAGGTTGTTTTCTGCTGCTCCAGAGAAGCGGACACGGAGCAATGGTTCCAAACTACAAGAAAGAAGATTCCACCTAAACATTAGGAAGAACTTCCTGACAGTAAGAGCTGTTCGACAGTGGAATTTGCTGCCAAGGAGTGTGGTGGAATCTCCTTCTTTGGAGGTCTTTAAGCAGAGGCTTGACAACCATATGTCAGGAGTGCTCTGATGGTGTTTCCTGCTTGGCAGGGGGTTGGACTCGATGGCCCTTCTGGTCTCTTCCAACTCTATGATTCTATGACCTGGTATAAGGCAGTTTCCTATCTCCCCACAATTTCTGTATGCCTTCTGAGGATTTGATTGATTGGGACTGATGCCTTTCTAGTCATTGTCAGGCCAGGCTGGAAGAGTCAGATCTACAGTTGAGAAACATTCTATGCCTGCGGTGATCTACCATAGGGAATTTCCTTGGTGCTTTATAATTCAATCACAACCCCCTCTCCTCCACCACTGCCTCTCCCTCTCCCCCCGCCCCCAAAAAAGTGACTATGCTGCAGATCTGGCACATGAATCATGGGAACTTAAACAAAATATGAGCCAGACATACTCTAAGCATGGTAAGCACTATGTGCCAAATCAAACCATAGCCTTTTGTGCACATGCCATGCAGCTAAACCAGGAAAGGTTTTTGCAACTCGAATGCAGGCTTATTCCCTGTGAGCTCATGACCCCAAATCAAACGCCTCTTGAAGTGCACTATGTCCATTACTAAGATCCAAATCTTTGCAGCCTGCATGTATTAGGAGTGTTCCCACTCCCACACGTTCCCATCAGAGCTTCAAGAATGCAGCCTTCTGCCCGAGGAGCAAAGCCTCTCCTTTGTTCTCAGAGCAGGTTCTGCTGTCTCAAGGTTTTCCTGGGGCTCTTAAGAGTTGCCTTATTCTCTCTCCCTCCCCCACTTTCTCTAGTGTTTGAGGTTAAGAAGTATGCTACAGTATTCAATAAATCGCTTGGCAAGGCGTATGACAAAACAAGAAAATGTAATTCAGATTAAAGTCACCCTCTGGCTAAAGTGATAGTTTATTAAGTAAACTGCAGCGCTGCCAATCAAGTCTGCTGGCAAGCAATCCTTTGACATTAATCTTTTTTGATGTGATTTAAGGTACACCTGGGCCTTTGTAGAGTATCTCCCATAATTTCTTTCCCATCTCTCTGGATCAAGCTGCCGTGCTTGGCGTGGTTGACAAATTCCCGGAGTAATCCCTCAAAAGATTGGGGAAATGCTCCAAACGCTCCATTAAATTTATTTTCCGTGCTTTAAGAGACCCAAAACTATGTCCAATAAATAAGTGTTCCCTGTGATTTATTGAAATGCTGGTCTGATTTAAAGTTATGGGATTGGGGGGGAATGTCGCCCTTGGGAGTTTGAAGACTGGCTTTGCAAGTGAGTCCAGATGTGTTCTTTCTGCATTGGTGAGGAGGGAGGGAGGAGGGAGCAGGGAAGAGAGAGAGAAAGAGAGAGAGAGAGAGAAAAGATTAGCCTAAATGCTAAAGGTTTCCGAGTGACAATGGCGGAACCTTGTTTCCAAGCTTTAACATAAAAGGTCCCCAGTTGTGTTTTCTTTCTTGCAAAATTTATTGTGGTTGTAGTTACTGGGGGAATCATCAAAAGCCTCATTCTGGCCCTTGCTTTTGCACTGCTCCTTTGATAAATATGATACTTAGAAATATGCCTCCCACAAGACAGAAAAGCCATAGAGTTAAAATGAAGTAATCTGTCAGTAAACTCACAGGAATCAAAGCCAGAATGAAACCTGTAAAAGGGAGAGAGGGAGGAGGGGAGAAGCCTCAGCTCCAAAGCATTTTAGGAGAAGACAGAGATTAAGGACCGTCCTTTCTACACTATTTTTATCTGCAAAGTTAAAAGTGAAGATTTATTTGTTAAAGAGGGGCCTCGGTGTTGGCTCTTGAACAGATGGACTCTGTTCTTTCTTGCCTTTCTGAAGTCCCAGGGCTTCAACACACATACACAGAGACATAAAATTAAGATGGTGCTTTCTTTTTTGTCCTTGATGGGTGCCTTCACCTGGAATTCTCTGCTTTTCTCCTACCTTGCTAGTCTTTAGAAACGTTTGCAAAAAAAAAAGGTCAGATTTATTTTTTACAACCCTTGTACAGATGTTGGCCTCCAGTGTTGCAGTGCTACGGTAATTTTTGAAATTGAGGGTGCTAAGGCTCCCTCTACTCTGGAAGTGCTTGCCCCAGATGTTTCTGCCTTGGCTACAGAATCGCAGTGTTGGAGGGGACTTAGAAGGTCATCTAATTCTACTTCTTGCCAGTGCAGGGTTCCCCCCCCCCACACACACACACCATCCCTGATATTAAGATCATATCCACACCATATTTTCAAAGGGCTAGTATACCACTTTCACTGCTTCCCCCAATTAATCCTGGGAATGGTAGTTTGTTAAGGGTGCTGACCTCGCCAAGCAAAATTCCCAGCATTCTTAGCGAACTACAGCTGTCAGGATTCCCTATGGTTTTTTAAGTGGCATAAGAGTGCATTAAATGTATGGTGCAGGTGTGGCTTGAGTTACTATACTTGTGATGAGATGATTTTTAAAAGGCATTCCGAATCCAAAGTATGGTTTAAAAAAAATAATTCCGCTATTCTATTTCAGAGAAAATACTGAAGCATCTGACCAAATAAAAATAAATCCCACAACTGTATATCACCAATATCTGACTGCCTATCTCTTGACTTTCATCAAAAGGGCTCAAGGCTTCTCAAAGGCATCTGACTGGCCTCTGGGAGAACAGGATCCTGGATTAGATGGGCCATTGGCTGGATCCATTGGGGTTATTCTTATGCTCTTAAGGTGACATGCATGGCTCATTCCCCCCCCCCCCACTTCATCCTCACAGCACAACCCTGTTGTGAAGTCAGGCTAGACCAGGAGTCGGCAACGTGAGGCCCATGGGCCGAATGCAGCCCACGAAGACCGTTTTACCAGCCCACGAGCCACCCTAGAACTGAGCCACCTGCTTGATGAGTCCCCTGCGCACTGTGCTAAACCGGCGCAGTGCAGGGACTTGCCGAGTGGCGCTGGAAATCGCATCTGTGCATGTCCAGACGCCGAAAATCACTTCTGCGCAGGTGCAATTTTCAGCATCTGGGCATGCACAGAAGTGATTACCGGTGGCACAGACATGCGCAGACATCATATTTGGTGCCGCACTGCACCGGTCCGGCCCACGGACAATCTCTGTGGGAGTGTTCCAGCCCATGGCCGGTAAACCTTGCCAACCCCTGGGTTAGACTAAGAGATATCTAATGAGCTTCATGGAGAAGTGCCAAGTATAGGAACAGAAGGGGCTTTGGGCCCCGTAATATTTGTGGAAAAAGGGGTTGAGCCCCTCACCAATACTGAGGGGGCCTCCATCCCCTGATGCCACCAGGTGAGCAGTCGTGCAGTGGCCGGGGGCAGGAACCATGGAGGGTGAAGATCACCCTCCGCGTTCCCCATCCCCCAGCGCCACCAGGCGAGAGCAGAACACATCACGTGATGCTGGGCCCCCTCAATGTGGGGGACAAGTCTGCAGCTCTGGTTTCATGGCTGAATGAAGTGTGTAACCTGGGTTCCCCCGTTCCTAGTCAGACACTTCATTTTTTTTAAAAAAAAAAAGTAATATTTATTAAAGTTTCCACAAGAGAAAAGTTACAAAAATAGTAAAAAGAAAACACAAAAAATACAAACACTAAGAAAAAGAAAAACAATTAAAAACAAATCCCTCTTTCTATATCTTACAGTTCATTTACTTATTTTCATGACTTCCTCACACCTCCCTTTTTTGTATTCCAATTCAAATATTTAGTTCAGCAAATCCATACCCTCTCTATTTTCTCTTAATTCTTTGTCTTCACATATTATAATTTCAAATTTTCATCTAATATCAATCCCTTTTTACATATTCCTTTTAACCTTATTGCTAAGACCACTTCGTTTCGTTCCAACATCATTTTAACATTCAATAATTTTACAATGTTTCTGTAAGTAATCTTTAAATTTCTTCCAATCTTCTTCCACCGACTCTTCTCCCTGGTCTCGGATTCTGCCAGTCATTTCCGCCAATAGTCCATTACTTTCATCTGCCAATCTTCCAGGGTGGGTAGATCTTGTGTCTTCCAATACTTTACGATAAGTATTCTTGCTGCTGCTGTTGCATACATAAAAAAAGTTCTGTCCTTCTTTGGCACCAGTTGGCCGACCATGCCCAGGAGAAAGACCTCTGGTTTCTTCAGGAAAGTATATTTAAATACCTTTTTCATTTCATTATAGATCATCTCCCAGAAAGCCTTAATCCTTGGGCACGTCCACCAAAGGTGAAATAATGTACCTTCAGTCTCTTTACATTTCCAACATTTATTATCGGGCAAATGATAGATTTTTGCAAGCTTGACTGGTGTCATGTACCACCTGTATATCATTTTCATAATATTCTCTTGTAAGGTATTACATGCCGTAAATTTCATACCTGTGGTCCACAACTGTTCCCAGTCAGCAAACATAATGTTATGTCCAACATCTTGTGCCCATTTAATCATAGCAGATTTCACCGTTTCATCCTGAGTATTCCATTTCAACAGCAAGTTATACATTCTTGATAATATCTTAGTTTTGGGTTCTAACAATTCTGTTTCCAGTTTTGATTTTTCCACCTGGAAGCCAATTTTTTTATCCAAATTGTAGGCCTCCCTTATTTGAAAATAATGAAGCCAATCTCGCACTTTATCCTTTAATTTCTCAAAACTCTGCAATTTCAATTTGTCACCCTCCTGTTCCAGAATCTCCCAATATTTTGGCCAATTGGCCTCCATATTTAGTTTTTTCAGAGCCTTTGCTTCCATCGGTGATAACCACCTTGGGGTTTTACTTTCAAGTAAGTCTTTATACCTTATCCAGACATTGAACAATGCTCTTCTAAGAATATGGTTTTTAAATGCTTTATGTGCTTTAACCTTGTCATACCACAAATATGCATGCCACCCAAAAACATTGTTAAAACCTTCTAAGTCCAAAATGTCTGTGTTCTCAAGAAGTAGCCATTCTTTCAGCCAGCAAAATGCAGCTGATTCATAATAGAGTTTAAGGTCTGGCAGGGCAAATCCACCTCTATCCCTAGTCAGACACTTCAACCACTACAGAACACTATATATAAACAGTATGGCAATGTTTAAACACATAGACCTATCAATAATCAAACATGTAAGCTACATAGCAGCATCAGCAGACTGTTGTTAAAATGCAGCAGGAGGCCCTCTCAATAAAATCCTGCTGAAAAGATTGTCCGCTAGCAAATGAGCAGATAGAGAATTGCATAGTTCTTGGATGGGTATGTCCCCGTACCAGAGAAGGACTCCCCTCTTCCTCATGACTCCCTGCCACACTTCTGATAGTACAGGGAAAGGAAGCAGCAGGAGTTAAAAGGCAATGGAAATAGGGGTGTCCTTGTTTGCTTACAGCATCTCTCATTTCACATCAAGGGTGGCCACCGGACCCTGAAGACACCTTGCCCACCACATGCTGCCTTAGTGCTGATGTACATACATTCCTACACATGTGCACCAGCCTCTAGCCAAACTGCACATGGCTCTGAGTGGTTTAACAGCAGGGAGAGAGATAGGAAGAACAGCAGCTCTGATACATAGGATGTGGAACCCTTTTTCAGCCCAAGGGGTTCATTCCCTTTGGAGAATCTTTCTGGGGACCACTTGTCCTGATGGGTGAGGCCACAAATGTAACGTTTACTTTTGTATGCAGGTTTCTAGGACACATTCCATCCAAGCATATATTCTTGGGGTGCAAACCAAGGCCAGACCTGGGGAAAGTTCTGAAGGACCAGAAAAGAAAAGAAAATGTCCCTGTTAAGTCAGAACAGTTTCCCCAAGGAATTGTGCCTGCTGCAACAGGATGCATACTCCTAAAAATTAATGAATGTTAGAATGATGTTGGACAGAAAATTAAGTGGTTTCCAGCTGTAATGATTTAAGAGATATGGAAAATAAGGTTCTGAAATAAGCAAAAACTAATGGTGAGGATTTGCTGAATTGACAATTTGAATTGGAATATAAGAAAGGGAGGTATGAGGAGGTCCGGAAAATAAGTTAAAAGAAAATAGGTAAAGGGAAATTTCATGTGTTTTTTAGTTGTTTTTGTATTTTTTCTCTTTTTGTATTTTTGCATTTTTGTTTGTTTGTTTTTTGTTGTTGTTTTACAATGTATTATTCTGGAAAATTTCAATAAATATCATATATATATATATATATATATATATATATATATATATATATATATGAATGATGGATACTCCTAATCTAACTCTGACTCCTAAGAACCTTTCAACACGGAAGAAGAAAAAGAAGAGTTTGGATTTGATATCCCGCTTTATCACTACCCGAAGGAGTCTCAAAGCAGCTAACATTCTCCTTTCCCTTCCTCCCCCACAACAAACACTCTGTGAGGGTGAGTGGGGCTGAGAGACTTCAAAGAAGTGTGACTGGCCCAAGGTCACCCAGCAGCTGCATGTGGAGGAGCGGAGACGCGAACCTGGTTCCCCAGATTACGAGTCTACCGCTCTTAACCACTACACCACACTGGCTCACAGGGTTAGCTCAAGATGTTTTCCTACCTGAAATGTAGGAGAAGTCCAATTACACAGACAGAATCTGACCGGATGGTAGTTGAAACTTTGTTCAACACAGGTGATGGGACCACTTCCTCCAGAGGAAGCTAGCTTTGGAGATTCAAGAGGCATGGTAGTGGAACTGCTGCAGCCCCCTGGAATCAGCCGCCTGAGGCAACTGCCTCATTCTGCCTAATGGTAGAGCCAGCCCTGTTTCAACATCAGTCCCAGCAATTGTGCCAGGCCAGGAATAGTGACTATGACTGAGTTCCTGGACAAAGAACATGAAGATGGTTGAAGCTGTACAACCTTGTTAGGACTGTACCACTTCAGAATGCATGCAGCATGTTTGCTTTTTGCTGAGAGGAAAAAGCCTGGTGTCCCTTACCTGCATTCTGAAATAGATGGATTGAACTGTACCACCTGGGTTATTCTCCTTTTTTTGTCCTGAGCCTTCTGATGCTGAGCCGCTTTCCTTGTGTGTACACCATTGGCTGCTTCCTACATTGTCTCAACAGGTTTGGATGGAGTTGAAAGAGAACTGTCTCTTGCAGCACCTGTATTTGCGCTCTTCAATCTTCAGTTTACTGTAATAAAATCATTTAATACAGTCATAATTTTGTTGGCAAGGGCTATGTTTATGGTGAGTGATATGGAATGAGGCTAACTGACAGCCGCCTGATTAAAACCATAAATCAAACAGTGAGGTTGCTTTTAACAGGAAGCAACATGAAAATCCAGTTTGAAGCTCAGACTTCAGTGTTTGTGGTGTGGCTGTAGTTAAGACGGCTGATGGGTGCACCTCTCCTTAGAACTTCAGCCAAGCTCTTCAGAGCTGCCTTGCTAGAAAATGGGCTTGAATATTGCTAAGACAAAAAAACAAAAAAAGCAAACCAGCCAACAAGCCAACAAGCCAACAAGCTTTCTCTTGAAACATCGGTGCTTAGAAGAGTTGGGTAATAAACACAATGAGAACACCGTGTGGGAATGGCATCTTAAAGACAAGCTGAGAGAATAGGATGCTAGGATCTCTCCCTTGTTAATATTGGACAAAGCTCTTTTGATCTTAGTGTCTCAATTTCCATTCAATAACCATTTCATCCTGTACTCTGCACATAGCCGTCAAGTGTCCCTTATTTGAAGGGACAGTCCCTTATCCCAGGGCCGTGTCCCGCTGCTGTCCCTTATTGATGGATGTCCCTTAAATGTCCCTTAAATTTCAAAGGAAGCAGCTCCTCTTCCTCCCTCCCTGCCGGCCAGGGAGGAGGGAGGCTCCAACTGTGTTGCTCACCCAATAATAAGTCTAAGAACGACTGGGGGGGTGGAGCTTGCATGCCTTGTGTGTGGCTAGTTAATGCAAGCTGAGGGGTTTTTTTGAATGCTGGACGCCATTTTGTTGCACGTGCTGCTGCAAACATTGCAGTGCAAAGCCAGGCCGGGGAGCCATCTTAAGTTGAGGCTGCATAGGCCTTGTGGTGCATGTGATTCAGATTCTGTTCAGTTGAACCTCTAGTTACAAAGTTGGTTGGACAGTGTTCTCGAAGCTACCAGCATGAGTTTGACCAGACTGCAGGAGGACAGGAAGACTGGAGTGCCTTGAACAGGTGAGGCTGCAGGTCCCTTATTTTGGCTAAAGGTAAAGGTAAAGGTACCCCTGCCCGTACGGGCCAGTCTTGACAGACTCTGGGGTTGTGCGCCCATCTCACTTAAGAGGCCAGGGGCCAGCGCTGTCCGGAGACACTTCCGGGTCACGTGGCCAGCGTGACATCGCTGCTCTGGCGAGCCAGAGCCGCACACGGAAACGCCGTTTACCTTCCCGCTGGTAAGCGGTCCCTATTTATCTACTTGCACCCGGAGGTGCTTTCGAACTGCTAGGTTGGCAGGCGCTGGGACCGAGCAGCGGGAGCGCACCCCGCCGCAGGGATTCGAACCGCCGACCTTTCGATCGGCAAGTCCTAGGCGCTGAGGCTTTAACCCACAGCGCCACCTGCGTCCCTCTTATTTTGGCTGCTGGTCCCTTATTTTCAGGACTGCTGGTCCCTTATTTTCAAATCTGTAAGTTGACAGCTATGACTCTACATTCCATAAATGAAGCAAAGTTTACAACAGCCTTAGCCCAGTGTGTTTCTTCTGAAGAAGAAGGATGGTGGACAAATTCAGTCCAGTTCACATTTGAAGGTGAACCTTCCTAATTTGCACTTTCTGAAACATTACAGGAACTGAAACATAGCTGACCAGAACTTTAAAAATAAAATGCATGCTGATGTGGAACTTAAGACTGCAAAAATGAGAACGTGGAATTGAAAGATTCCTCTGTCCCTATAGCAGAGACATGTAGATTTATTTATTTGCAGATGTTTGGACTGAAGACCAATAATTGGACCTCAGAGTCCAGAACAGGCAGTGCTAGTGCCAAAACAGAGGCACTTTTATTAGTAAAAGACCTAGAATCCAACAAGGCCACAATCAATTTCATTCTCTTAAACTTCTTATCTAGGTAGATGAGATGTGTCTGGATTTGCAGCAGATTTTTTTTTGGGGGGGAGGCCACAGCATCTGTGGAGGGGTGCAAATTGGACTGGGATAGGGTGTGTCATTTCCACACTTTGAATTCCCTGAATGCCAGGTGGCCAAACAAGTCCATAAGTGATAATGGACAGGTGCATTTGTGTTAAGAGCATAAAATCAACATGGATAGGTGGTAAATAATCCATGCAGGTCAGCCCTATATGGAAAACACAGGTTTCATTTACAAAACTGGCTTGCAAACTTCTGTTCCTAGATAAGCTGGCCTGGAAACCACTTTACACAGAACTGGCGGCATAAATAGCACTTAAAGTGGGTGTAAATTTCAATTATACCCACTTGGAAGCGCACTTACACTGAGCATTTGCAATATATTACCAGATTAGATGAAATATTAATTAAAATTAATCAACCACAGACACTGAGATGATCCTTTGGGAAGAAGAAACTATAAATACGCAGCTTTTAAAAGAGAGAAGGGCACTTCCTTTGCTTGTATCTGGCTGTTTAAATATTAAAATGTTTGTTGAAGAGGGGGGAGGCAAGGCGGGAGGCGGCATGAGTGTCTCAGATCTTCAGCTTTGTCTGCAACGCAATTGCTAAATCATAACTTCATTGATCTTGGTGAAAAATTGGCAAGAAGAAGTTCTCTGGGGATTTCTTAAAGCATACTGAAATTCCAAAATCTAAGTGTTTGTAATGTGAGTAAACAGTTGCTCTTTAGTTAGCTGGTAAGGCTCCTGAGCTCCAGGTTTATGAGTCAGAAAGAAAGACTTCCCCTGTCCCTTATTAGGGATAAATGAATCTATCAATTCCAGTTTCACTCCATTCTTCCCAAACTCAAAGTTCAATTTACCACATTTCCACATCAATTTGTGATTTTTTAAAATAATAAAGAAGTCCTCGTGAAATTTTGTTGACATTTTTGTGTGCATTTTATCTAATACAAGAGGCACATTTTTCAATTCAGTTTTGCCTAATACATGTTTTTTGAATAATTTTTCATAATATAATACTTTTTTAATATAAAAAGTAAGTTTTTGAAACATTAAGTCAGAGACTATTAGACCATCTGCACTATATATTTCAAGCAATATTATACCACTGAGAAGAGTTCCCTGAGAAGAGGGATTGATGGTTAAACCACTCTGAGAATTGTAGCTCTAGGAGTAGAATAGGGGTCTTGTATCAGTTCTGAGCACCCTTAACAAACTACACTTCCCATGATTCTTTGGGGGAAGCCATGCTTGCTTAGCGGTTCGAATCCCCACGACGGGGTGAGCTCCCGTTGCTCGGTCCCTGCTCCTGCCCACCTAGCAGTTCAAAAGCACGTCAAATTGCAAGTAGATAAATAGGTACCGCTCTGGCGGGAAGGTAAATGGTGATTCCGTGCGCTGCTCTGGTTTGCCAGAAGCAGCTTAGTCATGCTGACCACATGACCCGGAAGCTGTACGCAGGCTCCCTCGGCCAATAAAGCGAGATGAGCGCCGCAACCCCAGAGTCGGTCACGACTGGACCTAATGGTCAGGGGTCACCTTTACCTTTATGCTTGCTTAAGGTGGCATGATGCTTCTCGAAATGTATAATGCAGATGGGACCTGAAGGACATTTGTATGAAGAAAATTGTGACTTGTTTAACCCCTTCCCACAGCTGATGATTCTTCCTTGCTCCACCATAATTGTTAAAGGGTCATCTCCCTAAGTGGGCTCCAAGACTAGTTTCGGAACCTGTGTAAGAGTATTCTGGACTGGAAATCGAGGTGTGATTTCCTGAAACTCACTGGATGACCTTGGTTCTGCAGCTATTTCTTAGTTTCCATCCCTGGCATCTCCCATTACAGGAACCCTGATAGCAAGCAATGAGAAGTGACCTTGAAGAGACACTGCCAGCTAAAATAGACAAAATGATACTAAACGAGTCTCACCTAGAAGTGGAGCACTTTCCTCTCTTCCCTTCCATGTAGGCCTCACCAGGCAGATGGTATCAAAAACTCAGAACCACGGTGGTGGCACTGTTGGCATCACTGACAGAGCAGCAGCGTAGAAAGGCATCTCTCCAGCCTGCTGTTGCCTCATCAGCTGTGGCCATCAGAGAAGAGCTCCAGAGCTTGGTGATGTAAGACAAATAGCTCGCATCAGATGTAGGCATTGCTGGGCACCTGTAAGGGCCCACACCACAGCAGGGAGGCTAGGGCCAACACCAGGAGTCCCCTAATACTCACCGTCGGAGCCTGTTGATGAGTTCCATCTAAGCAACTGAGCAGTGACAAAAGTGAGGAGATGAAATATCTTCCACTTGTGTGGTTTCTGTGGACTGCAGCCAAACAGAGAGGGTAAGTGAATGGGCAATGTTGACAACAGTGAGGAAGAATTGGAACCACACAGAGTCCCACTGAGGGCATCTTGCCAAGGGCACCCCAGAACCTAGAGCTAGCACTAACAATGCATTGAGTCCCCAAGAGGGCAAGCACAGCCAGGAAAATCACACTATTTATACTTCGAGCTAAATCTTGGAAATACTTTGGGAACGAAAGCTTCTAAGGGGGTTGTGGGAACCATGACATAAAGCATCCTCCTCCTTCCAGATGCCTTCCAGATGTTGCTGGACTCCAACACCCATCACCTGCAGCCAGCATGGCCAATGGTCAAGGATGATGGGAATTGTAGTCCAGCATTATCTGGAAGGCACCAAATTTAGGAAGACGGATGAGGAGGGGAAGACATCCTCTCTCCAAACCCTCCTGTTGCTTTGATGAATTCTTCCATGCCCATTTGCTGCGGGCGGTTTGCAGATAAGACCTTGACTATCAGTTGAACTTCTGTGCAGGTCATGAAGGGAAAGCAAAACCAAAATTAAAACAGGGTGTGAGACTGAAAAATACCAACAGCCCCCATCTTTCTTGGTACATTAGAGGGCATTGTTGTCTAGACACAAAGCAGGGGGAGGTGGACTGAGGTGTAATATAAGTCAGTAGCTGCTTTCCATCTGCATTAGTCACGGAAGGCTGTATGTGAAACTAACCCAGGGAAATAAGAATCTGTAAGACACACCACAGCTCTGCACATGAATTGGCCTGATTTATGAATCTGTGCAGGATATAAAAGAACTAATAAATTACATGTTTCTGCCAACCTAAACCATACATGAAAAGAGTTTGCTCAGGGAATAGCTTGGTCTTGGCTCCGGTGAGCCTCTTAAAGCCCCTGGTGACAGAGTTCTGAAGGGCTGCTAGATGAAGCTTTATGCAAAACACACTGCAGAGAAGGCCAAGCCCAAGACTTTTCTGAAAGCCTCTCTGTGTGGGGAGTGAGCCCTTCACAAGCACAGAAGCTACATTAGTATGGTGTGCAATCCCACATTGCAGGGCACAGACATGTGAATGGTGCGATCCTACACCTTGCTGGCTGGTATGGGTATGGAGAAGACCTCAGCCTTCCCTCTTTCAGCTTCGTTGAAATGCTTCACTGCAGCTTTCTTCTGCGTATGCCTGTTTTTGGCATGCAATTTCCCCCTAATATAATGAATTTTATATGCTGTTTTCGCTAACTTATGCAACTTATGCACACTTTGCTCTAACACACACATTTTAGTACACATCTTTGGTTGGGGAAATATTATTGCAAAAATGTGTGAATTTCGAAGGATAGCTATGCTTTGGTGCATGTGTATCCTTTCATGAAGGGCAAATTAGGACGGTTCATATTGCAATGTGTGAACCAAGCTGAATGTCACCCCCTCACTTCAGATCAGCTGCTCCCTCTTTCCCTCCCTGTGTCCAGTTCTAGGCACCAAAATTTAAGAAGGTTATTGACAAGCAGGAACGTGTGCAGAGGAAAGTGACCAAGATCATCAAGGGTTTGGAAACCAAGTTTTAAGAGGAACGGTTGAGGGACCTGGTTATGTTTAACCTGGAAAAGAGGAGGCTGAGAGGAGATAGGATAGCCATCTTCAAACATCTAAAGGGCTGTCACATGGGAGGTGGAGCAAGCTTGTTTTCTCCTCCTCTGGAGGGTAGGACCCAAATCAATAGATTCAGGTTACAGGGAAGGAGATTCGAAATAAACTTCAGGAAGAACTTTCTGACAGTAAGAGCTGTTCTGCAATGGAACAGACTCCCACCAGAGGCAGTGGACTCTCCTTCTTTGGAGGTTTTTGAGCAGAGGTTGCATGGCCATCTGTCATGGATGCTTTAGTTGAGATTTCTGAATTGGGATTAATAACAAATTAAGGTAAAGGTACCCCTGCCCGTGCGGGCCAGTCTTGACAGACTCTGGGGTTGGTGCGCCCATCTCACTCAAGAGGCCGGGGGCCAGCGCTGTCCGGAGACACTTCCGGGTCACGTGGCCAGCGTGACAAAGCTGCATCTGGCGAGCCAGCGCAGCACACGGAAACGCTGTTTACCTTCCTGCTGGTAAGCGGTCCCTATTTATCTACTTGCACCCGAGGGTGCTTTCGAACTGCTAGGTTGGCAGGCGCTGGGACCGAGCAGCGGGAGCGTACCCCGCCGCGGGGATTCGAACCACCGACCTTTCGATCGGCAAGCCCTAGGCGCTGAGGATTTACCCACAGTGCCACCCGCTGTGTAACAAATTACATCCCCATAAATAAGAAAAGGATATTCTTATACGCATCCGCTGCCGCAAGTGTCCTTATAGCAAAGAACTGGAAGGGAGACAAAATACCCACAATAATAGACTGGCAAATCAAACTTACTGAATTTGTTGAATTGGCCAAAATGACGGCAGCTATCAGAGGTCAAACAAATAAAAATTTAATAAAAGAATGGAGTTGTGTGAATGAATATACGAAAAAAACACTGCTTCAGTACAGAAATATTGATATGTAAACAACAAAGTTTGTAAGGGGAAAGGTTACAAATGCAAGTAAAATCAGAATATTTGTCAAATACAACACAATTGTAATGATAAGTTATAGAATTAAGGTCAAGCAACGATGGAAGGAAGTCAGATTTTAACTCACATTTCGAGTTATGTCGAACCAATGGTGGGGTGGGGTGAGGTGGTGGGATGCTTTGTGTTACTAACATGTACATATGTGTAAACCTTTCTTTATTTCTGTTATTTTGTAGAGATAAAAACTCCAATAAAAATTAATTTTAAAAAAGAGATAACTGTATTGCAGGGGTTTGACTAGATGATCCTTTGGGTCTTTTTCAACTCTACAATTCTATGAATTCTAACTTTTACTAAATCCAAGTACTTTGGGAAGGATCTAGCACCCAGGAACTTAAAGGATCCTTGCTCCCCCCCCCCCAAAAAAAACACAACTTGAATCAATACATAGCCAAGCATTAGCTATCTTTAGTTTAGGTGAGATGGGGAAATCAAGGGAAGATAAGGGATGGAAAAGGTAATGTTTTGATTTGATGGGTGTCCCTGTGTTGGGGGAAACCCGTAACACCTGCACTATGTGACAATTAAAAGAAAGATGACTCATGGTAACAAGTCAAAACAAAAACAAAAAAAATTCAGTAGCACCTTAAAGACCAACTAAGTTAGTTCTTGGTATGAGATACAGATACAGTGTATCTGAAGAAGTGTGCATGCACACGAAAGCTCATACCAAGAACTAACTTAGTTGGTCTTTAAGGTGCTACTGAAAAATTATTTTTTTTGTTTTGACTATGGCAGACCAACACGGCTACCTATCTGTATCATGGTAACAAGCTTAGTGAGGTGTGTTCTGCTTCCAGTCAGCCATGGCTTCTTCCAGAAACTCAATTCCATCCTTCTCTGCACCCGGTTTCTGCCCACATTCAGTCAACCTCACATGCCCACGAGCAAGTGCAGGCCTCATTGGGCCATTTGAGGGGGTGTTCCCCCTTCCCACCCATTTAAAGGGCTTTCCTCTTAAATATTGTTGTAATTCTCCACTCTTCAAGCTTTCCCTGTGTCTGCCGATACCTTCCTTGCATGCATGGGTGGTGCTGTTTTGGCTGCATAGACGCCGGCACTCACAGCCTGAACCTTGGAACGATTTCCTGCCAGTTGCCTGAAACTGCTTGAGCTTTCCAACATTTCACATGTAGAATATCAAAGAGTTCCTAATGTGTTTCCTGCCACTTTGCAGATTAGTTTGGGTGCCAATAAGGGAGCTGTGAAACTCTGGGCGTCCAGTGCAGGCGAATGAGCATCCAAGTTTGTATAAACTGATGCAAAGTTTTTGTAGAGGGGTTGGTTATGTATAAGAGGGAGAAAAAGATTCCATCACATTCATCCAGCTAATTAGCATCCCATTATGAACTTCTGAAATACATCCCTAAAGCCTCTCCTCTCCCTTCTCTGCCCCCTCCCCCCAGTAAGGGAAAGGGAACTCTAAGGTCACATGCTCTCCAATTGGTTGCACAGGAATCTGTGAAATGTTATCCTTGTCCCTGTTTTGGGGAAGTGGGGCCTGCGCCTCTGCAAAGCACAGTTACACATATTGGTTCTGACAGCTTGAATTAATATGTCAAATTCTATGATCCATATTGGCGACAGGCCTTTTGACCCTATCAGCACGTTGCTTCCTTGGCTGAAAATCGGGAGGCTTCAAACTGATTTGGAGTTTTCGAAACATCCTGATGTCAAGACTGAGAAAGGGGGAGAATGTGTGTGGGAGAGAGAGAGAGAGAGAGAGAGAGAGAGAGAGAGAGAGAGAGAAGGAGAGGGAGATTCTTTAGTAAGGTCTTTCTCAGTCTGGCTCAGGGCTGAATACTGTGACAGGAAATATAAGTTCCTCTTGCTTTCTTCCAAATGCTGATGCCGGACAAAAACTTGATATGCCAACAGCCCATCCAGGTGTCTGAGGGTCGAAAGCTGATCACTGATAACCTAGAAAGTGGGTTGGCTTTGATTTCAGGAGCAAAAGAAATGGCTGTGGGTACGGTGAGCCAGTGGCGTAGCGTGGGTTGTCAGCACCCGGGGCAAGGCAAGTAATTTGTGCCCCCTAACCCGTGGATTTGCGCCCCCTAACCCTAACCCCCAGATGTTGTGCCCGGTGCGGCCGGCCCCCCCTGCACCCCCCACACTACGCCACTGCGGTGAGCTGACCAAGCCTGTTCCTTCCCCCACGACTTACCTCTTTGCAGCCCCTCACCCAAATAACTCATCTCTCAAGTGGATTTATTTCCAGCATCAATGGCCCACCTGGGAAGAAAGTGCCTGGACTTGAGATTGTGTCACAGGGAGAGTTCTGCACTCCTCATGCAAGCACCACTTTTTCTCCTAAAATCAGAGAGCCCCCCCAAAAAAATCCTGCTTTGATACAGTTGTGGCTTTTGCTTTTTTTAAGCACACAGGTCTTTTCGCATCATATCTAAGACCACATCCACACAAAACATTTGAAGAACTCTTATACTACCAGTTATCATGGCTACCTCAAAGAGTCCTATGTAGTGTGTTAAGCATTGTTCACCGCACAGAGCTACAATTCTCAGTGTAATTTAACAATCAACATCTCTTTCCTGGGTACTCTGGGGACTGTAGTTCTGTGAGAGGAACAGGGGGTCTCCAAACAACTCTCAGTACCCTTAACAAACTACAGTCCTCAGGAGTCTTTGGGGGAAGCTAGGACTGTTAAAATGATATAATATGCAAACTGAAACACAGCCATCCTTCAATTTGCAGTGCAGCTCTCCAGCCAAGTAATGGATACAAAACGGAGCATACTAGAGTAAAATATGCATTAAAATACCTAAATTGGTGAAAATAATGTACAAGTAGGGATTGCATTAGGGGGTATTGCTTGCAAAAGTGTGCACGTTAGTCAAAGCTGCATATAAAATTATGTTTATCTGGAGAAATGCACATCAAATTGCTGATGAACTTGCATGAGGACTTCTTTTTTAAAAATAAATAAATCACAAATTGCTGCAGAAATGGGGAGAAAAGAATGGAAGAATGAGAAGCTAAGGCAACTGAAGCAGGCTGATTGGTCCATTCCAACTTGCCAAAGAAGTAGACAAAGGTATTTCTGGTATGGCTACTTGAGAGACTTTTAAGCCAGGTACAGCCCTCCAGAAGTCTGATTCCAACTCCCACAAGCTGCAGCCAGTATGGCCAATGGTCAAGAATTATGGGACCTGGAGCCCAACAACTTCTGTATATTGTTCTCCAGCCCTTCTTTGCGTGAGATCTGAACTCAGGACTTTCTCCATGCAATCCTTGTGCTCTATGTCTGAGCTGCAGCCTTTCTCCAAAACTATGTGAATCAGCTACAAGACCAGCCAGTTTCTCATATAAACCATGCTTGAAAGCTTACTCACCATAAACAATTACTCTAAAGGATCTGACTGTATTTTTAACCTTGGAACAGACCTTCTTCCCTATTTGTTTCGCCTCTTGGCACTAAGAAGCATTTAATCCCTGCTTGTTGAAAGTTGGCTTGTGCATGGGAAAGTCATGCAAAGGGCCCAAATAATCATAAATCAATATTAACTGTGCATTGCTTATTTTTTTTCTCTTTTTCTATTTATTATCCATTGGCCTAAGAAGTTAATATTGACTCAGCCGGAGCAAAATGTCAATAACCACAGACCTTGAAGGTCAGGGAAGCGTGATACCAAATAAGAATGGAGGCTGCCTTTAGAAGGCAACATGCAGCAAAACTGGAGAAGTAATTATTTGGCAGGGATCTCTGCAAGCTGAGAATCTCAGTTTTCATTGAAAAAGGAAAGTAAGTTTCTAGACCTCATTATCACCATGATAGACTTCAAATGTTCTGAGCAATGCACAGGGAAATCTAAGGACCCTCTCCATGTCTGTCAGAACGGAATCAATTTCTGAAAATTAAATAGACTTTCATATATTGGAATAATTTCTACCAATTGCAGAAGACTAAACTCTCCCCTCTTCCTCCTCCCACCCACTGCATATGCATAAGTAGGGGGTAATAGAATAAATTGACACAGAATCTGAGTTAACGTCGCAAGAGAAAAATACTGATCCTACCTTTGAGCAGCATGGGCCAAACCCTGGCAGTATGGAACATCTAGAATCAGAGGAAGTAAGCCTCTAAGCACCAGTCGCTAGGTTGCATCAGCAGGAGAAAGCTATTGCCTCCATTTCCCATACCTTCCAGGTGTCCCTATTTTCCAGGGATAGTCCCAGAATTATGGAAGCTATCCTGGCTTCTGAATTGATCCTAGAACAGCGGTTCTCAACCTGTGGGTTCCCAGATGTTGTTGAACTACAACTCCCATCACCCCTAGCTAGCAAGGCCAGAGCTGAGGGATGATGGGAGTTGTAGTCCAACAACATCTGGGGACCCACAGGTTGAGAGCCACTGTCCTAGAATATCCCTATTTCCCCTGCTGATGCCACCATCACTGATCTCAGAGGGGAGGATGGGCTAGCATTCGTCCTGAGTGGTGGCAGTGGCAGCGGTGGCAGCTGCAAGGGAGCATCCTTTTGTCTCCCATGGCGGCCACTGCTGGCTTCCTCCCATGGGTATCTCGTAGCAGCTGCTGGAGAGCAGGCAAGGAGGGGGAGAGGCTCCCACTGCTGAGGTCCCACTGTGGGTCTCTGAGGTGTAGGGAGAGGGTAGGGGTAACCTGGGCGGGAAGGAAAAAATGCTTTGTGTGCCCACTTGTAACCTTGCGCCTTCCTAAAATTTATTTATTGGTGTGTGTTTTTCTTCTTGTAAATCTACCAAAGAAAAATGCAATTAAAAAAAATGGGATTGAGGAATTATCTTTTTTTTTCAAAAGAAAATTATAAATTTTCCAAATTTATAACAAATACAACACAACACAAAACATATAAAAAGAAAAACAAACAAACATATAAAATTTCTTCCATTTCAAATCCAAATTAATTTCCATTATTGAATGACTTCCTCGGCTCCTCCCTAACTGATTTTCATTGAATCTCATTTTAGCAATTTTCCAATATTCACTTTCCAATACAATTAACTAGTTCAGATTACTAACTTCCTTTCTTTTCATCATAATCTCAATCCATAGTATTATACAATTCAACATACTTTGATCCTAAGCCAATTTAATACTTGCAAGTATTTCCACTTATGTTATATTATAATATTTAGCTAGATATTCCTTAAATTTCTTCCAATCTTCTTGATGTTCCTCCTCTTTCTGATCGCGGATTCTTCCAGTAAGGTCGGCAAGCTCCAAAAAGTCCAGCATCTTCATCTGCCCATCTTCCACTGTTGGTATTTCTTGTGATTTCCAATTTTTGGCTAGTAAAATTCTCACTGCAGTTGTGGCTTACAAAAACAGTCTAACATCTTTTTTGGGCAATTCCATTCCTATTATCTCAAGTAGAAAGGCTTCTGGTTTCTTAATAAATGTATATTTCAACATTTTTTTCAGTTCATTATATATCTTTTCCCAGAAGTCTTTCACCTTTGGACACGTCCATCACATGTGGTAGAAGGTACCTTCTTTTTCTTTACATTTCCAACGTAAGTTATCACTCATATGATAGACCTTTGCTAATTTTACTGGGATTAAGTACCATCTGAGGGCCAGTGTGGTGTCGTGGTTAAGAGCAGTGGACTCGTAATCTGGTGAACCGGGTTCGATTCCCCGCTCCTCCACATGCAGCTGCTAGGTGACCTTGGGCTAGTCACACTTCTTTGAAGTCTCTCAGCCCCACTCACCTCACAGAGTGTTTGTTGTGGGGGAGGAAGGGAAAGGAGAATGTTAGCCGCTTTGAGACTCCTTAGGGTAGTGATAAAGCGGGATATCCAATCCAATCCATCTATAAATCATTTTCATAATATTTTCCTTTAACACCGTACATGCAGTAAACTTAACCCCTTTCTTCCACAGGGGTTGAGGAATTTTCTCAGGATGGTGGAGGGTGTGCATACTGTGGCCTGTTTGGATAGTGGCAATGGAAATGCTCTATGGGGGGACAGGGAATAAATGGGGGGGTTGAGAAGCGTTAGTTGGGGGGAAGTGAGAAATGTCCCTATTTTGATCTGAGGAATGTTGGAAGCTATGTTTTCCTACTTGTGGGCGTCCTGGAGGAAACTGATTGACCCCTGTGGGGGAAAGGATGACTAGAGAGGCCTTTGGCCTAATCCTCCAGCACCCTTATTAGAGGGACTTGTTGTTGTTTCAGCCTCAGATCTGCTAGCACATAAGATATAGATCTAATAACTGAAATGTCTGCAGGATCAGACCTGCTAGTCCAGTATTCTGTCCCGGTGGCCGGCCACACACACCCAGGAAGCTCATAGGCAGGGCTCAAGCAGTCCATAATAATCTCTTAATAAGTCCATAATAAGCAGTGTAAAGCAGATTGCACGAGTTGGATGGAAGCACAGCTGATGCCTCACCCACCCACACCATAATGGAAAAGCAGACAGAACCCCGGGTGTGGACAACCTCTGCAACTGTTGTTACGGGCTGGAAAAAGTCTGCCAAATCTCAACATTGTTATCTATCATTATCATCATCAACTGCAGCTATTTTGCCCTCTTTTTAAAGCTTCCCTCCTTTCTCCACTCCTCCCCCCTCCCTCTGGCACCCAACAATGCGTCTGCATATAAAACATAGCACCAACAACAATTATTGCCCTGCCAGATTTCCGTCGGCTTTGCAACGACAGAATCACAACAAAGAAATGTGACTTCAAAAGCATCCCGGTCTGTTTCCTATTCAGCCCTTCAAGTACAACTCAATAAGGGAAGCTGACAGGCCGCTCTGTTGAGTGATCACAGCTCCGGCTGTCACACCCTTTTCTTCAGCTGTCAAACGCACCTTCGTCTCTCCTCCCCCTGCCTTGTCTTCCCTTTAGATGGGCGCAGGGAAAGAGGAGCGAGCAGAGACCTGTAGACTCGTCTCCAAGTTGCTAAGCAGGATCTTGCCAGCCACAGAAACAGCAAAAGGGGTGTTTTAGCAGGGGAATAAGGTTGCACTTTCCACTATGTTATCCTGGTTCCTTTTTCTTTGTAAACACCATTCCCCTTTGAAGGCTTTGTTGGGTGGCCTCTTCCTTTCAAAGGTTTTCAACAAAGGGGCAGGAGGTGAACGATACACTTCCTAAGGGATCCTCTGAGCATTCAAGGTTCAAGGCAAGCCGGAACCCAAGACATCCCCAGCCTGGATGGAATATGCAAAACAAGTATCTTTTTGCTTTCATGCCCTTTCATTCATGAGTCATCCAACCCTTTTAGCCAGCTGAAGTAGCCAGGGGCTTGTTTGCTCGTGGTGAACCCCTCATCCATTTGTATCTTAAGGACCACCTTCTCTCGTAAATTCTTAAGAACACTCTTCTTCCATACATCCCCCCCCTGCATTCTCAAATCATCAGCTGACATCCTACTCCAATCCCTAAATCTCACAAGGCATGGCTGATGGCAACCAAGGCTAGCCCAGGCTCTGTAGTGGTGCCCACCCAACAGAACACTTTGCCAAGTGAGGTCCATTCACCCATTAATGTAAACAGCTTGGGACCTGGGTATCCTAAGGTCCACATTCCTCCATATGTTCCTTCTCACATGTTCTGATCATCATCAGAGGTCCTGCTCCAAGCCCTTCAACCCCTTCATCCATGGCTGATGGCAAACAGGGCTCGGGCATTTTCTGTGGTGGTGCCCCCCATGTGGGCTGCCAATCTTATCACTACAAGGTTTCAGGCAGTTAGCAGACATGACTGTTCAAAAGGCCTTTAGCTGATTCCCCACCACCACCTTGTTTGGTAGTTTTTAATCATGTCTTTGTTTTGTTTTTATAATTGCACTGTATTTAAGTTGCGGATTGTTTTATATTTGGAATATTGTTCTGTTATTCTGACTTGTTAGCTTGGTCTCTGAGGTGCTAGTCCCAACGCCCTGACCAGCTACCAGCTCTATAGCCAATCATGGTCATTGGGTGACCTCCCTCTGAGTTCTAGTGTTATGGGGTGGAAGATAAAAACATATATCCTCTTTTGCCATGCAGCCTTTAAAACTCCCTTTGCAGAAGAGAGCTAAAGCAAGGAACGGGAGGGATTCTCCAGCTCTCTTGAGGCTGCAGTGTCACTCTTTAAGCTTCCCAAACCCAGTCACATCCATCACTTCATATTAGATAGTATCAGCAGCATAATGCAACTCGACGGATGTAATCAGAGATGGCATGCCAGCCAAAAGGATCTCCAGAAACTTTCAACAACGCTGTTTTCAAAAACCACATGCTTTCCGGCTCTTTTCCTAGAATCAGAGTTTCAAAGGGGAGGTTCTGCTCTGTGCGTGGAAAATTGGGGTCAAGTGGTTGCAAATCAGATCATCATTTTGATGGCCTGATGTTCTGAAAGCTTTGCAATGCTGGCCCAGTTTTCAATCGACATAAAAAGCATCGTAATGAAAGCCGCACTCAGAAGTGCTCCTGTGAGAAGGCAAGCATCGCCCTGAAATGTCCTTCATCTAGAATTGTGTATTGGTTCATCAACTAGAAACTGGTCCCTGGGGGTGTTTGGGTCTGGCCTATTACTAATCACCAGTAGTTCACGATAACCAAGAATGTCTATGTACTTGGCTCCGGCACTCCCTTTTTCAGCAAGTACGTCATGCAACTCTTACAGAGACAAAACAAAGTCTCTGTGTTGTTGTCCAGCTCTGGAGATCCCTTGATTCAAATTCCTTCTGAAGGCTTTATGATCTTGGGTCTTTGCAATGTGCTTCCAAGATTTGCTATGCTAAATTGACTTTGCCCAGATTTGACCACCACTATTGAGAAAACAACTAATCCCTGCCAGTTTAATTTGTTGTTCTACACTAATTTATCCTCCAAATCAGAGCAGATCGTGATGGAACAATTAATTCCAAATGCATAAGAAAAAACCGCACACATTAATACAGAATTTCAGCTGTGCCCAAGCAAGGGGATGATCCCAGGACACTTTTATACTGCTGCTGTTTATGGGTTAGCCCCACCTATTGCCTATGTGTGGCCCCTGGGACATTCCCAAAAGTGAATGTGGCCCACAGGCTGAAAAGATCCTCCTGCTGCCTCTGAGGTAAAGCCAGTGCTTTTTTTTCTGGGGGGATGCAGGGGTACACATCCTCCTAAACATTTTGTGAATCTTTGTACTCTTGTCCATGTTCTGTATTTATTTTCCCCTGATTTGAACTATGAAATGATTATTGTCTTGAGTCAAAATGAGAGTACCCCTAAACATGTTTTAAGAAAAAAAGCACTGGGTAAGGCCACCAAGTCCCAACAGTAGAGGAGGGAACTCATCAGAGGGCAGTTTGCCTGGGAGCTTCTCAAGCTTAGAGCCAGCGCTGAGTAGACAGAAGCGTGCTAAAAAGATCTGCAGTTCTAAGCAAGGCAGCTCCTTCTTTTTTGTGTGCATGTGCCCGTGCAACCGCTGTGGTTTAAGGCAACAATGCTTCTCTCTAGCCACAACACCTAAGAAAGCAATATCATTTCAGTCATTCCCTCTGAGCTGTCTTTCCCTCCCCATGCACACACCACCACCCTGTGCAGCCCTGGGTGGGATCAAGAGAGAATCCTTCTCACACCTCCGCCCTGTCAAAAGGAACAGGCCTTGAAGAGGCTGCCGACAGGTGAGACAATGCCTACTAATCTCACTCGTCTCTCTGCTGCAGGCCAAGCTGCTTTGACAAGCTGCCGTATTTTCCCATCACCAACCTGACACAGATTTCCTCCAGGCTTGCGCCACGCCCATTATTTTGCTGTTGACAGAGGGAGGACGGATCTGGGGCTCACTCACTCAGCATCCACACCGCTGTGCCTTTGCTCCTAAGCAAAGTGAGAACTGAGGAGGTTTCAACACCACACAGAACAGGACTGCCGTGTTGAGTCTCAGGGAAGTTTTGTCCCCCCCAGCTAAATGGGGAAGGGCCATAGCCTAGAGGCGGAGCAACTGTCCTGCGTGCAAAAGGTCTCAGATACAGTCCCTGGCCTCTCCTAGTTGGTCTGGGAAAGGCTCTTGCCTGAAACCCTGAGAAGCTGCTGCCAGTCCGTGTATACAGTACTTTGGTTAGCTAACTGAAGTACTTCAGTTTGACTAACTACCAAACATAGCCCTCATCTGAACACAGTGTATTCCAAGTCATATCCAATGATTCCTTAATTACCAGCCCAGTTACCTGCTGTCAAAATCACACTATTCATAATGAGTTCCAAATGAACTAGGTTCAACAAAAAGCCAGAAGACAAATTAGGAGTAAGTCAGGTAGGGTAGGGTCAAATTCATTAGCAATGTACTCAGTGGCCTTTACACATAAAGATCACAAATGACCATGTGGTAACACTAGCAAACAATTCAAATGAGGTAGCATACACAAATCAAAAAAATTATACATTCAACCCAGAGCACAAAATGTTACATTTTTCTCCTTCTTCTTTTCTCTTTGAAGTATCAATCAATGAAGAATAGAACCAATGCAAATTCCACCTTTCTTTTGTGGTCTATACATAAAGCAGAGCAAAATTGGGTACTTTGTCGCAGGGAGTAGCTAACATTGTGTGTGTGTGCACGTGCACACATGCCAATTAGCTATTGGATGCTAATTGGCACACACACACACACACACACACACACACACACACTTTATTCATTTGTTTGCATCTCTTATGTCATCCAAGGAGCTTAATGTAATGTACCCTCCCCTTCCATTTTATGTTTGCAACAGGCCTGTGAGGCAGGCTAGGCTAAGAGTCAGCAAATGGCCTTGGTCACCCAACAAGCTTCATGGCTGAGGAGATTTGAACCCTAGTCTCCCAGGTCCTAGTCCTACGCTCCAACCTCTATACCATATTGACCCTGAATGTCCTCAGGTTTGGCCTTGTGCATTTGTAGGGATGGGGAAATCAGTCTAGTTCTAGTCAACGTTATTTTCACTCGTATTTATCTGCAATTTAAAAAAATGATTTTCCAGAGGGGGGAAATGCATATAAATAATACTAAAATATGTACATTTGTCCTGCCAACCTAGCAGTTCCTGCCAACCTAACAGTTCAAAAGCACGTCAAAGTGCAAGTAGATAAATAGGTAGCGCTCCAGCGGGAAGATAAACGGCGTTTCCGTGCGCTGCTCTGGTTTGCCAGAAGCAGCTTAGTCATGCTGGCCACATGAGCTGGAAGCTGTACGCCGGCTCCCTCGGCCAATAAAGCGAGATGAGCGCCGCAACCCGAGAGTCGGCTATGACTGGACCCTTTACCTTTTTTATGTACATTTGAATTTCCTCTTGAGTTCACATTTCTCAATATCATATGCCTTTCATTTCCGTTTGAAAACTCATTTTTGATATTGATACTTTTAAATGAGCTGAGAACCATGTCACAACATTCTGAGAAAGCTGATATGTGATGGACAGCTGCAGTCCAATCAGCACACGACTTGGGAGGTAGAATTTGGGTCAGTTAATACTGGGAAGCGTGGAGGAAGTGGATAGGAAAAAGTTTTTCCTCCCTCCATCATAGTGCTAGAACTTGTGGACCTCCAGTGAAGCTGAATGTTAGAAGAACTTTCAGACAGTAAGAGCTGTTCATCAGGAAGTTGTGGACTCTCCTTCACTGGAGGTTTTTAAGCAGAGATTGGATGGCCATCTGTCATGGATGCTTGAGTTGAGATTCCTGCATTGCAGCGGATTGGACTTGATGACCCTTGAGGTCCCGTTCAACTCTACAATTCTATGAAAATTCAGGACAGACAAAAGACCGTACTTCTATACCCAGTGCATAGTTAAACTATAGAATCCAGTCTCATAAGGTATAATGATGGCCACCAACATGATGACTTTAGAAGAGGATTGGACAAATTCATAGTGGATGAAGCCAGCAGCAGCTACAAACCATGAAGACTGTGTTCTGCTTCTACTGTTAGAAATGTAGAGAAGTGAACTCAAGTATTGGGGGGAAATGAGATACAAAACTGTGAGATTTGTCCATCCCTAGTCTGGATCCAACTGTCTGAGTTTTTCTGTATTCCAGGGGCATAGAATCACACAGAATCCTCTTAGCATGCCTGCTGGCCTCCACATTTTCCACTAGCCTCCACAGAGAAGACATGCAAAGGAATGTTTTACCTTGTTTGTAATGACTGCACAACACACCCAGCTTGTTAATTGCAAAAGAAAATCTCTTGCTGCATCTGAGATAGATTTATGATTGGCTCAAATTCCCTTATCAACTTACACATGAATGCTGGAGAGAAATCTGTGGTGCAGAGGTGTTGTTTTTAATTAATATTTGCAATTGTTCTCATTTTTACTGACCTTGGAAAATCTTGGGGGAAGAGGAGGTGCTTCAATCTGGAGGAGACTTTTTTCCCTGGAACATTGCCAAATCTGCACTAAGCTTGAGGGGGTTTTATTTTTTTATTTTTAGGTTTTTGAAGAAGATACCCACTGCTTTTAAGGAGATGTGAGGGTAGAAATCGCTGAACAAAGAACAAGCCAAAGACCCAATGGTAGGTCTAACAGCACAGCCCCAACCCACCCTCAATGTACACGTGCCCTACGTACACGTGAGTAGCACATGAGCTTTCGTATGGTAAATATTTCATTTGGAATTGGGGAAAAGGAAAATGGCTGGAGCCTATTATGTTTCCAAAAACAGAGGAAGAGAATGGGTCATGTGTACACATACATACACACACACACACACACACACACACACTTTTTACTGTTCCAAATTGCTCCAGAAGATTGTTAGCCTCGAACAGTATGGAAAACCTGTGACCTGTAGGCCAGAAATGGTTCTGCAGTCCCCTGGAATGTGTCCTTCCATAATGTCTCTTGCTTGCCTAGGAAGAGAACTGGGGGGGGGGGGGGAGAATGTAGAAACTTCTGGCTTTTGTGTGACTGGAATGGAACCAACTGCAGATTCTGGCCCTCCCTGCCAGATGAAGAACTCGGAGTTCCATCTGTCTTTCTGTCAGAGACTTCAATGCATAAAAGATCAGTACATAGGCAAGGCACAGGTTACAAGATGCACCAGGTATATAAGTGGTTTAGACACTTGGTTTTCATGCAAGCTAAGACACTGATCAAACAAGAGGCATGCACCTTCTCTCTAATTATTATTATTATTATTACTATTGCCTGACCATGATTGGGTTGCCCGCAGCATCCAAGAGAATATAACAACATAATGATAGATCAAACATTAAAAACTTCCTGATATGGATGTCCTCAGAAAGTCGTGCAGTTGTTTATCTATTTGGCATCATCTGATGGGAGGGCGTTCCACAGGGTGGGCGCAACTACTGAGAAGGCCCTCTCCCTGGTTCCCTGTAACTTCACTTCTTGCAGTTAGGGAACCACCAGAAGGCCCTTGAATAGTGTCCCAGCTGAACAATAGGCTTTTGGCCCCTTCAGGTATACAGGGACAAGGCCATTTAAGGCTTTAGAGGTCAGCACCAACTTTGAATTGTGCTTGGAAATGTACCGGGAGCCAGTGTAGCTCGTTTAGGATGGGTGTTATATGGTCCTGGCGGCCATTCCCAGTCACCAGTCTGGGTGCCACATCTGACTTTGGCTACCTTTGGCCCTGACTCCACCCACCACTCCCATGCAGACCCCAGAAGGATATTGTTGGGGGCTGTGGCTCTCAAGAGGAGAAAGCAGCTGTTGGAGGGAGGGCCATTGTTATTACACACATTAATATGTAAACATATAGTTTGCCCATATCTGCACCATCCATTGAAAGTACTCTTATACCACTTTAGCAGTCATGGCTTCTCCCAAAGAATTCTGGGAAGTGTAAACTTCTTAAGGGGGATGAGAGTTGTTAGGAGACCCCCTCACAAAACTAAAGTGCCCGGGATTCTTGCGGAGAGAGCCATGGGTGTGGAAATGTACTTTAATTGCCTGGTGTAGGTGTGATCTTTTTCAGAACAGAGGCAAGGTGAATACATTCAGTTCAGTACTTATTTGGTCTCAAAATAAATGGAACAAAGGTAAGGTAAGCCTTCACGAGGCTAGATGAAGTAAGCCTGCTTTAATAACAGGGTAATTACTCAGACTTAAGTGCACAATCACTTTGCATTTGGCTAAACTTTATGACAGGTGATGACAAGTTAATAAATGAGATGTTTCACCAGTACTTAAACAGCTGTTAACCAGCTACCTCCTGGCGATGGATAGCCCAAAGCAGGGGGGAGGAATTAACCTACTCTGAAGCCAATGCATGGAAACAAGTTATTTTGGTTTGTTGAGCTGGCCTCTGCAATAAATCATCATTAACAATGCTGTCATTTATCAAAGGGAAAAGCTCTTGGTGCAAAAAGCCTTTGAAGTACCAGCACCTATAATTTCCTACCTATAAAAAGGTACCTTTGTGTCTGTGTCATGCCTGAAATTGACAAGAGAGCCAGAAGGGATTGAGGAGTTCATTACTGAAACACACCCATCAAAATAAGCATGCTGCTTATACTGGCAAGCTAGGATGATGGTGGAGGCTTTCATTCACACTCGAACAATACGGTCAGGAGCAAAGTGGCTCAGAACCACATCTGTCACTATCCGGGTGGTCTCTTTGACTTGCAAGCTATCAAAGCATAGGCCTTGAACTCCCTTCTGTACTAATGCCAGGACTCAGCCAATGACCGGTACTGTCTGGCTTTGTAAATTGCTTAGATAGCACCCTCTGCTTAATTTCTGCATCCCATACAGATCTCTTGTCTGGACAAGCCAACAACTTAATTGCCTTGGTAGACTTGGTTCTTTCCTTGCCTATTCATCATCATCATCATCATCATGTAGGCATTGCTTCCCATGAGGCGTATCAAAGTGATTTACAGTATCAATCACATTGTTTTAGATTTATGAGCATAGGAAGCTGTCTTATACAGTGGTACCTCGGGTTACAGACGCTTCAGGTTACAGACTCCGCTAACCCAGAAATAGTACCTCAGGTTAAGAACTTTGCTTCAGGATGAGAACAGAAATCGTGCGGTGGCGGCGCAGCAGCAGGAGGAGGCCCCATTAGCTAAAGTGGTGCTTCAGGTTAAGAACAGTTTCAGGTTAAGAACAGACCTCTGGAAAAAAGTAAGCTCTTAACCCAAGGTACCACTGTACAGGGTCATACCGCTGGTCCATCTAACTCAGTACTGTATATGCTGCCTGCAGCTCTCCAGGGGTTCAGACATGAAAACATTCCTTACCTGGAGAAGCTAGGGACTACACCTGACACCTTCTCCATACAAAGCAGATCCTCTTCCATTGAACTGGGGGCCTTTGATTTTCTGTTCCTAGTTCTGTTTCCTCTTCTCTGCACTTCTCAGCTCACTTTCCTATAGTCCCTTGGAGGATGGATCTCCTTGCTTTTCCTCTCTGTGGTTCCTTGCCACTTTGGCCCAACACTTCCATTGTCTGGAAGCCACCCAGAGTGGCTGGGGCAACCCAGTCGGATGGGTGGGGTGCAAATAATAAATTATTACTATTATTTTGCTCTCTTAGCTTTTATTGTGACCCTTATTATGGTCAGTGATGGTTGTAGAACCTTTATAACAATGCTAGATCAACCTGTTTCATCCCATCAAACCATCCATGCCCTGTTCCTATGTCCT
This sequence comes from Podarcis gaigeae, assembly GCF_964106915.1. Taxonomy (NCBI): domain Eukaryota; kingdom Metazoa; phylum Chordata; class Lepidosauria; order Squamata; family Lacertidae; genus Podarcis; species Podarcis gaigeae. The sequence continues at coordinate 9,954,445 of NC_139692.1, forward strand.
GGAACTCACACATGTTCATCATGCAGTATTCATTTCTCATAAGAGCAGAAACCTCATGCTCCATATCCATAGTGCCAGAGCCACCTCACTAAAATGCCAGCATATGCCCATGATTTGTGGCTCAGGGAAGAACACTTTAGTGGTGAATTTTAGATTGTAAGTTACCCTGGGGCAGAAATCTACCGTCTTGTACTCTGAAAATAGCCACATGCTCTGATATAGAAATGAAAACCAATAATTTTGCACCAGCTGAAGATTCTAGATATCTTTCAGAGGCCTTCAGTACATACAATGAATTACCGTTACTGAATACTTATGGGTGGTTAGGTTTCCTTTTATGGAGAATTGCAGCATTTGAGAGTCGGGATGTTGGAGAATTTGACAAAAATGAAAATGGGAGTGGAAATTGCCAATGTTCGCTTATTTCTCCCATATCTGGAATGGAAATCAGTCCTCTGAGTGCAATCAGCATTTGCTGTCATTGTTGCTTTGGGATATGTAATTGATTGCATTTCCCTCCCATTTGCATTGCCTTTGCATTGAAATGAATGGGGTAGAATGATGTAATGACAATGTAACTTAATGTAAATAACGTGATTTCATTACAATGGACAGAAGGAAGAACAATGCAGTGTTTGCGGAAGACAAATTGCAGCAAAATGGAAACAATGCTCGATATGACAAATACAGGGCAGAATGAAAATTGCATTGCCAGGAGCTGGACTAAGTTATCCTCGTGTTCCCTTCCAACTCTACAATTCTATGATTCTATGAAAATGATGACTTCTTACTTTCCTATTTGAGAGTCACACAATTCCTGTGTCCAGGTAGCATTTTACCCATTTCTCTCTGGTTCTTTTCAGGCAATTCCTTACTAGATGAGAGTCTTCAGTCAGGTACAGGGTCCTACCCTGGCTTTGCAACCTAGAAGAGAACTGTCCCTGGATGCTGATTTTCCCCATTCTCACAAGTGCACCCCAAACTGCTCATCCATGTGGCAGATTTTGCCTGGCCTCACCTCCAGCCATCAATCAACCTGAAAGTCATATCAAACTAATCCTCTCTGGGGAATCAACAATGAGGATCTTATATCATCCTGCCAGCCAGCTGCAAAAAGAAAGCAACACACCCAAATTATGAAGCAAGAGGAGATGTTCCTTGAACACAGGAACAGTGAGCCTCCAGCTTATCACCTAGTTGAAAATCCCTGGGTGTGGGTGATGGGGAAGAGAGCAGAAAGCATCGCATATGTATGGGAAGATATGTGTTGGTGTTATGCTTCCAGCCCAGGTAGATGCAAATGTTTCAGATAAACAATTGCTGAATTGTATTACACACACGCCCAAAAAATGATTTACGTAGTTGAGATTCCTGCATTGCAGGCAGTTGGACTAGATGAGCCTCAGGGTCCCTTCTAACTCCGCAGTTCTATTATTCTACTAACTGAGTGGCTAGTCCTGTAATGGCTAGAACACTGGACCAGGAGCATGGAAATTTGTGCGCCATTTCCTGTTTATGCACAACATTTTTGGCAGGGGTATACCTATGTATATAGCATAAGTATGTTCTCACTCTAGGGAACTCAGGACTGAGGGGCCAGATGTGACCATCTAAGCCTCTATGTGGCCCCCAGGACTGTTCAACCTATATTTCGCACATATACAGCTAAATTAGCATATGCACTTACCGTATTTTTTGCTCTATAAGACTCACTTTTTCCCTCCTAAAAAGTAAGGGGAAATGTGTGTGCGTCTTATGGAGCGAATGCAGTCTGCGCAGCTGTCACAGAAGCCAGAACAGCAAGAGGGATTGCTGCTTTCACTGCGCAGCGATCCCTCTTGCTGTTCTGGCTTCTGAGATTCAGAATATTTTTTTTCTTGCTTTCCTCCTCCAAAAACTAGGTGCGTCTTGTGGTCTGGTGCGTCTTATAGAGCTAAAAATACAGTATATGTCTTATGGGCCTGTGCCCTCAGTCATTTTGTGTTCCTAGGAAAACACTTACCCCTGCCAGTTGCAGAAAGCTAACAGACATTTTTGTGTGGGCTTCTTACAAGACTGTTCTGTTCCATAGGCAGGTAATAAGCTAAATTGCAAAGAACCTTGATCACAGGATTTTAGGAATATCCTTCTCTCCCTTATCCTGAGTGACTATTGGTCCATCTGGCTCCGTATTGACCACACTGTCTGGCAGAGGATGTCCAGCATTTCAGGCAGGAATCTCTCCCACTGCTACCTGGAGATGCCAGGAATTGACCCAGGGACTTTATGAATGCAAAGCAGGTACTCTACCACTGAGCTACGGTCTTTCCTATTTCTGATAAGAACTTAAACTATAGGAACATCTTGAACTCCCTCTCACTGTGTCTTCTGACAATTTTACTGATGCCGGGGGGGAGTTCATTCAAGCAGGTTTCAGTTGTGAGGAGGAGGAGGACTTTCGGTGGTCTCTTGTCAGTGAGTCTCCTGCTGGGTTGAGGACCCTCAACATGTGCCCACCCATGCCAACCCTTGACATTGTCCCTGCAAACATCACTGCAGAGAGCATTCAAAAGTCAGGATGCCACCATGGAAAGGTGCTCTCCTTGATTATTACCAGTCATACTGAAAATGGTGAGGAAACCCAGAGAAGGTTCTTAGATGATTATCTCAGATACAGGCAGGTGCACATGATGGCAGGCACTTCGCCTACTGCAATTGTTAGTTTGGTTGTTTACCTGTTACAGTTCCATAATCTAGTTTCTACCAATGCTCTCAAACCAGTTCACCATTTATAATAATGGCTTATAACAGGGCTGGGAAACCTGTGGCTCTTTGAATGTTGCTGGATTTGGACTACAGCTCCTATCAACCCTAACTCTTGGCCATGATGACCAGGGCTGATGGCAGCTTGAGTCTAAAAACATTTTGAAGGCTATGAATTTCACATCAGTGCCAAATTAACAGAAGCAGTGCATTATGAGAAAGAGAGTGGGAGAAAAAAAATAAGGAAAATAGAAGTACAATGGCTATTGCATGAGATGGTTCTGGAACTGGAAAGAGGGAAAGGCCACACGTAGCAACCACATTGATGGAGGAGGTCCGCACTGTCAGACCCCTCTCTCTGAGGCAGGCAGGGGGAGCATTTTGTGAACACAGCAGGAGCGGGAGTCCTACACCCACCTGCCTCTGCCACCAGCAGGAAATTTTCAGTTTTGTTGTATGCCAGTGATATGATCTTCTGCTCTTATGCACAAATTGGCTTGAGGCATCTCTTATCAGCTTTGAGAAACTTTTCTAAGTCTGAACAGCTGGGTATTAATTATGATAAAACAAAGGCTGTTGTTTCTGATTTAAAAAATAAGAACTTTACCATGCCTGGGACGCTGATGGTCATGATATTGTTGAACAAGTCCAATTCTCTTGTTTCCTGGAGGTCGTTATTCTCGGCAATGGAATTAGGAAAAATGAGAGCTTGGGAAGGGCCATAGCTCAGTGGTGAGGCACCTGCCTTGCAAGCAGATTGTCCCAGGTTCAATATCTGGCATCTCCATGTATGGTTGGGAGATACTCCTGCCTTATATCCTGGAGAGCTGCTACCAGTCAATGTAGACAAGTTACACTGAGTGAGATGGAGCAACTGTCTGACTCATTCCAAGCACTGGGAGAAAGCATATTCAGATTACCAGTTTATGAGTTCACACTGCCCAAAACATCCCTGAACTCTACACCAGCCCTGAGTCCTGTTTTACAGAGGACAGTCCTGTATTGGAAGGAGTCCTCTGTTTGAAGGGCTGTCTTGCCCCAGTCCAGTTTAAAAATAAAGGACAATACGAAGGAAGAGCAGGGCCCTTGAAGTTCCCCATCAATAGTTTTTTTAAAAGTTTCTTGCATTTATATCCCACCTTTCTTCCATCGTGGGACACAAAGTGGTGTGCCTGTGATTCACAGGTGGTCATCTATCCAGATACTGACCACATCCAGGCCAGCTGTGCTTCAGCAAGGTGTTGGCCTTGTGTACCTTCAAAGCATAATCTTGAGAGCAGCTGGCACCTGAACAACAAACTGAACATGCACAGTCTTCTCCAATAGGGTGAGATGTGTTACATTTCTATATTATTAATTATAATAACTATTTCTAAGTGTATTTCTTTATGTGTAAGTTAGTATGCACAAATGTTATGCAGACCCCTATGACTTTTTTCTTTTCTTCTTGGGGGCGGGGGAGCTGATACATTTCCTCTTTTTCGGCAATGTGTGAATGGGCACCCTACTGAGTTTCAGCAAACACAGGGTGTGAGCTCTTCTCTGTGTCCTTAATATTGTTATCAGCCACCCCCAATATTAGCCACGGTTTGTGTTTCCATTGGAAATCAGGCACAGTGGAAACTGTAGCGTCTTTAAGATACAGTCATACTTTGGTTCTCAAGCAGAATGCATTATGCGAGTCCATTCGACTCCCGGAACAGTTTGAAAACCAAGGCGGAACTTCCAATTGGCTGCAGGAGCTTCCTGCACTCAATCAGAAGCTGCAGAAGCCACTCCAGATGTTTGGCTTCTGAAAATTGTTCAAAAACCAGAACATTCACTTTCGGTTTTCGATCGTTCAGGAGTTGAAATGTACAAGTTCGAAGACGTTCAGCAACCAAGGTACGACTGTATATGCAATATACGACTGTTGTGCTCTTGATTTGGAATCAGTTCCTCGCTATGTCTTGAGAACTATATTAGGTTTCCCAAGAGACCCCCATCTGTTCTCTTGCATTTTAAAATAGGTGTGTTGCTATGAGGATGTATCTCTGCATTTTTAAACAAGTGGATGAAAACTTAAAACTATGGAAGCCAAGAGACTTCCCAGACTTTGACTCAGAGCAATCTCAAAGCATCGAAGGTGTCGTGCACCTGCATCCAAGAAAGAGGCGAAACATCAAAGCCTCCTTGGGAAGATTCAGGACCGGAAAGAAAAGGTACTTCTTCACACAGTACAATCGATGAAAATCGCTCCCACAAGTGGCAGTAATGGCCACCAACTTGGATGCTTTTGTAAGAAGATCAAATAGATCAAAAGGCTAGTAGTCATGATGGCTGTGTTCCGCCTGCATTGTTGGAGGCAGTATGTTTCTGAATACCAGTTGCTGGAAATTTCAGGAGTGGAGTGTACTGACACACTCAGGTCCTGCTTATGAGTTTCTCGTGGCTATCTGGTTGGCCAGTGTCTCATGCGTATCTCCTGGAAAGCTCATTGCCCTTAGTCATTATGTCGTCTCATTATGTAATGATATGAAAGAGATACCTGAATATGCCTATCTTCCTCTTTCCTCAATGCTTTCCTCTAAGAGTAAGGAATCGGATCTGGCCAGGTGGCCAGATACATATCTGCCCTATACCACACAGGGCTGTCAATCACCTGATTTCACAATTACATCAAGTGAGGATCATCAAGACCATGCAGGGCTTGTGGAGAGTCCTGGGTGGAGCTTTGAAGTGCCTCTGATCAGTATGCTCGAAGTCACCACCTGTTAGGTGATCAGTCAATGCCTGCTTTCTATGGGATTGGCTGAGTGAGAGTGAATCTGGCCTGAAATCCTGGAGAACCTATGCCAGTCAATATAGAGTACTGATATATAGATGGACCAATGGTCTAACTCAGTATAAAGCACTCTCCTATGTACATGGAGATGGACATGAGATAGATCAATAGATCCACACCTTAGTATGATCATAACTAAGAGTGTTCTTTGATCTCAAAGCATGTCAGATAAGGACAGATTTTATTCATTTGAGGTTCCAGCAAATGTGCTTATTTTCTTTGGAGGCTCCAGCAAATATGCTTCTCCAACTTGATGCCCTTCAGATCTTTTGCACTACAACTCCCATCATTCATGGTCATTATGTTCTCTCCTTCTATCTTTCACATGTCTCTTGAAATATAGGAAATCGCCTTATACCACATCAAATTATTTGGACATCTAGCTGAATATTGTCTACTCTGAGCTGACTGGCAGTGGTTCACCTGCTAGCTAAACCTCTTTTACTGAATACGGCAAGGACTGAATAAGCTCAGAGTATGAGGTTGAATAAGGGACGTGGGTGGCACTGTGGTCTAAACCACAGAGCCTAGGGCATGCCGATCAGAAGGTTGGCAGTTTGAACCCCCAAAACGGGGTGAGCTCCCATTGTTCGGTCCCAGCTCCTGCCCACCTAGAGGTTCAAAAGCACGTCAAGTGCAAGTAGATAAATAGGCAGGAAGGTAAACGGCATTTCCGTGCACTGCTCTGGTTCGCCAGAAGCAGCTTAGTCATGCTGGCCACATGACCCGGAAGCTGTCTGCGGACAAACGCCATCTCCCTCGGCCTATAGAGCCAGATGAGCACACAACCCCAGAGTCGTCTGCAACTGGACCTAACAGTCAGGGGTACCTTTACCTTTACCTTATGAGGTTGAATGGGGATTTTCCATACCCAAGCCTAGTGCTGTTGCTGCTACTGCACCACAGTGGCCGGACTAGCTGTACCATTGGCAGCCACCTCACACAACATACCCTGAACTCCACAAGGTGACTGCTACCTGCCATCAGATGTGGAGAAAGATACCCCTTTGTCCCCATTATTGAAACAATATCCAGCCGATTTACTGAAAATACCTCTTTGGGAAGGGTTGTAGCTCAGCAGCTTTGCATGCATGTAGAAGGTCCGTGTTCTATCTCCAACATGTCCACGTAGAGCTGGAAATGCCTTAAACCCTAGTGAGCCGCTGCCAGTCAGGTTAGACAGTACTGAGCTACATAGAGAGGTGGTCTGACTCTGTAAAAAGCAGCTTCCTGTAGGTCTATTAGGAGAATGGACATAGCTATGTAGTAGAACATCTCCACTGAATGCAGAAGATGCCAGTTTCAATACCTGGGCAAGACCCCAGTCTGAAACTCTGAACCTGGAGAGTTGTTGGCACTCAAGGTAGACATTCCTGAGCTAGATGGACCCAATATATGTTCCTCTGTTCCAGTCTACCAGTCCAATGGGCTGCATTGCATGGAAGGGGAGAGACCACCATCTTAGTCTTCACCATCCAAATGCCTTGGGCTGGCCCTACAAAATGCTACATGAGGTCAGGAAGAAGTTTGGTGCAAACAGTATTTTGGTGCAATGCAGCAGAGAAGGAATCAGGTGTGCTGAAGTCTCCTGAGACTGGAAAAGAAAACCAGCATGTCCACACCCAAAATTGCCTTCCTTTGGAATTTGAAATATTGGCAGCCGCCATGGCTTCTCTGATGCTTACGTATCCCAGTTTTCCAAAGTCACATACTATATCATTGTGAAGGAGGACAGAGGTTCTCACTATTAAATAAAAGCAAGGAATAAAGGCTGCATAGACACCATATGTTTCAACTATATCTAAAGCACGTGACTTCCCCAAGCATCTTGGGGACTGTAGTTCACCCCTCACAGAGTTACGGTTCTCAGTGCCTTTAACAAACCACGGTTCCCAGGATTATTTGGGGAATGTTACATGGATCCAAGATCAAAGGATTGCAGGATCAAAGATTACAGGAGCTGGTTCACCCAGAGAGTTTCTTGATGCATCATGTGTGAAGTAGCCCTAAGCAATGTTTTAATTTGTTTTAAACTGTTTTTAATGCTTTTTTTAATATTGCTGTAACCTGCCCTGGCACCTTATAATGAAAGGCAGGCACTAAATCTAAATAATAATAAGAATAATAATAGAAGTGAAAATGGAAGGAATGTGCCCCAGGTTTTCTGCAGCAGAGAATTCATTTCAAGCCACAATCCTGTATTACTCAGGCCACCTCCCTCTTTAAGTTGAGGTCACAGGAAGCTGAGAGAGGTGTTGTCAGAGGAAGTCAGACTGCCATGGCAACAGGAATGTCATTTCTCTCGTTACAGGGCTCCAGTGCCTTTGAGAGCTGTATGAAAGACAGAAATTCAACAGGTACAGCTTCCCCGGCACAGAATTGCTTCAACCCTAATGTAGTCCCGTCCCATGAAGGCCACTCACATCTGTGTGCTTTTGCAGCAATGTTCAGGATGGGGTCCCCCCATGGCTGAAAATTGCCTCTCAAATTTTTGTTGTTGTCATCATTACCATTTGTCGTTGCTGCTGTTATCAGAGGCGGTTTTAGGATGGCACGACCGCTGCAGTCACATAAGGTGCCATACTGCAGGGGGCACCACAACAGTGCTATAGAATGGGGCATGAGAGGTAGGGGGCGCCAAATTTTAGCATCGCATAACCCAAAGCCCACCACTGCCATTGTTACTATTATCCGTGACTTGCTATAACAATATTTTCCTGAGCAATGAACAAATAAAACAGCAACTTAGCAAAATCACAGAATGCTGTCAAATCAACACTAACAGCCAATGTTTTCAAATATATTGAAAGCCACCTTAAGATTTCTGATTAGAACCCTCTAGGGAAAGAAGGAACTTTCTTTTCTGAAGCTCATCTGACATGGACACGAATCGACCAAATATGGACAACTAGAGGACTGGCACCTAAGACTAGAAAAGTGGAAATCTGTCCAAAAACCTGCTCCGATCATAATGCTTTGAAAGTGGAACTGAGACTAAATACAACCGGATCCTTTAGATGGAAAATGAATGACACTATATTAAGAGATCAGGAGATTGTTAAGAAGGCCCAAAAAACTTTAAAGGACTATTTTGAGATAAATTTGAATACCACCGTGGAAAAAAGAATAATCTGGGACGCAAGCAAGGCAGTCATGAGAGGGTTTCTAATACAACAAAACACGATTAAGAAAAGGCTCTGGAATGAAAAGAAGGAGAAGATATTGGAGAAAATAAGAGAAGGAGAGAAAAAATTAAGATCTAGGCCTAAGTCGAAGGATGTGCTAAGAGAAGTGAATTTTTTCCAGGCGCAATATTCGAAATTGATAAATCAAGAGGTGGAATGGAAAATTAAACAAATGAAACAAAGATCCTTTGAATCAGCGAATAAGTGTGGGAAACTGCTAGCCTGGCAGTTGAAAAAGAGACAAAAGCTTAATACAGTTACAAATCTAGAGATTGAAGGGAGAATGGTTCAGAAACCTGAGGAAATTAGAAAGTGTTTCCAGAGATATTTCAAAGAACTCTACTCACAAGGGCCGCAAAAAGCTTCCGAGGTGGATCAATTTCTTAAAACTAATGGATTACAAAAAATACCCCAGGAAATGAGAACAAACCTGAATTGCAACATCACACAGCAAGAAATTGAAAGTGCCATTCAGAATCTTCAATTGGGCAAGTCTCCAGGCCCTGATGGTCTAACCTCCAAATATTACAAAGTTTTAAAGGATTATTTGATACAACCCTTGATGGAGGTTTGTAACCAGATCATGGAGGGAAGGAAGGCACCGGAAACGTGGAAAGAAGCTTTCATCACATTGATACCTAAACAAGAAACTGAAAAGACTCAGCTTAAGAACTACCGCCCCATCTCACTCCTAAATGTGGATTACAAAATTTTTGCAGATATTCTGGCAAGTAGATTTAAAAAAGTATTAAATGAAGTGATCCATAAGGACCAGGCTGGCTTTCTCCCTGGTAGGCATTTGTTTGACAATACAAGAAACATTATTGATATTTTGGAACTTCTACAAACAAATCTTAACACTAGAGCGGTCTTAATTTTTATTGATGCAGAGAAGGCCTTTGATAATATTTCTTGGATGTTCATGAAGAAAAATTTGGAAGGGATGGGAGTGGGGCGGGGGGTTGAAAATGGTATAGAAGCAATCTATTCAGAACAAAAAGCTAAATTGATAGTAAACAATGTGGTGACAGAGGAGTTTAAAATTGAAAAAGGGACACGCCAGGGGTGCCCCCTATCCCCCCTATTGTTCATCTCAGTTCTGGAGGTGTTGCTAAACATGATTAGAAAGGACCGGTTGGTCCAAGGAATTGAGGTCGGAGTGAAACAATATAAATTGAAAGCATTTGCAGATGACCTGGTATTAACATTACAGGAACCAGTCTCCAGCACTAAAAGAGTGTTAGAATTAATTTCTGACTTTGGTCGGGTGGCGGGGTTTAAGTTAAATAAACAAAAAACTAAAGTTTTAGCAAAAAATTTGACAGTCACAGAAACAGATGAGTTCTATAAAGAAACAGAACTGAATGTGGTTAAAAAAGTAAAATACCTAGGGGTGTATCTGACCTCCAAAAATTTGAATTTGTTTAAAGATAACTACGGGAAATGTTGGTCAGAAATCAAAAGAGATTTGGAAACATGGTCAAGATTGAAACTTTCCTTGTTAGGCCAAATAGCTGCTGTAAAGATGAATGTATTGCCGAAAATGTTATTTTTGTTTCAGGCCCTACAGATCGTGGACAAGGTGGAATGTTTTGGAAAGTGGCAGAAGGATATATCTAAGTTTGTTTGGCAGGGCAAAAAGCCCCGAATAAAGTTTAAAATATTAACTGATGTGAAAGAAAGAGGGGGATTTGCCCTGCCAGACTTGAGGTTATATTATGAATCTGCAGCCTTCTGCTGGTTGAAAGATTGGATTTTATTGGAGAACACTGATGTCCTAGATCTGGAAGGGTTTGATAATGCGTTTGGGTGGCATGCATATTTGTGGTATGACAAGGTTAAAGTGCACAAATTGTTTAAAAATCATATTGTCAGAAGAGCAATTTTGATGGTCTGGACAAAATATAAAGACTTATTGGAGAGTAAGACTCCGAGGTGGCTCTCACCGGTGGAGGCCAACGCACGTAAGAGACTTAACATGGAGGCCCATTGGCCTAAATATTGGGAAATAATTGAAAAAATTGGAGACAATTGGAAGTTGCTGAGCTTGGAAAAACTGAAAACCAAGGTGCAAGATTGGCTGCACTATGCGCAAATTCAGGAGGTCTTTAAAATAGATAAAAAGGTTGGATTCCAGGTGGAAAAATCGAAACTAGAGACTGAATTGTTAGAGCCAAAAAATAAACTACTTTCGAGAATGTATAACTTGCTGCTTAAGTGGAATACACAGGATGAGACAGTCAAATCCGCCATGATAAAATGGGCGCAGGATGTGGGGCACAACATTATGTTTGTAGACTGGGAAAGGTTATGGAACACCGGTTTGAAATTTACGGCATGCACTGCCTTGAAGGAAACTATTATGAAAATGGTATACCGGTGGTACATGACCCCAGTCAAGCTAGCTAAGATATACCATCTGTCCGACAACAAATGTTGGAAATGTAGAGAGGCGGAAGGGACATTCTTTCATCTCTGGTGGACCTGCCCGAGAGTGAAGGCCTTCTGGGAAATGATCCATAATGAACTAAAAAAGGTACTGAGATTTACCTTACCTAAGAAACCAGAGGCCTTCCTTCTGGGCATGGTGGACCAGAGAGTGCTTAAGAAGGACAGAACCTTTTTCATGTATGCTACCACAGCAGCAAGGATCCTGATTGCAAAATATTGGAAGACACAAGATTTACCCACGCTGGAGGAATGGCAATCGCAGTTGATGGACTATATGGAATTGGCCAAAATGACTGGCAGAATCCGAGACTTGGGAGAAGAAACAATCGAGGAGGACTGGAAAAAGTTTAAGGACTATTTGAAAAAACACTATAAGCTGTATGAATCTTAAAAAAAAAATGCACCTTTTAGGAAACTCTAGCTTCAGCAAATGTAAGTTAATGAAATGAAAATTAAGACACAAGAATTTAGAGGTAAAATAATGAAACAACTTTATTGTGTTTAATACAAAACGTACAAGAATTGGGTTACAGTATATTTGAAATCAGGGAACATGATAAAATGGAAGATACAATAAGTTTTGAAATAAGTTAACAAATTGCTGATGTTTTATATGACAGAGAATGCAGGGTTTGGAGGATGCGGGGAAGTCCTTTAGATTTGATGAAAAAAGAACATGGAAATTTGTTATTCTTCTATTTTATTTTCTTATATCTATCCTTTATTCTTTTTTCTGTATTTCTTAAACTCAATAAAAAATATTATAAAAAAAAAAGATTTCTGATTAGCAGGTGGGGGAATAAATATTTAAAATGAATGCATAAATAGTAAATGTACTCTTTTTTCATGCCTAGACTTCATCGCTGCTCTGGTATTGCTCCAGTCTCAGTCCTGCCCAGACTTTGCCAAATCTCCCCATGCTGCAGGGACTATTTCCTAAGAGGGTCAAACAAGTGCTGTAATAATGCTGATGTTTGATCTCAGTCACAACCATGTAAACATGCCAGAATTGTTGCATCAACCCTGGCGCGGCACAGATGGTAATCCATCTGTAGCATTCTTTGATGCCGTCTCACACAGCAAGGAGCAGTCTGTTAGAGAAAGGTGCTACTCACTTGCAAAGGTTAAACCAGGCCAGATTCAATTCAACTGCTGACATCCCAAAACGGAGAGCTGTGTCTGTGCAAGAAATGTAGGGGTATATCCAAATAGCCCACTACGGAAGCACAGTCTTTCTGTTTTAGTTTGAGATAACAATCTTCTCCCCTGGATCAAGCTTGGGTGAACCTGTTTTTCCTGTTTGCAACTTAAGTCACCCTGCACTGCACTGATTGGCTGTGACAGATGAAGTCACTAACCCAACTTCCACCCTGAAGCAGTTGTTTAACATAAAAAAAAACCTGGGAAAGGGAACTGGGCTGGCATCAGGAGTTGGCATTGTCAAGCAGTTGCTTGTTACAGCTGGAGACCATTGCTAATCCCAAGATTGTCATACGGCTCTTCCTTCTTGGGGGGTGGTCCTAGAAATAAATGGAGGGCAAATGGGGAACTGCTCCACCACCTTAGACTGCCCTGAGCCAGTCTCTACCTGCCTGCCTACTTACTTACAACCAGTCAGGGCTCTGCTGGAGTGAATGACAGGTAGAGCCAGCAGAGCCCTGACTGGTTGTAAGTAAGAAGGCAGGCCGGCAAAGGCTGGCTCAGGGCAGTCTCCCTGCCTTCTACCCTTCCAGTCCCAGTGGGCACCAGTCACCACTGGAGGAGAGCAAATATGGAGTAACAGTAGTAGCAAGGAAAAGGAGATGGGGAGCCTTGGATAGGAGCCCACTGATAACATATTATCCAGCTCCTCTTCCCACAGACCTGGAATCATCATTAGGAATGAATACAATATGGTGGCTGGAGTCCATTGGCCTGGTAGGATGTAAGGCTGGAGGTTAGGTGGAGCCAGAGCCAACGACAAGGAGAGCCAATTCACTCTAGTTTTGTTTGCATCCTCCTTCCTGATACAGTGGTACCTCGGGTTAAGTACTTAATTCGTTCCGGAGGTCTGTTCTTAACCTGAAACTGTTCTTAACCTGAAGCACCACTTTAGCTAATGCACCGGCTGCTGCCACGCCGCCAGAGCACGATTTCTGTTCTCATCCTGAAGCAAAGTTCTTAACCCGAGGTATTATTTCTGGGTTAGTGGAGTCTGTAACCTGAAGCGTCTGTAACCTGAAGCGTATGTAACTCGAGGTACCACTGTAATTTCTACAACTTCAATCCTGAGATTACTAAGGAGGAGGAAGCTGACAGTCAAGGCCGCCCTGGGAACTGGGTGGAAGGAAGATGGCAGGCTGGTGGAGGGCAGAATGAGATTGGTGGGACAGTTCTCCATTCACCTTAATGGCCCAGCCTCCATTATGGGTGGGCAGCCAAACCAGTTGACACCACAGGCTACTAAATATGTCATTTAATCTTCTGGCTTGTACATCTGCCCAATGAGTTGTTGAAAGCAATAATAATCCAGACAGGGTAGGTGGGTGTGAAATTGCAGTGAGTCCTAATTTGTTTTTCTGTCAGTACAGACTTGTCAACTCTCTTCAGAGAGCCCATCCCTAAAGGAAACCTTTTTGGTGTTGCTTTCTTTCCTTGACTCTTCAATGAGCCAATCCGTGAGCAACGCTGTCATTTTCCCGGCAGCCGAAGACATCTCTCTTCTCATCCGAGCTGTGTCTGCCTCGCCTGCCTCCATGAACATCTGCCGCAAGGAGTCGTCACCTGTCACCTTTTCACAAGTGCCTTTAGAAAAGAGAATATGGCGCATGTAAATAATTTACAGGCCATCTTCATCGAGACAACAACTGACTTTCAAAACTACTTTCCTGGAACATCTTCAGATGCCAAACAAGCAGAGAAATGTAGGCCTTTCAGAGAAATGGACACGCTGATGGGCCTTGGGGCTCTGACAAGTGGGACTTGCAGCTAAGCATTGCGTGATGGAGGACAAGTGGGACTTGCAGCTAAGCATTGCCCCTCTAGCACAGGTAATATTCTCTTCTTATATTTAAAGTGCTGTTATAATTTGGTAAATTTGGCCTCTTGGTACCTCAGGCTCAGGGGACAAATGTGGCCCTCCAAGTCTCTCTTTCTGCCTCTCAGAACTCTCCATAAGCCACACTTCTTGCCCATCCTGTTTTGCACCCCCTTTGAGTGCTTTTGCTGGCTGGAATGTGTCCTTGAACTCTGGTAATAGAATCATAGAATTGGAAAGGACATAGAGGGTCATCCAGCCCAGGAATCTCAGCTAAATCCAGGACAGATGGCCATCCAACCTCTGCCTAAAAAATCTCCAAGGAAAGAGAGTCCACTACCTTATGAGGGAATCCATTCCACTGTCGAGCAGCTCTTACCACCAGAAAGTTTTTCCTGATGCCCCTTGGTTGCCTACGTGGAGAACAGAAAGAGAGGTTAATGTCTCTAGAAACTAGCCAACTGTACAAGGGTGAAACTTCCATTCATTGCTCTGCTTACTTTTGCCCCTGGCTCTGCCTACCCCCAGCATGTGGTCCTTAGAAGGTCAGCCAAGAGGAAATGTTGTTCCTTGGGCTTACAAAGCTTCCCCACACCTGCTGTAGTGTATGGTTGATGCCCTTTCAACTATACAAGGACCAGCACATGTGGAAGTGAGATTGCCATTGGCATATACAATACCTTTCTTAATTCTGTAGCCCAGAGAATGTTGCCCATGCATCTTCCCTCATTCTTGAAGTGCCAGATGGATGTGACCCATTGCTGCATCTCATGAAATGTCTTCTCCCATGCAACTGTTTGATCTACGGGAACCATCTCTGCTCAAGGTCACACACTTAATGCATCGCCTAGTTTGCCCTCACTGGATAATCTGGTAGCACCCAGCTCAGGGAATGGCTTTCGACATGAGAAAATGTGGTATAAATACACAAGTGTCCCATTCTTGTGGGGGAAAGAGAAGCGCCTTCATCCCTCCCCTTCACCCCTCTCCATTTGCATGCATGATCTGTTGATCAAATCCTGCAGTCATCTCAGAGTGTGTAAGAAGTGAACATCAAAGCCACCAAAGAGAGGCAACAAGGAGGGGAGGAAGAGGAGAGAGAGAGAGGCGTTACATTAGTGTCTGGAGCTCCTGTAGGCTTCTGCATTTGAAACCGTCAAGATTTCAGCTTTGCTGCCATGTTGAATGAAAAAAAGAAAAGAAAACATGCCTGGCACATAAAGGAGTTGCCTGCCACATGCAGGGCGCTTCACAAGTCACAGCAGCCTGCTAAACACCTCCACCCACCCCCCCTTGCAGATGCGCTCCTGAGAGTGGGACATATCAGCTGCTTGAGTTACAGTGCAGCTCATCCACCAGTCAAGCCTGGGCTTACATTGGACTCCTTTCCAGGTGCTGCATATCATTGCCACGTTGACTAATCAGCAACTGATGCAGTTAGCTGCATTGTACAGCCTGGGTATCAACTGTTGTGCATATTGTTTGTATAATATGCATAAGTTTCACATATAATTACACATATAATTAGTGCAACTTTTTTAAAAAAAAATGTAAGTGGGTGCGGGTGGCGCTGTGGGTAAAACCTCAGTGCCTAGGACTTGCCGATCGTATGGTTGGCGGTTTGAATCCCCGCGGCGGGGTGAGCTCCCGTCTATCGGTCCGAGCTCCTGCCCACCTAGCAGTTCGAAAGCACCCCTAAGTGCAAGTGATAAACAGGTACTGCTTTATAGCAGGAAGGTAAACGGCGTTTCCGTGTGCTGCGCTGGTGCTGGCTCGCCAGAGCAGCTTCGTCACGCTGGCCACGTGACCCGGAAGTGTCTGCGGACAGCGCTGGCTCCCGGCCTCTTAAGTGAGATGAGTGCACAACCCTAGAGTCGGACACGACTGGCCTGTACGGGCAGGGGCACCTTTACCTTTTTACAAGTGGGTGCACAATGCAAGATGTGATCCAATGTGAGCAAAGCTTAATTGGGTTGTAACTATCACATTCTGTGTATGAATCCATTTACCAAGCTAGTGGCATTCAGGGGGAGGGCAAACATGGCAGGTGGATGACAAGGTAAGGTGCTCTCCTGCTCCCCTGACACGCATAGGCAAGTGATCAGACAAATATCATTCAACTCTGCCTAGCATGTGCTAACACTAGCTTCATTCAGCTTTAATTGAGCAATGTGAATTTGCCGGTACAGGCGGCAACCCTTTCGTGGGGGTGGGGGGTTTCTGTTCCTGCGCGCCACTGGAGTGTGCATGAACCCACCCCATTAAGCCCCTGTTCTGCCCTCTTCTGGGTCCAAAAGGACTCACATGTTGACAGTAACACATCAATTGGACATGTGCAAAATGGGATTACCGTATTTTTCGCTCTATAGGACGCACCGGACCATAGGAGGGGGAGAACGGGGGGGATCTCCCCCTCTCTGCTCAGCACCCCTTCAGCGAAGCAGCAGGAGAAACGGAGCCCCTTCCATTTCTCCTCCCGCTTCACTGAAGGGGCGCTGCGCAGAGAGGGAAAACTGTGCAGCGCCTCTCCAGCGAAGCGAAGTCTGGAAAGCAAGAGGCTTCAGGCGGCTATCTCCAGGCTTCGGGCGGCTATCCGCCTCCAGGCTTCAGGCGGCTATCCTGCGGGAGTTCCCTGCACTCCGGGGGCTTCAGGCGGCTTCAGCGAAAGCAACGCAAAGCCTCCGGAGCGTGGGCGGAGCTCTCCCTCTGCACTTCAGAGGCTTCGCGTTGCTATCGCTGAAGCCAAGGAGCCTGCATTCGCTCCATAGGACACATACACATTTCCCCTTCATTTTTGGAGGGGAGAGCGAAAAATACAGTACCTCCCCACCCCAGCCTCCAATGAAGTTATGGAAGCAACCTGAGTTCTTGCACTACAGCACAGACTCTTCCTGCATCCTGGGCAAAACAGCTTCCACTTTCTCTTTTGATCTGGGGCAGGCAGCCCATGGCCTTGAAGCTATTGCTGGACTCCAGATTTGCAGCTCTCATCAGTCCCAGCCAACGTGTCAGGAATGATGGAAGCCACAGTATTGGTATTGCAACATCTGGAGAGCCATGATTGCCCGCCTCTAGATCTAACTAGTAGGCCTCTCCCTCACTGGGCTGTCCAGGCCAGTGGCGTAGTGTGGGGGTGCAGGGGGGGCCGGCCACACCGGGCACAACATCTGGGGGGCGCGCTCGCCGCCTCTGGAGTCGACGAAGAGCCTCGGGCGCAGGCTGTAGCAGAGCCCCATGTCTCGTGGAACCAAGGAGCTGTGCGCGCGTCCGGGCTGAAGGCGTCCGGCAGGCAGCGGCTCTCAGCGCTCGCCATGGTCCCCGTGCGTCAGGGCCACGGAGGGCGCGCCAGGCAGCCCCTCCTCACAGCCCCGCCACCGCCGCCGCTGCTGCAGCAGCTGGGCCATGTTGCATTTTCCTCGCCTCTCTGCCCTCCTCCTCCTCCGGGCAAGCAGCGTCGTTTGGGTGGCAGCGCCAGCGGCAACTTGCCTCAGATCACTTGACACGGACCCGCCGCCAGCGCCGTGGCTACCTTACCGTAAATACCCCAGCCCAGGCAGCAGCAAGAAGAAGCTGGCAGCTGCGGCAGGTTAGGGGTTAGGGGCACAAATTACTTGCCTTGCCCCGGGTTAGGGGGCGCAAATTACTTGCCTTGCCCCGGGTGCTGACAACCCACGCTACGCCGCTGGTCCAGGCCATCATTCACCACCCCTTCACTCCCACTCTCCTACCCATACTGTTTTCTTCCCCACCCCCCTTTCCTGATCCTCTGTCCATCATATGCAGCCTGCTCCCCCTTTGTTTGCTCTGTGGGGGATACCCATTAGCTCTGTAGCCTGCTTTCGGGGGGGGGGGAGGTCTCTGTGTTACATTTGTTGGGAGATTTATGACTCGAGCAGCTTTGATGTGGGCCTCCGATAACCATCAGGGGTATTTGGGTTTCATGACACAGTCAGTCAGTAAGCTCTGAGTGAAAAGGGTTTATGGGCAGCTATGTTTCCTGGAGCTATAGAGATGGCAAGTGCATTCCTAGGGAAGGGTGGCAATTAAAGTACACAGACATTGTGTGGTGGTGGGGGTTGTGTGTGGTGTTTTTTTAAAAAAAGTCAGCTTTGTGATTAAACTCAGCTTTTCCTTTAACAGGGGAGGTAGGATATTTCCATTTAAATCAGCAGCAGCTCTGGGACAAGAGAGCAGAAAGGGAGAGCTGTGCAGAATTTGTCAGAGGATTAGACCAAGGAAAATGGGAGTCTGAGGCTTTCCCCTTTCACACTTGGCTGTTATTCCCCATTAGGCTACTCCATGTTTGGCTCCGGGAAGGGATAATAAAAAACAGAAGAGGAAGCAACAGTAAGAGTCAAGGAAGGGCAGAGAAGAGGCAGAGGAAAGTGTTTCGTTTACTTTCTACTTTAAAAAAAATAATCCAGCTGTCCTCCAAGGAAATCAGAATGGCATGCATAATTCTCCAAACATTTCGTACCCACAACAGCCCTGCAAGACATGTTAAAAAGAGCATGCCACAAAGGTCAATCGATGGGCTTTAGCCACTGGGCCCATCACCTCCTGGCAAATAGAAGGGGAAGAAATGGAGGCAGTGAGAGATTTTACTTTCTTGGGCTCCATGATCACTGCAGATGGTGACAGCAGCCATGAAATTAAAAGACGCCTGCTTCTTGGGAGAAAAGCAATGACAAAACTAGACAGCATCTTAAAAAGCAGATACATCACCTTGCCAACAAAGGTCCGTATAGTTAAAGCCATGGTTTTCCCAGTAGTGATGTATGGAAGTGAGAGCTGGACCATAAAGAAGGCTGACGGCCGAAGAATTGATGCTTTTGAATTATGGTGCTGGAGGAGACTCTTGAGAGTCCCATGGACTGCAAGAAGATCAAACCTATTCATTCTTAAGGAAATCAGCCCTGAGTGCTCACTGGAAGGACAGATCGTGAAGCTGAGGCTCCAATACTTTGTCCACCTCATGAGAAGAGAAGACTCCCTGGAAAAGACCCTGATGTTGGGAAAGATGGAGGGTACAAGGAGAAGGGGACGACAGAGGACGAGATGGTTGGATAGTGTTCTCGAAGCTACCAGCATGAGTTTGACCCAACTGCGGGAGGCACTGGAAGACAGGAGTGCCTGGCGTGCTCTGGTCCAGGGGGTCACAAAGAGTAGGACATGACTAAATGACTAAACAACAACAACAACAACAAGGGTTGAGAGTGTTGCAACAAGTAGCGTAACTGGGCCTCTGTAGCTCAGGGGCCTCTGTGGCTATGGGTGCCTTCTTTAATCACCCAAGTTAAACAGGAACAGCTCCCTCAACCATTCCTCCAAAGGCTTGGTTTCCAAAACCCTTTATCATCTTAGTCATCCTCCTCTGCACACACCTTTCAGTTTGGTCAATATCTTTCTTAAACTGTGGTGCCCAGTGAAAATCTCTGGAAGAACAATTGGAAATTTACTACATGTTACAACATCAGGGAGAACTTCCTAAAAATGCAACACCAGTGGTATTTAACACCCCAGAAACTAACCAAAATGTATAAAGAAGTAAAAAGTAACTGTTGGAGGTCTGGAGCACAACCAGGATCCTTCTATCATGTATGGTGGCAATGCAATAAAATAAAAACGTTCTGGGAACATATCCATTTAGAACTCGAAAAGATGTTAAGAATCTCCTTTAATATAAAGCCAGAGGCATATTGACTGGGTATTACTGATATGGACTTTCCTAAAAAATTAATGATATTTTTCTCTACGCAATGGTGGTGGCGAGGGTTCTTATAGCTACAATGTGGAAAAGTGATAAAGTTTCCTCAAGACAAGAGTGGATCCAAAAAATGATTGATTATGCTGAATTACACAGTTTATCTGAAAAATTAAAGAGCAAACCAAGGAAAGAATTTACAGTGGTACATCGGGTTAAGAACTTAATTCATTCTGGAGGTCTGTTCTTAACCTGAAACTGTTCTTAACCTGAGGTACCACTTTAGCTAATGGGACCTCCCACTGCCGCCGCACGATTTCTGTTCTCATCCTGAAGCAAAGTTCTTAACCCAAGGTACTATTTCTGGGTTAGCAGAGTCTGTAACCTGAAGCGTATGTAACCTGAAGCATATGTAACCCGAGGTACCACTGTATTTCAAAATGGGAAATACTTAAAATATATTTGAAAATTATTAACACCGATCTAAAATCCGTAGCGGCATTTGAATAACTCCAGTAATATCGTTAACTCGTTATACAATTTAACATATTTTGAACATGATTCGAGATGTCAGTAAAAACATGTATTGGCAGTAAAGAATGGTAATTTGATCTATGGAGTAGATGGGAAGTCGGGTTTATAAAGAAGAGACCATTACAGTTTAAGGATTGTGTAATCTTTATTATTTCTCTATGTAAGGTGCAACTGATGGTACTTTCACTATGGTTTATTCTGTCCTTTTTGTTGTGTGCTGAGCAAACAAAATAAGAAAAGAAAATAAACTGTGGTGCCCAGAACTGGACACAGTATGCCAGGTGGGGTTTGATCAAGGCAGAGCAGAGTGGTACTATTACTTGGGGGGTGACATAGTTGAACCATGAACAGTAGTAAGCAGAGTAATAATAGTAGCAGTAACATTTGCAATAGTATGTTGAAAGTAGTAGTGTTTCAGCCTTCCTCCAAGGAAATTGGGGTGGCATGCAAGATTCTCCCCTCATTTCATCCCCACATTTTTTGCTTGCTAAACTTATATCATTAACCCTTTGGACCCCTTGTACTCTCACAGAATTACAGTTCCCAGAGTTCCCTGGAAAGAGAGACTGACCATTAAACTATTCTGAGAATTGTAGATCTGTGAGGGAAATGGGGGTCTCCTAACAATTCTCGGCACCCTTAACAAGCTACATTTCCCAGGATTCCTGGGGGTGGGTGCCATGACTGTTTAAAGCGGTATGATACAGCTTTAAATACACAGTGCGGAAAGGTAGATTCATGTCACACATTTAAAGCACATTCAAGGCACAATTAAAGCTCATGGTTTCCCCCAAAGAATGCTGGGAACTGTAGTTTAAGGGTGATGGGAGTTGTGGCTCTGTGAGGGGAAAACTACAGTTCCCGGGATTCTTTGGTGAGGTCACATGCATTGGATATGCTTTAAATGTGTGTTGTGAATCTGCCCTCAGCTGCACTTGTGCGCAGTACAGATGCAACCTTAGAACGACATATTATTATTATTATTATTATTATTATTATTATTATTATTAAGTTTAACAGGGAATTGAAGCCAGGCAGAAAGTATTTAGGGAATTCAGGAGGCAGGAAGGCAACATTCAGGTTTTTTGTTAGGGAAGCACTGTGATTTGGCTTGCAAAATGGGTTTGGAACATCTCCTTTAGGCTCTGGGGGCACTGCCTTCCAAGGGGATGTGTCTGGTTAGCTGGGCCGAGCAAATCGTTTCCTAGAGGGTAATATTCTTCTACTTAGAAATGTCTCACTGGCCATCTGCTGCCTGCTCAGCCTTTATTTGCTAATGGAATATCATTTGAGGAAAGGGGAATGCAATATAGTTCAGAGAAAATATTAAGAATATAGGTTTTGACTGTGAATATGGCACATGGGTGTGCGGTTCTGGCTCGCCAGAGCAGCGATGTCACGCTGGCCACGTGACCCGAAAGTGTCTCCGGACAGCGCTGGCCCCTGGCCTCTTGAGTGAGATGGGCGCACAATCCCAGAGTCTGTCAAGACTGGCCCGTACGGGCAGGGGTATCTTTACCTTTACCTATGGCACATGGTGCTGCTTTCTTGGGGACTTTGGGAAATGGACATTTAAATGCTGACATATTCTGACTGGTGTCTGCAGAAAGAGGGTAGCACATTAAAAAATATTGCAACCTCTGACCTGGGTTTCAGCTTCACCTGTCGATAACTCCAGGGTCCTTCAAACAGAGCTTTCATGGCATATCCAGGTCTCATTTTTAATGACTTTGTTTGACTTCTTGGTAGGATTTCCTTTGTTCAGTTCCTTTATTGTTCTGTTAGCTTATTCTAAAGATCAAGTCCTTGCTCAGATATGAATATCCTCAGGCGTATTTGATCAAGTCATTGGGAAGATAGGAAACTACTTTATACTAAGTCTGGTCTATCTGCTGGTCTATCTGCTATTGCCTGACTGGATGTTGCTCTCCAGGCTTTCAGGCTAGGAATCAGCAACTGAATCCTGAACTTTCTGCATGAAAATCAGGTGCTATGCAACTGAGCTATACCTGTATGGTCCTTCCCCACCCTGTCTCAGTCTATTGTATACCCTCAGGTTGCCTTAGAATTAAATGAGCTTCTATTTGTAACCCACCTTCAGCCACTGGGACAAGTAAAAAAAGAGCATAAACCTGGGTAAACTTGACTTAGCAGCAGATGTTATGAAAGACTATTTGAGAAGAACTCATTAAAATTATGCCAGGTTTCATCAAATGCAGAGAGATTTCAATCTGGATTGTGTTGATCAGGTGGTCTACAGCTTAATGAAAAGAGCTGGGAGCTGTTCACACATGTTTAGATATGCATGAATGCTGAAAACCATGCAGATAAGCATGTGAAGACTCTGGCAAATGTGGCAGAAAAGGTTGGATGTTTCCATTTCAGTCTTTAGGCTATCTGATTACTCATCCTGGAAATTTGAGCTGCAGATCTCTCATAGCAGGCAGGTGAAACCTGGGGGTTACCTGATGAACAAGCAAGTTGCTTAGAATCTCTCTCTCTCTGGGAGCAGAGAAAGGAAAGTTATCGAACTGAATTAAGTCGAAAGAAAGAGATTGTGTTGTTTGTTTGATTAAGAGCAATGTGTTATTTTGTAATTGCAGCCTTTATTTTGTAACTATTTTAAGACTGTTTCCAGTAAAGCTTTGAAACTCATTCTGGTGGTGGGGAGCATTCATTTCTACCCTGCACAAGGTCCAGACCAGGGGTTGTGTTGAGAAACTCTAAGACGACGTGCTGTGTTTAAAGTGGCATGATGTGGTTTTAAATGTATAGTGCAGATGGGGCCCTATGCTGAGCATACGCGCTTTCCCTCTATTTGTCCTTTCCTCTCCCACCTAAACTCTGTAAATCGAATAAAAGGACATTGAGATTAGAAGCCTGGAGGGCCAGTGAACAATTTGTTTTTGTTACACACTTGACATGCATGATATTACATTTGTCATTTCCTTATGGAGATTGAAAGTTCTTACTGCTTCCTTTGGACCAACATATCTCCAGAACTAAACTGCGGGAAAGTGAATCATGTCAGATGAGTTTCAGCATCCCAGTATTTGGGAGATTTATATAGGAGTTGTGTCTTTCTGAACTTTACTTAAATATCATGGGATAGAGGAAGCAACATGAATATTAACAGGCTGTCTGGAGAAGGGTAGAATAAGAAATGCACAGACATTCAGGCACATTCACAAAACAGCCTAGAGATCTGATTAGAATGTATATCGTGAGGGCGGGTGAAATTATTGTGTCTATCCATAAAATGCAAGCAAAGGGGGGCCTTTTGAGCCATAAAGAGGTACACTTGGAGTAGGTGCACATGTGATACACATTGCATGTTCATTATCCGTTAAAATGGTTGCTTGAGCTCAGCTGCTCCAGAACCATTCTTGTGACTGTAATTTCTTTTAAACTGCTTTTAATGTTGTGTTTTTAAACTGCTATAACTCACCCTGAGACCTTATGGTGAAGGGTGGATAAGAAATAGAATGAATTACTTTTTTTAACAAAGTATGTTTATATACTTGTATTTTCTCTCAACCTCTTAATGAGGGTGAAAGAGAGCACAAAATATGATCTGAAGCTCAATATCAAAAAACCTAAGATCATGGCCACTGGTCCCTTCACCTCCTGGCAAATAGAAGGGGAAGAAATGGAGGCAGTGAGAGATTTTACTTTCTTCGGCTCCATGATCACTGCAGATGGTGACAGAAGCCACGAAATTAAAAGACGTCTTCTTCTTGGGAGAAAGGCGATGGCAAACCTAGACAGCATCTTAAAAAGCAGAGACATCACCTTGCCGACAAAGGTCTGTATAGTTAAAGATATGGTTTTCCCAGTAGTGATGTATGGAAGTGAGAGCCGGACCATAAAGAAGGCTGATCACCGAAGAATTGATGCTTTTGAATTATGGTGCTGGATGAGACTCTTGAGAGTCCCATGGACTGCAAGAAGATCAAACGTATCCATTCTTAAGGAAATCAGCCCTGAGTGCTCACTGGAAGGACAGATCGTGAAGCTGAGACTCCAATACTTTGGCCACCTCGTGAGAAGAGAAGACTCCCTGGAAAAGACCCTGATGTTGGGAAAGATGGAGGGCACAAGGAGAAGGGGATGACAGAGGACAAGATGGTTGGACAGTGTTCTCGAAGCTACCAGCATGAGTTTGACCAAACTGCGGGAGGCAGTGGAAGACAGGAGGGCCTGGCGCGCTCTGGTCCATGGGGTCACGAAGAGTTGGACAAGACTAAATGACTAATCAACAACATTTTCTCTCAAAGCATGCATTTCTATAGGCATATTATGCTAAAACTTGTATTTGAGTACATTTATTATTATTATTATTATTATTATTATTATTATTATTATTATTATTAAGAACTGCATTGCAAACTTGCAAAATTCAGAGAAGTGCAAAATCTGAAGGATATCTGCATTCCAAGCTTCTCTTCTGTCTTTGAGGTGCGGATCTAGTCAGTTGGAACTGGAATTTACACGGAGCAAATAACTTAAGCATTCCAGGTTTCAAGTGGCACAAGCCAAATGCAGGTTTACCACTTCAGTGAGAACAAAGACTAATCCAGTCTTGAGTTGCAGAGAGTACGGAATGAAATGAAGTTTGTGTGTGTGTGTGTGTGTGTGTGTGTGTGTGTGTGTGTGTGTGTGTAATGGACCTAATTTTCTGACCCACAAGCAGCAGCTTTGAGTGCTCATCAACTCCAAAACAGGCTCTGATCCCATGTCCCATCTGTGCTCACTTCTGCCCATGCAAAAAACTCTGCCAAATGACTTCATTCAGCAATGCTGCCCATATCCATAGCCACATTACTCCACAAGTTCTCTGAGGCATCTGCACATGTGCATATAGTGTAAGCTCTTTCTGACTCACTTCCCTACTTTAGACCTCTTTAAAGCAAAGAATATCGATTTCTGCATGGTGGTTGCATTCATATAGTCACCCACCCACATGCCCATGGACACATTCCATTTTTACAGACGGGGACAGGAGGGCAAGCCACTGGGTAGTGTAACAGGCATGCCAAAATCAGGACATTTGCATATGCTCCAGCTATCCCTGTTTAGTGGGAAGCGCAGATAACTGCCTCATATCAGAGCAGACTATTGTCAACGCATCAGTTTAGGGCAGTCTTCCTTCAACCTTTGACTCCAGCTCCCACCACACCCTGGTGCTGGTATGGCTAATGGCCAGGGATGGCAGGAGTTATAGTCCCGACAATATCAAAAGACTCAAGAGTGGGGAAGAGTAGGAGATGTCGGCCAGGCAGGTTTGTCTAGGAATTCAGACCTGGCAAATTCCACAAGCTTCGCTATTCAATGCAGAAGCAATACATGAATGCAGAACGAATTTTCAGAAGTGTGCAACACTAGTAGGGGGCCTCATGCAGCCATTCTTGGCATGAAAATAATAGTGTTGAATGTGGGCCTAGAAGTGTTGCCTGGAAGGGCCATAGCTCAGGGGCTGGGCATCTGCTTTGAATGCAGAAGGTCCCAAGTTTGATCCCCGGCATCTCCAGGTAAGTCTGGGGGGAAACCAGGAGAGCCACTGCTAGTCTGAGCAAGCAATTCTGAACTAAATGTGCCAGTGGTTTTCTGACTCGGTATAAGGCACCTTCCTATGTTCCTGTTTTCTAAATTCAGGGCACAGGTGCATGGCATTTGCAAAATAAATTGCATATGCTGGTGTAGGTCTCTGAGAAAATTGAGATTGTGGGTGAGTGGCATCGCAGCAGCACTGCAGTTTACAGCATGCTCAGCTGCCCTGTAAGCAAAATAAGTTCAGTAGGTCCAAAGCCCAGAATAAGATACAGAGAGCTCAGCCCCCTGGCCCATCCCCTATAGCACCCCTAAGCATGTATAGATTTTCATCTGTGAAATGTTGCGGGTTAGGCACCAGGTCTCCTTAACCATGCAACATGGATTGCAACAACTTTCACCCAGTCTCAAATCCTTCCTTCCTGGGGAAGGTGATTGAGAGGGCCGTGGCTGTATAGTTGTGGACATTCTAGGTAGGACTGATTATCTGGACCCATGCAAGTCTGAGTCAGGCCTTCAGGGTCATGTTCAGAGAGTGGCATTGGGAGGCTGCTGTTTGCCCCCCGGTGCTTACATTGTCTGTGCCCTGTCTCACCAGGCTCTTGTTATTTCCCACTTGGACTACTGTAATGCATTCTACCTTTGAAGGTGACTTGGAAACTACAACTAATCCAGAATGCAGCTGCCAGACTGGTGACTGGGTACGGCAGCTGGGACGATATAACACCAGTCCTAAAAGATTTACGTGAGTTCCCAGTACATTTCTAAGCACAATTCAAAGTGTTGGTGCTGACCTTTAAAGCCCTAAATGGCTTTGGCCCTGTATACCTGAAAGAGCATATCCACCCCCATTGTTCAGTCCAGGCACCAAAATCCGGCTACAAGGACTTTCTGGCGGTTCCCTCATTGTGAAAAATGAGGTTACAGGGAACCAGGGAGAGGGCTTTCTCTGTCATACCCACCCTGTGGAATGCCCTCCCATCAGATGTCAAGGAAATAAACAACTATTTGACTTTTAGAAGACATCTGAAGGCAGCCCAGAATTAGGAAGTTTTTTAATGTTTGATGTTTTAATTTGTTGGAAGCCACCCTGAGTGGGTAGTGCAAGCCAGTCAGATAGGATGCATATAAACATATTATTATTATTATTATTATTATTATTATTATTATTATTATTACTGCTACTTCTGTGGGGTGTCACAGGGCACTATCTGGTCCCCAATGCCATTTAATACAAAGCCTTTGCAAGCGGACAATGGGAGGTTTTGAACAAGGTTTCATCAGTACACTGATGATACCCAACCATGTCTCTCCATTACATCTGAGTCCGAAAATAAAACTATATTATAATCCACATTTATATACTTTATGAAAGTGTGGATTATAAATATTTAAGTACATAATCAAACACCTCCCATGCACTTGAATCCAGCACTTGGAGGGAGCTTTCCTTCCCGACCCGGCCATGCACAGAAGGAAATCTAGCTGCTAATATGGCTGGAATGCAAGCAGCCAGCACTCACTTTCAGGTTAGCAAAGGGAGCAAGGCAGGCAGCCACATTGCTTAGCACTGCAATCTACCTAGGAGTACAGATGAGGTGTCTGATATTACACGACTCAGCATAAGGAAATGAAACTTTTTCTTTCTTACTTTTAATTGGATTCTACTTGCCCAGCAATCACGCCGGAGGCAGTATTATATGGGCTGCGTACATGTAAAAGAAAATTTACAGCACATGTTGACTGTAGCAGGCACATCTGGGCTTCCAGCTCCTGCCTGTTCTTATCCACAGGGGTTTTGCAGTCCATGGCAGGAGGAACATGTGGGCTTGGAAGGAGGGTGAGTCTGCTTCATGAAGAGAAATGCAGAGAGATTAATTCCAAATCCTAGCAGCTAGTCTGTTCTTGGAGTTCAGCTGGTTGAAGGAGTGGGAAGATTTCCAGATGGACACTTAACACTGCCAAGGGTAGTGTGAGGAAATATAAATCTCTCTGTGGCATTAAGGTATAGGAAGGCTTGCATATTTGCCTCAATACAGCAGTTATGGACCAACGTCTGCTCTAAACAATGCTGGGCTTGGAAATGCCAAAAACTGGATTGCATGGTTGGGGTACCGTATGTTTCGTTATTTTGTTAAAGGTGATGACCAGCAGTTTTATTAGGCCAGGCTTCCTCAACCTCGGCCCTCCAGATGTTTTGAGACTACAATTCCCATCATCCCTGACCACTGGTCCTGCTAGCTAGGGATCATGGGAGTTGTAGGCCAAAAATATCTGGAGGGCCGAGGTTGAGGAAGCCTGT
Organism: Podarcis gaigeae; assembly: GCF_964106915.1. Lineage (NCBI taxonomy): Eukaryota > Metazoa > Chordata > Lepidosauria > Squamata > Lacertidae > Podarcis > Podarcis gaigeae. The sequence continues at coordinate 9,982,753 of NC_139692.1, forward strand.
ATTAGGCAGATGACGAGTTAATAATCAAGGCTTGCTAGTTGATGGCAGGAACAATAATAATAATAATTTATTATTTATACCCCGCCCATCTGACTGGGTCTCCCCAGCCACTCTGGGTGGCTTCCAACCAAATATCAGAAACAATACAGTGTCAGACATTAAATACTTCCCTAAACAGAGCCACCTTCAGGTGTCTTTTAAAAGTAAAATAGTTGTTTTTTGCCTTGACATCTGCTGGGAGGGCATTCCACAGGGCAGGTGCCACTACTGAGAAGGCCCTCTGCCTGTTTCCCTGAACCTCACTTCTCACAATGAGGGAACCGTCAGAAGGCCCTCAGTGCTGGATCTCAGTGTCCAGGCTGGATGATGGGGGTGGAGACGCTCCTTCAACAAATGCTCAGGATGTGGTCTCCTGATAGCTGGGAAGAGCTCACTACTATGTTTCTGCACATAAGAGCCAACTCCTAGAGACCAAGGTCCCTTCTGTCCGCCCTACCCAGTAAAATATTTGAGGAGAGCAGTCTTCCCAACCCCCAAATTGATGGGCATTGCCATTCAAATGGTGTGCATGTGCCACATCATGTGACTGGTTATGTGGGCGGGGCTTACCTCCCCCTCCCCAATATTTTATTCAGGTTGGCACCCCATTTCAGCATGAGAGCCTGGGAAAAGTAACATTCCTGCAGCTGAGGGGAGGGACAAATGTTAGTGTCATTCAAAAAATCCCAAGGTAGGTGCAAAATACTTTTATCATTTCTAACCAAACATTGCCTTTCCAATGAATGCTCAATATGACCTACCCCCCCCCCCAAAAAAACTATTAAAATCAATATGATGAAATACTGAGTGGTTTGATTTACTAAACATTTCTGCTTGGCATGGGCATTTACCATATTTTTCACTCTATAAGACGCACTTTTCCCCTCCTAAAAAGTAAGGGGAAATGTGTGTGCATCTTATGGAGCGAATGCAGGTGGGAGGCTCTGTGGAGCGTGTGTGCGGCTCTTCGGGGCTTTTCCCCAAGGAGGGAGAAGGACTCCCTCCTCGGGGAAAAGCCCGAAGAGCCGCGCACACACTCCGCGTCCTCTTTAAAGGGAGCGCGGCTCTTGGGAGAGGCTTAGCCACATGCAGCCTCTTGCGGGCAGGGGATGAAGGCTCCCCTTGCCTGGGAAAGGCTGTGTGTGGCTATCCCATAAGCCAGGACAGCCAGGGGATCACTGCGCTGCGATCCCGCTTGCTGTCCTGGCTTCTGGGATTCAGAATATTTTTTTTCTTGTTTTCCTCTTCCAAAAACTAGGTGCGTCTTATGGTCTGGTGCATCTTATAGAGCGAAAAATACGGTATATATTCAGGTCTCCCAAGTCCCTGTTTTAACATTCACCCATTTCTCTCCAAGCTGCTTAGGGCCTGTGTGACCTCAGTGCAGTGAAGCCACTGAAAATGGCAGAGGTTTGTGATGCCCTTTGGAACAACCCTCTCTGCCAAGAACCCACAACCAGCAGAAATGATTCCTAACCATATCTGTGTGTCCGTCCCCCCCCCCCCTTTTCTGGTCTACACCATGCTTTGCAGTTCTCGTAATAACTTTTGAAAGCCTGAAACGCCACAAAAGCTCATTGCAGGCTACAACCCCTAAAATATAGACGTGTCTAATTACGACTAAGTGCTGGTTTTAAAGAGCACAACGATCTTTCTTTTCTTTCTTAGTTCCTTTTTTCTCTGACAACAAGCAGCTCCCCATAAATTAAGATTAAAGGGAAAGAGACAACGATGTGTAATAGAGGCCTTTCATTCTCTCCTCTAAGTGCATCTCGCCACAGCCTCCTCCATTCCCTTTTGTCCTCATCACTTCATAAACATGCTCATGAGGACATAAGAAGAGCCCTGCTGGACCAGGTGAAAAGTTCCGTCGGATGCAGCATCCCGCTTCCCACAGTGGCCAATCAGGAGGAGGACATGAGCACAATAGAACTCTCCCACTTGTGGTCTCCAGTGACTGGTCTTCAGCTGTCTATTCAGTTCATGCGTCCTCCCTGAATGGCTTGCCTCACCTGGCGGCCTACTGATGTCCTTCCAAAGGAGGTTATCCCTTCAATCTGCTTTTGTCTCAAACTTGCGACTCTCCTCCTTTCCCCCTCTTTCCCCCTCACAGAAAAGTTATTAACTTTAGAAATTATCTTGAAGAGAGGGAGAGAAATCAAAGCACGATCTAGGAACGGCTACTTCTCTTCCCTCATCACGAAACAGCAAGAGAATAAAAGGTAGCAGCTTCAAGCCATCATAAAGAACATTCAAAATACTGCCCCCTCACCCTGCAAGGCTGTTAAAGAAGCCACTTAACTGATACGTCATCTGCCTTTCAACAGATTCATTGATTGATTTAAAATCAGTGATATTGCATGTTGTCAAATACATGCCTACTCCCAAAAGCTTCGTCCTAGTTGAGATGCCTTTGGGAGAGACTGAAGAAAATGCAAAGTGACTTGCAAATTAATGGGAAAAAGCTAACCTCCATCAATGATGGCAATACTGAAAGGCCAGCAGTCTGGACTGGTTGTAAGCAAGCAGGCAGGTGAGGGCTGGTTGAGGGCAGACTGGAATTGTTGGGACAATGTCCCATTTGCCCTTATGAACCATCAGCTTTTTCTTCTTTGGTAATGCACCAGGACGAAAATAAACATGTCCACAACTCACATTTCCACCAGTTAAAAGGTGTGACTTTCTTTTGTACTGTTGGTTAACTCCTGATTATATCTTGCAGCATTAAGGGGTGATGACATGATAAACACTTTTGGCAACCATCCACAGTGCAGAGAAACTGGGTGGGGAGGGGCCTTTCTCACACAACCCTGGAATTCAGATGGGTGAGTGTGTCACACAATAAAATTGATTCGCAGGATTAACTGATCCAGTTATCAGAAAACCTGGCATTTTAAGATCAGAGATAAGGCCATCTCATGTTGCCACGAGCTCCACAAAGCCACAAAACTGAAAGCTAAGGCTGATTCTTCAACAGGCCCAAATCCAGTAGGGGAAGATGGGATACATGGGACCAGCAAAGATGCCTGACATTGTCCTGGTCCTTTATTGCCTTACGAAACACCTGAGCCCTTCTGTATTGCTATAGGAATCCTGTGAGTTGGTCCAGGCCTGTCTGTTTACTTTCATACACACTTGGAACTCTACAGAGCACTGCAGCCTGTTTTTCCCCCATGGTGAAGTCCTGATGGAAATCCCCTCCCACCTGTTTTTTTTGTCCCATGAGCAAAGCTGTTGGTTTGGGGGAGAGGGCATAATCGAGACCACACATGCGGTAGGAAGCAGTTCAGCCCTCCCCACCCACAATGTGGCCCGTTTCCAGGTGAGGGTCCAACATAGCTCCTTTTTAAAATACACGCAGATACAAAAAAACCCACACATTTACTGTTCCTGTGGCCTGATTTTAACTCTGCAATAGTTTGCCCAGCACTGTTTGAAAACCCAGGCTGGTATGTGTTTTCGAGTGAAAGATGAGAACTATGTGATTCGTTGCCCTGCGACCCATTAGCCACTGTTCAAAATAAAACCTCACCAGCTGTAGCATGTTATATGGCAGCTGCGCACTGCATGGTACATTAGTCATCATACATGTACGCCGGAGACCAGATGCATCCACTACCACTCCAGAAATGTGACTTCTAGAGACCCTGAGAAGGAAACCGAATCCTGAGCAATGACACAACACTTGCAACTCTTTAATAACACATCCCACAATGGCAGAATACTGAGAAACTTAGAAGAGGCTTACAAGGGGGAAATAGGAACTGTCTCAGATATATAGAAACACTTGGAGCATATGTAACCCACTGCTGTGTCCTTCTAGATATCCTGGGACTTGTTGCTGCTTGTTATCTTGAACCCAGGTCTCTCCAGCCATACTTCTGATAGAGCACAAGATGTTGCCCACACACTTTTAGATGTAGACATGTTGTCACTTCCCCCACTTCTCTATATTCCTCCTCAGAAACCCTTAAAGCAAGCACCTTTTCTCATTAAACATTGTGCAACCCCACACACAAGGGGGAAGAGAGAGAATGGAAGTTCTACATCATGGGTAGGCAAACTAAGGCCCGGTGGCCGGATGCGGCCCAATTGCCTTCTCAGTCCGGCCCACGGACGGTCCGGGAATCAGCATGTTTTTACATGAGTGGAATGTGTGCTTTTATATAAAATGCATCTCTGGGTTATTTGTGGGGCCTGCCTGTTGTTTTTACATGAGCAAAATGTGTGCTTTTACAGTGGTACTTCGGGTTACAGACGCTTCAGGTTACAGACTCTTCAGGTTACAGACTCTGCTAACCCAGAAATAGTACCACAGGTTAAGAACTTTGCTTCAGGATGAGAACAGAAATCATGCGGCGGTGGCACGGCAGCGGTGGGAGGCCCCATTAGCTAAAGTGATACCTCAGGTTAAGAACAGTTTCAGGTTAAAAACGGACCTCTGGACCGAATTAAGTTCTTAACCTGAGGTACCACTGTATTTAAAATGCATCTCCGGGTTATTTGTGGGGCATAGCAATTCGTTCATTTTTTGTTTGTTTGTTTCAAAATATAGTCCGGCCCCCCACAAGGTCTGAGGGACAGTGGACCAGCCCCCTGCTGAAAAAGTTTGCTGGTCCCTGTTCTACATCTAACTCATTCACTACAACAAAATATCTATAGTCTCCCTTGACTGCAAATAATTTTGTATTTTGTATCTAGTAAGCAATCAACCTCCCCCACCCTAATGAATGCTCAATATGAGCATATTGCAGTTATGTACAGCACCATTCATTTCAAGAGGAATGGTGTTTCATATCCATGCAAGCCAACACGAAAAATAGAAAATACTTTATAAAAAGAGGTAACTCTCATTTTATATTCAGACTGTTTTACACCATAAGGTCAAGCACACATTTGCTGTATAGCTCCTTCTCGAAGCTCAGAGTGAATGAATGATGAGAAACAGCAATTCTACACAACAGTCCTTCTTCATCATGCATATTTTGACAGTATGTTCTCTTTATTGTACCATTCAGATTGTGCAAAACTCAATAAAATACAATTTAAAAAAATATTCTAGATACCATAGATAAAAACAGGAACACAACGAATGAGTAAATATGCACATAAATTAATATATACAATTTTTATGCAACTCTTCGTCATCTTTTTTTCTAAATGTTGGTAAAGCATTTCTTCATTTTTGGCAGTGTGTAAGTAGCAACCATCCTAGAATCTTGACTCCTCTCAGTGACAGGATACCGAGTCAGATTAGCGTTGTACCTGTGGAACAATCTGCATTATTGGAACAAATCAAAATCAGTAATACAGTTGCTCTGTGAAAACAGTGGAGCTTACTTTGCTGACAAGTCACTCTGCTCACACTCTGTGGGAAGACTGGCACTTGGTGAGTTCATTCCTTTGATACAGTTTAAGAGACCTTCAAACATCTTGCAGTCACCAAGGACGAGGCCTTTTCCACAGTGAAACCAAGGCTTTGGGACAGAAGAATGTAAGAAGCATCTGGCTGGATCAGACCAAGAAAGTCTCATCTAGTTCAGCATTCTGTTCTCCCAGTGGCCAACCAGTTGTTTGTGGGAAGCTTGCAAGTTGAATTTGACTGCAACAGCACCTTCCCTCCCAGGGAAAGTTTGCTCTACCCCATTCTTGCTGGGATTTCAGTACAGATATTTTACTTCAGAGAAATTAGGAGAAAGGTTTCCTAAATTTGAGGTGGTTTTCTTCACTGTTATTTCAAAATTATTTTTATTTTTTGCTAAATTTCTGCTGACTTCTTGTTTGCCTTTGTTGACTGCTGGTTAATTCATTAAGTTCAGTGGATTGCATGGGAGTAGCCAGGGGGAGGCAGGGAGGGGCAGCTGCCCGCCCCCCATCAATAAAATACAAACTGAGGCTCTGTGAAATATATTCAGAGTCGCAAAGTGATTTCATGCTCTTTATTCAGCTCATAGTGGTGAGGAGGGAATGAAAGTCCCCTCAAAGTATCTGCTTTATATACATTATTTACACAATGGGCTGCACATGATTGGCTAATTCCAGAATTCTCCTGTAGGCCAATCAGGTTGTGGATTCACTTCTATCTGGAGCTGGATTGGGTGGCTCCTGCCGACCAATCATACTGCTGCATTGTTCTAGGACCAATCAGACTGCTGCATTCTGAATCCTATTGTTCTAGGACCAATCAGACTGCTGCATTCTGAATCCTATTGTTCTAGGACCAATCAGACTGCTGCATTCTGAATGCTATTGTTCTATGACCAATCAGACTGCTGCAGTTTGGATCCTATTCAACTCAGTACATAACACTTTGCCTCCTCTAACAAAAGGCCTGCCCTGCCCTCAAGAAAAATCCTGGCTACGCCCATGGTGGATTGTTTGGAAACTATAGTTTGGTTTAATGGCTGCTTTTAGCATTGTTTTGATGTTAGCCTCCTCCCTGAAGAACAGAGCTGAGGAACCTATTGTCCCCCAGATGTTGTAGGTCTCCATCTCTGGCCTCATCTGGAATGGTCAACCATCATGGATTAGTCTCAGCTAGAGGGCCTTGCTGTGGAGCCTGTTAGCCAGAAAGGTGGGTGATAGATAAGATAAAACAGGACTTGCTTCATTACTGTACTCTTTAAAGAACTGAACACCCATTCTATTTAGAGTTGCACTCTTAATCCAGTTTAATTGTTAGATCAGTTTTTTAAAAAAACAACCCTAAACTCCATTTTAAATTAGACTCCCAGACAATCCTGATGTTGCCAGGCATACCTCAATATAAGCTACACAGAACTTCTGGCTCCCTCTTCCCTATGAAAAATCTGCTGAAAAACTAATTTAAATATATTTTATTCCTCTAGATTATCTCCAAATAACAAGCAGATCACTTTGTATTTTGGAAGACTTGTCGCCAATGTGTAAAGAGAATCTCACAAGCACCTGCAGTCAGGATAGCTCAGTTGGTAGAGCATGAGACTCTTAATCTCAGGGTTGTGAGTTCAAGCCCCACATTGGGTGAAAGATTCCTTCATTGCAGGTGGTTGGACTAGATGACCCTTGGGGTCTTTCCAACACTATGATTCATTGACCTGAAGCTGATGCTGCTCCATTAAAATAATTATCAAGACATTTTAAACCCAGGTTTTCTACACCAGGGTTGGGATTTGACCTTCTTTATTTTCAAAGCCACTGTGGCTACAATGTAGAATATATTACATCTCATCTATCATGAAAACATAGTATTGGTGATGGGATTTGGTTCTGACAATAGGCAGCAGTTATTGTGTACTCAGTTCTGCATAGAAATGAAATGGTACTTCAGCTATTAGGGAATTATGTTTGCCATGGGCTATGCAAATGAATAGTTATTTCCAGAGCCAGGCTCAGTGGAGAGGAAACCATTTTGTGAGTTTTCAGCAGAAGCATAGCCTTAATTGGTGGGCGCCAATGCCCTCACTAACTCAACTCCTCTATTCTTCAAAACCCAGAGCAGACTTGCAGCTTTAAAAAAATAAATGATTGTGTGTTGTTGCAAAACAGGTTACCAACACATTCAGTCCTGACAAGACCAGAGATACATTGTTGTTTAATCGTTTAGTCGTGTCCGACTCTTTGTGACCCCATGGACCAGAGCACGCCAGGCACTCCTGTCTTCCACTGCCTCCCACAGTTTGGTCAGACTCATGTTTGTAGCTTCGAGAACACTGTCCAACCATCTCGTCCTCTGTTGTCCCCTTCTCCTTGTGCCCTCCATCTTTCCCAACATCAGGGTCTTTTCCAGAGAGTCTTCTCTTCTCATGAGGTGGCCAAAGTATTGGAGCCTCAGCTTCACGATCTGTCCTTCCAGTGAGCAGAGATACATTAGGAACAGTTAACCTAGCTCAAACATAGGAAACTGCCTCATACCAACTGACACCATTGATCCCTGTCGTCTACACTGACTGACGGGGCTCTTCAGGGTTTAAGGCAGGAGTCTTTCCCAGCCCTAACTGGAGATGCCAGGAATTGAACTGGTAATTTCTGCATATAAGGCAGATGCTCTACCACTGAGTCATGGCCTTTCCTTTTATCGTGCACACGGCCATCTACCCAGTGCCAAGGAGAAGCATATCCTTGCAGCTTGTCATCATGTGTTGTGGCTGGAATGGAGGTGAGGAGGGAGAGAGAAGGTAGGGGGACTCACAGTACCAAAGAGGTATCAGGCCTCCTAGGTTACAAACAGAAACACCTGCCATGGGCTTAAGTGCTAACGACAGGCCCGAATGAGTGGCATGGAGGTTAACCCCTGCATTAGCGGTTCCCCCCCTTTGAAGGTCAATGATGCCAATTCAAATGGTGCTAGGGAGAAAAACTTCAATCAAGGACTGCCGACTCTACTCCTTGTGTTCAAACTCTCGCCAGTCATCCATGTAATTGAAATAACTAAGGGGATTTTCTCTGAGCTGGAGCAAAGAGAAAAGGGGAGGCCGGTCACAGGCCCTCCTTAGAAAGGAACTCCTAAGCGAGCTGCCCTTTCCCTTGAGATTGATGCTTTTATTTTACTTATTTCCATGTCAGTGGGAGGTTTCATTTAGGAGGCCATTTCCCTTCTGGCAAAGGGGAAGCAGGAAGGAAGGCCACTCTCTGGAGTCTGCACTCCAAGAATCAGTACTTTTTCAGAGCTGAGCTGAAAGCTTGCTCGCTGTTTTAGCTCAAAAGAGGGTTTGCAGGGGAAGAGGAAGTTTTTGTGAAATTCTTCCAGCTGACCCCCACATCTTTTAAACTGCTATTTCCATTGTTCCAAACAACCACACACCCCAGTGGTGCTGAGTGCACTGTCATGGTCTGCAGGACCACAAGAAGCTGCCTTATAGTGTGTCAGATCATTGGTCAATCTAGCTCAACGATTTGCAGCCATCCACCACAGTTTCAGGCTGGAGGTTTTCTCAGCTCTACCTGAAGACACCAGGAATCAGGCAAAGGGACTTCTGCATGCAAGGCAGATGGTCTGCTGCTGAGCTATGGTCCTTCCAACTGTTGTGGGGTAAACACTTTGCTCTTGTTTGCAGATACGTTCCCTTAACAGTTGCCAAATGGAGAGCTCTGTTCATAGCCTGATGTTGGCAAAATGGATTTCCCTAGTACACATCAGAATGTGCAAATAATTTCCATGACCCCAAGTTCAGCAGTGACCAGGACACTGAGTTGGAGGCTACAGTCTTACCATCAGAGGAGCAAGTCTGGGTTCCTGGATCTGAGCCTCAGGGGGCCACTGAATCAGAGGCCAAAGGCAAGGAGCCCTTTGAATTAGCTCCTACAGCACCAGTGCCTGTAGAACCACAACCACAACTGCTTGTGTGCATCTTTCCCTGGGTCTGAGGTACTAAGTGCCTCCTGAATTACTTTCTAGCCCAATGGTACAAAGAGTACACCAGACCAGAAGTCACAAAATTCAAGATAAGTGCCTGTCTTCATGTCAGAGAGTTTTTAAGAGTTCTCCAAAAAGGGGGCATAGCCTAGGAGAGGTGGCCTGGAGGCAGAGGCTCTAATGGTCTTAGTTCACGTCCAACCCTTGCTGCAGCAGTTGCTCATTAGGAGCTCTCCTTGGTCCTGTCTCCTTGGTCCTGACCAGTCTTGCCCTGTGAGCTCCTCTGCAGAACAAGAACAGGTCAATTGTGGAACAAAGTGGGACCTGCAACAAAACTCGGCAGTACAGAAGGCTCCTGTTCACTCTTCCAGTGTTCTCCATGATATTCCTTCTGTCATCCAGTTTTTCATCCCACCCACAAACAAATGTCAGCATTATGTGCCCCAGTGAGCATGTTTGGTCCCCACTGCACTATATTTGGAAGGGTTGTCCCTCCCTTTAGGGTTTGCTCCTAAAGTTTTGCTGTACTTCTGCAAAACTTGGGGTTCCCCAAGCCTTCTGATCTCTCCCTCTTGTGTTTCGATAAGTGCCATTTGGGGTTCATAAGGATCCACACTCACAACTGAACTTTGGAAATAGAGAGAACGCTTGATTGTAGAACTGCATGCATGCTATAGAAGTGGAAGAGGCTGAAATGAGGGCTATGGTGCAATTTGAAGCTAATGTTGGGGGAAAATACACATCAGGCAAAATTTGAATTCACATTTTGAATTTGCTGTATTGCTTTTATAATTTAAATTATGATTTATTTATTTTTAAGCCTAAGCAAAGTCTGTGGGTGGTGGAATTGGAGTGTTTATGAGTGTGTTTGTTTATATACTACTTAACAGGTGTGTGTGATTTAGGTAAAATAGTAAAATATTTTATTACAAAGTGTATTCCTGCTCCTGCCCTTTGCTTGTGGTTGATCAGTTTGTTCTGAAGTAGTTTGGTGGTGGAGTGGCTTTGGAATAGCTCAGAGGTGCAGAACTTCAGGCCCAGGAGCTGAATGCAGCCCTCCAGTCCTCTTTGTCTGGCCTTTGGTGCTCTCTACACCCCACACTCCATCTCCCCAGGTCACACCCCAAACTGGCCCTGCATCACCCCACGAGTGGTTTTGCCTGGCTGGAATGTGCCCTTGAACTCTGGTGACAACTCTTGCTTGCCTCAATGGAAGATGCAGATGGATGTGTGAGAGAGTATTTACAAAGATAAAAAAACAAATTCAGTTCCTTTTCCACTTTTGTCTTTGGCCTCACCCACTACTGGTATCTGGCCCCTGGAAGTTTGCCCAGAAGATAAAGTTGCCCTTGGCTGAAAAGGTTTCTGCACCCTAGCACTAGATTATCTTTCTTCCTTTCCCACTCTGCAGTTCCATGCTTTGACATGCAGGATTTTGATATACCTGCCTCATGTATGTAATTGGGATTGGGATGAGCAATTGCTGGGATTAAATTTCATTATTCTGCACCCTAGGACTAGATCACTGCAGATAGGCCAAAGCAGACAAAGGGAAGGTATTCTCTAACCAACTGCATCTTAAGACATGCCTGTACACTGCGGCACCAGTTCATCATGCTGACTGTCGTAGCAAAATCAATTCCTTGTGTACTTTTGGGAATTACAGCTCTCATTTGGGTGTGATTTATCTGCTCTATAACACAAGCAGGGCTATTTGTTTCATCGTTGCAAGAATTCAGTGAAAATTGCTTCAAGTTCCTGGTTTTCAGGAATGGCATAATGTCTGACTGTCAGCTTCTCTCCAATGATATATGGGATTTGGAGATGGAAAGAAAGGTCTTCCTTCAATAGTCTGGCTTGAAGTTCCACACAGCACCTTCTCCAACAGGATAATTAAGTTTAGTATTTGTATAACACAGGGAAGCTGCCTTGTACTGAGACAGACCATTGGTTCAAGGAGTTCTGTGTTGTCTACGTTGATGGGCATCGGTTCTCCAGAGAGGGTTCTCTCCCAGCTGAACCTGGACATGCTAGGGGTTGAACCTGAGGTCTTCTGCATGCAAAGCAGATCTTCTTTGGCAATCCTCATAGCCAAGTATGATTGTCTTTCATGATCACGGTTTTAACAGTGAGGCCAATTCTGGATCCACACGTCCTTCCACATTGGAGACATAGGTTTCCAGGTAGGAGTTGATCATGGTGAGGGTTTGCCAAGCATGCCTTCCTCTTAGCACATTTCTCCCTTTTGTCCTGAGTTCAAGTGTCTTCAAAGGTAAAGGCTGGTAAAGGCTGTTCTCCAATTGGAGCGCTCGCAGGCCAGTGTTTCCCAGTTGTCAGTGTTTATACTACATTTTTTTTAGATTTGCCCTGAGAGAGTCTTTAAACCTCTTTTGTTGACCACCAGCATTACGCTTCCCATTTTTACGTTTGGAATAGAGTAGTTGCTTTGGAAAACAATAATCAGGCTTCTGCACAACATGACCAGTCCAAAGCAGATATTCCACCACCGAAATATGGCCCTTCCCCATAGATGATGTTCTGCAAGCTCAAATTCAATTGTGCAGTTAGTGAATTTTAGCAAATTCTGGATTTAATTATCTTGAGGGGAGACTCTTTAGCTGGTAACGTATGTTACTTAACTCACAACACAATACCAAGCTTGTATACTCAGACGTATGGTCAATTGGATTTATTCCCAGGTGAGGTAACATAGGAAACTAATTTATATGGAGTCAAGCCATTGATCCATCTAGCTCAAGACTGTCAACACGGATTGGCAGCAGCTTTCCAGGGTTTCAGGAAAGGGTTTTTCCCAGCCCCTCATGCATGCACACACCTTGGAAAAGGCCATTGCTCCGGGCTAGAACATCTCCCCTATATGCATAAGGTCCCAGGTTCAATTCCTGGCATCTCCAAGTAGGGCTGGGAGAGACCCTCCCCCCCACCTGAAACTCTGGAAGGCAGCTGCCAGTTAGTGCTGACAATACTGAGCTAAATATGCCAGTACTTCTGACTTGGTATAAGGCAGCTTCCTCTCTCCCTCCCCTTGAAGTAATTTGAGCTCTGAGGGAGAAGTGATTGGAAGTAGAAAGTTATCAGGAGGAGACCAGAATAAATAGATAAATTAATGAAACTGCTCCCTAAAAGTTTAGGTCTCCCCCAACTACCCAAAAGAAAGTGTCAGCCATGACTGTACGATGAAACTACCTACATTTAGGGATAACCTTGTTTTCAATTTGCAACCAGGCTCTCCTAATACACCCCTTTGCCAAAGCCTGCCACAGTCTCTCATTCTCCCCTTTTATTACCCTCACTGCTGTGGCAGTGAAAATGTATTGGCTTTCCAGTTAGTGATTACACATCATCACATACCTAATTTATAACACCATACCCCAAAGAACAGATGTAATAAAGTGAGGCCAGGAAACAGCAACGTTATAAAACAGAGCAGTCAGCTCAAAGGGCTCGGCATGTGTGCAGGAAAGAAACCCTCCAGCACCCCCACTTGGGGGCTTTGAGCTCATAAAGCCAGGCTTGTAAACTCCTGCCTCTGTACATGAGGGGTGCATATAGGCATACATGTATATAATGTAGGCATGGGAGGGAACAACTGAGTGATCCTCCTGCCAGTGGAAATGGCTGAAGTCCGATAATCGGATTGAATTAAAGCAGGAGCCTTGCTGCACCAGAGAATCAACATGGGCGAGCTTGATTTTGCTAAAGAAAGGACTGTAGATGTGAATCATCTACAGGTGTGCGCAGCTAGTCAATGTGCCATAGAGTTTTGATCATCGCGCTAGGAGCAAATGAATGAATTTCAGCTTAAATTTACTGTGCAACTGCTTTGTCCTTTCTTTGGACAGCTTTGGAGGGAGATGCTGAAACCTTACAAGAGAGGTGGGGAACCTCTGGCCTGCCAGCCTCATGAAGCCCACCAGGCAGTGGTGTAGCATGGGTTGTCAGCACCCGGGGCATGGCAAGTAATTTGTACCCCCTAACCCGTGGATTTGCACCCCCCCAACCCGTGGATTTGCACCCCCTAACCCGTGGATTTGCACCCCCTAACCCGTGGATTTGCGCCCCCTAACCCTAACCCCCAGATGTTGCGCCCGTGCGGCCGCCCCCCCCTGCACCCCCCACGCTACGCCACTGCCACCAGGCCTCTCCGTTTAATCCACAAGGCTGTTTGGGCCATGAGTAGACCCACTGAAACTGGAAGAACTAAGTCAGAGTAGACCCACTGAAACTGGAAGACCTAAGTTAGTCATGTGCATTCATATCAATAGGTCTACCCTGAGTACGACAGCTATGGGGTACAACCTATTGACTGGTTGTCACTAGGGATGGGCAAAGCTGGCAACATTCAATTTCTCATTTTTCTACTGCTAAACTCAGTTCCCCATATTTCACCATCAGTTTCTGGTTCATCCTTTTCTTATGTTCTCATGAAAACTTGTCAGCATCTTCTGTGTACATGTCTCCTAATACGGACATTTTGGCAAACCATTTTCTAAACTTAATCCATCTTTGTACATTATTTTTATTAACACATGTATTTTTATGCATGTTTCCTCCTAATACATGTATTTTTGTACACGGGTTTTTTCGGAAACTGCATTGCAAACTTTTAAAAAGTGTGAAATTTTGAAGGACAGCTGTGCTTCACTTTGCATATTCTTCTGCTAAGTGCAAATGTATTTTTTTAAAAAAAACAAAATCGCTAAGTGCAAATTTATATAGGTTCACCTTTAATTTTAAAGCTGGATTTCTCCCTGTAACTGATCTTATCAGTAGCCAAACCGCTGTTTACTTATGTTGTTGAATTTGTTTTCAGTCTGTCATTAACTATTTATCAGTGTTATCTCAGATTGTTTTACACAGAGCTGTAAGCAGGTCTGGAGGGATATTATAAGGGGAAAGTGGGATAAAAATCTTTTAACTAAATAGACCTACTGACCTTTGCCAAAAGAAAAGAACCCTTGGTTTTTTAGCTCAGATCCCTTTCACCTAATAGCCAGCCTCTCTCTCTCTCTCTCTCCTTTGTTCATTCGCTCATTCATTTTAATTATATTGCTCCTGCCCTTAAGAACAAGTTCTTCTTCTCCTGGGGCAACTTGGGGGGGGGGGGGAGAGAGAGAGACGGAAAGAAAGCCTCAGGAAAATGGAAGATCAGGGGTTTCTAAACTATGCTCTGTGGACCACAGCACAGCTTCCATCAGGTGGTCTGCAGCATGTCTGGGGAAACCCCTGACCATTCAAATTCTACAGAATTCAAACTGTAATGCAATGCAATAAAATACAGTGTATAAGAAATAAAAGAAGCAATAAAAATACAATTAGAAACCATACAACCCTCAGCATGGCACATTACAGCTGCTGCAACAGGCAGAAAATCGTTAAGTGGTCCACTCAAGATCTTTGGCAATTTTCAAGTGGGGGAAAATAAGTCTGGTAAACCACTGCAGGAGATACTATAAAAAGTCACATAATAATCTAGGGGTCATCAACCTGGTGCCCCCGGGCTCACATGCACCCACCAAGGCTCCCCTGGGGCTCCAGAGAGGAGCATCCCAATCTTCTCCTGCCCATTGCAATTGTTGTTGTTGTTGTTTAGTCGTTTAGTCGTGTCCGACTCTTCGTGACGGACCAGAGAACGCCAGGCACCTCTGTCCTCCACTGCCTCCCGCAGTTTGATCAAACTCATGCTGGTAACCTCGAAAACACTATCCAACCATCTCGTCCTCTGTCGCCCCCTTCTCCTTGTGCCCTCCATCTTTCCCAACATCAGGGTCTTCTCCATTGCAATTGTGGTGGATTATTGTGGGGGGTGTCACACTCCCCTCCCCAGCTGTGACACACACACACACACACAGAGAGAGAGAGAGATGAAAATACTCCCAGTTCACAATAAGGCTTGGGGAATGCCTTATAGTGAGTAAAATAGAAGGCTTCTTTCAAGACTGATTGTAGCATCCAAGGGCCATTTTCAAGGCAGGGAATACTGTAGCTAATTTTGTCCTCTGCAGTTGCATCCTACAAATTGTCCTTTCCTTGCTGCTATGTATTAGGCTTTTTAAAAAGTATTTTAATGGCTCCGATGCAAGACTTTCCCCTCCAAGCCTAATAATTGGGGGTGGTTATCAAGCTGGAGTTCACAAATGGTGTGGAAGGCTTGACCCTTTCCTCCACAGCCGCACTCTCCAGGAAAATCACTTCCTACCAGGGCTGTTTTAACCATAGGTGCCAGGGGTGCGGGGCACCCAGGTGCTGGGCTCTCAGGGGCACCAGGCCGAGAGTCCGGGGCCTGAGAGTTCGGCTCTGTGCTGCAAATTCAGGGGCGTCCATGCTAACAAGACGCTGAGGCGGCCGGCTGGCTCCGCCCTCCTGCACACCTGGGACTGGGCAACCTGGGACGGCGCCGGGCAGATCTTTGCACCCTGGCGCTGCATATGCTTACGACAGCCCTGCTTCCCACATTAGGCTTGAAAGAAAACCAAGACACTTTTTTCAAGGGTTGCATGTTTTTTGGTGTGTGTTTTGCAATATGAGATAGTTGGTGCCAATGACAAGTTTCTCAGATATGCAAATGTGCTACCTTATACCAAGTCATAGCACTGGTCCATCTAGCTCAATATTGCCTATGCTGACACTCAGGGGCATTCCAGGCTTTCAGGCAAGAGTATTTCCCAGCCCTACCTGGAGATGCTGGGGGTGGTGATGATGGTGATGATACCCTGCCTTTTTCACTGCCAGGCCTTGAACCTGGAATTTTCTGGAGGCAAAGCAGATGCCTACCACTGACCTATGGCTCTTCCCCGAGACTAAGCAGAGCTCACTGAGAAGAGAATTTCATATGACCATGAAGCTACCATTAAGAAGGCCCTGTTCCCCAGTTTCTGCCAACCCGATTTTCTCCCGTGATGGACCAGCCGGCAGGGCCTCTGAAGCAGAACTCCCAGTGAGACACATGTGGTCACATAAAGGATGGTACAGTCCAAACACCTTTCTTGAAACTTCCAAAGCTTATCGCTTGTGTTGATAATCCAGTACCACTGCTAACATTTTTTGGTATGCTGAAAGTACTGCCAACTTTAAACACTGCTCCTGTCTCCCAGTCCTAATGTCCAAGCCATGAAGTTGCCCCTTTGTCTTATGGGGGAAACTGGGATGCGTAAGAAGAGCTGTAATTGTTATCAGCACCTCCTGAAACTTAAAATCTCTCTCTCTATCTCTCTCACATTTTAAGCTCCCATCCCCGAAACAGGACTGTTGAGCTGAGACTGATTTCTGAAGAGGAGTTACCTGAAGCAGTAATTTATCTTCTGGCATTTCTCTTCCACGGAGACATGAAATCTACTAACAGGATTGGAGAATCATCATCCAAGATAAACATAATACCCCTGGCTCTGATAAACCACACAAAGACAAAGGTTTAAGGAGCAATGTACTGTGCATGCACTGATAAAAAAACCAACTTAGCATACTGCAAGCCTCCTTTATGATGACTCTGAGTTTCAAAGCAGAATGCAAAATCCCCAACATTTCATTATCAATAACTTTTTTTATTATTGTTGTTTAATAATCTTGAGTTTTAAAAAAGCTTCCCTCCCAAGGGCTTGACTTAGATAAAGGAATGTAAATGAGTGATAAAGGATTGTGCATTTAGCTGCTACAAAGAACTTCTAAATGCCTATTGTTCTCTTTTGTATCATCAAGGGGTTTACATCTAGCTCCTACATTTCTGCTTGTGTCCTTGGATTTTATTTCCCTACCAGAAGGCTTCTTCTAAAACACAGAGATCAGCAGAAGAGTTTCGGAACCAGTAAATTGTCCCTGCTAGAAAATTGGAACGAGCTACATTGACCTTAAAAAGGTAAAGGTACCCCTGCCCGTACGGGCCAGTCTTGACAGACTCTAGGGTTGTGCGCTCATCTCACTCTAGAGGCCGGGAGCCAGCACTGTCCGCAGACACGTCCGGGTCATGTGGCCAGCGGAACTGAATATTAAGGGCAGCTCTCCTCTTTGTGGACACACGTCCAATATCTCCTTTAGCTCAGATGTGTCCAGGTGTGCAAAAGTTTAACAGTTAGCCCACTGTGGCAGAGCACCATTACATTTTAGATATGTAACCATCTTCTGCCCCAGATCAAGATCACAGGAAATCTCTTTATCCTGTTTGCTTTGGAATCTGGATTTGCACTATACCAGCTGTTGGGTGAGTCGTACCTTCACTTCCTCCTCGTCTCCTCACAACA
This sequence comes from Podarcis gaigeae, assembly GCF_964106915.1. Lineage (NCBI taxonomy): Eukaryota > Metazoa > Chordata > Lepidosauria > Squamata > Lacertidae > Podarcis > Podarcis gaigeae. The sequence goes on from NC_139692.1 coordinate 10,000,381, forward strand.
GGATGATATGCAGAACTGACTGGCTGCCCCTTGTGTCAAGCACGAAACCAAATGAAATTTAAGAGAGAAATAAAATGCCAAACAAGATCAGATAAACATATGTATGTTTGTGGAAGAAAGTGGGTAGTACATGATGCACGGGTGACATTCTGTATTCAATTTGGAACCAAACACATCTGTCCTTTGAGGACCAAAGGCCTGTGGGAATAACAAAAATGTCAATGTGTTCATCTATAGGCAACCTTCTGGTCTCTCTTTGGTTGTTGAACCAATGGGGATCAATGGCCACAGCTAACAAATCCAGCAAAAATGTAAGTGGACAATTGCCAAGAAAGTCCAACTAAGTCACATTTGACCTCAAACAAGGAAATTTTTCAAAGCTGAGGTGAAGTGGAAAGAGAAAGTCAAGAGGGTCAAATCTCTTCAGAATGCTTGTGGGTTGTTCAAAACCACAATAGCAAAAGCTCAGCTAGAGTGTGGACTACAGATCAGGAAAGGTGCCGCCAAGGCCAAGAGGGTGTCAGGGTGGTTATTGAGCAGAGTCAAGGAACCTATTAGAGGTGAGAAGGCTTCCTTCAGAAAACTGAAGTCTTTGCCCAGATAATGAAAAGAAACACAAACTTTGGTGGGGGGGGGGGGGAGAATGTCTCTATAAGCATTATACCCAACTATATAGATACACAGTGGTACCTCGGGTTAAGAACTTAATTCGTTCTGGAGGTCTGTTCTTAACCTTAAACTGTTCTTAACCTGAAGCACTACTTTAGCTAATGGGGCCTCCTGCTGCCGCTGTGCTGCCGTTGTGTGATTTCTGTTCTCATCCTGAAACAAAGTTCTTAACCCAAGGTACTATTTCTGGGTTAGCAGAGTCTGTAACCTGAAGCATCTGTAGCCCGATGTAACACTGTATTTTTAAAAAAACATGCTTTTGAAGAAGGAAATCAGCTAGAGATGCAATTGTACAAGGGAGTCAAAGGTGTGTGAAAGGAGAAAGGAGCTCTTCAAATACAGTATCTGAAAGTATGTTGCATGGATAATGGTACAAGCTTGTTTTCTGCTGCTCCAGAGGGTAGTACCTGAACCAATGGTTTCAAATCACTAGAAAGGAGATTCTGATTAGGAAGAACTTTATGGTGGTAAGAGCTGATTGACAGTGGAATGGAATCCCTTGGAAGATGGCGGACTCTATTTCATTGCAGGCTTTTCAATAGAAGTTGGATGGTCATCTGTCAGGGATTCTTAACTATGATTCCTGCACTGCATGGGGCTGAATCAGATGATTCTTGGGAACTCTTCAATTCTATGATTCTATGAGATGGCATAAAAGCTGGATTGATTCTTCGTATACAACATCACTGCAAAGTTTCTGAACTGTGCTTGAACTAACTTTCTCAGGAATGGAGTCCGAGGAACTGAGGCATCTTGTGGGGACAAGAGACGGAGTTCTAGGCCTTAATGATAAATTCAAAATGAATTCGGGATTTAAAGAAGCACTGTGAAAGACTATGAAATATTGTCTAAAGGGAATAAAAGAAAGATATAAACAATGTCAATATAAAATTAGGAAATGCGTAACTTAAATTATAACTACGGATTATTTACGGATAAGCTGGAGGAAGTCCTAAAAAGGAATATGTTGTGAAATTTTGATGTGAAACTAATATGTTTTTTGTTTGTTTTTTCTTTTGATGTAAATTAATAAAAATTCATTAAAAAAAAGATAAATTCAAAATGAAGAAGCAACTTCTCTGAATTATGAAATGCGGTTCTCCCACCAAAATATGTTTACAATAATCCGTATATTAGGGGAACAGGTGCGTAGAAATGCATACATTAGTAAAAGTAACATACAAGAACACTGGAATTGCTTGCAGAAATGTGTATATTGGGCAAAATTGCATACAACAATATGCGTGTTAGGAGAAATTCACATTGATATGCTACTGAATTTTCATGAGTACATCTTGTGGGATGGGATTGCAAACTGACGTAGAAATGTGAAGAACTGGTGAAGATTGGGAAAGTGAGGAACTGAAAAGAAATTGACAGATTTACCCATTCCTGCTTACAGCACAATTTTATCCATGCTCACTTAGCATGGGGCTTAATTCCAGGTAGGTGCACCTAGGACTCTGCAGCCTTAACCTGCAAAAAACCGTATACTCACACATGCATCACTTTGCAGACTCTAATGAGGGTCTCCTTGCAGGCACTGCTGGGCCTCCCTCTGCTTTTGTCAGCATTGGGCCTTGCTTAGTATATTAGGTGCAGTGTCTCAAAAACCCTGGCCTTGGCTTGTGTATACAGTTTAGAAAGTGGCTTCGTACAAATGAGTTAACTTAAAAACTAATCACTTCTAAAGGTCAAAGCTCCCATTCGTAATCGGGTGGAACAAAAAGCTAATTAGAGGCCTTTTGTCTGAGTAAATGAGGATGGAGCATTCTGGGTACACTCAGGAGCTGCCTGTGTTCAGAAGGGCTCTTGGCAGGGTTATTTTCATCATGAGGTATTTATGAGGAAAGCACTTCGACCCCCACGAATGGGAATTCTGCTATCGAAATGGCAGCAGCTTTTAAAAACTTGTCATAGCGTATCATTAACCTGCTGTTAGGGATTGGAGAGCCAGTTGGAACCCAGGCAGAGAGAAATTCAAGCCCTGCATTTTCTTGGGTGTGCTCCAATGGTGATCTGGAGGGACAGGCATGGCGATCACAAAGGGGCAGTAAGGCCTATGGGGTCAGAAAATAAAAGCAGTGATTGGAGCCATGTTTTTTGGCCTCTGACATAGGGTTGCAGACTCTCAGACTCTCTTTTTTCCCATTCTGGAAAGTTTGCTGTGCATTTAACTGTTGCAAAAAATCATCAGGTGAAGTTTTCTTCCACCACTGGCCCCACTGTAACATTCCCTACAGGTGGGCTTCCCAAAAGCTTGTGGCTAAACCTTGTAAGAAACAGGATGCTGTGGACCAGATGGACTTTTTGACCTAAACCAACAAGAGTTTGTCTTATCTTATACAGTGGTACCTTGGGTTAAGAACTTAATTCATTCTGGAGGTCTGTTCTTAACCTGAAACTGTTCTTAACCTGAAGCACCACTTTAGCTAATGGAGCCTCCTGCTGCCGCCGCACCACCGGAGCACGATTTCTGTTCTCATCCTGAAGCAAAGTTCTTAACCCGAGATACTATTTCTGGGTTAGCGGAGTCTGTAACCTGAAGCGTCTGTAACCTGAGGTACCACTGTACTGCATTTTAATGAGTGTTTCTTTTTAAGTATAGTATATTTTAATCAAACATTTATTACAGTAAGCTGACCATTAAGCATAGAGCTGTATCCTACAATCCATGTCTGCTGAGCACAGGAGCTCTTGCTCTTGCAGACAAGTGGGTTATAATGTACAAAAGAAGAATCCAGTTCAATAGTTGCACTAGCGGAAACTCACTGTGCAAGAGATTGCACAATCTCTTAGTTACTAGCAACCTGTTTAGGCATTCTTATGTGCAAGGACACTCCATTGGCATAAAACATCTTGCCAGCAGAACAAGTATATCACTAAGTGACTTTAACTTGGCACTACATTGGATCCAACCTATTAAGTAATACAAAATCATGGCCTCAGCAGAAGCAATTATTCAAGGTAATAAGTTAGGAACCAGCTACAGTGGTACCTTGGGTTACAGACGCTACAGGTTACAGACGCTTCAGGTTACAGCCTCCACTAACCCAGAAATAGTACCTTGGGTTAAGAACTTTGCTTCAGGATGAGAACACAAATCGTGCAGCAGCAGCAGTGCAGCAGCAGTGGGAGGCCCCATTAGCTAAAGTGGTACCTCAGGTTAATAACAATTTCAGGTTAAGAACGGACCTCCAGAACGAATTAAGTTCTTAACCTGAGGTACCACTGTATAGCAGTGTGTTTCCTGGTGGGTCCTTAGTAGCCCTTTGATTTTTAATATGTTGTTTTACTTCTTGTTTGGTAAGCCAACCTGGGAACATGTGTTAATGAGAGGTATTGTACAAATAATATTAATTTTCTTTATTATATTTGTCAATTGTTTTTCTCACAGGGTGAACCGAAGCAACTTACATCAAAAACTCTACAGATAAAAGCCAAGACATGCAGAACCCATCCCACTAAAGGTGGCCACAGTGCCACCCTTCAAATTAAGGGCCAGAAGCCTGGATAAAAAGAAAAGTATTTACGTTCCACATGCAGGGGCCACTACTGAAAAAGCCTGTTCTTGCGTTACCACTCTTCAAACCTGCCATGGAAGGGGCACAAGAAGAAGGGCCTCAGGTGATGAGCTCAGAGTCTAAGTCAGTTCATATGGCAGTCTTTGAGGTTCTGAAGTCCTGAGCCTTATTATTATCATTACCATTATTATTTCTTGAGAGCATTTTATAATAATAATTTATAATAATAATAATTTATTATTTATACCCCGCCCATCTGGCTGGGCCTCTCCAGCCACTCTGGGTGGCTTCCATAAAAACCAAAAATACAGTAAAATATCACACGTTAAAAACTTCCCTGAACAGGGCTGCCTTCAGATGTCTTCTGAATGTCAGGTAGTTGTTTATCGCTTTGACATCTGCTAGAAGGGCGTTCCACAGGGCGGGTGCCACTACCGAGAAGGCCCTCTGCCTGGTTCCCTGTAGCTTTGCTTCTCGCAATGAGGGAACCGCCAGAAGGCCCTCGGCGCTGGACCTCAGCGTCCGGGCAGAATGATGGGGGTGGAGACGCTCCTTCAGGTATACTGGACCGAGGCCGTTTAGGGCTTTAAAGGTCAGTACCATTAATTCCACTCTTCACCCAAGGAGCTCAAGGTGGCGTACATGATTCTCCCTTCCCCATGTTGTCCTGACAAGAACCCTGTTAGGTTAGGCTGAGAGACAGTGACTGGCCCAAGGTCACCAAGTGAGCTTCATGGCTGAGTGGAAATTTGAACATGAAAACTTACCCATTCACTAGCACAACAGACTTTGCACCAGCTGGAAGGGAATGCTGAATACAGCCCCGTTTTCATAAGGTACGTTTTGAGTAGTGAGGGTTCTCACTGATTACTGATTTTGGGTCGTTTCGAAGGCTGAAGTGGGGCAGTTGCAAAAATCTTTCAGAGATAACACACAAACACCCTTTTTTCTTTTTTCTTTTTTCAGGAACAGCCCACAACACAACCTGCTGGGGACACAGCAGATGACCCTCCCCTCCCCTTCCCCCTCCCTTTTTTATGTTCATAGGAGCCCCAGCTCAGCCCAGCTGTCCTGCAAAATTGTCACTCCAGCTGTTATGAAGCAATGGGTTCCTGTTGCCAAGATATGGATTTGGTTTTAATAACAGTTAGTGCAAACATTGTAAATTTACTGCTGCGAGAGAGCGTTTTTGAAAACGTCCAAGTCTAGCTATAATTTTTCAACCGCACCAGCTGTTTGCACTCTGCTCATACCTGACATGGCACTTTGAAATAGCAATCACTGTATTTATAAGAAGGGAAGGACTCATAAATATGTCAGGAGCGGAATATACAATGCCATATTTCACCATTTTCTATTTTAAAATGGTGAGTTACGGCTACAGAAATGTGGGCCCATTAAAGGTGATATGATGTATTTTGTGTCTTGTTCAGGAGCCCATCCATCATGGAGACAATAAAGAAAACCGCACTTACTTTTTTTCCCCCTCCCTGTCGTCTGTAATTTATGATGCCCCAAAAGCTGTAACCTTTTGGCAGCCTTTGCAGAAACTGCTGCACTGTTAGCAACTAAATAACCTTTTATAAGGTTTTAAATGTGTTGCTACAGTCTCAATGCACTTGCCGTATCGACCCGAAAGATCTCGAAGAAAAAAAGGGAGCAAGGGATTGGGGGGGGGGGAGAGGGGAGAGAACATGATCTATAGCTGGATCAATAACAGGATATAGATTGTCGAAAGATGCTCCTAATGATTTTTGCCAGCTGTCATCTTTCAGCCTCGGTCTCCCAATCCTTTAAGGCTTTCATCTGTTCTCCACTCAGATTAATTAACCTTGCCAGGGCTCTCAAGTCACTGAGAAGAAGAAAAGAGCCTGCAATGATTCTGTGGAAGCCGAGGTCTGCCCTAGGTAGTGTAACAAAATTGGGGAAGAGACCCCAATTTTAAATTCTGCTTAAATTCATGAGATTGGCTTAACAATCCTGTGATTTCTCTCTCTCTCTCTCTCTCTTAAATCTTCTTTCCTGCCTTCTGGCTTTGGGAAATTCAACTTTGCCCTGTGATCTCCACTGGTCATGACAGTTTTAACATAATCCTCTTGTTGGCTGTTGGCCTTTTGGACAAGAGCATTGTTGGGGGTGTGGGTGGGGGGAGTGTATCTAGAACCCTTTACCTCAGGCCTGAGAGATTCCCTATCCTGTCCCCCTGCTTTTATAAAACTTGGGAAAAATACTTGGGGGAAACAACCCTCTCTTATAACGTTAGAACTTGGAAAGCCAGTCAATGAATGTGAATTGTTGGAAGATCCAGATCAGTCAAACACAACCTGCAGAAAAAGACAATGCACGTGATTTTGGAAACCATGAATATCTATCTATCTATCTATCTATCTATCTATCTATTTATTTATTTATTTATTTATTATTAGAAAGTATCCTTCACACATTAAGATTGCTGGAAGAAATGTCAATAAACTCAGATATGCCGAAGACACAACCTTGATGACAGAAACTGAAGGAGAATTAAAGAACCTTTTAATGAAGGTGAAAGAGGAGAGTGCAAAATATGGTCTGAAGCTCAACATCAAAAAAACTAAGATCATGGCCACTGGTCCCATCCCATCACCTCCTGGAAAATAGAAGGGGAAGAAATGGAGGCAGTGAGAGATTTTACTTTCTTGGGTTCCATGATCACTGCAGATGGTGACAGCAGCCACGAAATTAAAAGACGCATGCTTCTTGGGAGAAAAGCAATGCCAAACCTAGACAGCATCTTAAAAAGCAGAGACATCACCTTGCCGACAAAGATCCGTATAGTTAAAGCTATGGTTTTCCCAGTAGTGATGTATGGAAGTGAGAGCTGGACCATAAAGAAGGCTGATCACTGAAGAATTGACACTTTTGAATTATGGTGCTGGAGGAGACTCTTGAGAGTCCCGTGGACTGCAAGAAGATCAAACCTATCCATTCTTAAGGAAATCAGCCCTGAGTGCTCCCTGCAAGGACAGATCGTGAAGCTGAGGCTCCAATACTTTGGCCACCTCATAAGAAGAGAAGGCTCCCTGGAAAAGACCTTGATGTTGGGAAAGATGGAGGGCACAAGGAGAAGGGGACGATAGAGGACGAGTTGGTTGCACGGTGTTCTCAAAGCTACCAACATGAGTTTGACCAAACTGCAGGAGGCAGTGGAGGACAGAAGTGCCTGGCGTGCTCTGGTCCATGGGGTCACGAAGAGTCGGACATGACTAAACAGCAACACTTCTTCACACATCACATTGTTAAACTATGGGATTTGCTTGCACCAGAGGACATGGTGGCCATCCCTTGGGATGCCTATAAAAGAGAAATTCATGGAGGTAAAGGCAACAATGACTGCTAGCCACAGTGTATGTTCTGCATCCATGGTCCGAGGCAATATGCCTCTGAAACCCAGTTGCTGTGAATCTCAAGTGAGGAGAGTGCTGTTGAAGTCAGAAGCTGCTTCTAGGTGTCTCACAGTTATCTGCTTGGCAACTGTGAGAACAAGACTAAATGGGCCTTGGGCCTGATCCAGCACAGCTTTATGCTCTTATATTCTCATGTGCTTTACTTACAGTGCAGCTAGTTGGACTGCAAAATGCAGAACCACAGGAGTCCCAGGTAGCTGTCATCTGAAATCGCAGGAGGCCCAGTCCACAAACAGTGTGTCCAGAAAATCCTGTTGACACAAAAAGTTCAGTTTAAGCGCTGAGAGCAACAGCAAGAAATTATCACCCCCTCCGCAAAAGGTGACTTAAATTTGCCTCTATGCACACATATTAGCACAGGGCAAATATTCTACAAATTTATGCTGGGCCTTTTTAGTTCCCAACAGAGCCCCAGTTTTGCATAATGTTACTGAGCCTCAGAAGTCCATTCTATTCAGTTTTAGGTTGGAGGAAAAGAGGAAAGGAGTAGGTTCTCAAGCCATCTTGATGTACAGAGGGGCAGCCCATGGGGAAGAACATCCCATGTGAGAATTTAGATGGCCTGAGAAGCAACCTTCCAGCTACTGTAGGTTAATTGGTTCGAAACCTTTCCTAGCCTGACATGGTTCAGAGGCATTGGGAAAGTGGCTTATGTCATTCTTAAGATAAATTGTTTGGAAAGGAATGAGAGTGAAATTACATGCATCAGTTTTGCATTAATATTATGCATGTTATTGTTATTACTGCTCTGCCCTAGATAGCTTAACACAATTTGTCTGGTTTGTGTTAATATTTGATGATCCTAGTGATACTGTGTTATTCAGTGAAAGGCTTATGAATGGTTGAATTCTTGATATTCTGTCTATTAACTGAATTGTTGTTGTAACTAAATTAACATTCCCTCCATTTCGGATGTTCAGGCTGTGAGTGCTCAAGCTTTCATAGTCAAAACAGCACCACCCACCCACAACAGGGAGCTCATCAGCAGGCTGAGGGGAACCCAACAGACTCGTGATTTGCAGTAGTGGGGGGGGGGTTAAGGGGGGAACCCTAGGGGTGCTTCCAAAAATAATCCATAGAGCTTGTTTCAAGATCACAGAATGCTGACTGACTGCTGAAGGGGGAAATGAAAAATGAAGGGAGGAAGAGCGAAAGGAATAATTTGCTGGAGTGCTGGACAGCATCACTCTGCAGTGCAATGCAACGTGCAGAACCCAAATCTTTATTGCTGATTTGAGGTGGGGGGTATGGACTTTGGGTTAAACCACTGAGCCTAGAACTTGCCGATCAGAAGGTCACGGTTTGAATCCCCACGACGGGGTGAGCTCCCGTTGCTCGGTCCCTGCTCCTGCCCACCTAGCCGTTTGAAAGCACATCAAAGTGTGAGTAGATAAATAGGTACCGCTCCGGCGGGAAGGTAAACAGCGTTTCCGTGCGCTTCTCTGGTTTGCCAGAAGTGGCTTAGTCATGCTGGCCACATGACCCGGAAGCTGTACATCGGCTCCCTCGGCCAGTAAAGCAAGATCAGCACCACAACCCCAGAGTCATCCGCGACTGGACCTAATGGTCAGGGGTCCCTTTACCTTATGCAATATAAACAGCTTTGAGCACAATCTTCTGGGAATTCTGTTTAATTCAATTTATGTATCATTTTATGCTGCCAGCAGAAGTCCCAAAGTGATTTACAGGAACAGCGTCATACAAAATATGCAATACAAATTCATTAAAATGAAACAAATACAGTATACTGACAGCCAGTGTGGCATAGAGGTTAAAGGTTAAAGGTCAGAGTGATGGACTAGAACCCAAGGGGACCCAGTCCCTGCTCAGTTGATTGACTAGCTTTTGGTTGATTATTCTTGGTGTACTTTCTTATGTAGTTGAAGTGAATAATTTATGTGTGATGTTTGTGGATGTACACATTTCTTTCATTCGTTATTACATTTACTTCCCACCTGTCTGCCAGAGCTCAAGGTGGTATGCAAGGTTTTTCCCCCTCCCCACTTTATCCTTACAACAACCCTGTGAGGTAGGTTAGGCTGAGAAACATTGACTGACCCAAAGTCACCCAGTGAACTTTATGGCCCAGTGGTGATTTGAACCCTGGTCTCACAGGTACTATTCTTAACTTCACTGAATTTGCCATGAAAATGTGCCCTTGCAAAGCAATGAGCTTTGATTGGTGGCCTAAAACCCATAGTGCACTGGGATGGGGGGGGGGACAGTTGAGAGGGAAGGGTTGATGTTTTCAAAAACTCGGCTTGAGTGAATTTTCCTGCATAACTACCATGGGTCCCTCCTGTATGCCTGACTCCAGCGGTTTGTAGAGATAACTGTTCCACTTTGGATACTTTAATTATTAACACTAGACACTTTCAGGATTCTAAAGTGCTGCATGGAAAGCAATTACCAGGCAGAAGCCTCCTTGTTCTTGGGGCTAGGCAATCAAATATGAAAAGGACTAGAGAATGGCAAAATGTAGGCATTGGCAGCACGCTCTTCCCCCCTGATCTAACTTTACTGTGGACATATTCCAGCCTCTCAAAAGCACTTTGAGTGTGGCCTGGGGAGGATCCCAAGAAGATGCTAGGAGGTCCACATTTGGCCTCTGGGCCTCATGTTCTCCATTCCTGCCATAGAGCATGGGGACACAAACTAAGGCCCAGGGGCTAGATCTGGCCCAACCGTCTTCTAAATCTGGCACCGCAGACAATCTGGGAATCAGCGTGTTTTTATACGAGTAGAATGTATCCCTTTATTTAAAATGCATCTCTGGGTTATTTGTGGGGCAAAGGAATTCGTTCATTTTTTATTTTATTTTTCAAAATATAACCCAGCCCCCCACAAGGTCTGAGGGACAGTGGACCGGACCCCTGCTGAAAAAGTTTGTTGACCCCTGCCATAGAGCATAGCTCAAGAGCATAGCTCTTGGGAGATGTCTGGAATGGCCTTTATGGCCTTTAGGAGCTGTTAGAAGAAAGAGAAGGGTGATTCGGAGAGGAAAGAGAGATTGAGGAAACGATAGGGAGAGGGGGGATGGGGAAAAGGATCCGGAGAAGACAAGTGAAGAGGTGGCGGGGGCAGTATTCTGAGCTCACACAACTGATCATCCAGCAGCAACTCCACAGCTAAGCGACTAATAGTTCTTGTGATGGTACTGGGCCCAGGATGGTCACATATATGGCAATAGAAATATGAGGACAAAGATGGCACAGATTTGCATAAAATTTGCACACAGCAGTTTATATCTAATGCAAATTTAGTAATGATCGCTGCCATTTAAATACATCTCGCTGTTGTGGGGGACAAGTCTGTGACCTGTGTGCTTGCCCCGTCTGCTGCCTAGATGAATGGGCAAATTCAAGGCCTTAGTAATGGTATCATAGTGCAGTTCCAAGAACATCAGAAAGGGAAATAGATGGTGGCCATAGGAACCGGGAGAGAACACCTGTACAATCTCACCTGCCAGAATGAGCATGCTAGAACCACCACTCATGCAGGCCGAGATGAATGTGTCCACTTGTTCCACAGACATCTCAAGTGCAGGAATATAGATACTATAAAAGAGCGCATGAAAAGGAATGTGACAGAGGACATGAGGGTGTCATCAGGCTGCATACGTATGAAGTCTGCATGCTGTATAAAAGCAAAATCGGCATGCATCCTGCTTTCCAAAAGCAGCCAGAGCAGGGCTATATATCCTTTGGAACTTATCCACAGTGGCATTGGCAGACTTCTGCAGATTCTCACAACAGATGGAAAGAGATACCTGATTACCATCATCAACGATGACTATTCCAGGTACACTGACACATCTCATGAAGCAAAAACATGAGATGCTTGGGAAATAGCAGTTGCTTTTGTCAGAAACAAGTTCCAGTGCAAGTAACAAATAACCCATACAGACAACAGTGGGGAATGCAAAGGAAAGGAAGAGGAAGTATATATAAGAAACAGTGTATCAATCACCAGAAAACCATGCCATAAACTAAATGGAGTAGTGGAAAGAGAAAGCCACAAGCTAGTGATTGAGATGGTCAGATACATGGTTACTGGATGCTAACTAACCTTCTTAGCACTGGGATGAAGTAAGAATGAGGACTCTATGGGCCATGGCCAAATAACTTCTGCTCAGAGTAGACCCATTTAAATCACTGGGCCTATGTTAATCATGTCTATGAATTTCAGTGGGTCTGCAATGAGTAGGACTTGCCTTTGATACACAGCCCATTAACTGGTTACTAGTGGCGTAAAGCAAAAACAATACATTATTGACCTGAAATTTTGTTCATCTGAAGAAATGGTTGCAGATGCCCTTGTCCAAGCTGCTGCCCATAGATCACCTTTGCAATTTTCAAAAGAAGTTGAACATTATAGCATAGCATAATCTCAATGGGAAGAGCTGTTGGAAAAGCAATGGCATGTGGATAGTTGAATCAGCCGATGTGGTGCCTTACTTATATTGTTAGACTGCAACTCCTATATTCCCTATAAACCAGGCTGACTGGGAGTTGCAGTCCATCAACATACGGAGAGCATCATGTTGGCTACCCCCAGTACATCTTCTGAAGGTGCAATTAGTCTTCTCCAACAGTAAGAGGAGCTGCATCAGTTATGGTTAAATCTTACTTGCTTATAATCTCCTATTTTATCTTAGCAACTTCTCTGACTTTCTGTTCCTGTTTTTCTGCTGAAGCCACGCAGTTTGTTGTTGCAGGAAAATATTTTAAATAAGCAATTCCACTGAGCGCAAGGCTCACTGATTTTGTCAGCCACACTAACAGTACTGAGTAGAGTCATAGAATCATAGAATCATAGAGTTGGAAGAGACCACAAGGGCCATCGAGTCCAACCCCCTGCCAAGCAGGAAACACCATCAGAGCACTCCTGACATATGGTTGTCAAGCCTCTGCTTAAAGACCTCCAAAGAAGGAGACTCCACCACACTCCTTGGCAGCAAATTCCACTGTCGAACAGCTCTTACTGTCAGGAAGTCACTGTCCCATAGTGGCAGAAATAACTTCAAGAAAGAAAGAAATACTTTCAAAAGCAAGAGAAATTTCAGCTTCTGTCCACTGCTGTGAGGGGATGGGACATGGCGAGTGGCTGTATGTAGGTACGGGCATTTTGGGAGGTCCTGCAATGAGACCCCTCTGAAAAGGGCAGCAGCGGTGAAAGGTGGATTGCCATGAACCTGATGAGTTCCTGAAAAAAAGGCACTGACTGTACTGTAGTAAAGCTTTCAGACTTGTGCTTCTGATAGAGAGAATTGATATCCACACAAGGTCTAGATCAGGGATTCCACTATGATGCTACAAAAACAGGACAAAACAACAACAACCCAGAACTTCTCTGACATGAAAAGTTACAGGATTTCAGCAGGGTACTATAAGACAGGCATGTCCAAAGTCTGTCCCAAGAACCTAATCTGGGTGGGTGTAATCTGTGGCAGTTTATTTCCTGGGGTAAAATCATAAAAAAGCTCAACAACTTCAATCCCAGAAAAAGTTCAACAACTTGGGTCAGCCCTCATGCATCTTCACTTCATCAAATCTGGCCCTCTTTGAAAAAAGTCTGGACACCACTGCTATAAGACATGTATTGATTGGAAATGAAGCAGTATGTCCACCCAAATTATTTGTGATGGCACAAGCAGTATTGCAAGCAGGTTCATGCCCCAATGCCACAGTGAGCACAAATAATCATGAATGCACAATAAAAAGGACATCTGGAGGAACCATTAATTATTAAACTCCATTATCCTATTTTGTTGTTTAGAGACTTATGTTAACATTGTAAACTCATCTTGCTTTCTCCCCCCCCCCCTTTCCTCTCCCTGTTAAAGGAAATCCTAGTTCTAGTTGCTTTTTTCTGTTAGGTTTCCCACTGGTTGTTTCTTCTGTCGGGAAACTGATAGGCTGGCTGGAGGCATGACAGAATGAGATCTTATGCAGCCCTACCTGTAGATGTCAGAGAATTGAATTCCAGCATATGATCTGCCACTGAGCAGATTTGCATGAGACCGGGCGAAACAGCTGCCACCCCCAGGCAGAAGATTCTGGTCCAACTAAGAGAAACAAGATAGGGAGACAGATCTGGACCCAGTGGGGCACAATGACCCAGGAATTTCTCCTTCACAAGCTCCACCGAAATGATCGGGAGCTGCACAAGAGCATCATAACGCTTGTCTGCAGCTCCTGTTCCTGTCAATGAGACTTGTACAGGAGAATGTTCCAGTGGATCATGCCTCCTGTTTTTTATTGGGCCCTGTGTGGGGAGGCATCTGCCTGGGGTGTCACAAGGAGACAAGCCATAACTCAGTGGCAGAGCAGCTGTTTTGATTCTGAACCACTGGGCTACACAGTTTCTCTACTTTATACTGCATTTAACAGTCATGATCAGGGGTGCCAACGTGAATGAAATATTGGGGGCCCCAAGTAAGCCCCATCCCACATAATCTATCACAAGACATGGCACACACACACACCATTTGAATGGCCATGCCCATCAACTCTGGGGGGACCCACCCCCTCAAAAAAATTATGGGGGGGGTTGAAGGGACTTCACCCCCTAGGAGTTGGCTCCTATGGTCATGATGATTCATTTCTCTATTTGTTGTTGTTGTTGTTGTTTAGTCGTTTAGTCGTGTCCGACTCTTCGTGACCCCATGGACCAGAGTCCTACCTTTATCCATCACCGAATGGTCCCAGGGTGGATTGCAAAAAAAGGATGATGATCCCCACTGGTATTCACATGAACATGTTACAGTCTAGCTTAACCTTCCCCCAACATGGTACCCTCCAGGTTTTGTTGGATTTCAGCTCCCATCAGCATTCCTTATCATTGGCTATGCCAGCTGCTGGGAGTTCCAACAATATCTGAATAGCACCAAGCTGGTCGAGCTGCTGTATTAACGGTAGTAACAATGGATTTATGCAGTGCTGTTCTACGGGGCAAAGTCTTCAAGGTAGCTTATGATCTATGAAAGTAATTTGGGGTTCAGGCATTCTCCCCGCCCCCACATCCATTCCACAATTGTTTGAACCCACACCCCATTGTTCTCTCCGCACCAAGGAATCACTTGGGAGGGAAACTGAGGTTACATTAAGCATTGTAAATGAAACAAGAGGGCATGTTATTAAAAATAAAATATGCCAAATTCTCCCACAACTTGCAGAGCAGTTCATAAATATGATGGCTTAATTTCATCTGTAATCCAAATGGCTGATGAAGCATTACACAGCTCTCTGTTAATTGAAGTTGTTAACAAAGCTAGAGAGAGGGGGGTGGGGAGAGAGAGGATTATTATGTATAGACTTTTATTCTTCAGGGGTATCATCATAATTGATCATAAATGGAAATGAATTTGTCACCTCCACATGCCTCTGTGGGCTCCCCAAACACAGCTATTTGGAAGCTGAGATAGATAGACAGAGAGGCCCGTTGGGAAGCACAAATGTGTTGGGACTTCCTCATGCAAGGAGTACTTAATTTATGGGATTCGTTGTTGAAGATGTGTGGACAATGAAAACTGGCCCATTAGGGCAAATGGGCTCTGCCCCACCCACCTCAATCTGCCCTCAGGCAGCCCCCACCTGCCTGCCTTCTCTCATAAACCCAGTTTAGCAGGTGTCTGGAGGGCTACAGAAATTCTGCTGCAGGCCTGTATTGAGAACATATCAGGGAGCTATGTAAAGGCCCTTTAGGAAGGAAGCCAATAGAATAGAATAGACCCCAAGGATCATCTACTCCAACCCTCTGCAATGCAGGAATATGCAGTTGGCCCATATTGGTGTTGTCAGCACCACGTTCTAACCAACTGAGCTAACCCTGAATGAGCCAACATCTAGCAATCACCATAGTCTCTGGGACCTACGTCAAGTAAGGCTCGGCACATCAAAAGCAATGCCTTAAACTGAAAGGGGGCATAGAAACACTGATCAATGGAGACTCTGGAGCATGTGGGTAATTATAGAAGTAATTGAAGGGTACTCTCCCCCTAGCTGGGACCTTTATTAGCCTCCACCTTAGCCTGAAAGGCAGGTTTCGCCATATTCTGTATGCATATAAGACAACCGCATATTGATCAGAGTCGTAAACAAAGACTCATTATTCCACTGCCTTAAGTATCTATATTTTGAGCATGCTGTTTAAAGTAATAATTATTTGACTTCTCCGATAACTGCTTGTTAGCAATGGGCTATTTGTTTTATAGAGAAAGGGCCGCCTACTGTGAGGGTGCATTAAATGTTTTATTGATGCAACTGTACCAGGAGCTTTTAGAATGCACGTTCCTTAAACACTGGCTCCTAAAGGCACTAACAGATCATATACCCAGAAATTAAGTGCAGGTGTTACCTGGAAGAAACCAAATTCCCTTAAAGGATACTTCATTGCTGGAGAAATCCCAGGGGGACCCAGTTGTGCTTTATACCAGAAGGGCACTTCTAAAATGGAATATAGGAACCGTTGGCCTACTAGTGGAGACTGGTCCATTAGGATGTGCCTCTCCCAACCTGCCTTCTTACTTACACCCAGCCCAGTGCGTAGTCCTGGCTATCAGTTTCAACCTGGTCTCTGTTTTTCCGTTTTCTGTAGAACTCATTAGAGAGGAGAATTATAGGAACAAAGCTAGAATTATATGAACCAGGCTGTCTCTGTCTCTGCCTATTATCGGCTTTGGCTGTCCTCCCTGCCCTCTGCCCTGCCAGTCATAATGGGCAGCCAACGTGGTACCCTTCAGATGTTGTTGGATTCCAATGCCCATCACCTCAGCCGGCATGGCGAATGGTCAATTACGATGCCCAGAAACATCTAGAGGACTCCATGTTGATTATGTCTGGTCTACACCAGTGAGAGGTGGTGCCCTGCAGCTCACCAAATATTGTTGAACTTCAACTCCCAGAAGCCCCAGAAGCCAGCATCACCTGTGGTCAAGGATGATGGGAATTGTAGTCCAGCAACATTGAGAGCTTACATGTTCCCCACCCCGGCTCTACACTGACTGGCAGCATCTTTCCAGGGTTTCATACATACAGGAGTCTTACAGAACTCTAGCTGAATTGAACATGGAACCTTCTATATGGGTAGCAAGCAGCCTATCACAAAGCTACAGACCTTCCCGGTCTTGCCAGTCTAAAAATCACAGGAGGGCTGGATAACAATCCCATGCACTTCCCAGAGGTATCTGGTTGACCACATGATGTTGATCCAGCAGGGCTTTTTGCTATGGTCTTAGGAAGTTGCCTTTAGTGTGCAGTAGGGCAATATTATCTTCCCCTCCCATCTTATCTGCAAAATAATGACAGTCTGGAAGCAGCCTGTCTGATTGCCACAGTTTCATACACTCATGTCACATGAATAATGTGGTGCTAATTCCTATGTCCTAAACCTGGCATGTCCAAAAAACCAAACAAATGCTGGAATGTGTGGACTATCATGATCTGTCCAGCCTCCCATCTCGGAATTGGCCAGAGAATCCTGAAGCCTCTGCTGCAAACTGAAGGTCTAAAATAATGTTGTTTCCACATTTGCAGTGATAATGGGATGAAGAGTCTGCTGCATGGATCTTCCTCTTTTCCTGCCTGCCTGACTGCCTGCCCTTTATTGATATTCCACATTATTTCTCCAAGGAGCTCAAAGTGACACACATTCTCCTCCCCTTCCTCTTTAAATCCCCAGAGGGAATTAGGCTGAGAGGCAGTGACTGGCCCAAGGTCACCCAGTGAGTTCCTTCACCAAGTGGAGATTTGCATCCTAATCTCCCAGGCCCTAGTCTGACACTCTAACCATTGGACCACAGCGGTTTGCTGAGATGATTGTCACAGGCCCTGCTCTAAGTGCCTTCACCACTGGAGGTTGGGCAGGTTTCTGCTGTTGGGGTGCCCTGCATAGTCCAGTCTTCACCAAGCCAGTGCTCCCTAGATATTTGGGGCTACAGCTACCATCCACCCCACTTAACCCACACTTTCCAATACACTACCCTGTCACTTTCCTTATTGCAAAAAGTCTGGTTTTGGAGGAAGGGGAGTGGGTTTGCTGTGCAAGAGCACAAAATCATCTTTAAGTGTGCGACCTGAATTTGCTATTGTATGCTATTGAGTCCCAACCTGAAAACATGCTCCAATTGTGTGAATAAGCTTTGCTACACACAATTATCCGCTCACCTCTCAGTGACTGCATGTAAAAAATGATACATATCCAATGATGGAGATTGATTTGTATGACTGCTGAACTTATTCATTTAACTGGTCACTCCAACATAATGCAAACCAGGCTGACATAAGAAGTCAGCCTATTCTGAAGCTAGCTTAGGAAGGCTTGTGTGAGCCGGCCATTCCAGGTGGAGTTTCGAAAGAAAACAAATATATATATAGTTTTCCCTCTCTGGATTCTTTCTCTTTGTATTTCTTCTTTTTTCTTCCATCCAGGAAATTTGCAAATATACACTTTCAAGAGTGAGTGACCGTAAGGATCTGGAATGTGTTACTTGAGACACAGCGAATGCAAATTAACGTCGCCTTCACATTCTGCCATGGCAATAAAAATAAAGGAGAATGTTGACATCAGCCTGAATGTCGAATTAGCTTTTGCATAATGTGGTGTGAGAGCGAGGTGTTGAAACCTGCATGAGAGACTTTCCAAACTGCAGTGAGGAACTGTTCGGCAGCCCGACACAAACTGTCGATGGTTTCCAGAGTTCCACATGATGAGCTGTTCTTTTTGGTCACTGTTGAAGGCGCTGGGCTTTGCTGCTTCTCAAAGCCAGCCATTTTGTCTCGCTCTTTCTATTGGTTTTCTTTCAAGCTCGTGTTCTTTAAGAGCAAGAATTACAGCCTCGTGAGCCGCTGTGTGAAAAGAGCAGCTTTATAGTTCCAGAAAACATTGGCTGCCTGTTCTAATTCTGCTTACAAGGTTGCTTTTAGAATGACCACAGGAATGCTTTGAGCTGGGCTAGGGATGGCCTGAAAGAAGCAGTTTCATGTTGCTCTGGGGGAAAGCCTAGCAGAATGTTTCTTCTCCTCTAAAATGTCCATGATTTTTAGGACATAAATTCCTAATCTCACAAAGGAAAAGAGCCAAAGCCTCCAATATTTCCCTCTTTAACCTCTAACATTCCGCAAATGAAAATGAGGACATACCTAGAGTGGTTCTGTTTTCATGTAGGTCATAGCCTGAGTCCTACCCTCATGACAGCCTCTGTTCTTGTCAGGAATGAGCTATACGTAGGCAGCTATCAGGGAGGTGTCAGGAGTCAATGAGGGAAGCCAGGAGTTACTATCAAAGACCACACTAGAGCTTGAAGACCACTGTCGTTCAGTCAAGGTCCCAGACTGAACAGGAAGTCCTTTCTATCCCTTTCTCTCTAGAAGGAGCCAATAGCCAGTCTGAGTGTGTGTGGAGCCAGGCCACAGCAGGAGAATACCCCAGATCATAGGCACCAACACGACAGAGCCAAAGTGTCCTCTGCCCCCTCAATATTTGTTGGCAGGAGATGGAGCCCACACAATGTTGAGGGGGCGGAGAGGGTGGAGGGAGCCACCCCCTGAGATGTGTGTACAATGTAGTGTGGCCTACTGTGATGGCCTGGGAATCCGATTCAGAGGCTGAACCGGAGGAACTCCAGCCTGCACAGGAGTCCCTGCCTCCAGGGCCGGCTGAACTGGGGCAGGGCCTTGATTCTGAAGCGCCTGCACCTGTGCCGGATCCTCAGGAGCAGGCACCAGGTGAATCCACTCTGGCTCCGGAGGTGGTTGAGGACTCATGCCTACAGGGGAGTCTCCCCCTGGGTCCAGTAACCCTTCAGCCTCTCCTGAACTGGAGAGCCTCAGAGCAGAGAGTCGGAGGGAACTGGTTTCTCCCAGGAGGAGTGCTCGCCTTAAGGCCAGGAGAGGCGGGGCTCCTGGGGGCCGGGACCGCCCCTGGCCTCAGAGAAGATAAAGGCCAGTCAGCCCGGTCCCAGGTTGCGGGAGCAACGTCGCTGAAGAGCTGTTTCGGCCAGCACCCAGTCTGGTTCCCCCAGAGTTCCTGTCCTTGCCCGGCTCCTCGCTCGTGGAGGACTGTCTGCCGACCCTCGACTCAGGTCCTGGACCTCGCCCCACGGTAACCTCCCCCCTGGACCAGCACACCTACCCTTGCTGCTGTTACCTGTAAGGGTGCCCAGGCCACCTGGACCACCCCCACCTGTGCGCCACCTTACCTACACTGGCTTGCCACAACCACTGATACCACAACGAGGCCAAAGCATCCTCCACTGTCACTAGGCCTCCATTGAGGTACGGTGGTGGGCAGGCAGTGGCAGCAGTGAGTGGGCAGCTGAGGCAGTGGGCAGAGGCAGACTGGGCACCCTTGCAGGCAGGGTGGTGATGGCAGTGGCAGGGGTGGTGCATGTAAAACAGATGGTCTGCCACTGAACTATGGCCCTTCCATGCATGGTGGCAAAGAGACCTGGTCTACAAGGAAAGCTGGATCAGCTCTGTAGCTCAAATACTGTCTGCGATTTGTCTCACTGGCAAACACAAGCGACCTCAGTCGGATCAGCCTGGAGGTCCAGCTTTCTAGTTCAGCACCCAGTTTCACACAGTAGTCAGCCAGATGTTTCTGCAAAGCCCACAAACAGGGCATGAAGATAATAGCCTGCCCTCCCTCCCATTGCCTGCCAGCAAGTAGCCATCAGTACTGTAATATTTATGCGGGGGGTTGGCTCCAAGACTGACACATATATGTAAAAATCATATATAGCCAAACTCTTGGAGTTGCTCCACAGCTAGCCAACCTGCCTTCTAGAAGACAGCTGGTGAGGGGGGAAGCATCCCTACCACTTCCAGAGCCACTGCCCCTCATAGGATGTGCTGAGTGGGCCTTGCCCAGGAAGCAAGGCCAAGAGCTTAAGAGCTCTTTTCGCTCCAGGTCTGCCTGAGACTTGACTGGCTCAGTTTCAGCCAGCCAGCCTGTATCTGTGTTGAAATCAGGCAAGTCAAACACAGGTGAGATGAAGTATTACTGTATTACACTTCCTTTGGGTGTGTCCATTCTCTATGGACGTCATACCTAATAGCCCCTGAATCTTATTCTCCACAAATTGATGTAAGCCGAGGGTTGGGAAGCTGTGGCCCTGCAAATGTTGCTGGACTACAACTCTCATCCTTAACCATTAGCTGGGGTTTCTGGGAGTTGGGAGTCCAACAACATCTAGAAGGCCACAGGTTCCCCACCCACACTCTCAGCCCTTTCTATAGTTGTCTAAGTCAGTGTTTTCCAAACTTGGGTCCCCAGATATTGGCAGACGAAAACTCCCATCATCCCTGGCCACTGGCTAAGCCTGATGAGGAGGATGAGAATTCCACATATCAGTGGTCTGCAGTGTGGACAATAACTTCTGTTTGTTTGCTCTGAATCTGCGGCCAAACTATTTTGTTTTGTAGGGAGCACACAAACACCCCACGCAACTTCTGGTATTATTCGAAGCGTACTTAATATTACTTTTAAGCCTTGAAGCATAGCAAATTGGGCCATCTAAATCCTTGTTCTTTTCAGCATCCGTAAGGATATGATTTTGAATGACAATGTGAAAATGCATGACCCGGTTTTCTTCATTTCCACCTGGGGTCTGCTAGTGGGGATTCTGGGGCTGGAAACCTTAATGGCAAAGCGGGGGCGTGGGGCGTGGCAGACATGTTAATAAAAAGCAATCATCTGTCATCTGCAGCCACATCTAGGATGGATGCAATCTGGATTTCATCCAACAGTGGGCAAAGACCAGATAATATATTGCTGCAGGCCAAATGAAGTATTTCCATGCTCTGTCTGCTGGCTCCATGTGATCTTAGAACCGTGCTTTTTTGTAATTAGAGGGCCTAGGACATTTATGAGGATAATCACAAGCCCTCCACAGCCTCGAGGCTGGCCTCATGGAAAGGCATAAGCTGCTAAAGAAAGGATTCAAACAAAACCCCAAGCCTTGAACAGGCCGATTTTGTTCTTCAGCCCTCCTCTATGTTCTCCCCTTTATATGTCAGCACACTAAGCTGCCTCCTTTTTGCTCTTTGACAGTCGCTTTCAGGTCTGACCTTTGAATGATTAGACTTGCAAGACAAGCAAGTGTCTTTTTCAAACAACAACAACTACACATTTTATCATCATTTATCAACTGTAACAGTAACTTCCTGCTTTTTTATTATTAAAAAAATCTGTTCCAGCTTTCTGTGTGTTGTGGAAGTATCTTTTACCACTGTTGGCATCTATGTAAAGGAATTGGTGAGATCCAAGCATTCAGCCATATAATCTAGTACAGGGGTTCCAAAACTGTGGTCTGCAGACCATCAGTGGTCTGTTAGCTTCATTCAGGTGAGCTGTAGCATGTTTGTGGATTTGCGGTTGAAGACAAGAAGCAGCCCATCCATCGCCCTAAATATTTGAATTGCTTTTTAATCGTATTTTTATTTCTTTGATTGTATGTATTACCATTTGAACCCTATTGAAATCACACAGTATCTGCCACAGCATGTTATAGTTACTGCAATGGGCAGAAAAATAATGAAGGGACAGTTTGGGAACCACTGACCCCAACAGCCATTTCTATTTTGGTGTTTCCACACACATGCAGGCAGAGCAAGGATGAACCTAGTGGCTCACCCCTTCCTTTGTGTCCTCCTCACTGGGTTCATCAACCTCCTAGGAACCTTCTGTCTCTCTTTTAATAATAGTGTTAGCTTCTAGAGTGATTTACAACTCTGATTTTCCATGGTCCTAATGTCACAGGTATTCAGAGGCATACTGCCTCCAACACTGGAGGGGATACAGAGCTATCATAGCTGGTAGCCATTACAGTGGTACCTCGGGTTACATACGCTTCAGGTTACAGACTCCACTAACCCAGAAATATTACCTCGGGTTAAGAACTTTGCTTCAGGATGAGAACAGAAATCGTGCTCTGGTGGCGCGGCGGCAGTGGGAGGCCCCATTAGCTAAAGTGGTGCTTCAGGTTAAGAACAGTTTCAGGTTAAGAACGGACCTCTGAAACGAATTAAGTACTTAACCCGAAGTACCACTGTAATAGCCTTGCCCTCCATTTAAAGCCATCTCTCAGTTCTATGTTACACGTGGAATTGCCAGAAGAAGAGACTCATTTCTGCAGTAATTTGCCTTCTAAGCATGATGAAGCCAATTGAATCAGTTACAGGGATGCAACACAGGGGAAAAAGGGTTCATTCCCCACTTTCCCCCTTGTGTGATGCTAATCATAAGGGTGGGAGGACACTCAAACCAGGCTTCTATTTGTTTGTCTGTCTATATGTACTTGGGTTTTACTGACTAAAATACATCCACAACACAAAGAAACTAGGAATTTAATGTGCATACAATCCCAAACTCCCCAATTATTAGAAAACAACCCACCACCCCCTGAAAATCAGAACATGAAGTCTACTGCATGATGTCAGCCAGCACTCCAAAAGAAAACAAGTTGAGCCACGCTTGAGATGGAATCAAGGTGTGCTTCATCTAAGTGAAGGTGTCTCCAGCTGAAGGAAGAAAGAAAAAATTCAATGGCAGCCAAGAACATTTCTGAAAACAGAACAAGTTGTGTTTGTGTGGCTATTTCAAATTCCTTATATTGTGGGAGGGAGATTTCTGGTGGCATCCAGTAATATAATTAGGGTTGCACAATACAAATTGCATTAGCCAAAATGGTATGTGGCTGGGGTAGCAATACTTATGCTTCTAATGACGAAGTTCTGGCTCAACATGATGTTGAATACTTCCTTCAACACTGTGTCTATGGTTCCTCCCACTCACTATCATTGTTATCTGGGCAAGAGCAAGAGGCAGGTGCAGAGCATGAAAGTACCTGTACCATTCAGAGTGGCATTAAAAAAAGGGGGGTGGGGAACCTTTTTCAGCCAAAGGGCCACATTCCCTTCTGGACAACCTTCCAAGGGACACATGCCAAGATGCATGAGGCCAGAAGCAAAAAGCAGCACAGCAAACCCTTTATCCTCCATTCGGACAAGCAGGAGGCAACAGCAGAACTCAAGGACACATTCCAGCCAGACAAAAACACATGGGGTACAAAACAGGGCCACTGAGAGGTGTGGCCTCTGGAGAGTATTGAGGGCCTGACATTAAGCCTGGGGGGGGGCTCCCAGTTCAGTTCTAATTCACTTCCCCAGCTTGAGGTTCCCTATCGTTGACGTGGAAGTAAATATTTTGCCAGGTGTGCTTTTCTTGCCACTGTGGTGCCCCAAAACTGAAACGGGTGAAATCCTGCCTTCAGTGTGACTCTTAAAAGTGTCTAACCTCCATAACCCGCTGGAAGTGAAACAATGAATGTTTGAAGGTTTGGCCGCTTTGGAAATGAGAGATCCATGGGAGATTTGCCCAGCTTCTGTGGTTGCTGGGCACTTGAGTTCCTTTTCATAAAGGAGAAAAAAAATCAAAGTGATCCTTTTCGAATGGAATTAAGAAAATCTGCTGCGTATATTGATGCGTCAGTCAGAGTAGTGATTACATAAAGCCCATTTAACACGTAGCTTTTCTTGTTCTCTGGTCTCTTCCACCCGTGTGCTTTTTTGTTTGTCTTCCCGACTGCCTGGAAATGCAATGTGTTCCTTCTCTCCTCGCACCCTGATTGCGGTGGTGGAAAATAATTGGGTGCAGCAGGGCATGTTCGATGGTGGCTTTAATCCTGATCCAGGTGGCTGGAATCCAGTGCAGGATTTACAGTGCCCTGACCCTGAGCTGTCAAGAAGGAACAGCTAGATAAATGGTGTGGGCGGGTTAGTGTAATAATCGTTTGTTTGATGTGACAAGCCTGATAGGCCTTGATTTACTTACAGACTGATAGGCTTTTAATTGAGCACCTCCATCCCAGTCACATCAAAGGCAGGGAA
Source organism: Podarcis gaigeae (assembly GCF_964106915.1). Classification (NCBI taxonomy): domain Eukaryota; kingdom Metazoa; phylum Chordata; class Lepidosauria; order Squamata; family Lacertidae; genus Podarcis; species Podarcis gaigeae. Next base: position 10,024,906 of record NC_139692.1, read on the forward strand.
GCTGACAAGGAGCCCTTTTACTGAAAGCTCTCAGTGACTGACAGATCCTGTATGCTAATTTTGCTGGAGAGAGAGGCAATGCTGTCCCTTGGATTGGCCAGGCCTCACCTCGAAAACAGCCCCTTTCTTCCAGGGGAGTGTCTTCATCTCCATTTATCCAATGGCTCCAGCAAGGAAAACGTTCCCTGTACAATTCAGCAGTGTGCATGGTGACTTACAAAAGAACATAAGAGCCCTGCTGGACCAATAAACACCCATCTAGTCCAGCGTCCTGTTCTCACAGTGACCAACTAGATGCCTATGGGAAGCTGAGGAGCAGGTAAAGGGACCCCTGACCATAAGGTCCAGTCGTGACCGACTCTGGGGTTGCGGTGCTCATCTCACTTTATTGGCCGAGGGAGCTGGCATACAGCTTCCGGGTCATGTGGCCAGCATGGCTAAGCCACTTCTGGCAAACCAGAACAGCACACGGAAACACCGTTTACCTTCCCACCGGAGCGGTACCTATTTATCTACTTGCACTTTGACGTGCTTTTGAACTGTTAAGTTGGCAGGAGCAGGGACTGAGCAACGGGAGCTCACCCCATCGTGGGGATTCGAACCGCCAACCTTCTGACTGGCAAGTCCTAGGCTCTGTGGTACCTCTAGTTAAGAACTTAATTCGTTCTGGAGGTCCGTTCTTAACCTGAAACTGTTCTTAACCTGAGGTACCACTTTAGCTAATGTGGCCTTCCGCTGCCGCTGTGCAATTTCTGTTCTCATCCTGAAGCAAAGTTCTTAATCCGAGGTACTATTTCTGGTTTAGTGGAGTCTGTAACCTGAAGCATCTGTAACCCGAAGCGTCTGTAACCCAAGGTACCACTGTAGAACTCTTTCCCACTTAGGAACCCCAGCAACTGACATTCAGAGCCGCACTGCCTCTGTGTGGCTTCAGCCCTGCCTGAAGTCTGCTCATATGAAGAGTGCAAGGGAGCAGAAGCCTCTGTCAATCACCACACTGCCAGTGATCCTGAGGAACCAGTGAGTCTGGGCATCTCAACAGGGTACCTGGCTATCTCTCAGACTCCACTGTTCTCTCCCAGGACCAGAGGAGACAACTAGCCAGCAGGAACTTCTGAGCCACTGTCGCAGTGTCCAGCTAGTTGCCCCAGGAGGCTGAAAAAAAGGGTCAGGTCATATCTACGCCAAACATTTAAAGCCCATGGCTTCCTGCAAAGAATCCTGGAATCTGCAGTTTGCTAAGGGTGTTGGGAATTGTAGCTCATTTAAATGAGCTTTCAATGTATGGTGTGGGTGTTACCGTGGAAACAGATGCAAGCAAGGCTCAGGGTGTGACTGAGAGCCAGTTAGGGGCATAGCCTCCAGCTCCTATACAAGATCCTAATCTGACCTGCTTCCACCGAAGCAACAGCTCTCTTCAAAGCTCAAGCCTCCCTGACCTGGGGAAATAGGCACTCTGGGGCCCATTGCCACTGAATCACACCAGTGAAACTAAACTGATCTTTGCCTTCCAAGTGCTTGCAGTCTAAAGCCAGCCTTTCTCAACTTGGGTCCTCAGATGTTGTTGGACTACAACTCCCATCATTCCCAGACAGCATGGCCAGGGGATGATGGAGGTTGTCGTTCAAGAACATCTGGCAACCCAAGGTTGAGAACGGCTGGTCTAAGCGAATATTGGGAAGAGGAAGGGAGAGACAAAGAGATGGGGGAAGAATGTGGGCAGTTGCCTTATTTCACATTGGACTATTAGTCTATCTAATGGCAGCAGCTTTCTGAAGACCCAGGGCAGACGTCTTTCCCATTGCCTGCTATTGTAACTGGATTCTTTCAAACTGGAAAGTTGTTAGACTTTCTGGATTCAAAGCCATGAGCTTTACCTCTGAACGATGGCCTTTTCCTTAAAGAATCCTGATAGCATAGAGGTTGGTACTGAGGCACAAGCAGTCACCAGGAATGGTTACCTTGAGGAGCAAGTGATGTTCCCAGAGCTCAGCTGGCCTTGCTATGCCACAGCTCCCTGGTGTCTCCAGAATAGGGCTGGGAGAAGCTTGGAGAGCTTATGCCAATCAGAATTGTCAATATTGAGATAGACACACCAATGTTCTCACCTGTTTTAAGCCATCCTCCTGTGTCCCTATGATAGATCATGGAGTGGATTGACCACTCAAGGATTACGTATTTCTCTTAAGTTTGAGTCAGCCCCACCAGCTGTCTGTGAGGGCCAACCGGCCTCAATGAGAGTCAGCCCCCTGGGAGGGATTTGAAAGCGGCCCATTCAGAAATGTCACAAGTGGGTACTTTTGTGGGCCTCAACAACTCCACATCTCTCTCTCTCTCTCCTCCCCCCTCCCCTTCCAAACTGCTGCCAAACCATTGGCCTTTTCTCATCATGGAAAACATTTGACGCCGTTCTAAGCTTCTGCCTCCATCTGCACTAGGATAATAAACAAAAGATGGCTTGAAAAGATGTGACATTTTTGAAAAGGGGGGATGGGGCCGGTCTGTGCGATTGTTTTAGCAGTGTGTGCGGAGTGCTTGGTTTGCAGGGTGCTAATGAATGGAACAGTTTCTTCCTCCTCCCTCCCTCCCTTCACACTTGAAGCTCGTGTTCCCCTCAATATGAGGAGAGGAGGGAAGGAAAAGGTTCTGCCTGCCTAGTGTGGCCTGGAGAGACCATTTGGCCTTGAAGAGGGAGTGTGGTGTAGTGGTTAGAGTGTTGGACTGTGGCCCCATCCAGCATTGGAGGTGGTATGCACCCAAATTCCAGTTCCTGGGGTTCATAGGTGCGGAGAGTGCTGTAGTGCAGATCCTGGACTGATCCAGTAGGCCTCTTCTTTGCTTTTTTGATCTCTCTGCATGGGAACCACACAACTTGTAGGGCCGGATCAAGCCACAAATGCACTGCCATTTAAACTGGATTACACACAGTCTGCTGAAAAAGATCTAATGTGTTGTTGTTTTGCCATTTTAAATATATCTCATGAGTTTTTCAGGATTTTAAATATGAATTATTTTGACTATATCAATGATTAAACATTTTCTTTGAAATTAGGTGGCCCCAAAAAAATTATTCCTGAAAAGGCATTCAAAAATGCAAAAGAAAGGAAAAAGAGGAGAAGCATACACCACCAAATGCCTCTTTTTTGTCAATGCATCCCATAAAAATGACTATTGTTATGAAGGGCTCATAAATAATCTGATTTTGGCATGCTTTCATATGAAACAGAAAATGAATAAATTAAACCTGATTTACAGCCCCTTTTCTTTTTCTTTCTTTTCTTTTTCTTTTCATTTTTATGAGAGCCGCTCTAAACATTTTATGTAACGTACGTGCCAGACAATGCAAGCCAAATGGCTCAAGGCTGTGGTGTTGATATTATATAAATTATAAGATGCTTTAATTTGCATAGTTTAATTAACTAATACCGCCAAAGAGAAATGGGGGGTGGGGGGAAGAGTAGTAGTAAGTGACTCCCTGCGTCTAACAAATCCAAGCCCTTCTTGAATATGACCCCTGGTGACTGGGAGCGGCCGCCGAGACCACATAACACCGGTCTTGAAAGACCTACAATGGCTCCCAGTATGTTTCCGAGCACAATTCAAAGTGTTGGTGCTGACCTTTAAAGCCCTAAACGGCCTCGGTCCAGTATACCTGAAGGAGCGTCTCTACCCCCATCATTCTGCCCGGACGCTGAGGTCCAGCGCCGAGGGCCTTCTGGCGGTTCCCTCATTGCGAGAAGCAAAGCTACAGGGAACCAGGAAGAGGGCCTTCTCGGTAGTGACGCCCACCCTGTGGAACGCCCTTCCAGCAGATGTCAAAGCGATAAACAACTACCTGACATTCAGAAGACATCTTAAGGCAGCCCTGTTCAGGGAAGTTTTTAACGTGTGATATTTTACTGTATTTTTGGTTTTTATGGAAGCCACCCAGAGTGGCTGGAGAGGCCCAGCCAGATGGGCGGGGTATAAATAATAAATTATTATTATTATTATTATTATTATTATTATTATTATTATTATGACCCTCCACCCCATCTCCCCACGAGCTTTTGGCTTTGCTCACCGTCAAGATGGCAGCTGCCTACCATCACCACGTTGCCTGTTTTGCTTTCAGTGTCTCATTCCGAATCTTGCGGCTTTACTTGTTTCCTCAAAGTCTCAGCACTTTAAAAGGTGGTTCTATCACAGCTTCATGGTAATTATGGATTCTCGGTTATGCCACCACAACTTTTAAAAAAAATGTTTAAAATTTTTATTTTTTTTACCAACAACCAAAACACAAACAGTGAAACCCCCCAGGCGGCTTATACATTGGGTATACATAATCAATAATAACATTCAAATCAACCATATGTACACTTCTATATACCTTAACACTCCTCCATCCACAAGGTTTATTTAACTTTTAACATTTTAATTGCCCCAAATTGTTCAAACCTACCCAAATAATTCAATATCTTCTCAAACCAATCCTCCTCTTTCTCACTGACCTTAAACCCTTTCATTCTGTGTATCTTCACAGATATTCTAAAATTATAATATTATTCAGTTTTTTCCTCCATTGATTCACCCCAACTCTTCTGCATTTTTCCAGTTACTCGCTATAACCTGTCTGGCTGCAGTTACCATCAATTTTACCCATTTACATTCCTCTTTTGTTTTTAACTCGGCGCTACTCAGATTAATAGGTAAAAGTAAAGGTACCCCTGCCCGTACGGGCCAGTCGTGTCTTACTCTAGGGTTGTGCACCCATCTCACTTAAGAGGCCAGGGACCAGCGCTGTCCGGAGACACTTCCGGGTCACGTGGCCAGCGTGACGAAGCTGCTCTGGCGAGCCAGCACCAGCGCAGCACATGGAAACGCCGTTTACCTTCCCGCTAGGTAAGCGGTACCTATTTATCTACTTGCACTTAGGGGTGCTTTCAAACTGCTAGGTGGGCAGGAGCTGGGACCAAAAGACGGGAGCTCACCACGCTGCGGGGATTCGAACCGCCGACCATGTGATCGGCAAGCCCTAGGCACCCTAAGCCCACAGTGCCACCTGCGTCCCCCGACTCAGACTAATAAGAACCATTAATTTAGATATTCCCACCTTCCTACCCGCAATTCCCGATATTTCTATACCAATCTGTTTCCAAAATTCATTAACTAACAGACAATGCCTCCACAACTGAAAAAGCCACCTGGGGCAGCAAACCAAAGAAGGCTCCTGCTGGATCAGACCAGAGGCCATCTAGTTCAGCATCATGCTTCCTTCAGTGGCCAACCAGTTGCCTTAGGGAAGTCTGCAAGCAAGGCAACAAGGCAAAGCGCACTCCCACTATTGTCGATATTCAGAGGCATGCTGGTTCTGAGCCTGAAGGAGGCATATAGCAAGGGATCTACTAGTAGCTTTCCAGGTGATTTGCAATAGATCAACACGTATGTCTGAAGGCTCACCCATACCGTCTTTTAATATAGATAGGGAGCTTTCCATACCTCCATTAATTCTTCACTGTCCATACATTGTTCTCCTCCAGAAAATTGCCCCCCCCCTCACTTTCCCCTCCTACAATCCAGATTTTCTCCTTTTTGGAGTATATTGGTATGAGAAAATCTGGGTTGAGAAAGGCAATGGGTAGACCAGGAGAACATCCTCTGGACGGTGGAGAAATAATGAAGGTACAGGGAGTATCCACATTAAATGTCATTATGGATGAGCCCTTAGATTATAGCTAGGTTCAGTGAGATCTCTCCAAAGTAAATAATTCTTTAATTGTATGCTGCTATGGGGAAACCTAGGCAGCATCTTAAAAAATAGAGACATCACCTTGCCAACAAAGGTCCATATAGTTAAAGCTATGGTTTTCCCAGTAGTGATGTATGGAAGTGAGAGCTGAACCATAAAGAAGGCTGATCGCCGAAGAATTGATGCTTTTGAATTCTGTTGCTGGAGGAGACTCTTGGGAGTCCCATGGACTGAAAGAAGATCAAACCTATCCATTCTTAAGGAAATCAGCCCTGAGTGCTCCCTGCAAGGACAGATCCTGAAGCTGAGACTCCAATACTTTGGCCACCTCATGAGAAGAGAAGACTCCCTGGAAAAGACCCTGATGTTGGGAAAGATGGAGGGCACAAGGAGAAGGGGACGACAGAGGACGAGATGGTTGGATGGTGTTCTCGAAGCTACCAGCATGAGTTTGACCAAACTGCAGGAGGCAGTGGAGGACAGAAGTGCCTGGCGTGCTCTGGTCCATGGGGTCACGAAGAGTCGGACATGACTAAACGACTAAACAACAACAACAATGGGGAAAGTCTTTCTGAAAGCTGCCATGCATGGGGTATCTAGCACTCATTGTCCTAGTAGACCAATTGGATTGATGGCTGGCTGCATCTATATCAATGACACATGTAGATCACAGTGAAAAGTAGCAATTACACCCTTCCTGGGAAGTGGGAATGCCTCTGAAATTACAGTTATCCGATTGCATTTTCCACAAAAAGCATCACTTTGCTCATAAAAGTTCTTCTTGTTGTTTTAAAAAAGAGCACACCAAAAAGGCATTAACTCATGTCACTCTGACCTGATGTCAGCCACTCGGTGTGTGTTTTGATCTGTTGCCCGTCCCTACAGAATAGAAGAGTGGTTTTCTTTTTTGGAAAGCACTTTGATAAGTGTGTTGAAGTCCTCCTCCCCTTGCGCAATCCATCCTGTAGAATTTCACACCAGGAAGCATCTCCATTACATCAACAACAGGAAGATCCCACTGGTTTGCCACAAAGAAAAACAGCTGTTAGTCACACATCAAGGGAATGGAAGAGAAGGAGGGGGGGGATAAATCTCACCTCCCCCTTTCCCTCCACTGATGTTCACACAGTTCTTTAATGTTAGTCACTGGGCTGAGAAGAGAACAACGAGGCAATTGAAACTGCACAACTTATGATCCAGTACCTATCAGTTAATATTTGAGACGAGCAACTTCTTACCCCTCGTAAGCCAAAACACTGGAGAATGGCTGAGCTCTTGACTCTGAGCCACTGTGAATGGACCGACACTTACAACTCTTACTGTACAACCAAAGCATCTCCCTTCTTGCACTCATCCCTCTTCCATTACACCCAAATCTCCCAACATCCTGTCCCCCCCCCCTTTCTTTAAATTGCAACAGCAGCGGAGAGACTCCAGCCATGAGGAAAATAAAGGAGGTTTGTCTGTTGCCACCATTGCCGCGAAGAAGGCGAGTGGATTGGAGGCCAGGTTGGGTGGACTCATCTAGTCCAGCATTCTGTTTTCATAGTAGCCAACCACATCCCCATAGGAAGCCAGCAACAATATTCTCTCCACCCCACCCACAACTCTTATTGGGAAGCTTCCTGCCTCCAGCAGTGGAGGTAGAACTTACTGATCAGGGTTAGTAGCCACAGAGAGCTTTATCCACCATGAATTTGTCTACTCTTCTTTCAAAGCCATCTGAGTTGGTGGCCATCTCTTGTGGGAAAGAATTCCATAGTTCAATTCTTCTCCAAGTTGGGTTGAAAGCTAAGCTGAAGAAGAATCTGGGGCCTCAGCTCTCCACGGCACTGCACTTGACATCCTTAGCTAATACCCAAATGTCTCCTTGCTTTCCTGCTACATTATTGCTCTTTAAAAAAAGAAAAAGAAAGAAAGAACCCTAATTACAACTTTAAAATAAAACACTATTTTTATCAATGCCAGAAATCTATGCAGTATGCGGTTTTTTGAAAAAAAAGAAATCCCTTTTGCTTGTCATTTTACATCTTGCCGTTTTGTCAGTTGTTTTAAAACATGTCTCCTGCAATAAATAAGATCCTCTTTATGCACTTGTTCAGCGGCAAGAAGGGAGGCCCCCTTCCAGTTTGCAAGGTAGGACTTGCGTCGAGAGTTGGAGAGGCTGGTGGGAATCGCTGACACACATTTTCTTCCACACAGTCAGCTGAAAGGGTCTGTTATGATTTGAGTAAAGGCTCCCATCGTCTTGTTTAAAGGAGGCCTAATAGATGATGATTTACTCATAAAATAAAAGATGTGAAGCAAACATCCAAAAGCAAATGAAACCACTCCTTCTAAAAAGCCTTTGAGTCATCTTCGTTCCATTAAGGAAAGGAGCTTGATATATGAGATGTTCCTGCCTGGGGTTCAGCCATCCAAGCTAAGTGGAGGACAGCCCTGACTCAGGACTTAATTTGAGCCAGATTGGGCCAGCGCTGCTATGAATCAACATGAAGCTGCCACTTTAGGCAACAGATTCTACAGAGGGTGCCATATCCCCGCCTCCAGTTTTTAAGGCTGCATACACATCATATATTTAAAGCACATCCCACCCCACCCAAAGTATCCTGGGAATTGTAGTTTGCTAAGGGTGCTGGGAATTGTAGCTCTGTGAGGGGGGAAATGCTGTTTCCAGGATTCTTTGGGGAGGGTGTGTGCTTTCAATGTACACAGTCCAGTTCTCTTTTAAAAATTGCCTTCTGTGAATTGTAGTTCTGTGGACATACACTACAGTTCCCAGGATTCTCTTTTGGGGACAAATGCAGCCCTCCAGGCCTCTCTGGCCCTGAAGACTCTTCCCCATGCCACACACACAGAGGGGGCCCAACCTGAATAACATATTGGGAAGGCCCTGGTAAGTCCCACCCCATATACCGTATTTTTCACTCTATAGGACACACTTTTTCCCCTCCAAAAATTAAGGGGAAATGTGTGTGTGTCCTATGGAGTGAATGCAGGCTCCTTGGCTTCAGTGATAGCAACGCGAAGCCTCCGAAGCGCAGAGGGAGGGATCCCTCTGCGCTCTGGAGGCTTCGTGTTGCTTTCGCTGAAGCCTGGAGAGCGAGAGGGGTCGGTGCACACTGACCCCTCTCGCTCTCCAGACTTCAGGGATAGCCGCCTGAAGCCTTCGGAGCGCAGCGCGAGTTCCCGCTGCGCTCCACAGGCTTCAGGTTCCTTTTGCTGAAGCCGGGAGAGCAAGAGTCTCCTGGTTTCAGCAGAGAGGGAGAGCTGCGCAGCGCCCCTTCAGCCAAGCAGGAGGAGAAATGGAAGGGGCTCTGTTTCTCCTGCCGCTTTGCTGAAGGGGTGCTGAGCAGAGAGGGGGAGAATTTTTGTTTCTTGTTCTCCCCCTCTAAAACAAGGTGCGTCCTATGGTCGGGTGCATCCTATAGAGCGAAAAATACAGTAATTGAACACGTGATGTAGCACACGCATATCATCTTTGTGAAGGCTCAGCCCCCTCAAATATTTTATTGAGGAAGCCAAACTTATTGATCACTTATTATTATTATTTTTTAAAATGACTCAAAATAACTTACAGCAATAAATAAATAGTATATACATCACAACCTGCATAAAATAATTCACACATAAATCTAAAACACATTCATGTTTTTAAAGAAGGGATTAAAGGAGTGATTAAGACATCCCAACCACTGAAGGAGGCCATAGATAATTAAAAGTCAAAGTTTGGCAGAAAATAAATCCTTTTGCTTAGTGCTTAATGCCTTAAGATATGTAATGATGGCGCCAGGCAAGCCTCCCTAGGGAGAGCATTCCACAGTCTGGAAGCCACCACTGAAAAGACCTAATCGCATGTTGTCATCCTCCAGACTTTCCGTGGAGAGAGCACACCGAGAAGAAAGTACTTCTTCACACAGATTGTTGGAATCAGTCTGTCTTGGGAGACTATGGAGTGTGTGCTGGGGAATTTCAGGGCCTGCTGTGGCTGCAGAGACAGGTAACTCTGGGTCTGGAAACCAAGCCTTATGAGGAGTGCTTGAAGGAGTTGGGCACGTTTAGCCTGGGAAACAGGAGAATGGGAGATATGATAGCCATCTGCAAATATCGTATGGCCTTTCACATGGAAGAGGGAACAAGCTTGTTTTCTCCTGCTCCAGAGGGTAGGACTCAAACCAATGGCTTCAAGTTACAAGAAAGGAGATTGTGACTAAACAAACGGAAAAACTTTCTGACAGTAAGAGCTGTTCACCAGTGGAACAGCCTCCCTCAGAAGGTTGTGGACTCTCCTTCCTTGGAGGTTTTTTAGCAGAGGTTGGATGGCCATCTGTCATGGATGCTTTAGCTGAGATTCCTGCATTGAAGGGGGTTGGACTAGAAGACCCCTGGGTCCCTTACGACTCTACCATTCTATGATTCTATTAACTCATAACTGCTGCCTCCTGTGTTGTTTTTGATACATGAGCAGCAACCAAGTGACCTCTCTGGGGTTCAAGCCTGGCAGTGTGTGACAGTCCTGAGCTGCCCAGACAACAAGACCCCCTCTCAGCCTTGCTGATGTGGTCCATAGAAAAGCAGAGCAATATGTTTGGCACCAGCTCAGCTGCAGGAGTTGCTGGAAGGAGGCATGCAAGGGCCATCCAACCATTTTAGGGACCTCACTCTGGATTTGTGTAGGCTTTGCTCCTTAGCCTTTTCTTCTCTCAAATATGTCCCACAACGCAGTGGGTATTGATTTTTCCTCGGGGTTTGCTCCCAAAGCCTTTCTTAAAAAAAGAGTACAGCCACAAAGCAGTGGAGGTTTAGGACCAGAGTTTTGCTTCTCCTAGGTGGGCTACCTTCCCAGGTAGACGAGCCCCATCTGCCCCTCATTTTCCTCTACAGTACATGCAAAAACTGCCTTCTTGATCGTGGGACCCACTATTGGTCTCATCCACTCCATCCACTGGTGTGCTGGGCCCGGGGGTTAACCCGAGCAACGCGGTCCAGGTCCAGTCCCAAATCCAAGGATTCCACGAGGAGTCAGTCCAACAGGGCCAAATCAGGAAACCAGGCTAGGTCAGGCACAGGGTAACAGGCAGGTTCCAGCAAGCAGCAATGTTGCTCCCGCAACCTGGGGCGGGGTCCAGCAGCCTTTTATCTCTGCCGGGGTAACAGCTGGTCCTGATCCCCCGATGACTCACCTCCCTGTCTCGCCTGAAGGCAAGCACTCCTCCTGCGAGTACTCGGGTCTCTCCTTCTCTCAGACCTGAGTCTCTGCAGCTCGGGAGATGTCATAGAATCATAGAATCATAGAGTTGGAAGAGACCACAAGGGCCATCGAGTCCAACCCCCTGCCAAGCAGGAAACACCATCAGAGCACTCCTGACATATGGTTGTCAAGCCTCTGCTTAAAGACCTCCAAAGAAGGAGACTCCACCACACTCTTTGGCAGCAAATTCCACTGTCGAACAGCTCTTACTGTCAGGAAGTTCTTCCTAATGTTTAGGTGGAATCTGCTTTCTTGTAGTTTGGAACCATTGCTCCATGTCCGCTTCTCTGGAGCAGCAGAAAACAACCTTTCTCCCTCCTCTATGTGACATCCTTTTATATATTTGAACATGGCTATCATATCACCCCTCAACCTCCTCTTCTCCAGGCTAAACATGCCCAGCTCCCTTAGCCGTTCCTCATAAGGCATCGTTTCCAGGCCTTTGACCATTTTGGTTGCCCTCCTCTGGACACGTTCCAGTTTCTCAGTGTCCTTCTTGAACTGTAGTGCCCAGAACTGGACACAGTACTCCAGGTGAGGTCTGACCAGAGCAGAATACAGTGGCACCATTACTTCCCTTGATCTAGATGCTATACTCCTATTGATGCAGCCCAGAATTGCATTGGCTTTTTTAGCTGCCGCGTCACACTGTTGGCTCATGTCAAGTTTGTGGTCAACCAAGACTCCTAGATCCTTTTCACATGTACTGCTCTCAAGCTAGGTGTCACCCATCTTGTATTTGTGCCTCTCATTTTTTTTGCCCAAGTGCAATACTTTACATTTCTCCCTGTTAAAATTCATCTTGTTTGTTTTGGCCTAGTTCTCTAATCTGTCAAGGTCGTTTTGAAGTGTGATCCTGTCCTCTGGGGTGTTAGCCACCCCTCCCAGTTACTAGTGGGTTACTAGACCCAGAGGCCACCTCAGCCTCCCCTGACCCAACCAGTAGTGGAGCAGCTGTAAGTGATGGCCCAGCTGAAGGCAACGAGGTAATCCCCGCATCTGGAGCCAGGGCAGGCTCAGGCCCCTGACTCGGCCCAGCTGGTGCTTGTTGCAGGGGAACCTGTGCAGACTGGGGCTCTTCAAAATCAGGCCCCAGACTCGGTTCAGCTGCCACCTGAGGCAAAGGATCTAGTGTGGACTGAACTCCTCTGGCTCTGATTCCGAGCCCGAGTCCCAGGCCATCATACCTGGTGCCTATAGTGATGACCAACAACTTGATGGACTTTAAAAGGACATTAGACAAGTCCATGGAGGATACAGCTACCAATGGCCACTAGTCATCATGGCTATGTGGTACCTCCAGTACCATTTGCTGGGGGGTTATGGGTGTGAGTGTGCTATTGTGCTCCCAACCTACTTGTCAGTTTTCCAGACATATCTGACTGGCCGTTCACTGTGAGACCAGAAGGATGAACTGGGTGGGACTTTGGACTGATCCAAAAGGCCTCGTTCTATGTTCTTCTGCTTGAACCTGGTAAGTTATGCTTACAAAGCACACGCTCCATCACTGACCAATGACCATTTCCCCAGGGAGGAATGGTGAGTGGGTGAGCACAAGGAGCTTGCCTCCTCAACATCAGCTGCAGTGGAAATTGAAAAGGTGAGAAATGGAACAAAGGGTAAGAAGCAATTTCAGAAGAAGTCTGGAAGAGACTGGGAAACCCTGCCATGAAACCTTCAAGGCTAGATCCTGCAATATATGGGGTGAACAGGAACGGGGAACGGCACATTATGATGGGCAGTTGGAAAATCGTGAGCAGAACTAAGCGGAAAGCATCAGGAGGACCCAGAATAGGAAGTAGCTGATTAAAGGACCAGGAAGTCTCTTGCAGGAAATTTGCAACAGAAATCTCTTCCTTCCTCAATATATGAAGATCAGATTTGAAACAGAAAGGATATGCCCTGCCAAAATAAAGTGACCCTTCTGAACAAAGTGTTTCTTTAAAAGCACAGGTGTGACTTGGACAACAGGATACCATGACGGGCATCTTCTACCATGGTCCCTGCGGAATGTGAAGCATCATCTATTGGTTGCTTCAGACATAGCATTTTGCCCAGGATTTCCCAGACCCACAAGATCAGGCCCTGTTATTCCTCAGTTCCTGTTTTCACCTGTTTCAGTTTTTTTATCATGCTGCTTGTTTTTATTACAAAGTTTCACTAGCTCTATGTTGTTTTTGTAGTCCAAAGTCTCCGGGATTCTTTGGGGGCAGCCACAACTGCTTAAAATGGTGTGATACTGCTTTAAATATATACTGTGCATGGAGCCAAAGTGTCCATCATATCCTGGCTTTTCAAAAGGCTTTTTTAAAAAATAATGTTTTAGGATATGTGTAATGAGAAAACATGAGTTTGCCACTGATGATGATAGCTTCCTTCAAAGAGTTAGGGCATTGGCCACCACAAAAATCACTTGGGGAAGTCAGTGTTACTCCTTTATCCATCATTACTGACATGTTTCCTGTGCTAGTGACTCTGTAGACAGGTCTGTTATTGATGGACCCTTTTCCAGTGGTCTCTTGCCATCACTTACAGCCTCTGTGTGCGTGTTTTTTTTCTTTCATTCTTTCAAGTGAAAAAAACAAAACAAAACATTGGTTATCATTGGGGTGGGTGGAGAAGCCCTTTTGAAAGCCCATTTTTTGTGTGTGGAATGCCTTTAAACTACTGGAACAAAGCCGGAAATATGTGCAAGGCGTGACGGACACCCTAATCTATGTGTTCAACACGGAAATCTCACCAACATGTAATTACAAGTTGCTGAAAGATCTTAAATGCAGGAGAGGGAGAGAGAAAACAAAGTCCCTCATTGGGCGGAATTGCATTTCAGTGCACGGAGCCCAAATGACTGCATGAAAGTTTGAGCACTGGGTAGCCAGAGAGGTCGTTTGTTCCGCAAAACAGAAAACTTCACCATGTGAAGCTTTCCCCATCCCTGTCCATCACGGACCTGATGGGAGAAACAGTACCAGGTAAAAATTTCCCTTCTGTTTTATGCCTTAAGGTACATGAGGCCTCTTATTGGCCTGGAATTTAATAGGAACATAATTGGTAGGAAATATGTCCTCTCAAGCAGCACTCTCCCTACTGGAACTGTTGTCTCTTTCTTTTTATCATTCCTGTCAATACCAAAGTTCTGGCTCACATGCCAATCATTATGTCCCCAAAACGGTACCACACAGAAGAAAGAAAAGGGGGATCAGCAGGCTCAGCAGAACACCAAGGCTTGCAAACACGCGAGTGTGTGTGTGTGTGTGTGTGTGTTTGCGTGTGTGTACATGTGGAGCCTCCTTACATGGGGAAAAGGGAAAGTGGGAAGCAGCAGAGTTCAGATCTGGAACTGGGAGCCTCAAGCCAGATCCAAAGTGCAAAGGAAGATTGTACTGTCTGCAGGAAGAAGAGGAGGAAGCAGGAAATGCAGGGGAATTTGAGCAAGGGCAGAGGGCAGAAAGGAAGTGAGGGGTCTGTTTGAAGGCACTTTATCACTTCCATGCCCTGCCCCATTTTGTTTTTTTCCTGGAGCTAGCACTACTTCCCACACCAACATCCTTCCCCTTTCCAAAGGGGTGAGGGCGGTCTGGAGCCTAGCTGTCAACTTTCCCTTTTCTTGCGAGGAATCCTATTCAGAATAAGGGAATTTCCCTTAAAAAAGGGAAACATTGACAGCTATGGTCTGGAGAGCAGCCACTGTGTGGGGTCCCTCCCACAAGGCCCAAGGCAAGCTTTGCCTCACATGATTCGACAAATAACAACATATTTCACATTACCGCTCCCATCCTCAAGGTCTTTTCTCTGAAGTTAAGTCCTATTGATTTTGGTAGAGCGAACTTTTAAGTAAGCACACTAAAGATTACAGCCTTGTTCTGTTCTCCAGTATATATGTTTCAGCTGTACTTGGAATGTACTTGGGGAAAGTGCCTTTCCTTCAAGGAACCACCAGGACAAACAGTTGGGTGAGGGGCTGGAGAGGGTGAAGTTCTTGTTGAAGGTGGAAGCAATTGCCCTTGCCATGCCTCAACTCTGGAACCCCTTACGAGGGGGAAGAGCCACAGTGGCTTTCCATCCAAGATGACTTCAGGCATATCACATTAGCCAATGATGCCCAAAGGAACTGCTACAGTATTTCCCATGGCAGTGGCAGCCAAAGTCCATTGGGTCTGGTAGGGTGTAAGCCAGGAGGACAACAGTAGGTGGCGCTAGAGTCAATGGCAGACAGACCCAACTACTTCTAGTACCATCCTCCTTCCTGGGCAACACAAAGACTAAGGTCGAGATAGTGGTGCCACCCCCTGGACTGGTTGTAAGGAAGAAGGCAGATAGGAAGACTAATTCATGTTGATTATTTTGTATTTAATAACAACAACAACAAACAAACAATTAGCATTAGTATTAGTCAGTGCTTTTTTTCCAAAAAAAATGTTTAGGGATACTCTCATTTTCCTACTCATATTGAAATACTGTCCCTCAATGAGGCCAACCTTAGATTCACAAAATATTGAGGAGTATGTGTACCCCTGCAACCCCCCTCCGAAAAAAGCACTGGTGTTTGTATTTATTACTTACACCCTGTCCATCTGTGTGGGTTGCCCCAGTCACTCTGGGCAGTTTCTGACAGAATATAAGAAACACAGTGAAACATGAAACATTAAAAACTTCCCGAATCAGGACTGCCTTCAGATGCCTTCTAAAAGTCAGATAGTTGTTTATTTCCTTGACATCTGATGGGAGGGCGTTCCACAGGGTGGGCGCCACTACCGAGAAGGTCCTCTGTCTGGTTCCCTGTAACCTCACTTCTCACAATGAGGGAACCACCAGAAAGCCCTCAGCGCTGGACCTCAGTGTCCGGGCTGAGCGATGGGGGTGGCGATGCTCCTTTAGGTATACAGGGCCGAGGCCATTTAGGCCTTTAAAGGACAGCACCAACACATTGAATTGTGCTTGGAAACATACTGGGAGCCAATGTAGATCTTTTAGGACTGGAGTTACACAGTCCTGGTGGTCGCTCCCCATCATCAGTCTGGATTAGGTAATTGTATTTTCTGAGTCACCTTCAAAGGTAGCCCCATGTAGAGAGCATTGCAGTAGTTCAAGCAGGAGATAAACAGAGCATGTGCCACTCTGACAAGACGTTTTTAAATGTTGTAAACTGCCTTGGGAGAAAGGCAGGATATAAACTCAATAAAAAAATAAATAAGTCTTGTGAGGACTATTTGTCTTCACATGCGAATGGTGTATCATGAGAAAATGGAAACAAGCAGTTTGAACAATCCAAGTGCACCATTTGTGCACCTTGAGTTTTTTATGTTCAAATTACAGACTTGTGAGATGCAAAGAGTGCTTTTAGCACATGGAAATGGGCTAAGTCCTTCACTGTGCCTTCCCCTATGCATAACAATTTTTCAGAGCTAGAAAATTGGTTATTAAATCACTCTGAAAGATCATGTCTAAGAACCTGGGGTGGGGGAAGGCCTTATGTTCTGCTGAGTTAATGTTGGATTTGATTTGATTTCCATTATCCATTTGTTTGTTTTTCCTTTTAAGTCATATACTCTTTTTTTTAAGGCACTTTCTATTGTGTTGCCTTTTCTTTCCAAGAAATCACAAAGGTATGCAACAGGAATATAGAAAGCTGTGTCGTTCCAAATCTACATCATTATTATCTGACTGACTCGCCAAGATTTTTGACAGGGTCTTTCCCAAAATCACCTGGAGATAACAGGGATTGAAGAACCTGGAAGCTTTTTGTGTTCTGCCACTGAGCTGCAGCCCTTCCTCAGCCACGAGGACTATAAAAAGCTGTCTAGTAGGACCAGGCATCGGACTTTGCATACCCCAACCCAAATAACAAGAGACCAATGAGACTGGTTTGGGGTCAAAACAGGCCACAACTTTATTGAATACGGATGAAAGAGGTTTGGCTTGGGCATGGGGCAATCAAAATACTTCCAGCCCACCTGCCAGAAGTGACGCGTGGTCGATCCAGGTGGGGGTTCCTAAAACTTACATCCAATAGGGTGACCCCCGCAGGGAGCGCCATCTGGGGGAGTGCCTTCAGCCCTGGCCCCCGCCTGGGCACGCAGACGTAACCATTCCCCCCAGATACCTTTAATGGGATACCCCAGCGTTTGGAGGGGCAGGCAGAGACTACAACCTCCCCTCCAATCCAATCCAAAACAAAGAATTGCCCCAATGCCCAACCAGTTGTGATATTGCTATCCAGTAGGCAAAACCACCGGGTCAGTGCCAATTAGCCCAGTGGGCAAATTCCTACCCAGCCCTTTGAAGGATGGCAACCACTGTAGCCACAGCAAAGTCATTGACGGTCAGCTTAAACCCAGGGTAGGTGGGCGGGGAAATCCGGCGCAGGAACAAACAGGCTGAGCCCCCAGGTGCTAGCTGCTTAAATGGGCAAGGGGAGGACCTGAGGGAAGCCCACGATTGGCTCTGTCGGCTCCGTCCCTGGCACAGTCCAAGCCCTGGCCTGCATCCTCATTTGCCAAAGCAGGGAGCAGGCCAGGATACAGTTCCTGATAGGTTGATGGGGCTTATGCCCTCTCCACCAATCAGGAAGGGCACAGCCGGCTTGAATTCCATCCAGTGAAGCCTCCTCCGTCCTGCAATGCTGCCTCACAAAAAGGGTGAGTCGGCTTATACGTATTTTTCCCTGCGTCAGATGCTCTACCAGTGAGGTTATTGGATGAATTGCCCATATAGTTAGTGCTGTGCTCAGGATAGCAGAAGCAGAGTGTATGTTTAAAAGGAAGGAATCATCAGAAATAATAATTCCCCATAATAGTCAGTTGAACAGCATTCATCATCATCATCTTTGATCTCCTGATGACAGTTTGTTACTGCTGAAACTACTTTGAGCTGGCAGCTTTCTTGCCAATAAACTAGCAACAGTCCCTGGTCATTGTTTCACTACCTTTCCTCTTGATTGCCAGCTTTGGACACTTTTATTCATTAAGAAAAATGTCCCCTCAAAACAAGGGTGCTTTAATTATTCTTATACATTTAGATGCCTTCAGCAAAATAAACTCTCAGGTAGTGAAGGGACTTTGGAATAAAGTAGACAGTTAAAATAAACCACATCGGAAGAGCAAGTTGGCTAGAGGAATTTTTGGCAATAGGAAACACACACACATACACAAAATGGGGTGCAATATCTTAGGAACTC
Organism: Podarcis gaigeae; assembly: GCF_964106915.1. Lineage (NCBI taxonomy): Eukaryota > Metazoa > Chordata > Lepidosauria > Squamata > Lacertidae > Podarcis > Podarcis gaigeae. The sequence goes on from NC_139692.1 coordinate 10,043,062, forward strand.
TGACAGCCCAGAAACTCCCAAATACATTTTTAGTCTGATATGCCAAAAGTCATAAAGCTGCCCCGAAACCCAGTATCCAACCTCTGGCAGTGGCTAGCGCAACTCATGACTGAAGAAATATGTAATAGCCTAAGATTTAAAACCATATATCAAACGCTTTCGATTGTGTCCATATTTTATTGTTGAAAGGGGATTGTCAGATGAGCCTTTGATCACATTTGATGAAACTTCTTCATATCCCACTGTGTCAGTTCTGCTACGGTGACGCATTCTGTTTCAGGAGCCAGAATTTAGGGGAATACATAAAGTCAAGAAGCTACATCTGAACTAGTGCAACAAGACTGTTTACATTTTGTCCACCACCTCCCTAGTATAGGGAGGGTATCATTTGGTGCCTCGCTTCAGGCATCAAAATGTCTTGGGCTAGCTCCACCATTCAATTTCTCATTGCTCTGGAATCCTCTTACATCGCCAGCTATCATCTCATCCCTGTTCCAGCTGCTGAAGAGACAAGCTGCTTAAACAAAACAAAAAACAAAACTGAACAATGACTTATCTCTTCAGCAGCAAGAACAGAGGCTATGAAAATGACCTGAAAAGATCCTGTATGATTCCTGCCCATGCACAGAACCCATCTCCTTTGGTCATCCAGCCAGCATGACTTCGAGACGTAGGCATTAGTAGATTCAAAACTTTGCATGCCTCAAGTCCATCTGCTGCTTCCTAGTTACATTATGATTCAGAAATGGTTCAGAATCATAATCATTGCTGTCTTTGCTCTTGCGAGCTCTAGGTTTTTTGTGGAGCAGGAGGGGACAGGTAAATGGAAGAAATTTGGCTCAACACACACATTTGAAGGTGAATCCACTTAACTGAGACTTCCTGAGACTTCCTCACACAAGCCAAACTTCAGTCAGTCTCTGAAATTCGTATTCCTCTGAATTCTGCACTACAGTTCTCCAACTGAAACAGGCACTGTCTTGTGAAAATGTGCATATTAGCAGGAATTCACATTAAAATGCTGGAAATGTTCAATGAGTTAGGTTGGTTAGTTGGTTGGTTGGCTGGCTGGCTGGCTGGCTGGCTGGCTGGCTGGCTGGCTGGCTAGCTAGCTAGCTAGCTAGTTAGTTAGTTAGTTAGTTAGTTAGTTAGTTAGTTAGTTAGTTAGTTAGTTAGTTAAAAGGCAGAAAAGTGATGCAGAAATGTGAAGAACTGAAGCATTGGGAAAATAAGAAACTGGGAGAAACCCAAATGTAGCATGTTCACCCATCCGTACCTGTGAAAGGAGTCATTCACATATCATTACCTGCCCCACCTTTGTGCATGCATATTTCTTTGTCATTTTCTTCCAACTTGAATTACTCTTAAGCAATTGTTATGTTTTGCTTTGCTGCTGTTTTCCTTTCCTTCCCTCCCTCCCCAGCTTTGTTCTTGCTTCTCTCCTGAACTTGAATGGCTCCCCTTTGAGGAAAACACACACACACACACACACACACACACACACACAGCCAACTCCCATCTCTGCCATCACCGCCGTTCGGTTCGAATCAGGCTTGCGGTCAGTTTCAGAGAAAGGTCTCGCAATGAGGTAGAACTGACAGATCCTGACAAGCGGAGTGATTGATTGTGGTTGGGAAAGTGGTACTTGAAGCATGCCATGTGACAAGCCTACTTCGCTCAGGGGAGGCCTGCCAAGTCTTCCTTCCCAGAACTCTGAGCACGTGGGCCCCGGCTGTAATGGGCGGCCGTAGATGCTTAATAATAGCAACATTGTTGCAAACTAAAGCATCTGCCAGGATCTAATATGATTAATTATACAGCTTGCTCGCTCGGCTTTTTTTTTTTCTTTTCTTCAGGAGGTAGCGGTAACCTAAAACCTGTGTTCTGCGATTTAGGGAAGAAATGGCAAGGCTCTGATTCCGAGGAATGGACGCTCGTAGGTCTGCGATGTGTCTACTCACAGTCAGGAAAGCTCTCCTGGAAGCCTTTTCAACTCCATCCTGCCCAGCCGCTCAGCCAACAATTGCCGTGTGGTGTTCCATTGGCAAATTCCACGCCGTCGCTTAGAAATACATAAAAGGAAGTAGGAAACTGTCAAACAATCTGAGTTATAAATCTGTTAGTGGTGTGGCATGCCAATCAGAGAGGCAGGTTTGCTGGGGTTTCAGCGGGTAATTTGTTCCAGATAAGCCATGGGGTTTTTTAATTTTATTTTTAAATATCGTAGCAATTACATCACCCCAAACATACCATGTACTCACCCTTTCAATTTTCCACCCTACGGACTGACAGACTGGTTCAGTCTGTGCTGGCTGATATAATGCTTCCTTTATTCATGAGAATTCATCTGACTGAGGCCATGATTCTCCAAACCACGTCCTTCAGGGCAACCTTTGCCAGCCTGGTGCCCTGCAGATGTTTTGGACTACAATTCCCATCAGTCCCAGCCAACACGACCATGCTGCTGGAGCTGATGGGAGCTGTAGTCCAGGAACACCTGCAGGGCATCAAGTTGGCAAAGTCTGCTTCAGAGTAATCACGCAGAATACACTGAACTGAACATGGAGAGAAAGGCCTGAGGGCTGGACTCAAGGACTTCAAGCCCACAGAAATTCAACCAGTGAATTTGTTCCCAAATATAAAATTGCAGAAGCCTCCCTTTGGGGAAACAGGCTAACCATAATTGAAAATAATATATTGCTTTGCACACCTCAATTATCCGACTGCTGAGGTTCCAGCACTTACTTTGGGATTTGGTTTCCTTGGATTGGGTTACTGGAGACTGATTGGTGTTTTGTAATATAAGATTTATTTACAGATATATGCCAAAGGAACTTCAGAGGAAGAATACAATGTGAAACAGCTGAATTATAATTCATCAAGAAGTTTGATGTCATCACTTGTGGGTTACATTGAGACATGTTTCACGTAGCTCACCAATGCCAGAATATTTGTGCTATCTAGGACTGTTTCTTGCAAACAGTTCCCTGCCAAACTACAAGTACTGATAAAATCATCCCAGCAGTTATCACCAGCCTGCTACTGCGTAAGGATAAAGGTATACTTAAAGGTATGTCTCATTGCCATTCAACTCCAGCTTTACCATTTATATTCTTATATATCTGCCAAGTAAGATATATTGCACCACCGGAGGCCACCTTTTAATTCCCATTGTCAGCTGGAATTGAGCTTCAGGTACCGCCAGGTGTATCCAATGCTAGTTCAACTCAGAGTGGAGCCATTGAAGTCAATGGACATGGCTGATTCAGGTTCAATAGTTCCAACGGGTCTACTTTAAGAAGAACATAGTTGGCGACAACTAATATAACCACATGTGTCCAGATTCCCCCCCCACACACACACACACACACATACACACTTATTTTACCATCCATCCATTTAGATTGATAGAAACCTTTGGAGATAGGAACTTGACCATCTTGCCAACTCCATAGAGCACCCCGTAGGTTGATGGCATCATATGTCATGATAATCAGGGCCGGCCCTACTGTTTGACTGTAATGGTAGGGGTTGGCCCTGATTGGCCCATGAGGTGGACATCTTGATTACTGGATGCTGGGGGTTCTGTATGCCATGCAGCTTGCTGTCCTTTGTTGTGGTGCAGGATTCTGTCCTGTCACCAACAATGATGCCTGGTCGGCTTCTGTATGAGGAATCAGAAAACTGTAGAATTGTAGAGTTGGAAGGGGACCAAAGGCCATCTATTCAAAACCCCTGGAATGCAGGAATCTCAGCTAAAACATCCATGACAGATGGCCATCCACACTCTGCTTAAAAACCTTCAATGAAAGAGAGTCCACAACCTCCCGAGGGAGACTGTTCCACTGTCGAACAGCTCTCACTGTCAGAAAGTTCTTCCTGATGTTTAGTCAGAATCTCCTTTTTGTTTATCTGGAAGCCATTGGTTCCCTCTTCCATGTGACAGCCCTTTAGATATTTGAAGATGGCTACCATATCTCCTCTCAATCTCCTCTTACCAGGCACCATGGCACCATCTTGTTGTTTGCTTCAGGCAGCCAATGGCCAGCTCTCAATACAACCACAACATTCATCCCCATCAAGTAGCAAATTCAAATGCTGTGTAGACAAGATTGGGGATAATACAGGGCCACAGAAAAGCAAGGGAGATATCGCCCAAGGGGGGACTATTCATGCTTAGTGGTCACAGAACACTGAGTGTCAGCTGGGAACAAAAAATGAAAATGTGGACAAAGGAATAGAATAGAACAACTTGCAAGGAGGTGTGGCTGGTTGTGAATGGCTGATAGGAGCACTACTGTTAGGAAGTAAGAAGAAGAAGAAGAAGAGTTTGGATTTGATATCCCGCCTTTCACTCCCTTTAAGGAGTCTCAAAGCGGCTAACATTCTCCTTTCCCTTCCTCCCCCACAACAAACACTCTGTGAGGTGAGTGGGGCTGAGAGACTTCAAGGAAGGGTGACTGGCCCAAGGTCACCCAGTAGCTGCATGTGGAGGAGCGGAGACGCGAACCCGGTTACCCAGGATTACGAGACTACCGCTCTTAACCACTACACCACACTGGCTCTCTATTCTGCATATTCTGCAGCATTTTCTTGCAGGATTCACTTATAATAACACAGTTTCCCATAAGAAACCCTGCAGCTATGGTCCTACTGTATAATATCCATGAACACAACAGGGTTGTAGCCACAAACTCCTACTCAGAGGAGACCCATTAAAATTGGTGGGTCCAAGTGAAGACCTCTTAATTTCAACAGGTCTACTTTGAGTATGACTAGCATTGGTTACAGCTCATCATTTGGGGGTAGGGGTGGGTTTGCTAGAGCCACTTTTCCTCAGCTATGCCCAGCCATGTGAGTGCTCTAACTCAGTGTTTCCCAACCTTGGTCCTCCAGCTGTTTTTGGACTACAACTCCCATCATCCCTAGCTAGCAAGACCAGTGGTCAGGGATGATGGGAATTGTAGTTCAAAAACAGCTGGAGGCCCAAGGTTGGGAAACACTGCTCTAACTCATATCAGGCACATGCTGAAATCAGTAATGGACTACATGGAAATGGCGGAAATGACTGGCAGAATCCAAGACCAGGGAGAAGAGTTGGTGGAAGAAGATTGGAAGAAATTTAAAATCTATCTACAGAAACACTGTAACATTTTTGAATGTTAATGACGTTGAAATGAAATGAAGTGGTTCTAGTAATAAGGTAAAATAAGAATATGCAAGAATGGATTGATATTAGATGAAAAATTGAAGTTATAATATGTGAGGATAAATAATTAAGGGTTAATTAAGAGGGTATGAATTTGCTGAACAAATTTTTAAATGGAATACAAAAAAGGGAGGTGTGAGGAAGTCAGGAAAAGAAGTAAATGAGCGGTAAGATACTAAAAAGAGGGATTTTTATTTTTTCTCTTTTTCTCTCTCTTTTTCTTTCTATGTTAAATTTTGGTTTCTGTATTTTTCTTGTGTTTTTTTGTTTATCGTTTTGTAAAATTTTTCTTGTTAAAAATTTAATAAAATATCATTTTTTAAAAAAATGAAATCTTAGCTCCACGGCCACTTGACTCAGCTGTGACTTTGAAGGAATTGCTAAGCTTGTGTCTGGACACATACCTGAGAAGCATTTGCAACTCAGACATCTCACAGTGGCTTTGTGGTGTCAGCCATCACTTTGAAATGATTGTGTGTGAACCTGCCTTTGGAGACGTCCCAGCCACCTAGATTTATGGCAATATTCTCTGCTGCTCTGGGTGCCATTCATGCCTGCCTTCCACTTGTCGGCAACACTCATCAATCTACCTGACCGCTACTTGATTCTATCTCTGCACTGAATTATTCTCCGACAACTTGTGATTGCTTTTCTCCCCACAGCCCTGAAGTATTGCATGCTAGACGGTAAGAACCTGGTAGTATTCATGGCCACCTAAAGTGAATTTTCATTTCCTTGGAAATTCTCTGGTCTCATCAGCACTGTAAAGTCCTACCTCCCATTCCATGGGTTCCTTTCGAAGACAAGCTTGCAGTCTGGTGTACGGAAAGGTAGCTCCTGCATTGGTTATGTGCAATTTTAGTCCTACTCAGAGTAGACCCATTGAAATGACTGGACATAAGCCAAGTAGGATTTTGCTGGATACACGCCAGTTAGTCATGAAAAGAGCCTTCCATTGGCTGCAACTGAAAATTGTTTCCAAGCCTAATTACTGTGGGTGGAGCGATTTGTGTTTATTGCACGGCACTGCCCATTCACTGTAAACTTTACAAAGGTCACCCCACCCTCCCATGGAGAGTCTAGGTAGCTGCAAATCTACCCCATAGTAGGGGCCATAGCTGTTTCTACAGCCACATTTCCCAAAGTTGGAAAAGAGCCTTCTGGAAAAAGCCCAATCAGTTCCAAAGAAAGACAAGAGCTCGCATCTGCTGACTCCTTTCCCCATAAAAGGGGAAATATTTGCTAATGTCTCCAATAGACCAGGGATTCCTGTTTTGTCCTAATAATGGTGGAACCCAGTGAGACCCAATTTTCAGGAGTGTTTTAAATTTGTCTGAATTGCTCATCTTTGATTGTTGTTGTTATGAGTGGGGAGGCCAAAGGGGGAGTGGGCAACCATTTCTGCAGACCCCTGCAACCTAGCATTGAGTCTGCTTATGCATCATTAACACACGAACAAAGGAGGGCACAGCTTTGCACAAAATCTGCATATGCTACTTTATACACCTAGATGCAAATCCAGAAAGAATTACTCAAACAGAAATAGAAATATGTGTCCCCATAGTGGGGTAGACTCTGGCCAGGCCATTTTATTTTTATTTATTAGATTTACATATGGCGCCTTCTTCATAAGATATCAGGGCAGTTCACAGAATAAAATATAGGATAAAAACAAGTTAATAATTAAAACAAAACTGAAAATACAGACGCATTTAAAAGGCTGTAGAATATTACAGAATATCCATAGCATAGATTTGAAGCACATTGCGTCCATCATACAATCCTGGGAACTATAGTTTACTCTCACAAAGCTACAATTCCCAGCACCCTTAACAAATGACATTTCCCCATGCTTTATCATGTGCTCAGAATTTATGAGACTGAGTGCCACCCAGATGACCTACTGTGTGTGCCTGCTCACTCTGCATTTCAAGTGCTAATCCTTGATGGGCAATTTCACAGCCCCTGCTCTAATTTCTTATGGCTCCTTCCATTTAAACTGGGCTTGGACCAGACAGCCTTCCAAATGGAGGATGCCATTTGAGGACTGCCCTTTGTAAAACAGGACACTTGGCCACATAGGTACCAACTCCCTAGAGCCCTGGGTACCCAAATACCCACAAAATTCCCCATGAAGGGGCCGGGCACCCACAAATTTTGGTACCATGCATAGTACCCACAGCCCCGTGGGACCGAGCTGACACTCTTGCTTGGCTGCCACAGAAGGCAAAAAGGGGGAAGTGGGTTAAAAAACAAACAAATTAAGGTACCTGAGCTGAAGTTTGAAAGTCTGACCAGTGAGACTTTCTTTCAAGTACATAAATATGCGGTAGCTCAGAGGCACAACATCTGCTTTTCCTTTAGGTCCATCTATTTTGTTTAATAAGCTTTATATACCACTCAACTGTAAACAAAAACCCTCAAATCCGTTTACAAAACTAAAAAATAAAATTATCAATTTAAAAAACCTAGTTTTTCAAAAATTATTCCATATGATTAAGAACAACAGTAGCAAAAAAGAAACACAACACAGGTGACTTCTATCTACATGTCTGGATAGGTTTGAGCAAAAACAAAAAGGAGCTGCCTGGTGTTAATAAGGCAGAGGGTTCCAAAGGGTAGGTGCATGCAGAAAGCTCCAGGTTCAATCTTCAGCTTTTCCAGCAAGGGCTGAGAATGCCCCCTGCCTGAAACTCTGCACAGCTGCTGCTGCTGCTGCCTATCAGTGTGGACAGTGGAGGGCTAGATGGACCAATGGTCTGGCTAGGGCCCAGGGGTCAGCAAACTTATTCAGCAGGGGGCCGGTCCACTGTCTCTCAGACCTTGTGGGAGGCCGGACTATATTTTTTTTTGGGGGGGGGTGAATGAATTCCTATGCCCCACAAATAACCCAGAGAAGCATTTTAAATAAAAGGACACATTCTACTCATGTACAAACACGCTGATTCCCAGACTGTCCACGGGCAGGATTTAGAAGGCGATTGCCCCCGGGCCTTAGTTTGCCTACCCATGGGATAGGCAGAAGGCAGCCTCCTGTGTTCCTGTGCATAGGATGGCCCCATAATGCAGAGACCACAGTAGCTGATTCTAAAGGCCCTCTAGTTAAAGGGTCCAGTCGTGACCGACTCTGGGGTTGCGGCACTCATCTCGCTTTATTGGCCGAGGGAGCTGGCGTACAGCTTCCGGGTCATGTGGCCAGCATGACTAAGCCACTTCTGGCGAACCAGAGCAGCGCACGGAAACACCATTTATCTTCCCGCCAGAGCGGTACCTATTTATCTACTTGCACTTTGACGTGCTTTCAAACTGCTAGGTTGGCAGGAGCAGGGACTGAACAATGGGAGCTCACCCCGTTGCGGGGATTCAAACCACCGACCTTCTGATCGGCAAGTCCTAGGCTTTGTGCCACCCGCATCCCCTAAAGGCCCTCTAGTGAATCCATATTATGGGATGGGCCTGAGCACAAGTGGTCGGAAGGCTGCTGTTGTAAGCAGGCCTTGCTTGAGGGTTTCCCAAGAGAACAGGATGCTGGTCTGATCCTTCAGGGCTCCGTCTTTTTATGTTCTTAATTTTGAAGCTCACCATTCCACATTCTTAGCTATTTTACCAACAGACTGGCTTCGGAAGAGCATATTTTAGACCCGTGACCTTTCATTTTTTTTCTTTTCTTTTTTTCATGCGGTGCTTATCTCTTGCTTTTCCTCCTGGAAGGAAGCCCAAAACAACTACAGTACCAGCAAAACAAACAGAGAGCAACTCAATAAACACAACATCCGCTTGCCTCCAATGCTAGCGCTACTCAGAGTGGACCCCTTGAAGTTAATGGACCTGACTAACTGAGGTTCATTAACCTCAATGGGTCTACTCTGAGCTTAGTTGGAAACAACGCATAGAAAGGATGTGCTGGAAAAGGCTTGCAAGGCTGCATACACACCATACTTCAAGCACACGACTTCCCCCAAAAGTGTCCTGGGAACTGCTGTTTACCCCTAGCAGAATTACAATTCCCAGCACCCTGCACAAAACTACAGTTCCCAGGATACTTCGGGGGAATACTTTGGCGGACATGACTGGCAGAATCCGAGATCAGGGAGAAGAGTTGGTGGAAGAAGATTGGAGGTAATTTAAAATTTATTTACAGAAACATTGTAAAAAATTTTGAACGTTGATGACATTGAAATGAACTGAAGGGGTTCTAGCAACAAGGGAAAAAAATAAGATTGGATTGATAACAGATAAATTAATTGGATATGAATTTGCTGAACAATTTTTAAAAAGGGATACAAAAAAGGGAGGCGTGAGGAAGTCAGGAAAATAGGTGAATCAAAGATGAGAATTCAAAAAGAGGGATTTTTGTTTTTTCTTTTTGTGTATCTTTTGTGTATTTTTTGTGTTTTTCTTGTGTTTTTTCTTTTTTCTGTATGCTGTTATTCTTAAAACTTAATAAAATATTATATTTTTAAAAAAAAGATACTTCGGGGGAAGCCATATACTTTCAGTTCACAGAGCGTAGGCAGCTCATTAAAGTCCTGTACTGTAAGTGCCTTCCCCGCACCCGCTTCTCCAGTGACGAAAGAATATTACATGTTTTTTTGTTCTTCCTGAATTCCCGCCTCCTTTAAAAAAGAAAGAAGGTGAAGTCTTTGCTGCTCAGTTAAGTGAAGAAAGGTGAGTGCAATGTTTTCCATAGATACACACCCTTTCCCCCACTGCCTTTCTCCCCCCCCTTTTGAAAGTGGGGGGGCCAGCCTCGCCCCTGGGTGAAATCCGGCGAGGGCGAGGGCGCAGCGCCCTTTCGCCAACGCAGCTCCTCGGCAATCCGCGAGGTGCCAAAACGCGAGAGCGCGCGAGATCCCTTTAAGCCCCACATCTTCCCACTAGGCTAAGCTCCCCCCACCGGCCGATCGCCCCTCCCAGAGCTCCTTGGCACGTCCCCGATTGGTGGGCAGGGCCGGTGCCTTTGAAGTGTGCTGCAAGATCGGAGCTATTTGACGTGCGGCTCCGGGAACGGGAAGGGCTTTTTTTTTCCCAAAAGAGGTTTTTATTATTTTTATTATTATTATTCTTTCATTAAAGTCTCGCTGGGCCGGTGCGCTCGTCTTTGCCGCCGCTCCTGCCAGGCGCCCGGGCTTGGGCGCTGCGGAGCTCGCCTCTCCTGCCTCTCCCTCCCCCTCCCCAGCCCGGCCCGACCCCACCCCCGCCCGGCCCGCTCCCCAAATGAGCGCTGGCTCGCCCGCTGGATCTAACGCAAGGACATCGCCCACCAGCAGCGGAGGGAAGAGCGCGGCCGCCGCCGTAGCAGCCGCCGCCGCCACCTTCTCCTCCTCTCCAGCCCAGGCTCCGGGAGCCGCGTGCCCGGCGCTCTCGCACCTGTCCCCGGAGGACCCCCTGCGCCAGGCGAACCGGCTTCCCATCAGGGTGCTGAAGATGCTGAGCGCCCACAGCGGACACCTCTTGCACCCGGAATACCTGCAGCCCCTCTCCTCCACGCCCGTCAGCCCCATCGAGGTCAGTGCCAGCCAGCTCTTGCCTGCTTGCGCTTCTCCCTCTCCGCACACGCCGCTGCCCCGACGGCCAATTGGGCGACGGGAGGGTCCCCCGGCACCGCCGCCGCCACCTCCGGGCGCTTCTCACCTGCGTCCCTCGAGAGCTGCGCCCCGCTTCCCTCGCGTCGGTCCGCGGTCCCTTGGGGAGCCCCACCCTGATCTCTCGCCCTGGCTTGGACTAGAAGTCCGTCTGTTCTCTCTCTCTGAATTTGTGGAGCCGGATGGGAGAAAATCCTCGCCCGGACTTTCCTTTTAAATAGAGTCCCAAGCAAAGAGAGTTATTTGAGTTCTGTGATTTTAACACAAATTCCGACGGCGGAGGAATCGCTTGTTCGTTCCTCGATCTCCCGGGCCGAACTTTGCGAGGCAAGGTTCGTGGGCTTCGGCAACGATCGTTGCGCGCGCCCGGAGCCTTTGTGGATCCAAGGCGGGTGATCGCGGGATCCATCGGGGTGGGAAAGAGGGGGGGTTGGGGGGGATAGGCAGCCGGTGTGAATCGCCGAGGCTGCTTGTCTCTCGGTTCCTGGGAGAATTTTTCACCCGGGTTCGGACCCTCCATGAGCCGAGCTCCCGTCTGGAGAGTGAACCAACCCGGGCCGGATCTGCTCGTCTGTGGGGTTTGCAGGAGGGGAAACTTCCGTCCGGTTCCGCCGGAGGGAATTTCCGTAAGGGTGGCGCTCCTAAAAAGAAGGGGGTAACCTAAAATAGTAGGGGAGTCGGGGCAGGAGTGTTTTTGCAACTAGGGCCGGGAAGGGGGCACCGTCTGCGGGGTCTCCGCGGTGCGCCCCGGGGGCCTTTCCGAGTTGTTGCGTCCTTTGGGTGGGTGTTGTATTGGGGGTGGGGGCGCAGTTCCTCCCGACGCGTCCAGCTCTGCGTGGTCTAACCAGCCTCTCTGTCTCCCTCCTTGCCTTGCCTTCCCCAGCTGGACGCCAAGAAGAGCCCTCTGGCGCTGCTGGCGCAAACCTGCTCGCAGATCGGCAAGCCGGACCCTCCGCCCGCCTCCAAACTCAACTCCGGCGCTTCGGCCGGGCTCTCCGGGCCGGACAAGGAGTCCGGGAGTCGCGGCGGCGCCCTCAAGCAGCTTGGCGAGGCGCCGACCGAGGACAAGTCCAGCTTCAAGCCTTATTCCAAAGGCGGCGGAGGCGGCGATCTGCGTAAGGAGGGCAGCGGCGGCGGCGGCGGGCAGCCGAACCAGGCCGGGCCGGGCGTGGAGAAGACGGGCTTCCGCGTGCCCAGCGCCGCCTGCCCTCCTTTCCCTCCGCACGGAGCAGCCGCCGCCACCGCCTCGTCCTCTTCCACCTCCTCCTCCCCGGGCGGCTCGAGGGGCAGCTCTCCGCAGCACGCGGATTGCAAAGGCGCCGACGACAAGAAGGAGATGGATATGTCCGCCAAGGCCAGCTCCGACGGCGCGCAAGGAGCCGGCGGCAGCGGCAGCCGCGCGGGCAGCGGCGCGGGCAGCGCGGAGCCCGGAGCTCATACGGAGGCCGCTTCCGGGCGCAAGTCGGAGCCTCCGGCCCTGGGCGCGGGCCACGTGGCTCCGGTGTCCCCATACAAGCCGGGACACTCGGTGTTTCCTTTGCCGCCCTCCAGCATCGGCTACCACGGCTCCATCGTCGGGGCCTATGCTGGCTACCCGTCGCAGTTTGTGCCCAGCTTAGACCCTACCAAGCCCAGCCTGGTGAGCAGCCAGTTGCCTGGCGCCTTGGGGTTACCGGGCAAGCCCCCCAGCTCCAGCCCTCTGACGGGGGCCTCTCCCCCTTCCTTCATGCAAGGATTATGCCGAGACCCCTATTGCCTGAGCTACCACAGCGCCTCGCATTTGGGCACTAGCAACTGCTCCAGCTGCGTGCACGACCCGGGCAGCCTGAAAAGCGGATATCCCTTGGTGTACCCCACGCACCCTCTGCACACCACCCTCTCCAGCGCCACACCCAGCCTGCCGGGCCACCCGCTCTACACGTACGGCTTCATGCTCCAGAACGACGCTCTTCCCCACATATGCAACTGGGTGTCTGCCAGCGGACCCTGCGACAAGAGGTTTGCCACCTCGGAGGAACTGCTGGCCCACTTACGGACCCACACGACACTGCCAGGGGCAGAAAAACTCCTGGCTGGCTACCCTACCTCTGGGCTGGGGTCCGCAGCATCTTGCCACCTGCATCTCCCCCCCACCGGCCCCGGGAGCCCCAGCTCCTTGCCAGGATCGCTGTCTTTGAGAAGCCCGCACACTTTGGGACTAAACCGGTACCACCCCTACGGCAAGAGCCACTTGCCCACGGCCGGCGCGTTGCCTGTGCCCTCTTTGCCCGCAGCCGGACCTTACTACTCTCCATATGCCCTTTATGGCCAAAGACTAACCTCAGCCTCTGCACTTGGATATCAGTAACTACAGTTGTCTGCCGCCTCTCCCTCTTCTTTTCCTGCCCTCGTCCTGGGACTATGTATTTATTTACTGTATGTTAGCTTAAAGCTGGGAATTATAAGTGCATTAATACACCAATGAATCAATGGTATGCAAAAAGTCTGTGTCCCCCCTCCCAAAAAAATAATATTGATTATAACAATACCCAACCTAAATCTTTCTCTCTCTCTCTCTTTTTGCTTGTGTGGGGGCTCTTAATTGTGTTTTCGTTTATCTTTCTTTCAATCCCCTATAATTTTCTTTTTTAAAAAAAAATCTCTTGATCTCCCATAAACCATTTGCATGATTCTCAACAAAATGCATCCCTCCCTCCTTTGTTTCCCCCCCCCTCTTTTCTTTTTTTTAAAGGAAATAGTTTCCCCCCCTTTTGTACAGTTATCAGAAATGTAATTATATTTTTTTTGTCCTTTTTTGTATTGTGTTCTAAGGAAAGGGGCGGCGGGAGGTCAGCTGGGAGATGTTCTGTGGCTTTGTTCTTGCTTCAGGATGGCAAGAGCATCACTTGGTGAGATGCACTTTGCTGATGGGTTGTAAGCAAGGAAGGACCCCAGCCTCTGCTGCCGACTTTGGTTCTGAGGACTACTCCATCTTAAGTCGGGTGCCCTCTCTCTTCTCCACAAAGTCAGGTGCTCTGAGCTTTGAGAGTTGGTGGGTGCCCTGTATGGAGGCAAGCGCTGATGTGCCAGTTATCCTGGCGCTTGGATGTTGCTGATGATACTTGAAGCCCAGAAAGAGTGCTGAGCAAGTTGATCCATCACAGGGACACCTACCACAAATTTTTTTGAGGTGGCTCTTCTTTTGTTTATTTTGGTGTTTTGTTTTGTTTTTAAAGACCTGGATTTAAATAAAATTGGCAAGCACCCTCGAGGGACTGGAACTGAAGACCTTTTTCCCCCAACATGCACCAAATGAAGAACTCAAAATAACTTTTGCTTAGCCTAGTTCAAGCTGGATCCTTTTGAAGAGTCCAGCTAGCCCCAAGGGGCCAGTTCCATCCTCAACTGCAGGCTCAAATCTACATACCAAAAAGAAACCTATCCAATCCTCCCTAATCCCCCAATTTATCTTGACCTATGGGAATGGAACTGTCATTAGGTTGTGGAGCCCCACCCCCACCCCCCCATCCCCAGTCTTAACCCAGCGCGGAAGGCTGTGGATCATTTTGGGTGATAAGAGCTCCATCCTGGTAAGTCTTATTTTGTTAATAAATGAATACTTGGCTATATCTACCCTGTAGTTTGTGCTGTCTTGCATTCTCCCTCCGGCTGCCTGTGTGTTGTGCGCATTCTTTCCGTATGAACCACAGCACCAAAACAAAAGTGTGGGGGGGGGGGAGAAACCCCTGTAGTGAATGACCTATGGCCTTTTTAGGACACATTAAAGATTAGCAAGAATATGAAGGTGAGGGTTTAGTTTGGGGGTTTAGCTCAGTGGTAAGAGCATCGGCCTTGCATGCAAGCGGTCCCTGGTTCACTTCCTGGCATCTCAAGGTAGGGCAGGAAAGATCCGCTGTTTGACACCCTGGAGAGCCACAGCCATGTCACTGGAGACGATACTGATTTGGAAGGATCAAAGGTGTGCTCAGTTCAAAGCAGCTAGCCGTGCTCCTAATTTCCAAGGCATTCGCAGCTGACAGTTTTTCTTTATCGTGTGGGAGGAGTCATTCTTGTTCTCTGCCTCCCCAGGTAGGAACAATGAGGTGGTATAGTCCTGAATTTGTAGGGTAGGCTGCAATGGGTCACCTTTTTCACTTCAGAAAATGACCTGCCAGCAAGCGGCACAATAGGCACCAGGCTGAGCTCGCTTCTTTCTCCTTGATATGCCAGCATTTGCAGCAGCAGCAGCATCTCTTCCCCGGGGAGCGTCACCTCCGCACACCTGTCACCTGTTCCTTATATCCCTTTCTGCCACTTGATTCTGCTGCATGTTGTAGACTGCTTCAGCTTCCCTCCAAAGTGTTTCCTCAAGATGCACTGCCTCCGCGAATGAGTCCTCGTTATAGGAAATCTGCAAACTGAAGGACTGTGTCAGGAGTCTTCACAAAAAGCAAAGCGGAGGCGAGTCAGCGGCGTAATTTTCTAGCCTGCCTGGGAGAAGGATCACCGAAAGGCTGCAGCGCCATCTAGTGGTAGAGAAAAATCCAGCTGATTGTGTGTCTTGGTAGGAACGCCGGTTACGGTACGTAGCGACAAGCGCACCTTCGGCCGCCTTAATGACGATTACTTTCCCTTGCAAATCTGCCGAAAGATGCAAAACACGAAGGGCAATTGCCTCGCGCTATCATCTGATTTTACTCAAATTCCCAGGAGGTCTTCCATCGCTCAGCCTCTTGGGATACGTGGCACTAGGGGGTGGCTCCCCCCTCTTTCTCCTTTTGCAAAACAGTGCTGCATAAGCTTTGCAAACCAGCTGCTCTGGGCAGCAATATTTGGGGGCGCCGTTTCCATATTTCGGTCTGTGAAGAGCCGGGAGACATCCGTAGTTGAATTTTGCAGCTGAAGTCTCGGAAGGTGCGCTTGGCGAAATTTGCTCCTGGGCTGGGCTCCTAGGCATACTGTTCTCCTAGTAGCAATGGACCCAAAGTAGCATGGAATTTGAGTCAGGTGGGAATGCTGGTGAATTGAGTAAGCTTGGTTTGGCTTTGCTTGTGGCTGTTCCATTTCCACTGTACCTGCATTTCATTACCTTCCATGATACTAGTTGGCATATATGTCCTCTATTTAAAATCTGGTGGGGGGCTTCCTAGTGTTAGGCCTGCTCATTAATGTTAGACCCATCAGTGGCGTAGCGTGGGTTGTCAGCACCCGGGGCAAGGCAAGTAATTTGTGCCCCCTAACTCGTGGATTTGCGCCCCCTAGCCCGTGGATTTGCGCCCCCTAACCCTAACCCCCAGATGTTGCGCCCGGTGCGGCCGGCCCCCCCTGCACCCCCCACGCTACACCGCTGAGACCCATTGAAGTTAATGGCCCCACTAACTGAAGTCTGCTCTGTGGATCTGCTCTGATTTAGTAGGATTTAGTTGGGTGCAACCCCAAGTCTCAGTCCAGGAACAGAAGGGCATAATGGAAAGCCTCCCCCCGCAGTGCAGGGGGACCATACCAGCCTTGGGGGGCGGGGGGCACAGGAGGCTTGTATATGCTTTCCATATCTCCATCCTGAACTCACATTCCATGATGGAACATAGTGAGGAAAGAAGGGTGAGGATATGTTCCCCCAAAACATCCTGGCACTCTTGATTGTGCCAAGGAGGAGAAAGGGAGCTCTGCATGTTGCAGAGTGCATTAACTATACTGCAAATTAAATCAATCAGCTTCGCTTCTGTTTGTCCTGTTCACCTGCTGAGGCTGCAGGACACTTAGTAGAGTCTCTGTCTGTGTGCACACCGTGACTTTAAGGCACCCTCCCCGCAGGAATGCTGGGAACTTTAGTTTGCCCCCACAGAGCTACGATTTTCAGCAGCCTTAACAAACTACAGCTGCCCGGATTCTTGGGCTCTGAATATGCTTTAAACATATGGTGTGTTCACCACCTCCATCTTTGCACTATTTAGCCAGCTGGCAGCTACAGACCACATCCCAATGGGGCAGCTAAGCTCTGACACCAGGCACAGCCTCTCTCTTCTTCAGTGAGACAATTGTCCATCATTAATGCAGGGATTCTGTTAATAGGTGGAGGGTTTTTGTTTACTCGGCCTAGTCAATTTTCAATGGTTTTTAATGCTCATTGTCTTGCAATTTTTGTTTTGGTGAGTCAGAAAGCCACCTAGCTTTTTAAAACTCATGTTGAGATATACAAGCCTTATGCAAGTAGTTGCATATATCTATCCTTCCATCACCACCATCCCAAATCACTTTCTTGAATGCTTGTAGCAAAGCTCCTATGCACTAAAAACTGAAACTTGGCTTCCAAGTCCAAAAGATATGAATTGAGATATTGTAGACAGACATGATGTTCCTTTTCTTCAGTGGCTAGTATAAATAAAAGACAGGTGCTGAGCTAAGCTTGTGTAGAACTACAACCTCTGAGCTGAGTTCAGTTCTAAACTGTGGCTACAGGGGAGCTGGTGTCGAATTGAGATAGAATTTTAAAATTTCAGTCATTGCTTTTGCCCTTACAACAGGCCTGCAAGGTAGGGCATGGTTCCATCTGTTAGGTGAAGGATTTGCAGCTGGCATGGGGGGATTTGCTCAGTGCCACAAAGACACCTATTTGTGGCATCATTGCCACCAGAAAGGCAGGCTTGAATGCTCATCCTTTCACATAGGAAGCCATTTGTGGGGAACGACTCCTACATACCACGTTGGTGAAATCCTCTTCCTGGCTCGAAACCATGTGACTTGTCAGGCAGAAAGACTTTCTCTCTTCTCCGTCAGGAACTGTGCCGCCACCAGAGTAATGTGTGAAACAAGCCTACTGAATCAAGGGCAGAGATGGAGGAGCCAAACCAGCTCTCGTCCCTCATCATTTCAGGCAGGACTAAGTTATTTTTGAGACATAAAATCTGGTTTCAAGCTGAAGCCGATCGTGTCTTGCTTTGTTTCCACTGTGTCTTTCTGAATTAACAGAATCTTTGCATAGCAGTTCCGAGGGAATGAGAGCAAAACCGCAGGGATGCCTGGAAACCCATTTCTAGTTCTGTGAAAAATCAATTGGATAGGGTTGTAGGAACCTGCCTTACACTGAATTTGATCATTGGTCCCCCCAGCTCAGTTGCTGATAGTGGCTCTCCGGGGTTTTGGGCAGGGAACTCTAGCAGAAGATGCTGGAGATCAAACTGGGGGACTTCTGCATGCAAAGCAGCTGTCCTCGTACAGAACGATGGCCCTTCCCCTACAAGGCTGAATGGGAGTACTAAGCACTGAAAGGTTATTTGGCTCTTTGGGGCTCCACTTTAAGTGTTCCAGGGAAACCGAAAGAGATTAGTGTCTAGGAGGAGATGTATGCTTTTTAACTATAATAGAGTTTTGAGATAATATAGGTCAAGATCTCCAAAGGACACAAACATACCAAGAGGTTAAAAACACTTCATAGGAAATTGGAGCTTTGCTGTTGTGGGCTTATAGATGTCAAATGGCAAACTGTTTGCGAACAGGAATACCATTCCCACTGTTCTTCAGCGTCATCTCTGGGATGGCAAATAAGGTCATTGCCTCCATTCTGAAGAAACAAGTTCCTATGTGGAGCAGTAGTCTTCAAGGTTTGGGGGGGCAGTGGGGAGTCTCTCCTTTTTCTGGTGAGTTGATTGCATCCTGTTTTATCACTCAGATTAGTTTTTGCTTGTTTGTTCTGGAGTACCAGGATTTAATTTGCTATAAATAACCTTTTGCCACAGTAGTATTGTTGCTGTTCCTTTTCTTCTTCTTTGTTTACCCCTGACATGCTACGAAGCTGTAAAAACAAGTGGCTCCAAGACCATGAAACTAGAAACAATATCAAGTAGCATTTCCTTCAAACACAAAATTGCAAGTGTGGAGGGTTAGGGTTAGAGTGCATAGGCACCTGTTTGGCCACCGTGTAAGAACAGGATGCTGGACTTGATGGGACATTGACTTGATCCAGCAACTAGGCTCTTCTTGCGTTCTTTTGTAGGTGTGCTATGTGCATCAGCTTTTCACATATTTGATGTCACAGTCCAAAGAGGAAGTTGTTTGGGTGAGCTATACTTGCAGCTCCTTGGGCTAATATCTTTGGATATTTTGTCGGAAGAGAAGAAAGAAGAAACATGAGTCTCTGGCTTACCTCCTTGATGCCACTTCTTTTCATTTCAAAAGCCAAATCCAGGACTATGGGACATTTTCCCACATGGATGCCCTCTCTGTATATAGAGGAAAAACTGTGTAGAACACAGGTGTTATCAATGAGTAGGCTGCACATCTCCATTTTGCTACTGTGAACTTATTGCAGTCTCTACTTCACTTCCCAAGTTCTAATCATATCAAATAGACTCTTGTACATTTTCCCTTCCTTCAGCCTGGTGTTCTCCAGTTGTTTTGAACTATAGCTTCCATCAGTCACATGCAGCGGTGTGATGCAGTTCTCAAATTCTGAGATTAAAAAGCCTTCTTCATCTTTGTTTTCCTATTTGCACAGATGCCTCTTGTAACCTCTTGCTGTATGCCAGAATCATGGCCAATCGGTTATTCCAGCTTCGTGAGCTGAGGTCTTGTTTGGTATTTCCTGTTTCTTTGTAAAATGCTACCCCTTTGGAACACGGAGATATGGCAATAGAATATGGAAGGCACATTCAGAACATAATTCTACATTGCAAGTTTGAAAACAGGGTCTGAGTCACATTTGCTACGGATAGTCCAAAGTGGTTTTACTTTCAGAAAAATAATGGAAAATAGATTTAGTATGGTTCAACATCTTATTCTGAAGCAAGCCTCTCAAATCCTGAGTTTTACAGTTACAGCCTTCAATAATTCTTCTTGTTATTGTATTAAATCATATTTCACAGGACTTGTATGCAAAAACTGTGTGGAGTGGTGGGCAGATTTAAAGTCTAAGAGAATAAGATATTGGACATAAGTCCAATTCATATGCAAACTTGGAATGGAAAGAGAGAAAAAGCAGCAAAAAAGAAATATTGTTTCAAGTTACACAAGCGATTAAGAAATAGATAACTCAGGACTCACATTACACAGGGCAAACCTGGACTAGTTTTGTTTATGTAGAGCAGTTTCCCCCAATCTGGTGCCCTCCAGAACTTTTTGGCTACAGCGCTGATCATCACTGAGCACAGGTCATGCTAGTTAAGAATGACGGGAGTTGTAGTTCCAAACATATAGATGTCACCAGGCTCAGGAAAGATTGGTGTAGAGTCTGAGTACTGAAAACACCCTACTTCCAGCTTTTTTTCCAGTTTGCATTCCTTATAAGCAAAGTAGATATCCCTTGAATGCAATTCATGTGGCATATTTTTCCTGGTAAGCAGGAAATTGTGTCAAACTAAGGTGGGGAAACCCAGCCTCTTGAGTCACCTCCCCAAAGTGTTGATAGGCAATGGGTGCTGCAGTCTTGCTGAGTTTGGCCAATGTCCTGATGGAAGCAATATTGGAACCCTAAGACCAGCACCTTGAGTTCCATGGAGGAAAGGCAGACTATAAATATGTATTTGTTATTTGTTTAAAAGACTTCTATACTGCTTTTCACCCTCCCAAACTGGTTTACAAATAACAGAAATGTATCGCTCCATAAAATACAATAACCTTCAAAACACTTAAAATATCCATTTAACATCCCGAGAACATGCAAATCACTGGGAGAGCAGGTATAACAAGCGTTTGCTTTGAGGCCAGGTTATTACTGGCACTGCCACATGGAAGCAGCCCAGTTGTGCAGCTGGGGCAATTTCTCTCCACACCATTATCAAGCTCCCCCCCCCCAAATGTGTACAGTTGTGTTACGAAAATAACCCATGTTGAGCTGGCTGCCGCGCAGAGCGAACTAATGCAGTCTCTTGCTCCTTGCACCTTGGGAAGGAACTGAAAATCAGTGGCAGAGCACAAGGTCTCATGCAAAAGGTGCCAGGATTAGTCCCTGGCCTGCTCCCATCCGATACCCTGGAGAGTGACTGCTAGTCAGTGTCAGCAATAGTGAACTGGGAAGTGGGAGTCGGTCGAAGGTAGCATCCTACATTCTTTGCCTTGTATCTGTCATGTTCAAAAGCATGCACAGCATCATTGCCATACCATTGATGCCACTGGTGCATGCCACATCCTTTGCACATTGCTAGGCGGTCCTATGGCATGGCTCAATGCAAGGCAGTTTCCTATGTTGCTCTCTGTTAGGGGAAGTTGCAGGGTGGAGAGAGACGGGGAGCATTTCTGGGTTAAGCTGCTGTAACACTGCCCTCCTTCTTGACTTCCCCTTGAGTGTTGCCCTTCATGTACACTTTATGGAAGGTCACTGTGTGAGCAAATGTTTCTGCTTATCATCGCTACCCCCTTGAGTTTCGTTTATCCCAGCCAAACAGCTACACTCCTTCAGACCTTGCTTTACCCTGACAAATTCCTCATTGCCATTCCCCTCTGCCTACATCACCAAGCAGAAAAGAAAATGTGCACACAAAAATGCTGTCAAGCATCGTTTGCAACCTGCCAATGCTCTGCAATTTTATCTGCTGCAGAGTGATTGCGCTGCCAATGTATTAAAGAACTTCCCGTCGGATGTATGCCTTGGTTACTGCTGAATTCATCTTCTAATAAGAGCGCCGGGATGCACTTTATTAATCATTCTGTCTTAACAACCTGTACTTGAGAGTTTTCTGTACGATTTGAATTCTTCCTGTCTTTCTGGGTGAAAGATATATATGGCTGGGTGCATTTGGGTAATGTATGGCTTAATTTACAAGCTCCGCGCTCGTGAATTACCATTTCCATGTATGCGGGGGTGCATTAACGCTTCTGCAACATTGAAGCCAGGGAAACATCAGGGCTTTCGAATATGGCATGGAAACAAAGGAAAAGGCAAGCAGGAGAGAGATTTATCCAAGCCAGCTGCAACTCGCCTTTTTAGCCCAGTGGGGGCAGTTGTTCGAATAATGCAGAGGGACGCAGCAAAGTCTGTGTTCCAGTTCTTATTGGCAGTGAGCTGCTGTTCCCCTTGCTGCATAACAACAACTTTCCTAGTTCTAGCCTGGGACTGCGAAAGACCTTCAGCAGTTGACTCCCGGTTGACCCCGATCCCCATGCTCCCCCATGAATGGCTGCAATAACACCAGCTGTCCGTTACTCAAACTCTAACTGAGGAGGAAAAAGCACTGATTATCCAAATACAGTCATTAAAGGGGAAATGTGTTTTTAGGGCTGTCAGAGTGATTAATGAGGGTTAGCAAGCTTTGCAAATGCACTTGTTTAGTCTAACTGGCAGCCTCTATTTTCCTATTGATTTATTGCAGCCGCTGCTCAGGCCCGTGTGCAGGGGGGCACGAACATGTGCCTGCATGCACTTGTGTGCAAGGAGCAGGGAGAAAAGAGTCAAGACCCTTCGCCACCTTTTTTTTCTCTCTGGTTAAACATAAAACGTTCAAAGATTTTTGTCGCAGATGATTGCACAAAAGATCAGGGACTTTTCTTTCTTTCTTTCTTTCTTTCTTTCTTTCTTTCTTTCTTTCTTTCTTTCTTGAACTCAGTTTTGCAGCCCAGACTGAACAAAGGCAACATTGTACACTTGGAGTGGGCAAGTGAATGATTTGGACGCCATCACAGGCAAGCTGTTCTCTCAAGGTGTGTGATCCTTGCTAAAAACATCTCCATCAAGCCATCATGAAGGGATGCTGGTGGCAGAGAAGAGGCTCCTGGATGAGAAGAGCATCAAAGATCTATTGTCTCAGTTGGATGAATTCCACTCTGGCCTTTTAAGGAAGACTGATGTCTCTGCAAAAAAATGAATAAATAAATAAATGGGAAAGTGAGGCAACAACCAAGTGCCATGAAAGGGGATGGAGCATCTACCATCCTCTGAAATTGAGGCTTTCCTTTATTTCATGGACGTAGTAGCAGGAGCTGGAGCCTCTACAAGTCTTCAGGGTTGCTGCAGGCCAACTGCAGATTTTGACACCAAGTTGTATCATGCCAGGCTCTCTTCAGAGTAAACCCACTGCAATTAATGAGCATAAGTTAGCCCTGTCTATTAACTTCAATGGGGTCTCCTCTGAGTAGAGCTAGCATTGGACACAAGCCAGTGTTTATAGCCTGTCTTTTCTCAAAGGAATATGTGGTTCTGTCTCATTTCCTCTCCTCCTCTGCCACTTTTGTCTGTATCCGTGCAACAACCTTGTGAGGCAGGTTATGCTGAAACAGAAAGAGAGAGAAGCGTGCCCAAGGACACCCAGTGAGCCACAGCCGCCACTTCTCAGCTGACCCTCCTTAACCAGGTTGTTATGGTGATAAAATGGGCAGGAGGGAGGAAGGAAGAGCAAGAGGGAAGAACCACCTGAGACCAGAGGAGGAGGAGCAAGGGTTGCATTAAAAGTGTGGGAAATAAATATTGGAACATTTTGTTCCCGCTTCTGAATTCATCCTTTCATCTTAGTGTGGAACGTATGGTCATATGAAGTTGCCTCCTACTGATCTAGCCCATTGCTTCATTTCGTACTGTCCACGTTGAATGGAAGGGACTCTCTGGGGGTTCAAGGAGGCTCCTTCCCAGCTCTAACCTGGAAAACGTCAAGTGTTGAACCTGGGATCTTTTCCATGCAAATCATGTGCTCTGCTGCTTGGCCTACAGCCAAACACCTCCTGGATGAGGTCTGCCTGTTGTATGTCACTCGAGGGAGGGAACCCATAGCCTTCCAGCTGTTCATTTCCATCCTCCCTAGCCAGCATAGGCAATGGGCAGGGATGTGAGGAGCTGCAATGCAACAACATGTGAAGGGTTACAGGTTCCCTGCCTTTGTTCTCAGTGCCCGGGTTCCACTAAAGGCTGGAAGAGAATCTCTTTGTTCTCCAAAACATTCATCCAAGACAATGGCCAGGATAGTACCGCTATGATTTTCCACAGGGCTTTGCTGACGTTCGCTTTCAGACAGATCTATTGTTCGGAAAGAGATGTTGTCTGATGGTGATGATGATGTATGGCAAGCAGTTAGCTCTCTGTTTAGTTTCACAGCAAATAACTGAGGAGGCATATATCTCTGCTCGCTAAAGAACTTCTTGTGGAAACATTTAGCAGAACACTTCATTTGGAAAGGATATTTTTTTAACGCGATTCACAAGAAAGCAGCCTTCCATAGCTTGCAGTATTTTCTGCACTGGGTCATTCATGAAGAAAAACTATACTGGGATTTATCTTACACAGGAAACTTTACAGGCCAATAAATATGGCAAAAGCCAGAAGCGATTCAAAGAAAGCCCTTTCTCCTTAATGTAGACATCCCCCTAGTAGATATACTGAACTCTCTCCAGCATACCAAAGATCAGATGTGGGGAACCTTTGTCAAACTGAGGGCCACATTTCCTTCTGGGCAATCTTCTGAGGGCCATAAGCCAGGGTTTGAGGTCAAAGAAAAAACTAGATGGAACAACAAGTATACCTTTTATCACTTTGTAGATGGTTACTTTCTGCTCAGACCATGATCAGCCAGGAGCGTCAGGGAGACCTGCAGGCAGGACAGCGGGGAGCAAAAACCCACTTTCATTTTTGCTCCCAGCCAACTGATATGGAGGAGAATAAAGGTAAAGGTACCCCTGAACGTTAGGTCCCGTCATGGATGACTCTGGGGTTGCACACTCATCTCGCTCTGTAGGCTGAGGGAGCTGGCGTTTGTCCACAGACAGCTTCCGGGTCATGTGGCCAGCATGACTAAGCTACTTCTGGTGAACCAGAGCAGTGCACGGAAACACCGTTTACCTTCCCGTCTGAGCAATACCTATTTATCTACTTGCACTTTGACGTGCTTTTGAACTGCTAGGTGGGCAGGAGCAGGGACTGAACAACGGGAGCTCACCCCGTCACGGGGATTCGAACCGCTGATCTTCTGATTGGCAAGCCCTAGGCTCTGTGGTTTAGACTACAGCGCCACCTGCATCCCTATACAGGAGCATACTACCTCTCAAATCTGAATGTGGCATATGGTCATCGACTTGTAGCCATTAACAGCTTCATCCTCCATACTTTTAACCCCACAGTTAAAATTCTTTGTAAAATGGGATTATTCAGGTTAATAACCAAGTTGATGCTTACACATTTATTACTTATTCATTCGAAATATTTCCACCCCACCTGTACCCCACAGACATCAAGCAGGTAAGAGCACTTCATAAAATCGTACAGCATTGCAATAAAATTAAAACTATCTCTATCTATATATATTTTTAAAAACAACTCTGCAACATATAGGTAGCATCTGACAACAGCACTTCGGGGACAATCATCGAAATTCTGTACATGTGTGACATTTAGTAACAGAACAATCTTACTCATGTCTACTCACAGATAAGTCACATTGAATCCAGTGGGGCTTACTCCCAGGCAGTAGTGGCCAGTGAGGTAGCATGGGTGGGACTCCATTATTCTTATTATTATTATTATTATTATTATTATTATTATTATTATTGAATTTATATACCCCCCTGTATCTGGGGGTCTCAGAGCGATTCACAGAATAAAAGCAAGATATAAAACCACAAAATGCATAATAATAATATAAACAACAACCCAATAGCCCCCCCCCAAAAAAACCTCATTTTAAAAGTGCATAGGATATCAATCAGATCAGCCAAAGGCCTGGTTAAAAAGGAACGTTTTTGCCTGGTACCTAAAGGTGTATAATGAAGGCGCCAGGCAAACTTCCCTGGGGAGAGCATTCCATAGATAGGGAGCCACTGCAGAAAAGGCCCCGTTCTCATGTTGCCCCCCTCTGGACCCCTTGAGGAGGAGGCACATGAAGGAGGACCTCAGAAGATGATCTCAGGGTCCAGGTAGGTTCATATGGAAAGAGGCGGTCCTTGAGGTACTGCGGTCCTGAGCCATTTAAGGCTCTATAGGTCAAAACCAGCCCTTTGAATTGGGCCCGGAAACGAATCCTTTGCTCTCCCAGCTACCCAACACCATGAGTTGCTGCTGCTTACCAATAGGGATGAGATTGGCACATGGCAGTGGAGCCAATCTGTTGCTTTGGCTGCTGGATGCCATACCCCATGAGCTCCTTGTGCCTTGAGCTTCCCCTCTTGGTAGGCAGCCGTGACCCACGATGTTGGGGAGCCAAGCGAGCAGCGGAGTCCGATCCGTGCCACCCCACAGACTGCTTCTGCCCGTGGCTAAGTAGGGATGGGATTACAGGCTAACTGGGGTTTTAAAAAGGAGGAAGCAGAAGCACATCCATTTCTCCTGCCTTGGGTTATTCTTCTACCTTCCTGTGACCTTGCAAGCTCCTTTCTAACTCACTGGAGAGACAATGAGCAACTCAGTGGAGATAGAAGCAACAATTGTGATTTCCGAGATGGATGTAGCATAGGAGAGCAAAGTCTGCGACTTACCTTACCAAAGGGACTTGCTGGCTGCTGAGTCATTTTTATAGAACATAATACCAGTAAACTATTCTGACAGCTGACCAAAAAAAGAAAGTCCCAGCCACTTACCAGAAAGGCAAGGGCAAGTCATTATAAGCCATATATCAGGAGTGACAAACCTTTATCAGCTCAAGGACCTCGTTTCCTTCTGGGGACATTCCAGCCAGTGATGAGAAAGGCTGGAGGTGATTTTTAACTTTGAACACAAAACACACACACACACACATCTCCATCCCTCCATCCCAAGAAGCAGGAGGCATCATCACCAGGTATGAGGAACCTTCAGTGCTCTAAATGTTGCTGAACTACAACTCCCATTATCCCTGGTCCTTGGCCATGCGTGCAAAGCATTTCAGCTTAGTAAATGTACTCAAGGAGCACACAGAGCAGGACAAGGGAGAGATATGTCCTGGAGAAGGGCCTAAGCCCAAGGGAAGGGTAGAGAAGGGTGCATTCTGTCCTGGGAGATTGAGGTCTGTTGGCCCTCATCCCCTGCTGTACACCTTAATCGAATAAACCACTATTTGTGCTGAGCTGTGCCTCCAGACCTGTCAAAAACTCTGGACCTGCTTAGGGCCCATAGAAGGTATATGGATAATCAGTTGATCGAACAAGTTGAAGTCTTTAAATAAAGGTACCCCTGCCCGTACGGGCCAGTCGTGTCCGACTCTAGGGTTGCACGCTTATCTTGCTCAAGAGGGCAGGAGCCGGCGCCGTCCGAAGACACTTTCAGGTCACGTGGCCAGCGCAGCACACGGAACACCGTTTACCTTCCCACTATAAAGCGGTCCCTATATATCTACTTGCACTTAGGGGTGCTTTCGAACTGCTAGGTGGGCAGGAGCTGGGACCGAACGACGGGAGGTCACCCCGCCACGGGGATTCAAACCGCCGACCCTACGATCAGCAAGTTCTAGGCACTGAGGTTTTACCCACAGCGCCACTCGCGTCCCTCGAAGTCTTTAAATACCTCGGCCTTATTTTTCAGTCAACAGTGTCATGGGGAGCACATCAGAAATATGCAAAGGAAAAAGCGTCTCAAAGCGCCAAAATTTTGACACGCTTTTTCCATACAAAAGGTGGCAATCACATACCATCAGCACTTGAAACATTTAAAGCGAAACTCTTAGCACATTTATTATATGGGGCTCAGATTTGGACAGGCGCTCACATTGGATCTACAGAAACTGTTCAGTCTAAGTTCCTAAGGCATTTTTTGTGTGTTCCAAATGCCTCATTGTGCTTGGAGGCTAATTCAAATCTGTTGAATTACAGATTTGGTGTAGGACATTGAATAATTGGCTTCAGCTAAATTTAAACCCTTAGTATCGCAAGATTGTCATGAGAGCGCATGGACTAAAATTGCCAACCAAAAGCTTTACTTTTCTGGTTTATCACCACAACAGTTCTTAACACTGGGCTTCAGTAAAGCAAATAATTTAATTAGACAGTGCCTATATGATATCAAGCGACAGAATAATTTGGCCACAATAAGGAAATTTTGTCCCTGGTATGATTATTTCCAGAAAGCGGGTGGTGCTGTGAGTTAAACCACAGAGCCTAGGACTTGCTGATCAGAAGGTTGGCGGTTCGAATCCCTGCGACAGGGTGAGCTCCCGTTGCTCGGTCCCTGCTCCTGCCAACCTAGCAGTTCGAAAGCACGTCAAAGTGCAAGTAGATAAATAGGTACCACTCTGGCGGGAAGGTAAACGGTGTTTCTGTGCGCTGCTCTGGTTCGCCAGAAGCGGCTTAGTCTTGCTGGCCACATGACCCAGAAGCTGTATGCAGGCTCCCTCGGCCAGTAAAGCGAGATGAGCGCCGCAACCCCAGAGTCGGTCACGACTGGACCTAATGGTCAGGGGTCCCTTTACTGTTACATGGGATGAAGCTTCCAAAAGCTGCAGTCCTATGCATATCTACAACTAATCTGGATGGGGCTTACTTGGGATCAGCTGGAGTTAAAACGAGAGACTGAAACTGCAGTTTTGTTTGGGAGGGAAAGGGTGAAGGAGAAGAAAGTTTTAAGGTTTTGCAGGTTTTAAGGGATTTTTGTCAGTAACTGAGACCACATCTGTGGGGTGCTTTGAGTACAGGCATTCCCTCCCCCGTTTACACAAATGGTTTGCCTTTTGCAACCAGTCCTACCTACCAACAGCGATCACTCAGTAAATTTCTCCCAGTTTTGTTCCATCACATCAAATATTCACATTGATTTTAATTGCATTTTATTGCTTCTTTCATTTCTTATACGTGGCATTACAGTTTGAACTGTAATACAATAAAACTCAATGTAAGAAATAAAGGAACCAATAAAAAGACAATTAAAAACCATGCAGCATCGTGCATTACAATTACTACAACAAGCAGGAAAACCATTGTGCCCCGCCAAGACGACCAGCAATTTTCATGCAGCCCATGGAGAGAAAAGAAAAAGGAAAGTTTGGGAGATACTGATTTAGAGCTCTAAGACATGTACTCCCCAACATTACAAGCACCGGCGGTGATCTCATGGGATGGGATGTGCAAGAGAATAATTGGCACTGTCTTGTTGACACTAGTCTGTTTCAGTCAAAGCCAGTGAACTGCTAAAGCATCCTCTCCCAGCTTGGTGAGCTCTACATGTTGTGGGACCCCAGTACCATCATCCCATGACCATTGGCCATCTTGGCTGGGGTGATGGGCATTGTAGTCCAAAATGCCTGTCAGGGGGAGGAAGGCTGTGCCAGGGCTAATCAGTCACAAGAGTCAGTGGGTGACACAAGCCAGCTGGAGTTAACTCTCTACAGTGGTACTTCGGGTTACAGATGCTTCAGGTTACAGACACTTCAGGTTACAGACTCCACTAACCCAGAAATAGTACCTTGGGTTAACAACTTTGCTTCAGGACGAGAACAGAAATGGTGCGGTGGCAGCAGGAGGCCCCATTAGCTAAAGTGGTACCTCAGGTTAAGAACAGTTTCAGTTTAAGAACGGACCTCCAGAACGAATTACCGTATTTTTTGCTCTATAAGACTCACTTTTTCCCTTCTAAAAAGTAAGGGGGAATGTGTGTGCGTCTTATGGAGCGAATGCAGGCTGTGCAGCTATCCCAGAAGCCAGAACAGCAAGAGGGATTGCTGCTTTCACTGTGCAGCGATCTCTCTTGCTGTTCTGGCTTCTGACATTCAGGAGGGAGGAAATTCTTGTTTTCCTCTTCCAAAAACTAGGTGCATCTTGTGGTCTCGTGTGTCTTATAGAGCGAAAAATACGATAAGTTCTTAACCCAAGGTACCACTGTATTAGCAAAGCTGGATCTGCACAGGAGTGTCTGGCCTGATGTGAACAGCAACTCAGGTCTTGCCCTCATGAAGCGGTTGCAGAGAATAAAGGTCCCTGCCTCCCCATAACCAGCTATGTCTCCTCCTCTCCAGGGTGTTTTCCAAGCAACCATGTGCCTGTCTTTGCTCCTCTTGTTTCATGCCTCTCCTGGTTCTGGGAGACCAGAGGGGAGGAGAGCTCATCACAGCAGGAAGGGGAGACACCCATGCCTCTTCACAGGCCTGCAAATGGTGTACAAAATGCATTGTCAGGGGAAATTGGTTTGAAAAAAGATGTGCACTTAGGAAGAATTGAATACAAAAATGTATATATTAGGAGAAAGTCACACTAAAATTCTGGTGATATTTCATGAGAACTTTAAAAAAAAATCCACAAGAATATGTAAAAAGCTGAACTTTTCAAAATTGAATGTTGAAAAAATGAGAAATGAAAAGAAGCCAAAATTGACATAATATTCCATATCCCTAAAAGAGATTGAAAAAGGCTAGAATTTGGAGAGAGAGGTTTCACTCTTCAGCATGTATCAAATAAGATCCATGTTTGCTAGCCATCCCTCTGATTTGTCGTGGGCATAAGTTGAACTAGCTGTTTAAGCTTTATTGGCAGAGCAGAAAGGAACTGCATAAGTCTTCTTCTCTTGAAAGTTTTGAACCCAGAGTGGGGAGTAAAGGGCAAGTCTTTATCACTGCAGCACGTTGAAAAGTGAGTTGGAAAGAGAACTTGTCTCCGTAGGGTTTAACTCTTCTCGTAGCTACGGACTGGGCCAGGGCTGCTTTGGAAGTCTTCCTTTAGCAGGGAGTCTTTCACTAAAAACAACAACGCATTGTAACTTTATGGCATGCCATTATTACTCTCCAATAATTTCCTCTTCATTACTTACCTCATGAATGAATGAATGGCTGGCATAGTCCAGGGGTCCTCTGTAACTTAACATATGACTACACATTTCTTTGCAAGATGATTAGCGTACCCTGACTGTTCCCAGATTGATCCACTTTCAAATAATCATAGAGCTGGAGGTGACCCAAAATCAGAATAACAACTACTTTACCAAATTCACCAGCTTCTCGCAAATCAACCTATGCAACTGAGAACACAGTACTGCAAGTGGTCCTAAGAAGGTGCTTACAGAGCAGGGATGAGGAGCCTGTGACCCACCAGGTATTGCTGGACTACAAAACCCATTGTCCTTGACCATTAAGTCATGCTGCCTAGGGGTGATGGAAGGTGGAGTCCAAGAGCATCCAAAGGACCCCAAGTTCCTCATCCCTGTTATAGAGAAACATCATCTAAAACCTCAAGCATCCTAAAACCTCCAGGATGGTGCTTTATTGCAGGTGTGTTCTGCAACATGTTTGTGATAAAATAATGATGCTTCAGTGGTGAATTTATTATGCTTTAGTTCATTCTGCAATTCTTCCCCAATGCTACCACATTATTGCTGTACAGAAGGGCTATAGGGCAACAGAAGTGGGGCAAAAATAACCCAGAACATTTTTGGTATAAAAAGCTATGAAATTTCAGTAGAAAGTTAGAGGACCTGGGAGCAGGGGAGTAAAACCCTGGAACCGGTGTGGGGAATCTTTGGCCCTCCAGATGTTGCTGAACCACAGCTCCTATCATCACTGGCCATGCTTGCATGGGAGTTGTAGCTCAGCAACTTCTGGGGGCCTGAAGGTTTCCCCCACTTGGAACCTCAGAGAACTTTCAGCTTTGGAGCATGACCAACATGGAATAACTGCAGCAAGTTTGTTAAAAGAATGATTACCATAGTCTCCCCACCAACCCTCAAAAGAAGAATAAGGTCAAATGTCATGTAAGTGATAACGCCTGTTCTCCTCGTCCCCAGCCCCCCACTCCACATAATTTGCCTGATCCACAGTTGGGGGTGCCAAATAACTCTTAATAGAGCTCCAGATAACTCTCTTTTTTTCAGGCAGCCAGTCAATACAGTGGTACCTTGAGTTACAAACGCTTCAGGTTACAAACTCCACTAACCTGGAAGAGTTACCTCGAGTTGAGAACTTTGCCCCAGGATGAGAATAGAAATCGTGTGCCAGCAGCTCAGTGGCAGCAAGAGGCCCCATTAGCGAAAGCACATCTCAGGTTAAGAACGGTTTCAGGTTAAGAACGGACCTCCAGAACGAATTAAGTACCACTGTATCTCCCTTTGAGGTGGGGGATGTAGGATCTGCCAAGAATACCTTCTGTATCACAACTTATTTGTGCAACACAGGCCCTATACTAAGCTATGAATTAGGATACCAAATATCTCTGGGGTTATAGCCAAGTTACTCATACTCTGTATACACCCACTGAAATTAACGGACACGACTAACTTATGCCCATTAATCTTAAGGCATTACATGCCGTAAATTTCATACCTGTGGTCCATAACTGTTCCCAGTCAGCGAACATAATGTTATGTCCAACATCTTGTGCCCATTTTATCATAACAGATTTCACCATTTCATCCTGAGTATTCCATTTCAACAGCAAGTTATACATTCTTGATAATATCTTAGTTTTGGGATCTAACAGTTCTGTTTCCAATTTTGATTTTTCCACCTGGAAGCCAATTTTCTTGTCCAGATTGTAAGCCTCCCTTATTTGATAATAATGTAGCCAATCTCGCACTTTATCTTTTAGTTTCTCAAAGCTCTGCAATTTCAGTTTATCTCCTTCTTGTTCTAAAATCTCCCAATATTTCGGCCATTTGGCCTCCATATTGAGCTGTTTCTGAGCCTTCGCTTCCATCGGTGACAACCACCTTGGAGTTTTACTTTCAAGTAGATCTTTATATCTTATCCAAACATTAAACAGTGCTTTCCTAACAATATGGTTTTTAAATGCTTTATGTGCTTTGACCTTATCTCTTAGGTGCTAAGCTACACCAACCTAGGACGGAGCTGCCCAAGAAGTCTCTGGGCTGAGACTTCCTGAAGCGGTTTAACAATCAACCCCTCTTCCCAGAGAACTCTGGGAATCGTAGCTCTATGAAGGGAACAGAGGGTCTCCTGACATCTCTCAGCGCCCTTAACAAACTACAGATCCCAGGATTTGTTGGGGAAAGCCATGACTGTTTAAAGTGCTATGATGATGCTCTAAATGCATAGCATGGATAGTTCAACCTCCACGTAGGCTTTGTGCAAGCAAATCTGGATGAATGCTGAATAAATAGGTTGTCTGAAAGATTCCTAAGTAATATAAGGGTTAAGTATGGTTCTTATTTCTGCCCCTATTAGATCCGTATGGCTAGACAGCATGACCTGAGTGCCAGCGGAGACATGTGGACCCTGGGTGGGTGGCTGGCCAGCCGCCTTCCACTCTCTGCCCTGTGCTGGATTTGCCCCGTTTCCTCCTGCACAGAGGGCTCAGGCTTCACCCTCCTCCCCATTCCTCCTCCCCTCCATTTGTTTCAATGAACAGCCCTTTTATCTATTCTGTAGGTACAAATGAAGCTGTCCGATTTGATCAGGTCCTTGATATGACAGGTTGAGGGAGTCGGGGCCCCTCGAACAGAGCAGCCTTGTCTGTCAGGGGCTGCCTGACACTCCCCATAATAGCCAGATTGATGAGGTTCTGAAAGTAGGGCCCCGGCGCATTTTCAAGCTCTATTTTGGGTGAAAACACTTCTTGAAAGATCTTGAAAGGAGCTGGCAGTTAAGTAGTTCAAATGATTAATGAGTGCTGGCTCTGCTGGGTAGATTTTGTTGGTGGTGCCAGGAGCGGCAGTGGGCCTGTTCCAGCAGGCTAGAACATGGAGCTCCCTCACTCACCCCCCCCCCCAAATAACTCTCTCTCACTCTCTCTTCTTCCCAACCCCTAATGTTTTTCCGGAAATGACACTAAGGCGACAGGCTCCACATATGGAAAAAGTTAAATATAAATTACTGCTGAAAGAGGCCTAGCCTGAGCTGAGTTAGTTAAAAGATGTTTATGCATTCAGGGACGAACATGGACCTGCATATGTGTAACGTATTTAAAGATGATAAATATGATTCCATTAGTATAGCATTCTCTCTCTCTCTCTCTCTCTCTCTCTCTCTCTCTCTCTCTCTCTCCCTCCCTCCCTCCCTCCCTCCCTCCCCCCTCCCGCCACACTTTCTTTGGGCACCAGCAGAAGACTACACAATCCAGACCTTGCTTAGATCTTGCTCAGAAATCCGCAGCGCCATAAATTTGGTGAGACGAGCCAGATGGAACTTGACTCTTTTACATCTTCCAGTTCAGTAAGCTTGGCTTTATTTATGGTTTTCGGAGAAGGCGGATGAAAACCCTTCACCCGCAATCCACTCCTGCCTCATCAATCCAAAGGGTCTATTTAGCTCAACATCCATCCATCAAAGCTCGTCCTTGGTTTTATCTTTCTACTGGGGTGGGGAGGCATGCCCCCCCCCCCAGGTCTCTCTATTTGGCCCTTCCTCAGTTTTCACCCTCCTTGAGTACTTTTACCTGGTTGGATTTTTTTGCATTATTGAACTGTGATGATTCCACTTGCTTATGTGGATGGAAAGTTGGTTGGTATTGGTATTGGTGTGGGTGGGTGTCTGAAAGTCTCTCAGCTTTTACATGGCTGGAATGTAGTCTACTGTACAAAGGTAACAGTTACATCCCCTTGTTTGCCTCTGACCACACCAACTAGTAGCATGTGGCCCCCAGAAGGATGGGGCCCTTGGACCCAAAAAGATTCCCCGCATCTGCATTTCTACTAAGTTATACTGGCAGAGTTGCCTTTATGCATCCAAGACTGCACAATTGGTGGGTCACCAAGGCGAATGCAGTTCAGCACCCAGATATTGGCTGAGTTCACACATAAGACAAATCCATTGTTTTTACACTGACTGTAGTGGAGAACCCGTGCTGTGGCTTGCACTTCAATGTGTACAAAAGGCAAGCCATGGTTTAGAGGTGCTCATCTGCTCAGCCCTCAGCTTTGGAAGTTTTAAAATTCATGGGGGAGCAACCTCTCGAGATGGAGCAATGGTCCTAACTTGTTTGCTGATGGTCTGTCAGTTCAGATATAACAGCAAACCACAATGAAGATGTTTGCAAACATCACAGACACACTCAGAGCAAAGAGCTGCAATACATAGCATAACACCCAACTTAACAGAATCTGCATGATCGCATGGTTTCCTGGGATTCTGAACCACTGAGGATACTTTCTGGGGTTTCAACCGGGGTTTCAACCTAGCTGTATCTGGAGTCTGCACCTAGGAATTTCTGTGTGCGGTGCATGTACTCTACTATTGAGCTACAGCCTTTCTTTATTAAAACTTTATGTATTTGTTTGCATTTGTTTAGTTATTAATAAGTTTGTATGCGCACCCATGCACTGAAGTATCACAATGAGTCCCTTGGACACTTTGCACAGGAATCCAAATCAGATCTTGCTGTTTCCATGCCACGCAATTCTAGGAAGAAACTCTCCGCCAATCCCTTGCTTTCAATGGATTTTCTTTAAGCTCTTTGATTTACTTATGGAGACTGGCCCCACTATTCCTCGGGCTGCTTGCATAGGTTCTGAGGTCTGCCATCTGCATCTCCTAACACCTGGGCCCTTGCATGGCCTCAACAGATCTATCATTGGAAAGAGATTCTTTCCACTGACCTGCTGAAATGGAAACATCCAAGCGAAATGTTTTCTCTGTGCAAACACGTGCAGGCATGCAGAGATCAAGCTAAGCCTCACTTGCCTTTGATCTGCATCCAGGCCCCATTTGTCATGTTCATCAGGACATCTCCCCAGCCTAGTGCCTCAGAGCTGTAGGGAGTGCCCAGAGAAGAAAGCCTCCTCCCCCCCACTGCCTCCATGGAGAGAAGCTTATATTCATTCATTCATGTCTAGGTTTCTGCTTGGGTCTGCTTAGCCATTACTAGCCAGATCTATTACTCACAGGGAGGGATATTGTTCATGGTGTCCAGGTTTGAAAGAGAAGGGGGAAATATGCTTGAACCACCAGGTATGGGACGCACAGTGTGCATTTAAAGGAATTCACAGTGTGAATTAAAGGAATTTGTTTTTGAGCAATGGAGGTCCCCCAGATGTATTTCATGTGTTCTGCGCAGCACGGCTTCCTGCGGAGATGGGCAGCCCATGGCCCTTGGGTCTAATTTCAAGTGGCTCTGGGTCTAATTTCATGTTTGTTGCCAGGAGGAGAACAAACAGGAGGAAAGGAAGTGGCAGAAAGAGTTTGCTCTGGTCCCTGTTGACATTAGTATGTGGCCTCTGACAGATTATCCCAATGAAATGTGGCCCTCGACAGAAAAAAAAGCTTTCCCACTCCTGGTGTTTTGGATAGTATGCTGACCTTGGACCTGGATTCAAATGTCTGCTCAGGCATAAATCCCATAGGCGAAAACACACAAAGCTGAAAAAGAACTGAAGCCTAGACAGTGGGCTGAGCACTGTTCGAAAAACTGACATGCTTGCTTCAGCTCTTGGCCAAGTCTTGCCCAACAGCTCTTGCTGCCTCAATAGGTTTCTAGGAGAGCCAAAGCCATAGCTTTGGACTCAGCACAGAGGGCAAGACCGACCCCTGAGTCTTCCTAACTCCACCAAGATGACTGTCCCGTGTCTTTGCTCAGTTACACTCACTGAAGGCTTCACCACCAGCGGGAGGGGAGACGGGAAGCCCTTCCTCCTGCAAGCACCTCCAGACAGTAGTTTCTGCACTCTTTAGTCATGCAAAAAGATACTTAAGTCACTTGTCTAGAGCCAGTGACTTAAGAAAGATACTTGTTTGGTGACTTCAGCAGCCCCGTTCTCTACTGAACCCTATTTTATGGATAAGGAAATTATGGGTTGGGGGCAACCCAGAAATGACATCCAGACTAACTGCCCAATCCTATAAGATGTATAGGATGGAATAAAAGTAAATATTATTTAGCTAGAAGAGCTAATCTCACCAATTTTTATCATGCCAGCTAGCAGAGCCAAATTTAAGTGGTGGGAGTTGACAACATCTGGAGGACCACAACTCCCCAATCTTTGCCCTGCTGTAACTAACCACCGAATTACATGTGATTGTAACTGTGTAGTTCTGCCCTTGAGTGCAGAAACTTACACACAAATTGCCAGTGCAGGGGGCTCAGTCTGGATTGGAACCCTAGTGTTGGAAAAAGAATCAGGGGGCTTTAATCCTTTGTCCCACCTCCCACCTCCCTAATCTGCATTGGGCCCCACACCCTTGGAATTTCTATTGCAAAGATATTTTCCCCCATGCATATGACAAGTATACAATCTGAACAGGATTCACAGTGGACAAAAAAGGATTAAAGCCCAAACATACCAATTTGAATTAGCCCTACCCCCAGCAATTATTTTAGGGCCACGACTTAAGACTACAGCTAAGCTGAAATATTTGTAATTTAAATTAATATGTTATTCTACATCAGTTTACTCCAGCCTCTGTTTCCCTTCCCTCCCATCTGGTGTCTGTCCTACAGTATATCAGTTGTTGTTTTTACTGTAAGCTGCTTGGGATGATGTACTTTCATGGTGATGTAAATCATCATTCACATTGATGGTCTTGCTTCTTCTGCTGTTATTAAGATCATTTTGCAAGAGTCGGGAAGAGGGGAAGAGAGGAGAAGAAATGTCACCAACACAGCAAGGAGCAATAGCCAGACTAGCCAAGTAAGTTCTGTTTCTAGACATGCCACTTGGTTGTGTTTACTCAAATGTAAGTCCCACTGAGTGCAATGGGGCCAGCTCCCAGTTAAATATGCCTAGGAGTACAGCCTGAAACAGAAATCCCTGCCCAAACATATCACAGAAGTCCCAGTGGACCAATATGCTGCAGTCAGCACTAAGGTACAACCACATTAGGAATACTGTGTTGCTGGTGCCATCGTTCAAGAAGGGTGTTGACATGCTGGAAAGGATCAGGGTAGAGCTACAAGGATAAGAGTGGGCTGGAGGCCAATCCTATGACGAAAGGTTAAAGGAAATGGATATAAGTTGGCTGCGCCAGGGACAAGATCAAGAGAAGGCATGCTGACTGTCTTCCAGTTTTTCAAAGGACACCAAGAAGAAAGGAGGCAGCTACTGATCACCCTCCAGTATTCATTTCTGCTCCAATTCATGGCTCATCTACGCAAGTTCTACATCTGGCTCATTGTAAATAGGTATATGAATATAAGTGCCCCCAATAAGGGTCCCATAGGAAGCCCATATGCCACCTTCATGTTCCCAACTGCACTTTCCTTTGGTTGTTGTGTTATCGTCATCAACTTATAGAACACCTAAAATTGTCCGGGCTGGGATAGCTCTGTTGGTAGAATATGAGCCACTCGCTCTGAGGATCATGGGTTCGAGCACTGGCTAAAGAGTCCTGCCTTGCAGGGGTTGGTCTAGATGATCCTCATGTTCCCCTCCCAACTCTATGATTCTATTATTCGAAGTGCTGCGGAGATACCGAAAGAAAAAAACAGTCCCGGCCTGTAGGCTGACAATCTCATAGGCACTACAGTACAAAGGGAAAAGGGAATGGGGAGTGGATGAGAAAGCAAGCTCTGGGGTAGCTGTTCCTTCTCTGGTCAATGAATGGGGGCAAGGCTATTCTTCCCCTTGACATGATGGTTCTCCTGGTAGGTTGGGCGTTCTTCCTTCCAGTGGCCCTTGGCCTCCCAGCTGATGGCAAACTGGATCTCACTTCAGCTCTGCAATCACAGGTGGGAGCTGAGGGGGGTAGTTCTTTTGGGAGGGTAGAAGCTGGCTCCTTGCCACTGTAGAGATGGGAGAGAAATCCAAATCAGTTCACCTTTAAAGCTGAATAATTTATACCACACTCATCTGGCTTGGTTTCCCCAGCCACTCTGGGAGGCTTCCAACCAAATATTAAAAACAAAAAGCATCAGACATTAAAAACTTCCCTAAACAGGACTGCCTTCAGTTGTCTTTTATGTTTATCTGTTTGACATCTTCTGGGAGGGCGTTCCACAGGGCAGGTGCCACTACCAAGAAGGCCCTCTGCCTGGTAACTTGGCTTCTCGCAGTGAGGGAACCACCAGAAGGCCCTCGGCGCTGGACCTCAGTGTCCAGGCTGGATGATGGACATGGAGAGGCTCCTTCAGGTATACAGGGCCGATGCCGTTTAGGGCTTAAAGGTCAGCACCAACACTTAGAATTGTGCTCGGAAATATACTGGGAGCCAATGAAGATCTTTCAAGACCGGTGAAATTTTGTGAAATTCACACCTACCGAAGCAGTATGGGGACCAAAACACAACTGGCTCTTAAAATTCACACTTAAAATTCTGAATCGTGCAATGCAGTTGTGCAACCAACCAGTCTAGGACTACTTAGTCCAAAATGTTCAACCAACGTAGCTGCTGCAAATGGTTGAAGAAAGAAAGAAAGAAAGAAAGAAAGAAAGAAAGAAAGAAAGAAAGAAAGAACGAACGAACCAGGGGGAAACAGCCTCAGCATACCCCATAAGCACTTCCAAAGCAATTTCAATCTGTTGTAAGCGTGCAATTTTTCTAGGATTTTAAAATCCACACAGATTTAGGACAGAACAGATTCACAGTGTCCAAAGGACACAGCCCAGATTGAGACAATTTTGTCCATCCCTAGCCCTAGTGTGCTGTAGCTTGCAGTGGGGTGTGTGTGCTTTTTTGCCCCAGGTGAAGCCTTCAGAGGAGTGCCATTAAAACTCCCAGCCTCTGTGTGTGTGTGTGTGTGTGTGTGTGTAACGCAAATGCACATGGTGTGTGTGCCAAACTGGGTCTTTGACCCAGGTGAAAGAAAGCCTAGTTTCGCCCTTGTGAATGAAGAGCATGCTGGGAGGCCTCATGCAAGCTTATTGCAAAGGCTGCCCTGATCCTTTATTTTATTTTTTTTATTTTTTTGCTGCTGCAAGCAAAAAGCCACTCAGAGGAGGTGAGTTCTTGTCCCTGAGCTCTTCTCTTGCTTTTCCCCAGACAGCTGAACTCTTTGGAGTGACTGGCCCTGTCAGGATTGTCAGCATGTGATTAATGACCAACAACCTTGAAATTGCCCTCAATTGCCACTTTGGGTATTGTTTGGCCTGATGTATAATGAGTTCGGACATACTTTTGCAAAATCCTTTCCTGAGACAGCTGTTTAGGCTCATGGCTTCATGTGCTGATGGATGGCAGGGGAGGGGGGGTGAGAAAGGGAGAGAGACTGCCAGTAAAGTAAAATAGCATGGATCCCTGCCTAGAGGAACATACAATCTAAACTTTGGTAAGAGGGGATAAGAGAGGGGTGGGATAGATTTGTAGGGTTCATATCCACCCACAGCATACATGTAAAGCACATTTGTACCACCTTAACAGTCATAGGTTCCCCTGAATAATACTGGAAACTGTAGTTTACCCCTGCCCAGCACCCTAAACAAACTACACTTCCCAGTGTTCTTTGGGGGAGGCCAAGTACTTTAAATGTATAGAGCTGTTTTCAGCTTAGCGTTAAACAGACTGTTCCATCTCTTCTTATGCGATGGAATGTGCTCCTTCTGTGTGCTCCCTAAATCTGTTCTAGGAGCTCCCCCAACCCTCCACAGAAGTTATGGGGATGGCATGAAGTGTGGGAAGGGGAGATGTGGGGAAATCCCCTTGCACTGATGCAAAAATGTTGTTGAATGGTGGGTGTGGCTGGCATGGAATACGCATGAAAAGCTACTTGTTTGACATATGGAAAACAGCTGGGGTTGTGGGAGGGGGCATGGGAAAAGGATATAGTGCCACTCTGGAGCATTAAAAGGGCAGTCTCCATTATTGTTCAGGTCTTGGCAGCTGCTCGAGTGCTGATCCTAGACCAGAAACCAACCCAAGATAGGGTGCTTGGTCGCATTTGCATTGCCCAAAAAAGAGGAGATGTACAAGCTGGACCATAAAGAAGGCTGATCGCCGAAGAATTGATGCTTTTGAATTATGGTGCTGGAGGAGACTCTTGAGAGTCCCGTGGACTGCAAGAAGATCAAACCTATCCATTCTGAAGGAAATCAGCCCTGAGTGCTCACTGGAAGGACAGATCGTGAAGCTGAGGCTCCAATACTTTGGCCACCTCATGAGAAGAGAAGACTTCCTGGAAAAGACCCTGATGTTGGGAAGGATGGAGGGCACAAGGAGAAGGAGACGACAGAGGACAAGATGGTTGGACAGTGTTGTCGAAGCTGCCAACATGAGTTTGACCAAACTGCGGGAGGCAGTGGAAGACAGGAGTGCCTGACATGCTCTGGTCCACGGGGTCACAAAGAGTCAGACACGACTAAACGACTTAAACAACAACAACAACAATAAGCAATAAACAAATAATGGCGTACTGTATTTGTATAATATGTGCATATTGTTACTAGAATGCTGAGATGCAGTGATAGAATGAATTACAGTACTGTGATTTCAGAAGAAATGTACTACATCTCACCATGAAGCAGCAGTGTGTGGCCAGGTGACCTCAGTGCTTTTGTCGGGCCACATCCAAGCTCCTGCTCTCCTTTCTTAGAGCTCTTCACCTTTAAACTGAACCTTTGGGACAGTCCTTCAGATGGAGGAATCCCTCAAACAGAGGACTGCCCTCTGTAAAG
Source organism: Podarcis gaigeae (assembly GCF_964106915.1). Taxonomy (NCBI): domain Eukaryota; kingdom Metazoa; phylum Chordata; class Lepidosauria; order Squamata; family Lacertidae; genus Podarcis; species Podarcis gaigeae. Next base: position 10,084,127 of record NC_139692.1, read on the forward strand.
CAGGATACATGGCTCAAGAAAGTGTTAGGCTCTCCAAATGTGTCCTATGCTTGAGTCAGGCTACTAGGCCTTTGGGTAGGGGCTGGTTCCCATCAGGCTCCCCCCACCCCCAGTTCCATCTGCATTATTTTATCCCCAGTCGCATCTGCCAGCAGTATGTTGGACACAACCATCTAACAAGAGCTGCGTTTATTGCAGCATGATTTCTCTGTTAAAACAATACCATGAAAACAAATGCATCTGGGAATCGGGGATGTGTTTGTACATTGGAGATTTATTGAAGTGGTGGCTTCCAGAGGGACGTGGCCTTTCATTCCCTTCCTTATTAGAACAGATCGACTTGCAAAGTTGAAAGAGTTCTGGAGTCCTGATTCATTTGTAGGGAGAAGCTGGGGAAATGTAGCTTTTTCTGTTCTTGTGTTGGACCTTCCAGACTGACCCAGCGGGGAAGAGCTAGGATGACTCCTCTCAATTTGTTAATTCACAGTAGCATTACTTCTATATGCACATTTCACAGATTAAAACAGGGACAAACACAATACACTTATTCTCATCTCAAGGTCTCCTCACCCCCACTGCCAATGCTCTTCACAAGGAGTGGGCAGACTTTAGGCTTGAAGAATATCTTCCCCTGCTTCTTTTTACTGGGACCAAAGAGGAAATTGGCAGTTCTCCGAATTTTGCAGTGCAGTTCTCTAACCAAGTAATATGCAGTTCTCTAACCAAGTAAAGTGTGCATAAAAAATGCACAAATTAGTGAAAACATATGCATTATAGTGAGGGAAATTGCTTGTGAAAATGTACGTATTTGGCAAAATTGCTGGCAAAAATGTACATATTAGAAGAAATTTACACTAAATCGCTGGCATGTTTTCACGGGGAATTTCAATTTTAAAAAGAACTTGCAAGCTGGTGTGGAAATATGGAGAACTGAATTTAAGACAGGGAACATGAAAAACTGAAATGACAGATTTGCCCATCCCCACAGTTCACCTACTTGAAGCAGTAGCAAATTGGGGGCTCAGTGGGGCAGGGCTGCACTTAGAATTGAGAACCAGGGTGCTTCTGAACACATGCTCAGCCTAGGAATTTGTTTTCAGTACCAGAACTGATTTTCCTGTAGTTTCATAGTTAGGAAAGTCACTTAAAATCCACAAGTAGAGTCGAAGGAGAAAATATATCCTATTAAAACTTTACTGAGGAAAACTTCCCTCCAACTCTTGCTGTTAATAGAATGGTGTGCATGTGTCTATCTACATTTGCCTGAATATGTGCATGTGAGAGTGTAGCCCATATCCTGTATACTTTGGTCTCCTGCTTGTGGTCTCTGCTTCCAGCGGGTATGCAACCCCATGGATTGACATGGAGGGAAGGTAAAAAAGTTGGGGTAAAAAAAGTTTCCTCCTCCAACTATACTGTTTAATCACTAGGTGGTGCTGGACTTAGCTCTGTCGTGGTGGAGTCAGGACTTCCCTGTTGCTCTTCTGTTCCTGTTTCAGAAAGACAACAAAATACTTGTCTAGTTTCCAGATATGTATGTCCCCTAAGCCAGGCATATCCAACCGGTTGATTGCGATTTACTGGTTGATCACTCAACAACTTTGGTCAATCCAATGGGTAGATCACTGCCAGTTTTTTTATAGTGGGAGTAGATCGCAGTCTTTTGTGAGTTGGATGTGCCTGGTCTACACTGACTGGCAGCAGCTCCCCCGGGTTTCAGACAGGGGACGTTCTCTGCCCCACCTGCAGATGTCATCCAGGGTTATCTATGAGGATGAGGATGATGGTGAGGATGATGATGATGCAAAGCCGATTGTCTAATCCTGTGCTAAGGACACCCCTAGACTTGGGAGTCTTCTACTGCATTTAAAGGGACGTTGGGGTTGTCTCCTTTTGGAAATGTGGCTGAATGGAGAATGATCTGATATAACAACATGAACCCTAAAAGAGAAGATTCAGCAAACCTGCAGACAGAACAGCAGGTACTTCAAAGTTCTGAAGAAACATCAGGGTCAAAGTGGGTGTACTCTTCCCAGCTTAGATCAAATCTATGCTGCCAGGTGCCATAAGAAAGTAGCAGAGATAGCGCACCCCGGAAATGATCTCTTTCAGCTTCTGCCTTCTGGAAGAAGGTATAGGGTTATAAAGGCCAGGACTAGCCGCCTGAGAAACAGTTTCTACGCAAATGCAATTCTGGTTCTAAACGCAGCATAAGGGGTCTCTATAGTATAGTGTATTTTAAAATGGGGTTTTAGAGTTTTTAGGGGGGGTTGAATGTTTTATGTAGTTTTGTAGTAGTTTTATGTAGTTTTTCAATTTCATTGTTCTGCATGGGACAATGACAATAAAGATATCGTATATATCATATATCGTCTTTTGAGGACAGCCCAGCCCAGAGAGGGAGGAGACCGCTAGGTGGGTCCTCCAAGCATCAAGGTCTCCAAGAAGACGAGCAGAAGAATGTTGGGTGGCTGAGAGAGGAAGGTGGTGGAGTCTTGCTTATAGACAGAGAGACCCACAGAAAGGGGGCAGAATGCCTATTGGGCTTGACCGTTGGAGAGATGGAAGATGGAGGTGGGGAGACATGTAGTGGTTAGAGTGCTGGACTAGGAGGACCTGGAAGACAAGGGTTCAAATCCCCATGAAGCTCACTGATTGACCTACGGCCAGTCTTTTCTTTCTCAGCCTAGCTGAGGGTTGATGTGAGGGTAAAAACTGGTGGCGGGGAAAACCCTGTATGCCATCTTGAGCTCCTTGGAGGAAAGCTGGCCTATGAATGTAAGAGGGGGCTCTGGCCTGGCTTAACAGATTATTTTGGGTTCAACGTTGACTTCACTGCAGCATGTGAAATCATAGAGTTGGTAGGGAAGGGGCTTTAGAGTCCAGCCCACAGCTCTGTGCAGGATCCGCCATGCAGGACAAGGCAACTGCAAGATCCCTCTGCTTAAATATCTCCAGCGAAGGAGAGCTGCCTCCTGATGCAATCTGTTCCAGTGTTGAATGGTTCTCACCATTAGGAAATCCCTCCTAATGGTGAACTGAAATCTGCTCCCTTGCAAGTTTCCAGGGGCTGAAGTGATAACGCCAACTGTTATCAGCAGGGAAGAGCAAGAGCACAGAATTGTAGAGTTGGGACCATGGAAGTCATCTAGTCCAAGCCTTAGGTTACATAACAACTAGAACTATTCCATAAAGAAGTTAGTCCCAAGTGACTGCAACTAAGCAGTCACTTCTTCAAACACTCAGCAGCATACAAAATGGAAAACACACACTGATCAGAACACAGTGGCATAGCGTGGGGGGTGCAAGGGGGCCGGCCGCACCAGGCGCAACATCTGGGGGTTAGGGTTAGGGGGCACAAATCCACGGGTTAGGGGGCGCAAATCCACGGGTTAGGGGGTGCAAATTACTTGCCTTGCCCCAGGTGCTGACAACCCACGCTACGCCACTGTCAGAACATGGAGGCTGTGTGCTCCTTCGTGCTAGTACAACAGACCCCACCCTCTTCAAGTCACATGTATTCCCCCCCCCCCAATAATTTGTATTAAATTTTTCCAAATATCTTAAACACAATACAGCTTAACAATATTATTCTCCTTTAAATCTATATCTTATCTGAGTTAACTTCCCTCCACCATTCGTCTGGCTTCTCCACATTGCTCTTGCTTAAGCGTGATTACTATATATACATTTTATAAGTGTCTATAATCCCCTAATAAATTTTTGTATTATACTTTAGACATACATTCCTTATTATAATACAGCATTACATCTTCTTCAAGTCACATGTAGTGGAAGGTTGTCCCAGCTCAGGAGGAAACAGGAAGTCTTCTCCTGAGTGGTACAAAACATCCCCTAACACGTCCACTGTAGGAATGTTGTACTTGACTGCTATAAGTTTCACATCCCACAACTGGAGCATCTCTGGCAGAGGGCCATCCAAAACCTCTGCACAAATACTTCCAGAGAAGGAGAGTCCACCACTTCCTGAGGCAGCCTTTTCCACAGCAGTGTGTTCCTGCTTGCATGGAAGGTTCTGTGAAGAATTCAGTCACGCATGCAGAGTTTGTGGAGCCGGCAGGGATAGGGACATTGAGGTGGGACTCATATGCCTGTCTCCACTCTTCACTCCATGCATTCTCAGGGAGACTTCTTGAATCCTGACCGGGTTGCCTTGCTATGCATTTGATCCCTCATCCCTCACAAACAGCCTAGTTTGCATGCTAGACCCTTGGCTTAGCGTCTTAAAGGAAACTTGCTCTTCTTAGCTTGCCTCATTTGCTAGAACTCTGTCCTTTGTCTCAGCTCTAAGCCCTGGTTCCCTGTTAGGTCTGCCTTGTGTTATTTGTTCGCCTTGAACCACGCTGTAACTTTCGGTGGCCTGATTAAGAGCAGAACCCTCCCTCTGCCTTAAAAAAAAACCACCCCAAACTCTTAGGCCGTGATAGATCTCTACCACTAGCCCTTCCTCAAACCCAGAAAATTACACAAGGGCTTTAGACGCCAAAGCAGAGAGAACGCAGCTGCTTGGATTACAGTCAGGAATCATGCTGGAAAACTCTTTTTATGCATTTCCAAGCTAATCAGCCCCTGTTTTCTCTCAGCTCCCCACTCAACAGTCTGACAAGAAGAATTATACAGCTCTGAAACCAGAACAAGAGTAGAGCTGATGTTGGCTTATGGAGCCGAGTGCAGGTGACGGCCATCTTGGCTGGCGTCCAAATCCAGGTGAAATTCACTTCCTGACATTTATTTATTTTATTATATCGATTAGTCACTTTCTGCTTTGCTTTTCAGAAGAGCGAAACTCAAAGCGACTTACCAAATTGAACATTAAAAACGAGGACAACGCAACCTAAAATACACAAATAATAGATTTATTAAAAAGAGATCTGACACAACCCTAGCAGCCCACTTGCAGTGGCTCCCACTGGGGAACAGAGCACTCAGACGCTGAGCTTGGTTTTTGCCAAAAGCTTTATACCAATATTGACTGCACTACCTATACATAGGTCAGGCTACAGATTACACAACTGAGAAGTTTATTTATTTATTTACCACCAGGGTTGCCATATGTCCAGAATTTCCCGTCCATATCCAAAATACTGCAAGCAGTGTCCGGGCAGAAATTGGCAAAATCTGGATGTGTGGCAGCCCATGTTGTCATTTTTGCCAATTTTCCTCAGAAATAGCTCAAAAACATCCAATTTCTCAACAACTTTGGGGAAAAATCTAAACTAGAATCTAAAAAGCCACAGGGAGGATTACAGTACAGCACACAAATGTCAACCGAGAACATAAAAACCCAAACAGTTATGTAAATGCAATTATAATTATAAATGCAATTATAAGAATAAGTACATAACAGAAATAGACTGCCTTGGCTGTCTAGAAGACTTGCTTCCTGCCTTGCAGGCCTTTTCCCCAGCTGGTCTGAGAGAGCACTGGACACCCCAGATACATATAATACGATCCACCCTATTCTCTTGGTTGTAATCTGTTTTGACTGTTTTTTTAAAAAAAATACTGTGCTTTTAAATTGTTGTAATTGGCTGCGGAAACTCACGATGAAGGGCAGGTAAGAAATCAAAATAACAAGAACAACGACAGTTTTGTATGCTGCACAGTTAACAAAGTATCTAGGCAGTGGATGTACAATAAACAGTGGAATAAGCAACGCATCAGAAAAGGCTTGTGTAAACAGAAGAGTCTTTAGCAGGAATTTGAAACAAAATGCTGGTGGCACTTGCTTAATATTAAGAAGCAAGGAGTTCTACAGACACACTAAACACCCTACTTCTTGCAGAAGAAATGGAAACTTCTCGAGTCCAGAAACAGTCCCAAACTGCAGACCTGGTTTCTCAGAGTGCCACCTCATCCAGAACCAGCTCTATGCCTCCCTCCATCCCATGACACCTCCACCTTGCCGTGATCTAACCTTAGTTTCTTCCCCATCACCCATCCCAGAATTGCCTCCAGGCACTGGCTTAGGACTTCAGCTGCTTCCCTGGGATCCAGAGATGGAAAAAAGAGATAGTGCTGAGCATCATTAGCTTACTGATGACATTCAGCTTCCCCTCTCTTTTCAGTGGGTAACTAGAGGCTATAAATTATTAACCCCAGATAATTGTCAGTGATATCCATGCTTTACATAGTGTGGCAACATGGGGCAATATCTTTGACCATTTTGTTAACATTGCCTAGAGCTGGGGTCATCGGTGTGGTGCTGATGGGCAGAGCACTTTCAGACACCCCTCTTGGCACCCACAGAGGCCCCCTGCTCTTCCCAAATCTCATTTTTATACATTAAATTGCGGGCTTTTGCCTCTAGTGGTGGGGGTTGTTCATTTGGGAGGGAACTGCCTATTAGGGGACCTTGGCATTTGCTCCTTTTGTGTGTGTTTTGCCTGGTTTTGGGGGGAGGGGGTGGTTTGGCGCATGACCAGTTTTTCTTCTCTGAAATGCTATGGTCCCCACAACACTTTTTTACACTTCCAGGCCCAAAACAATTGGGGATACCTGATGTATTCCGCAGAGGAAATGTGTGGGGCTTCTCATCAGCAGCCTATTCAGGGTACTGAGTTGTTTCAGCCATTGAACTCATTTTACTTATGTTGTGAAGTGGAGTAACTTGCTAGCAAGCTGTACTTCCGCATCACCCATGGAAAACCAAAGCAGAATTCGAGGGATATCCTTTCCACTTAGAAGCGTATCATGGAAATATCCATTGTTTGCTGACAGCCACAATCTGGACAGAGTTAACATGCAGAAAAAGTTTAGGGTGAGGGTACACTTGAGATGCGATGCAGTTATCGGAGCAGCCTTTGCCAACCGGGTCCCCTCCCAAAGTTTTGAACGACAGCTGCCATCGCAGGAGTTGTGGTCCAAAACATCAAGAAGCCACCAGGTGGGCAAAGGCTGGATTAGAGTATCAGAAACCTGAATTCAAATTCACATTACATTCGCTTGTTACAGCTCTTTCTAGAAAATGACTTGACAGTTTGCTGTACCTGTGTTCTTGGGATGAAACTAAAGACTAGAAATTGAACACTTCTAAACTTTCTACCAATATGTTTCTTTTGTTTGTTTGTTTGTTTGTTTGTTTGTTTGTTTGCTTGCTTGCTTGCTTGCTTGCTTGCTTGCTTGCTTGCTTGCTTGCTTGCTTGCTTGCTTGCTTTGTCATCACTGTAATATGCTTGGATGATGAAGAGATGTTCCCAACAGTTGGCATACCTTCACCTGATAAAACACACTGCCTTTCCTTCAGATACCTTGTGGACTATAAAAGCAGGCTTCCTTTCTAGTATCATTTCAGGCACACTGGGACAGCTGATTTGGGGCACTGAGCATGTGGTGCATTCTCTCACCAGTGTACATTTCTGGGTTGTTGTTGTTTTGTGGGGGGTGCCCATCTCCCCACCACCACTACTGATGCTGCCCTATGGGCTCAGACTGCACCAGAGAAAGCAGAGGAGGAAACAAAATGCATGGAGATCACTGCTTCTTCTCTCCCTCTGCTCAGTCAAGGAGGCCAGGTGAACAGGCAACAATGGCAAAGAGGAGCAGCAACCAGGCCACTGACTTCCAGGGTTTGGAAGCCAGCCCCTTACTGGGTCACCATACTTGGCGGGTGCCTGACAATGCCATCTTCCAACACTGGTTCAGGCTCTTGCTGCCATTGCACTGATGGTGCAAGAACTGGGTAAGGCGTGCACCCTGCAAGACTGGCTTCTTTCAGAGAGAGTGGGCACCTTCTGGAGGGAGAGAGCTGTTGGAGTTCATAGTCTATGTGCAGCTTGGCAAGTGAGCAATTAGTGTTTTGACTACAGGTTAGGGAGACAGAGCACGGGAGAAATTTGCCTGGAGGTAAGAGGACCTAGTAACAGCACGGTGATTGGCTGAGGTCTCTCATATAGGTAGCATGACCTATGACAGTGTTTGGCTAGTTAGGAGTATTCTGGAGTGCTTGGAGAGTGATGAAGTTTGTGTCTGTATATAGTAACTTGTATATAGCTTGTGAGTTTACTGCCATATATAATAAGCTACAAAATCAAGTTACTAGTCGTCAGCTTTGTTCCTGATCGTTGTCCTGACTGAGCAGTCTCGATTGTTGCCTAGGAAAAGCTGCACTACTCTGCTAAGTTGTGCATCATTGCGATAGAAGAATGGAGATCAAAACTGATAGACTATGCAGAATTGGACAAATTAACTGGGAAAATTAGATATACTAAAGACCAAAAGTTCATCGAGGACTGGGGGAAATTGGTGGATTATCTGAAAAACATATGCAGAGTAAATACAACGCTAGTGGGATTTCAAGAGGCACTGTAAAAAATAAATAAGTATTGTTTATTAGAAATAATGGGAGTAAGGAGGAACAATGGCAATACGAAAGAAGGGAATGTGTATTAAAGGTATAAATATGGATGATTGTCAGAGACGCTGAAGGAAGTCCAAAACAGTCATGATTTGTTGTATTCGGGATAAAATGTATAACTGAATGAAAACTAATAAAATTTATAAAAAAGATTTTAAAAAAATAAGTTGTGCATCATTGAAGAAGTTCAGAGTTGAAGAGAGTGGTCCTAGCAGCATGCGAAAGGACTTCAGAAAGTGCTCACAGGCTTTGGAGTTTTAACAAGAGCATCTGTGCCCAATGGGGCATGCTCTAAGCTGCCTTCTGGGCCTACCCTGGTCCAGGAGGCTTCCCAATTTTCTCCTCTCCCTTCTCCTGTCTCCTGGAGTCTGCCCATCCCTGTTCCCTCTGCATATTCCTCCCAAATAGCTTTTGTTGCTGCAAGCCGTCTCTCCTTCTGCCTCGGCACAGATGGGTTCTGTTTGCCATTAGCGTCCCCTCGCCCAACCCCCGGGAGCCAATCTGAGCTCCGATTCTCATGCACGACTTTTTTGGAGGCAAGTCTACTCTCTTTCCCCGGATGAATTGTGGTTTCTTAGTGCCATTAATCATTTTCCCTTTACAAATGGGATCTGGAGCTGGAAACATTGCTCCTTTTTATTTACTGACAAGATGACCTGGCATCCTGGCAGCTGTCCACTGGGCTGGCGTCTGGAAGATTAAGTGAAGGAAAAGCCTCTGGGCAAATTCCCCACAGCAAACTCCCAAGGCCTCGGCCTCCCCCCTTCCCATCCCCTCTCTAAACATGCTGGTCTCATCCGGGAGAGCTTCCGCCAGGACCCAAGCAAATCCCACAGCGTTGCTGAAGCCCAAGCGAAGAGCTGGAGGCATTCCACCAATCTGTCCATGTACAGCCCCGGCAGCAGAAGCAACAGCAGCAGAAGAAGGATCTATTGGACAGGAAGCAGGATCCATGCAGACTTATGGCTGCTCTAGACTGGTGTTCTTTGGCGGTGTGTTCTGCAATGTGTCATTCACACCCAAAAGTGTGCGACAGTCCACACATCATTCTGCTTGACTCGTTCCGCGATGCTTCCCCAAAGTGACCACATTATTGATGTCCGGAGAGGAGCTCTCCCGTTTCATCACAACAAAGGCAGGGCAAAGGAAAATCCCAGTGTATCTGTGGTACAAAAAGTTGCAGGATTTCAGCAGGAAGCCATGGGGCACTGGAAGGGAAGCACAACGGCAGTCCCAAAACTTTTGCAGGTGCAAACAGTACTGAATTGGAATTGGAAAGCTTATAACCACCGCAATACCTCCATGAGCACAAACCTTCAAGAATGGACCATAAAAAGGTTGTCATCCAGGGAGGAGACAGGGGGACATTGAGTTGGAAGGGACTTCCAGGATCATTTAGGCCGGAGGTTTTCAACCTTTTTGAGCTGCCTGTAACCCAAAGTGACCATCAATCCAAAGAAAATAAAAGGCAATGAGAGTGGCCTGTTAACACCCTGTTGCCAGGTTAGATCAAATGGGGGGGGGGGGAGTCTAGAGAGGCTCAGATAATTAAATACTCCTCCATACCCCCTTTTTTTAAAAAAAATAATAATCCTTGAATTATATATATCAGTTTGGCTAGGATCTTCCACCAAATGGTTAGTTTTTTAAGTACAGCCCAGACAGTGTTTCACCCTCCCTGTGAAAAATAAGCCTAAGTGACAATATCGCTATACATGTGCTATTAAACTGTTTACAGTAGTAAACAAGTCTTTCATTTATTATATCCTGAGACACACTCACATGGCTTTAGCACCCCATAAATCCCAGTGAAATGAAATAAGGGCCCTTTCTCCTTATCACCATGGCTAAGCTTTTGGTAGGCAGCAAGTCAAAGCAAACGGTTCACGCCGTGATTGCGGCAGCGAGTAAATAGGTACACAGAACACATGTGAGCAGTTTCCTAGTTTCCACTTCAGGCCTGTCAGAGAGTGATTAATGACTAACAGCCACGGCTCTGCCTTGATTGCCAAGTGCTGTATTGTTAATGCTGACATTTAATGAGGCTGGACATACTTGAACACAATTCGGCACCATCATCCGCAAATAATGTTTGATAGACGGTTAATTTGTTAAGTATTTCTTCTCTCCCTCCCCCACTTCCTTTTCAAAATGGTGTCAAAAAAGGCATCCAGGGAGAGGGTTGAAGGCTCTCACCATATTGTCGGATGGAATAATGGTTTTCTGAAAGGGCGTTTAGCAATGTGGGAGATGGAATTGTGCTGGGGGGGGGGGGTAGGTTGGAAATCACCGCTCCCTTCCTAGGTGTCTATCTTGGGATATGTCAGAGAGGTATTTGAAGCTGAAAGCAAGAACTATTCCTTCATGAACCGCAAGGATAAATCCCCAACGGCAAAACACTCCATCGGCATTTACTTTCTGGCATACCCGGGAGGCGTGCTGAAGCCTCGTGAGGATATTTGCTTAGAATCCAGGAATGATCCAAGTGGGTTAGTGACTCAGTGAGCAAGGCGCCGAGTCCTTTTATTCAGGTGATATGTGCAAAAAGGTATCAGGGTTGCTCAAAGTATCACTTTTGCTGTAATCCGAAGATTTGTGCTCCATGTTTGGCAAAAAGATCCCTGCATTGCAGGGGGTTGGCCTAAATGGCCCTCATGGGTCCTTCCAAATCTGCAATTCTATGATTTTGTGACAAGACATATGGGCTTCAGATGGGAGCGTGAGAAACTATGGCCATGCATAATCATAGGAACATACGAAGAGTCCGACTGGGTCAGGCCAAAGGTCCATCTAGACCAGCATCTTATTATAATCATAATAAATAATAATAATCTTTTATTTATACCCCGCCCTTCCCAAAAACAGGGCGGCTAACAACAAATTTAAAACACTTTAAAACACTTAATTATAAAAGCAGCATAAAATACAGTATAAAAACATGAATAACAATAAAATTCAAAAATCAATTAGATAATCCCCAGGGCTAACTGGCTGAATTGGTCCTACTTGGGCCAGCGAGGAGGCTAGGGGAGAATTAGCTGTGGGGTCTCAGAGCAGGTGATCTTCATAAAAAGGGAGGGGGAGGGAAGAGAAGGGAAGGGAAATAAAAGATCAGGCTGAATTCAAATCAAAGGCCAGGCGGAATAGATCTGTCTTACAGGCCCGACGGAAGGAGGTTAAATCCTGAAGGGCCCAGTTCTCATGGGACAGAGCATTCCACCAGGTCGGAGCCATCACTGAAAAGGCCCTGACCCTGGTGGAGGATAGTCTGACTTCCTTAGGGCCCGGGACCTTAGCTGTCCCTTATTTGAAGGGACAGTCCCTTATTCCAGCACCATGTCCCGCTGCTGTCCCTTATTGATAGATGTCCCTTAAATTTCAAAGGAAGCAGCTCCTCTCCCTCCCTCCCTGCCGGCCAGGGAGGAGGGAGGCTCCAACTGTGTTGCTTGGCTGTGTTGCTCACCCAATAATAAGTCTAAGAATGACTGGGGGGTGGAGCTTGCATGCCTTGTGTGTGGCTAGTTAATGCAAGCTGAGGGGTTTTTTGAATGCTGGACGCCATTTTCTTGCACCTGCTGCTGCACACTTTGCAGTGCAAAGCTAGGCCGGGGAGCCATCTTAAGTTGAGGCTGCATAGGCCTTGTGGTGCATGTGATTCAGATTCTATTCAGTTGAACCTCTGGTTACAAAGTTGGTTAGACAGTGTTCTCGAAGCTACCAGCATGAGTTTGACTTGACTGCAGGAGGACAGGAAGACTGGAGTGCCTGGAACAGGTGAGGCTGCAGGTCCCTTATTTTGGCTGCTGGTCCCTTATTTTCAAATCTGTAAGTTGACAGCTATGCCCGGGACCTCTAAACTATGGTTATTCATGGACCTTAAGGTCCTCTGCGGGGCATACCAGGAGAGTGCTTCTCTGCTCATACATTGACCCTGGGCTTCCTAAAGTCAGCTGGGTGGACACAAGATGTGGCTTAGGGCCCTCGTGTCCACCCAGCTACCTTTAGGAAGCCCAGGGTCAGCAGAGAAGCACTCTCCTAGGAACATAGGAAGCTGCCTTATACAAGGGTTGTACATCGTTCCTGTACTCTCCGCTGTGAGCAGAGGATTTGACCCTATTGGGGTCTCTTCCCCAGCACCTTCTCTAGGGAACATGCTGGTTAAGCAGACCCCCTTCTTCCTGACAGCACTGCTTTGCTCGGATGATCTGGGGCTGTCTTGGCCTGGTTTGGCACAAACCTGGATTCCCCACCCACCTTCTGAATCAGCCCAATTTCATTCAGTATTCAGGTTTCCCTCAAGCTGAAAAAGGTCCCCCCACCCCCAGAAAGAAGACTCAGGGTTGTGGCATCTTTAACAATATTTTCACGCTTGGGGCCAATTCCTAAGTTACATGGATCCTAGCCAGGCTGCTGCGGAAATGATTTCTAGAGAGGCATGTGTGAGGAAAACGTTGTGTTGAAACTGGAACTGATTATTTATATGTTGTTTTTATAAAAATATGTTTTATTTATTTTAAAATGAAGTGTGATAATGTTACAACACAGTTAAGACATCTAGAAATATTACATTTAGTAATAATAATTTTATTATTTATACCCTGTCCATCTGGCTGGGTTTCCCCAGCCACTCGGGGCGGCTCCCAACAGAACACTAAAAACAGAATAAAACTTCCCTAAACAGGGCTGCTTTCAGATCTCTTCTAAAAGTCAGGTAGTTGTTTATTTCCTTGACATCTGATAGGAGGGCATTCCACAGGGCAGGTGCCACTACCGAGAAGGCCCTCTGCCTTGGAACTTCCACTATTCTAAAAAATGGGTTGGAAGTCTATTGACTGCAATAAAGATTGATTGATTGATTGATTGATTGATTGATTGGGTTGGAAGTCCCAATATTATCTTGGAAGTTGACTTTCAGTCTCTCTGGACTGGTGCTTTACTGCAGCTGTGTTCTTGATACCATAATAGTACATTAGCAGTGGATGTCTTCTGCTTTAATTTGTTCTGCAATGCTTCTCCAATGCAACTGCATAATTTCTCTCTGGCGGGGCTACAGCGTAACAAAAGCAGGGACAAAAAAAGACCAGAACATTTATGGCAGGAAGAGGAAAGAGACTATGCACTGCCTGGAAATAAAGCAGCTTTTTTGCAGGTGCAAACAGTATTGATTGCGGAATCATGTCTGACTGCCCTGACAGCAATGTGAGTACGAATCATCAAGAAGACACAATAAGAATATATTGGGTTGCCCTGCCATTTTTTGATAAGGGGGACCCTGGATCGTAGCCAACTAAATAATACTCAGAGTAGACCCATTGAAATGAACAGACCTAAGTTAGCCACGCCTATTTATTGCGATGGGTCTACTCTGAGTAAGAGTAGCATTGGATGCAACCTAGTGAAGTGTTCCCCAGTTATTTATTATTTAAATTTGTATCGTGCCCCTCCTCAAATATCCCCCATGGCAGCTTACAAGAACAGATATACAAGTTCAATCAAATCACCAGTAAAATATGGATAAAAGAGCAACACCATTTAAAAAAAAGGAAAAAAAAGATCACACGAGCCATTCAAAAACAAGAGCAGCTAAAGCAACACACGAAACAGAGATAACAACATCAATCAGCGGCAGATGTATTAACACATATTAAGCGTACATATTAACCTAATAGGCCAAAAGCTTGTCTGAACAAGAGCTACGCAGATAAAAGAACAATATTTACAGGAATAAGGCATATTAAAAACAGGGGAGATAAAGGAAGCAGCTGAAAACACACACAAAAAGATAAACCCATCAATCAGGAACAGAAGTATTAACACATATTAAGGACGCGGAGATGTTCCTCTTGGCAAACTGTGTGTGAGATGGGGGAGGGATGGCAGAATGCTCTCAGAGCTCCAATCCTGCCTCTTTACTGCGGAGGCAGCTTGGGCAGTCCCTTGTTCCTAATAAAGGAAGAATGCGAGCTCAGCTCTTTCTATATTTGATACGCATATCCTGCTTTCCTCTCCTCTCCTCCAGTTGTGATACACCCTGCTTTGTGAACTGTGTCTTGGGTCTCCTCCAAAGGGCTGGGAGTTTGTGTTTTTCTGCAGGTGTATGACATGGGGATCGAGGGTCCCTTCAGACTGGTATTGTCTTCATACCTGTATTCTACAACGTGTCGCTGATGCAATACTAGTGCATTGGTGGTGTATTTCTACCAGACCACTTTACTAGTTGTTCTGTGATGATTCCCCCAGTGTTAGCACGTTGCTGCCACCTGGAAGGGCACTCTTGCACAACAGGGAAACTAAAGAGGGACAACTTTGCTGTGGAAACGTAGAGAACGGAGTTTAAGACTGGAAAAAATGAGGAACTGAGGCCACATTCGCACCATGCATTTAAAACCCTATACAGTGGTACCTTGGTTCTCAAACTTAAGCCGTTCCAGAAGTCCGTTCCAAAACCAAAGCGTTCCAAAACCAAGGCACGCTTTTCCATAGAAAGTAATGCAAAATGGATTAATCCGTTGCAGACTTTTAAAAAAAACAACAACCCCTAAAACAGCAATTTTACATGGATTTTCCTATAACGAGACTATTGATCCATAAAATGAAAGCAATAAACAATGTACTGCAGTCACACAATCCATCAATCAGTAGCTGAACTGGGTTCCACACTGTCACAAAAACAAAAAAGAGCCGCAAAAACAAAAACACAAAATAAATAGCAAAAACAGACAGACCTCAGCATAACACTCAAAAGGGAAGTGTGCCACTCAAAACAGAAGCATAACACTCAAAACAAAGCATGTTCGGCTTCCGAAAAAAGTTTGCAAACTGGAACACTTCCGGGTTTGCAGTTTTTGGGTTCCAGGTTGTTTGAGTACCAAAGCGTTTGAGAACCAAGGTACCACTGTATTACCACTTCAAACAGTCTTAGCTTCTCCCAAAGAATTCTGGGAACTGTAGTTTGTAGTTTGCAACAGGCTGCTGAGAGTTTTTAGGAGGCCCCCATTCCCCTCACGGAGCCACAGTTCTCAGATTTGCCTGGAGATCTAGAATTGTAGCTCTGTGAGGGGAAGAGTCATCCTTATACAAACTACAGCTCCCAGAATTCTTTGAGGGATGCTATCACTGTTTAAAGTGGTATCATAGTGCTTTAAATGTAGAGTGCATGTCACCTAAAAGAAACTGAAAATGACATATTCATTGACCCTCACCTCACTCCCCACCCCACAGGAATTTGAATGCAAAGTCACTGAGCCTCCTCGGGCGAAGACTCAGTTTTCCCTTTCAGAATGAGGCCGCCAGACTCTCTTTGCCGCCATATTGTTACCAGTTGGTTCTTCTCCTCCCAACTGCTGTTGCCTATTGGCTTGCCACATTCACCCACTCTGGGACAGAGGAAAACGGATAAGGATTTAATCAGATACTAGCATATTCAGGTGGTGCAACTAAAGTCTATTTGGAGCTCTTGCACAGCTAAGCTGCTTCCCACCACAAAATCGGACATTTTACAGTAAATAAGGTAAAGCACTGGAAAGTGCTGGCTAGCGATGTTGTTGTTATTTAGTCGTTTAGTCATGTCCGACTCTTCGTGACCCCATGGACCAGAGCACGCCAGGCACTTCTGTCTTCCACTGCCTCCCGCAACTCATGCTGGTAGCTTCAAGAACACTGTCCAACCATCTCGTCCTCTGTCGCCCCCTTCTCCTTGTGCCCTCCATCTTCCCCAACATCAGGGTCTTTTCCAGGGAGTCTTCTCTTCTCATGAGGTGGCCAAAGTATTGGAGTCTCAGCTTCAGGATCTGTCCTTCCAGTGAGCACTCAGGGCTGATTTCCTTCAGAATGGATAGGTTTGATCTTCTTGCAGTCCATGGGACTCTCAAGAGTCTCCTCCAGCTGATCACTGAAGAATTGATGCTTTTGAATTATGGTGCTGGAGGAGACTGGCTAGCGCTAGCTTGATGCAACATCCCGTGACCCACAAACAGGTCACAAGGTCTAACCTCCCCTAAAATTTTGTGCCAGCTAATTAAAGTAAATGTTCAATAATGGTCTGGAAGTGACCCACGTGGGAATGGAAAGGAGAAGTAGAAGCAAATCTCTGCTGAAATTTCACAGCCAAGAAACGTGTTTGCAGTTCTCCCTCTGGCTTTGCCCCGGGAGACTGGATAAGGCCTGCCACTTAATATCCTGTGAAACATGATTTCTCATTTCTGCCTTTCAACTTTGTGAGGCCGCAACACCTATGAGGTATTCTGTGTTACAAAACCTTGATTTCTCTCCCCGCCCCCTTTTAAAACCAGGTGTTTCCTTTCTGTGCCAGGTCCCAAAGCCGCAGGTACACTGCAGAAACAGGCCAGATTCCTAGCTCACATTTAGGAATGAACTGCTTTGCCGAATCAGACTTTTCTTCTATACCTATTTAAATGCCTTTGCCCAATCTATATGGGATGTATGCTGCAAAAGCATTATTCATGGGAATTTATTTTGGGATAGGTTTACTCCACCTTCCAACATGTGGGGGGGGGGGGAATCCCAAGGTAGCATGTAATATTTTAAAGTAGAGTCAATGAGAGAGGTTTTAGTTTGTATCTAAGGACAGACTTGCAGGATCAGGCCAGTGGCCCATGTAGTTCAGCATCCTGTTCTCACAGTGGCCAACCAGATGCCTATGAATAGTCTGCAAGCACAAGAGCATTCTCCCTCCTAGAACTGATTAAAGGTTTCAGCCACACTATAAAGTTGGAAGCGGTGCAGCAGAATGCTCAAATGATTTTAAAGCAGGGACTAACTGTTACAAAAGGTACACAGGTAGCGCTGTGGGTTAAACCACAGAGCCTAGGACTTGCTGATCAGAAGATCGGCGGTTCGAATCCCCACGACGGGGTGAGCTCCCGTTGCTCGGTCCCTGCTCCTGCCCACCTAGCAGTTCGAAAGCATGTCAAAGTGCAAGTAGATAATAGGTACCGCTCCGGCGGGAAGGTAAACGGCACTTTCATGTGCTGCTCTGGTTCACCAGAAAGTGGCTTAGTCATGCTGGCCACATGACCTAGAAGCTGTACGCTGGCTCCCTTGGCCAATAAAGCAAGATGAGCGCCGCAACCCCAGAGTCGGCCACGACTGGACCTAATGGTCAGGGGTCCCTTTCCCTTTAACTGTTACAAACAGAGCAATCCTACGCCTGAATTCAGCAGGGCCTACTTTCAAGGAAGTGTGTACTGTATAGAGATTGCAACTTACCTAAGTGATTTGTTTATTTATGGAGCCAGCTGAGTGCTTGCGGGAAGTGTGATTTGGAAACTTAATTTCCCTTCCACTCCCTTTCCTTTGATTCGATCGTCCGTCCATCCCTTCGTACTTCTCACGGTCAACAACACTCCTTTAAATTACTCCTCTGTATCAGGTTATTTTCCAGCTCTAATCCCCACTGTCATTTCATCAGGTTTTGCCTGAAGCTTCTCCTTTGGATCCTAATCCCTCCTGTCAGCATTATCTCTTTGATCAAGGTGTTCTGGTTTAGGGCCTCCCCCTGCTTAGGACACCTGCATGGATATGGGCTCCCTCTTCAGCTTTTCCCCTCCTTTAACTGCCTTGCCATCTGCTTTTTTGTAACCCTCCAACCTGGGCAGCCACTCCTCCAAAGTAGAGATGGGAACCTGTGAGCTCCAATCACTGCCAGTCAGCATGGCCAATCATTAGGAGTGACAGGAGCTCTTGACTTTGACACGGAGAATTTTGGGGTTGAAAGGGACACCAAAGGTCATCTAGGCCAGGGGTCACCAAACGTATTCAGCAGGGGGCCGGTCAACTGTCCTTCAGACCTTGTGAGGGGCCAGACTATTTGGGGGGGGTGAACGAATTAATATGCCCCACAAATAACCCAGAGATGGATTTTAAATAAAAGGACACATTCTACTCATGTAAAAACAGACTGATTCCAGGACCGACCGCAGACCAGATTTAGAAGGCAATTGGGCCGGATACGGCCCCCGGGCCTTAGTTTGCCTACCCATGATCTAGGCCAACCCCCCACAATGCAGGAATCTCAGCTAGAGAGCCAGTGTGGTGTAGTGGTTAAGAACAGTATATTCGTAATCTGGGGAACTGGGTTCGCGTCTCCGCTCCTCCACATGCAGCTGCTGGGTGACCTTGGGCTAGTCACACTTCTCTGAAGTCTCTCAGCCCCACTCACCTCACAGAGTGTTTGTTGTGGGGGAGGAAGGGAAAGGGGAATGTTAGCCAATTTGAGACTCCTTCAGGTAGTGATAAAGCGGGATATTAAATCCAAATTCCTCCTCCTCCTCCTCCTCTTCTTCTTCTTCTTCAGCATTCATGACAGATGGCCATCCAACCTCTGCTTAAAAACCTCCAAGGAAGGAGAGTCCTTGTAACTTGAAGCCATTGCTTGAAGTCCTACTGTTATGTACTGAGCTGAATCCTAGAACAATAGGATCCAGAATGCAGCAGTCTGATTGGTCCCTAGGAGGCACCCAATCCAGCTCCAGGTGGAAGTGAATCAGCGACCTGATTGGCCTGCGGGAGCAGCCAATCAGGCTCCTGGGTGAAGTGAATCCGCAACTTGATTGGCCTGCAGGAGAAGCCAATCAGGCTTCTGGAGGAGGTGAATCCGCAACCTGCAGGAGCAGCCCGGAATTAGCCTGCAGGAGCAGCCCGGAATTAGCCAGTCACGTGGGGCCCATTGTGTAAATAATGTACAGCTAGACGTTTTGGGGAAAGTTTCATTATTGCTATTATGAGCTGAATAAAGAGCATGAAATTCACACTTGACTCCGAGGAGAAAACAAGCATGCTCCCTCTTCCATGTGACAGCCCTTGAGACTCGCAGGCAGCGGGGGTTGCCACAGAGGGAGCAAGAGGCCAAAGGGGTTCTCTGCCCTTTTCTGGTGGCAATGGTCATGGCTGTTCAATGGCGGCTCTTTCCCTCACTGCCGCTGGGCTGGTTCCCTCCCTCAAATGCCAGCAAAGCAACCCAATGAGGACTGGGCATGCTCAGTAGCCATAGCATGCTGGCTGACTGGGTGTGGGGAACGGAATGGAATGTCCTGGAAAAGGGTATGGCTGGCTGAAACGTTGTGCATTTCGTTGCGGTGAGGCCCACTTACAATACGTGCTAAGAATAAAATCCAATGCTCCCTCCCTGTTTTCTGAAAAGGCCTTTAATTTCCTGTCTCATGGCACATTTCCGTTCCAATGAGTTTGGGCAAAATTGCTGGAAGGAGGAGACGAGGCGCTCCTAATCTTCCCTAATAGCCATACCTAATAATTATTAAATAGGTTGTTTGTAAAGCGCCTTGAAGATGAAATACTTTATAGAAGCGTGATTACTATTTACAGGCATGCTTAGCCTGATCAAATGGAGTTGAAAGGTGGCTCTTTTGACAGGAAGGGAAGTCTCAAAAGGGCTTCGTTTTATCTGCCTTTCTGCTTCTTAACATATTTCAAAAATGTTTTTTGGGAGAATGTTTATGGGCAAGTGGCAACTTTCCATAAAATCAAAGGGAAGGAGGCACTTAGAATACCTTAGAGGTTTTTTGGAGGGGGTGCAAATTAAATTAAAAATGACAGCATCTACCTGCCTCCTTCTTCCCCCCTTATCAGCATATTCTATCTCTTCCTCACATGAGCCAACTGAAACTATTTGCTTTGCAGGAACTTTTTCTACACAAAGCTTTTGTGCGCACACCAAACCTTTAAAGTGCGTTCAAAGCAAATGCTGCCCCACAGAGAACGCTGGGAACTGTACTTCAGCCCCATCACAGAGCTACAATTCCCAGCACCCTTAGTAAACTACAGTTCCCAGGATTCCTAGTGGCGGTGATGAGAATGTGCTTCAAAGGTATAGCAGGTACCCAGCCTGAGCTGTAGTTTTTGTTATTAGCATCTCCAAACAAATGCAAAGTATAAAAACCTAAACGGGAATGTAAGAGGGGACCTGTTAGATCAGACCTATGGTCCAACCACCATCCTTTCTGGATGCTTCCTAGATGCCTTCAGGAATCCCCTAAGCACAGCAGAAGCTAGTCAGAGCGTGCGCACACACACACTTGCTCCAGAAAAAATGTGTTTCAGTGGCATCCTGCCTCAAAACCTGGCTTAACACATAGATTAACATTCATGGCCTCACATTTCTATGTTTCCATCTTAGTCACTATCGTTTGCTAGATAACATCTTCCTACTGACAGTGGGGCAAGCACTGCATTCGAATCACTTCCTATGTCAGCGTTTCTTTATAAATTAAGTATATTCTCCACTTTCTGAGCAACAGGTCCTCAAAGCAATTTACGTTTTAAAATATGATAGCGTCTTCTTAACCTTTCCCCCCTCTGGTGCTGGAAAAGCAACTAGTTTTGCTCCAGACATCAACTCATTCCAGTTTAGATTCATCCCTCTACAAAAGAAGCTAATTCATTACCGTTCTGTTCATAGCTAACTTTAAGTTTGTCTAAATACCACCAAGCTAGTGGCAGATCCAGAGAGTTCTTTGTGAATAAGGATTCATTGCTAAACTACTCTGAGAATTGGGAATAGCGGCCCCCTAATGACTCTCAGCACCTCTGACAAACTACAGCTCCCAGAATACTCTGGGGGAAGCCATGACTATTCAAAGTGGCATAGTAATGCTTTGAATGCATAGTGTGAATTTGGCCCTGGTCTAGCACTCCAGTCAGTGGCTGCTTCAGTTTTTCCTTTGTGAATGGGATATAAGAGCACAGCATTCCCTCTGAGGGGAGAATGTTGCGTTAAGCCTGGAGTTTCTTTAAAGTCTGCCTGCTGCACCTTGTTCTGCTGAAGGGGCAAGCGTCTATTCCGTTTCAGCTGAAACTGAAAAGTGGCTAGGCTCTTCAGCATGCAGCGGAGACCTTGAAGAAACCCCTTGGCTCTTCAGCATTTCCCTTCTCCCTATTACTTTCCCCGTGATCCCAAGAACGCCCTAAAAGTTCATCCAGGAGTTGGACCCTGTTTCAGAACTTCCTTGTCCCTCAGTGCATGTGCTATTAACGTTATTAACAGCTAACGACCCACAGCTTCTCACCAACACTGCCTCCATGAGCTCATACCAGTCTAAGTAGAGGTAACCTTAAACTGAAAAGAGATTAGGGGGGAGGGTCACCACTATTTATGACTGTCAAGCGGTGATTAATGACCAACCAGCTCAAAATTGCCTTTAATGCCAGCTCAGTATTGTTGCTTGTGGCAGTTAATGAGGTTAGACAGACTTTTTACACAGCACTTTAGTGCAGGGTTGCAGAATGGGGACGTGTCTCCTGCAGAGCTTAACACAACCACCAGATTCCCTGGGCAAGGAGCTAAGAACCTTTGATTTCCCCTTTAAGAAAATAGACAAAGAGCCCAAGCAACTGCCAAGGGCAGTGTCTGTCCACCTGTTTGAATCCAGTCACACCCCTCCCATACCTTTGTCGCTGGAGTTTGGAGCAGGCCAAGGAAAGGTAAAGAAATAAAATATTGCACCTCTATGCATTAAGGGGGGGAGGGAGGTTGCTTTCTGGCCCTGCCTCTGCAGACAGGCTGGAGTCAATAGTGTTAATGAGAATATTTCAAAGACCTTTGAACTTGTCTCGGTTTGTTGGCTCGTAAAAAGTACAGAGTGATTTTTTCACTGGCTCCAAAACAGCAAGGTGTGTCTTGGGAGGGGGTTTAAAAAAAAGTTATTGAAGTGCTGGAAGAGTTGCCTCAGCTGCTGATATGATACTAGGACAAGTTAAAGTTATTGCTACTGATATATAAAGCCCTGAATAGATGGAGACCAAGTTACCTCCGGGAACACCTTACCTAGTATAAACCTGGCAGGTCACATAAATCAACAGGAGAAACATTCTTGGTTTGTGTTGGGTGATGTGATCCGTGATCTTGCACCTTTTTTTGTTATTGTTTCTTTAGCTTGCAATCCGCCTTGTGCATCGCAATACAGAGAGGTGGTGTACAAATTAAAACTGGAACGCAATTATTTCCATTAATTATTATTATTAAATTTGTATTCCGCCCTTCATCCAAAGATCACGGGGAGGTTTGCAGCATAAAAACACAAAATTAGACCACGAAATACATAGCAAAAACAGAACAGTAACCCCTCCTCTCGCAAGCACATTTAAAAGGCCATAGATTAATGAGCCAAAGGCCGGATTATGGAGGAATGTTTTCGCCTGGCACCTAAAGATATGCAATGAAGGTGCCAGGAGATCATCCACAAACGGGGAGCCACCGCAGAAAAACCCCATTCTTGTGCCACCACCCTCTAGACTTTGCATGGAGGCAAAGCAACAGGGAACCAGGCAGAGGGCCTTCTTGGTAGTGGCACCTGCCCTGTGGAACACCCTCTCATCAGATGTCAAAGAGAAAAACAGCTACCTGACATTTAGAAGACATCTGAAGGCAGCCCTGTTCAGCGAAGTTTTTAATGTGTAACATTTTAATGTATTTTTGATCTTTGTTGGAAGCCACCCAGAGTGGCTGGGGAGACCCAGCCAGATGGGCGGGGTATAAATAATAAGTATTATTATTATTATTATGGAGGGGACACACAAAGAGGCACCTCACATGATGGTCTCAGGGTCCCGATTGGTTCAAATGAAATGTTATCATTGATTGCATTTATTAATTCCTTCCGTGAAGCATCTCAAAGCAATATACACTATAATGAAAACAAGAATAAAATAGTTGAACACACACACACACCCTACATTTTCCCCTGATGGGTCTTGAGGCAGCTACACAGAATTGTAGAATTGGAAGGGGGTACAAGGGTCATCTAGTCCAACCCCCTGCGATGCTGGAATCTCAGCTAAAGCACCCATGAAAGATGGCCATCCATCCAGCCTCTGCTTAAAAATCTCCAAGGAAGGAGAGTCCACCATCTTCTGAGGGAAACCGCTCCACAGTCAAGCAGTTCTTACAGTCAGAAAGTGCAGGAGAAAACAAGTCTTATGTTTACATACCTTGACTGTTTTGTTGTTATTATTGATGGTGTCTGACCTATTTGTGTAAAATGAAACTACACAAGTACAGCAGGCTTCCTGCGGCTGACGTTTGCCCTTCAACATGTGGAGGGCATCAAGCATGGGGCAGAGGGATGTGTGATCAGTGAGACCCATTGCAATGCATTGACTTAAGTAACAGTGCAATCCCAACCTTGTCTACTCTCTAGGTCTCTGCTGGGGGCCTGTTTTGTATTGTTTCTGCTTTTTTTGTTTAAATATGCCTCTTGTTTCTTGAATTTTAAACCTTTTCCCTTTTTTTGCTGATTTTAAAATACCTTGAGAAGCTTGTGTGGCATGTGAATAAAAAATGATAGTACCCCGAGATATGTATCAGGAGATGGCACGACGTCTCTGCTAATGTCTCCTTGTAGATTTCTTTTATTTCTGGAGTTATTACTAATAATATTACCTTTGCACCACTAGGTCACATCTTGATGCTGTTAACCATGGATCAGCAGACAGGTTCTGATCTACAGGCCAAAGTCAGTCTCAGCAATAAGCAAGGATTTTTGTTGTTGTTGTTGTTAAAAAAAACCTGTTTTCCCTTCCTTATAGGAATGCGTTTCGTCTTAGCTCAGAGCAATTTCTTAGCTTACAGTTATTAAAACACAAAGGGGCTGAGCCAAGCTCTGTGATTTATGAAACACGTGCTAGATTCATTAAAAACCTTAAAAGATTTAATACATTTTATTGAGGCTTTAAATCTGGGCAAGTATTTAAAAACTTAATGCAGGGCGTATTTCATTCCAGACACCTTTTTAAACACTTATTTTGGAGCTGTAAAATTTGGATTGACAAATATTGCAGATATTTCATTACTCATTTTTATAAATTGGCACAGAATTCTTCTGACAGGTTTGTTATGTTTGTGTGTGTATAAAGTACACACACATACATACTCAATGAGATTTATATTGTCTAAATATAAAATTATTCTCTTTTATTGACGTTTTATAGGTCTTTTCCCCCTATGTTTCTTTATAGTCCCTTCAGCAGTTACACATACACACACAATACTTAATATATTTCTGCATGATCTGACACTCTTATTATTGCTCCTGCATTTGACCAAGCATGCATTCTAATAGAAAACATATTTTTATTCCTTTTTAATCATCTACAGATTTTTATTGTTTTTAATTTTTAGCCATGAAAGAAAAGAGGCTAGGAATTTCTGCCAAAGTCTTCCCATGACATCGCACCTCTGTAGTGACCTCAGATTTGTATCAGTATTAAGATGAGAGGCTGCCTGAGTCACTTACACAATGCATTCCCCACCTGCAAAGTTACGCAGGAAGATTTGCACAGATCTGAAATCTAACGGTTTTCACCCCATTCATTAGCACAGAATCACATGCTGAATATTTTCTGTCCTAAGGAACAGATCCAAAAGGTAACTCAGAATTCAAGGGATGATGGGGCATGCCTCTTAGGGGGGGTGTTATTTAAAAGTGAGTACATTTACCAGGTATAAAGGTAAAGGTAAAGGTACCCCTGCCCGTACGGGCCAATCTTGACAGACTCTAGGGTTGTGCGCTCATCTCACTCTAGAGGCTGGGAGCCAGCGCTGTCCGGAGACACTTCCGGGTCACGTGGCCAGCGTGACAAACTGCACCCGGCGAGCCAGTGCAGCACACGGAACGCCGTTTACCTTCCCGCTAGGAAAGCGGTCCCTATTTATCTACTTGCACCCGAGCGTGCTTTCGAACTGCTAGGTTGGCAGGCGCTGGGACCGAGCAACGGGAGCGCACCCCGCCGCGGGGATTCGAACCACCGACCTTTCGATCGGCAAGCCCTGGGCGCTGAGGCTTTAACCCACAGCGCCACCCGCGTCCCTTTTACCAGGTATACCCGTTTTCAATTTGTAACATTTTTAGCTCACCTCTTCTTTCAAGATCAGAACAGCATACATGGTCCTTTTTTTTGCCCTCTGTGATCCAGTAACCCTGGAAGGTAGGGTAGGAGGAGGGATGGTGATTAGCCTAAGGTCACTTTTGCAGCTTTGTGGCTAAATGGGAATTGGAAGCAGATCTTGGATCAAGACTCAAACCACTACACTACTCAAGCTCTGAAGAAAATAAAAACTGTACTGGCTACTTTCAAAGAAGTGATATACAAGGATGCTAGCACTGCACTGTTATCAGCTGGTATTTTTTCTCCAACTCACCCTTTCTCCTCTGCTCTCTATGCTCCTGTGAGTTACCTTGCTCAATTGCAGACAAATACCGGTACCTCTATCCCTGGGCAATGGAGACACTTGCACTGATGGGCTTCTCAAACAGGATTACCCATCCTACAAAAGAAGGAATAAATGCAACAGGAATTAATGCACTTGGCATCTGCAGCAGGCATGTGGTCTGCCCGTCCTGTAGAACGATGAGAAATTAAAGCAAGATAAAGCACTCTAGGTCCATTTTTCACTTCTACGGAACACTGTTACCACAAGCCAAGAAACTCTGTGGCTTTCCAGTGATTCTCAAAGGATGTGGCACACCACACTGGTGGGGCAGGAGAGGGTGGCAAGTATGGAGGCAAGATTCAAGGACAATCAGTACTGTGTTTGGGGAATGATTCATGTTCTTATTTAGCTGCATTGTGTTATACTTTCTGGGTGCCCCATGGTCATATTATAAAGTAGCTGTGCATTATCTTATAAATCAAGTGCTGCTAGTTGTTGTTTGTTTCCCAATGTATTTCTTATTAATTAAAAAAAACAGTGTGGCACGAGCAAATTATTATTCTGAAAGTGTGGCCTGGAGGGGAAAAAGTTTGAGAACCACTGGCTTAGTTGAAATATGATCCTCCAAACTAGCGCTCCGAGAGCCCTTTGAGATTAGAAATGAGCTGTAGGTTTAACATATCCCTCCCGCAAATGATTTGTTTAAAAAAATGTTTTATTTTCGGTTACAAATGAAACGTGTCGTTGTATTTATATTCAAATTATATTTGCATCTGGGTGTTGGCACTGGCAAAATATTATGGAAATCCCCCCCCCCCCCCCGTGGAGCGCTTCCTATTTTTAGAAACCGGCTTCCCTGGCTCTGCTCTGAAATCTAACCACTAACCCCCACTGCCTCTCTGCACAAACCATGCCCACCTGGCCCTCGGACTACAACTCCCATCAGCCTTAGCCAGCTGCGGAGCCCAAAGTGACGCTCTTCGAAAGCGAAACGAAACCCGGCACCGGCTCTCTCGCGCCCTCTGCCGGAGCCAGCGCAGGAACTGCAGGGAGGGAAAGGCGGGGAGGTGTCGAAGCGTCGGGGGCTGATGGCGTCACGGGAGCGACGACGCGGAAGTCGCGGCAGCAGCTGGTGCAGGAGGAGCAGGTGGCGGCGGCGGCGGTGAGTGCGAGCGGCTGAGGCGCGGGGTGCGGGGGGTGGGCCGCTTCCCAGGCCGGCCCTCCTTGGCCCCTGGCCGCCTTCTTCCTCCTCCCCGGCCCCTCGACTAGGCAGGGCCTCCTCCTCCTCCTCCCAGCCGGGCTCCCACCCCTCTCGCCCGGTTACAGGGACCGTCTTGCTTCAGGCTCTGCTCGCTCCAGCCAGGCCTCCCTGCTCTAAAGCCAGGACCCCAATGGTCCTTCCCCGGCCCTCCCTCGCCTGTTCTTTTAAGGGCCACCTTGTCATTGGTTGTAGCCATGGGGGGGATGCAGGGGGGGCAGCGACCATTTCCCCAAGTCAAGAATTAATAAAAAACACTTAACTTGGTTCTTCCCCCCACCCAACATAAAGCCTGCTACGCCCTTGCACCCTGCTTTATTTAAATAACAGTAACAATAATAAGGAATTTTTTGTCTCTCCCTTCCTACCCAGCTGACACGTAGGGAGCCGCTTTTTACATCCCGAAACTTGTTGACCTTTTATTTTATTTTTTTAAGAGGGCCCCATCTCTGTCCTGCCTCGCTAACTGGTTGGTTATTAGCAGAATACAGGTGTGGGTGGCTCTGTGGTCTAAACCACAGAGCCTAGGGCTCGCCGATCGAATCCCCACAACTGGGTGAGCTCCTGTTGCTGCTCCTGCCAACCTAGCAGTTCGAAAGTGCAAGTAGATAAATAGGTACTGCTCCGGCGGGAAGGTAAATGGCATTTCCGTGTGCTGCTCTGGTTCGCCAGAAGCAGCTTAGTCATGCTGGCCACATAACCTGGAAGCTGTCTGCGGACAAACGCCGGCTCTCTAGGCCAATAAAGCGAGATGAGCGCCGCAACCCCAGAGTCGTCCGCGACTGGACCTAATGGTCAGGGGTACCTTTACCTTTACAGTGCAATGAAATCCAAAGAAAGCCAGGCAAGGGGGGCGGGGCAGACCAGAGTGAAACTCAATAGATTAAAATAGCAGGTTTTAAAAAATACAGTATGTATATTTATATTCCCAGAACTCAAAACTTTTTAAAAGACTGGGAGATTTTTTTAAAAAGAAAGTATTTCAACACACAAAAGAAGGTTCTAGATTAGCTCTTCCCTTCTCATAACGAGCTTGTGAGGTAGCCTAGGGCTGTGTTCGGTGTCAGGTGGCCCAGGATCACCCAGTGAACTTTGTGTCTGAGCAGTATTTGGAGCCTGGCCTCCTCAGTCCTTCTCCAGTGCTCAAGTTTGCTCAACCACGCTGGCAGTCTTGTGTGTCTGGCACCAGCCATTTCCTGAAAAGGCTTAAAGGAGAGGACTTGGTCAAGCTCCAGTAATTAATGTCACATTGAATGCTGTAGCCATTGGAGAGAATCTGCCCAACCCTTACAGCTCTGTTTTGTGCATATTTACTTGTAAACAAGTCCCAGGTGTTCAGTGGGGTTTATAGGTAAACAGGTGTGCTGCCCACAGAGTTTAGAGCTCTAGACTAGGCTAAGAAGGCCATTGGCCTGATCAAGCAAGCTCTGTCTAGTCCAGCATCCCGTTCTCACATTGGCCAGCCAGATGCCTGTGGGAAGTCTGCAAGCAGAACCTGAGCACAACCTCACTCTGCACACCTGTGATTCCCAGGAACTGGTATTCAGAAGCATACTCTCTCTTGACGGTGGAGGTAGAATATAGCCAGTCTTCCAAAATTCAGCTTCTTTGGATGTCCATGAGTTCATGGCTTGTGAGAAAGGGGAAGGAACCTTTCTCTATCCGCTTTCTCCATGCCATGAATAATTTTATAAACTTATAACACGTCACCTCCTACTCGCCTTTTCTCTAAACCAAAAAGTCCCAAACGTTGCAACCTTTCCTCATAGGGGAGTTACTTCACCCCCTTGACCATTTTGAGATCTCCAATAATTTTCAGCTGTTTTTCTCCTGCTTTGGTGGGAGATGCGGGGAATTGTGGGCTATGCGGAAGGGCAAGTAACATTATTGATATATGAAGCATCGTACTGTGTTGTAGCTGCTTCTCTTGTCTTTTGATTTGTGGATTAATGTCATGTGGACATTCCTTATATCATACTTCACCCCAAGGTAGAGCTGCCCTCCTGGGGCCACCACCCTGAAAATTCAGCAGATTGGGTTAGAACCGTAAAGCAAAGTGGGGTTCAGGTTTTCATACCAAGTGAGTCACAAGAGTACTTGGACATGGAACCTGCAGGCCACACAATGCCTTGTCCTGTATGGCAGGGGAGTGAGAGCAACATTTGACAAGGACACCCATCTCTCAAGTCAACTAAGCAACAGCAGGCTTTGGGAAGGAGGTGTGAAGCTCTGGCAGTGTCCTAGAGCCCTCCCTGCTCTTTCCTAAAGCTGGGAAAGCACTAACTAGCCCAGTGCTTTTGGAAAGGCAGCCCAAGGGCTGGGGGGTAGGGTGCCAAATGTTGCTGAGGGCCACATGTTGGACCACCCTGCTCTGGAGGGTCCTTTCTCTGCTTTGCAGACTGCATATCCTTTCCTATCCACTCTACTTCCTAGTCAAAACCATTTCTTGTTTTGTGAATTGTCACCTCTCCAGTGAAGAGCTTTCGCAAACACCAAATCCCTGGTACTGTCTTGCAGCTGCATCTCAGAAATCACCATTGTGGCTCTTGGATATCTAACATGCTGGGTGGTCTGGGGTGTTTTGAAGTCATGTGAGTTCTCACCTCTTGGCTTTCTAGAAAAGAAGTCATTCTCACTGTTGCACACAGACACATCCTGGGAAGAAGTTATGTAACTCTTTTGTCTTCCTTTAACAAACAGCAGAGTTGCATAGCCTGTGTTCCTGTTTTCTGTTCATCTTAATTTTTATCTTAATGAGAAGAGAACAGGAAATAAAGTTGTTTAAGTAATTTCCTAAAGTGTCCATAGACTTCTCACAGCAGAATGCATTGCCTTGCTCACATATGTTGCTGGCATCCATCCGTCTCAGGAGACAGTGGAAGAGTGCGCCCTTGGGGGTAAAATCAAACCATTGGGGCTCTGCGCTCCTCCCAGCGGTCATTTCTCCTCTGGTCATTGCTGTGGATACAGGACCTGACAGTCTGCCTCCAGGCACTGCAAGGAATTCCCACACAGCAGGGTTAATGTTCCTAGTCTTCATGTCAGGTTTGCTGACACCTTTATAGTGCAGAGTTGGTCTGCCAACAGGCCTGAGGCCAGATCCCTTGGGGATCCTGCTATCTTTCATTCTGTGTACATGACCAAGCCATGTTGCTGAGATAGAATGCTGGGAATGTGGGCTTTGCAGAGCACACCTTTTTTTGAGACTATGTCCTGCCATGTGATGCCCAAAATCTTAGATGAATGTATCGCCTTGCTAACATTGTGTGGCTTGGCTGATTCATAGAAGTAATCAGGTTGCTTCTCTGTAGACCAAAGGTGAATCCCAAGGCCCACATTCCCTTCTGGACAACTTTACAAGAGCCACATACCAGTGGTGGGTGGGACCAGAAGCAAAAATATTCAAGTACTACTTTTGCTCAGTAGGCCAGCTTTTATGCACACTTCTCTTCTTCCTCTGTGTACTAATAATGGTAATAACAATCAGCCCCCCCCCCCCTTCAGGCATTATCAGAGTTCAAGGACACATTCTGGCCAGCCAAAAACACCTGAGAGTCTCAAATAGGTATGGGGAGGGATGTGGTCTGGGGAGAGTTCCATGAGGCAGATTGAGAGGTTTGGAGGACCACTTTTGGTCCCTAGTCCTGAGGTTCCCCATCTGTAATGTAGGCATTTATGCGTTGTGGCTGTCTACTGCTGGTAGCACGCTGATTTCTGAAATGGCGTCCATCCTATACCTCAAGACAAGCAGTGTACATCTGATGGATGTGAGAAATTTGGGCACAATCCATTGGGAAGTCCTGTGTAAGATGAATGGTGCATGGGTATAATGCTCTTGTACATTTCCTGCTCATTTCAATGGGGCCACCCACCTCATGAGGGGCAAGCAGAAAGAGCTTTTCTCTAATGGCATCATGAAGACGTAGAGTCGTCCAGCATATGACCCAGAGATCTTGCCTCAGGGCTGCAATCCTAGCCCCATTTACCTAAGAGCAAACCACAATGAACTCAGTAGGGTTTGCTTTTAAAGGGTAGACGTAGGGCACTGTAACTTGTTTGAGAACAGTAGTATTCCTTGCCTCAGCAGCAGATCAGAGACAAAAGGAAGCCAGTGATGTGAGAAGAGTGGAAGGAAGGTAGCAGAAGACATAGCTGCAGCCAATTTTTGTGTGCGGATCTAGTGTTGCTACAGGCAGAATCTCCAAGGGGAGGAGTCATAGAGTATCTGCTTTGTGTAGTAGAAGGTCCCAGGTTCAGTCCCTTGCATCTTAAGGTAGGGCAGGGAGTGAGTCCTGTCTGAAATCTAAATACCGTATTTTTCGTCCCATAGGACGCTCTGTCCCATAGGACGCACCTACTTTTTTGGGGGGGGAAATAAAGGGAAAAAAATTTTCCTTTGTTTTCCCCCCCAAAACCAGGTCGGGGAACAGTGGGATGGCGGTGCTGCGCCTCCCCGCTGTCCCCTGAGCTTGTGGGGCTGGCCCATGTCTGCCTGGCGCGAGGGGCGCTCTGCTTCAGGGCGCCCCGCGCGTCGGGCGGCAGGCTACAGTCCGCAGCATGGGGAGCCCTCTGTTTCAGGGCGCCCCACGCGCCCCCCGGGTGCACAAGGCTTGCCAACACCAGCGCGGAGCACGGGGCGTCCTCCGAAGGGTGCTCCGCGCTGCCAGCTGCCGCCCGCAAGCCTTGCGCTCTCGGGGGGAGATCCCCCGGGTGCGCAAGGCTGGCCAACACCAGCGCAGAGCACGGGGCGTCCTCCGAAGGGCGCCCCGTGCTCCGCGCTGCCAGCTGCCGCCCGCAAGCCTTGCGCTCTCGGGGGGAGATCCCCCGGGTGCGCAAGGCTGGCCAACACCAGCGCGGAGCACGGGGCGGCCTCCAAAGGGCGCCCCGTGATCCGTACTGCCTGCTGCCGCCCGCAAGCCTTGCGCTCCCAGGGGGAGATCCCCCGGGTGCGCAAGGCTTGCCGACACCAGCGTGGAGCACGGGGCGTCCTCCGAAGGGCGCCCCGTGCTGCCGGCTGCCGCCCGCAAGCCTTGCGCTCACGGGGGGGCATCCCCCGGGTGCGCAAGGCTGGCCAACACCAGCGCGGAGCACTGGGCGGCCTCCAAATGGCGCCCCGTGATCCGTGCTGCCGGCTGCCGCCCGCAAGCCTTGCGCTCCCGGGGGGAGATCCCCGGGTGCGCAAGGCTTGCCGACACCAGCGCGGAGCACGGGGCGTCCTCCGAAGGGCGCCTCGTGCTCCGTGCTGCCGGCTGCCACCCGCAAGCCTTGCGCTCCCGTGGGGATTCCCCAGGTGCGCAAGGCTTGCCGACACCAGCGCAGAGCATGGGGCGGCCTCCGAAGGGTGCCCCGTGCTCCGTGCTGCCGCCCGCAAGCCTTCGGCTCCCGGGGGAGATCCCCGGGTGCGCAAGGCTAGCGGACACCTGCGCGGAGCACGGGGCAGCCTCCGAAGGGCGCCCCGTGCTCCGCGCTGCCAGCTGCCGCCCGCAAGCCTTGCGCTCTCGGGGGGAGATCCCCCGGGTGCGCAAGGCTGGCCAACACCAGCGCGGAGCACGGGGCGGCCTCCAAACGGCGCCCCGTGCTCCGTGCTGCCGGCTGCCGCCCGCAAGCCTTGCGCTCCCGGGGGGAGATCCCCCGGGTGCGCAAGGCTTGCCGACACCAGCGCGGAGCACGGGGCGGCCTCCGAAGGGTGCCCCGTGCTCCGCGCTGCCGCCTGCAAGCCTTCGGCTCCCGGGGGAGATCCTCGGGTGCGCAAGGCTAGCGGACACCTGCGCGGAGCACGGGGCGGACTCCGAAGGGCGCCCCGTGCTCCGCGCTGCCAGCTGCCGCCCGCAAGCCTTGCGCTCTCGGGGGGAGATCCCCCGGGTGCGCAAGGCTGGCCAACACCAGCGCGGAGCACGGGGCGCCCTTCGGAGTCCGCCCCGTGCTCCGTGCTGCTGGCTGCCGCCCGCAAGCCTTGCGCTCACGGGGGGGCATCCCCTGGGTGCGCAAGGCTGGCCAACACCAGCGCGGAGCACTGGGCGGCCTCCAAATGGCGCCCCGTGATCCGTGCTGCCGGCTGCCGCCCGCAAGCCTTGCGCTCCCGAGGGGAGATCCCCAGGTGCGCAAGGCTTGCCGACACCAGCGCAGAGCATGGGGCGGCCTCCGAAGGGTGCCCCGTGCTCCGCGCTGCCGCCCGCAAGCCTTCGGCTCCCGGGGGAGATCCCCGGGTGCGCAAGGCTAGCGGACACCTGCGCGGAGCACGGGGCGGACTCCGAAGGGCGCCCCGTGATCCGTGCTGCCGGCTGCCGCCCGCAAGCCTTGCGCTCCCGGGGGGAGATCCCCCGGGTGCGCAAGGCTTGCCGACACCAGCGCGGAGCACGGGGCGCCCTTCGGAGTCCGCCCCGTGCTCCGTGCTGCTGGCTGCCGCCCGCAAGCCTTGCGCTCACGGGGGGGCATCCCCTGGGTGCGCAAGGCTGGCCAACACCAGCGCGGAGCACTGGGCGGCCTCCAAATGGCGCCCCGTGATCCGTGCTGCCGGCTGCCGCCCGCAAGCCTTGCGCTCCCGAGGGGAGATCCCCAGGTGCGCAAGGCTTGCCGACACCAGCGCAGAGCATGGGGCGGCCTCCGAAGGGTGCCCCGTGCTCCGCGCTGCCGCCCGCAAGCCTTCGGCTCCCGGGGGAGATCCCCGGGTGCGCAAGGCTAGCGGACACCTGCGCGGAGCACGGGGCAGCCTCCGAAGGGCGCCCCGTGCTCCGCGCTGCCAGCTGCCGCCCGCAAGCCTTCGGCTCCCGGGGGAGATCCCCGGGTGCGCAAGGCTAGCGGACACCTGCGCGAAGCACTGGGCGTCCTCCGGAGGGCGCCCCGTGCTCCGCGCTGCAGGCTGCCGCCCGCAAGCCTCGCGCGCCCTGGGGGGAGATCCCCCGGGTGTGCAAGGCTAGCGGACACCTGCGCGAAGCACTGGGCGTCCTCCGGAGGGCGCCCCGTGCTCTGAGCTGCAGGCTGCCGCCCGCAAGCCTTGCGCGCCCTGGGGGGAGATCCCCCGGGTGCGCAAGGCTAGCAGACACCTGCGCGAAGCACTGGGCGTCCTCCAGAGGGCGCCCCGTGCTCCGCGCTGCAGGCTGCCGCCCGCAAGCCTTGCGCGCCCGGGGGAACTCCCTCCGGGCGTGCAAGGCTTGCGGATAGCTTCCTGGAGCCTGGAGAGCGAGAGACGTCGGTGCGCACCGACGCCTCTCGCTCTCCAGGCTTCAGCGAAAGCCTGCATTCGCCCCATAAGACGCACACACATTTCCCCTTCATTTTTGGAGGGGAAAAAGTGTGTCTTATAGGGCGAAAAATACGGTAAGTTTCTGCCAGTCAGTGTAGACAATACTTTACTGAACTAGAAGGACCAATGGTCTGGCTCAGTAGAAGGCAGCTTTCTGTGCTCCTGTTTTCTATATGCACAATTTTCAACTTGCAAACCGGCCTCTGTCATATGGGGAAGATAGATGTTAGCTGCCATGGTGGAGAGGAGGAGAAAACAGAGAGAAAATGTGAATCTGGAGCTTGTTACCCAACATTTTTAAATTAACGGCTTTTAGTTAGGGTTACTCACCTGATTAAAGAAATATTGGATTATTAATTTCACAGGTTCTAGCCAATCAGTTATATTTCTATATAAATGCACATAGACAAGACCATAATTCCAAGGAAATATCATACTTCTCCTTAAGTTTATGCACATGTGTATTGCAATATACATCATTGTAGAAGCATTCCCTTCTACACGAGAGAAGTTCAATGGCATGTTGCCACTAGCCTTTAAAATTAACCTTAAAAAGAAAAGCACTGCTGGTTTATTGAGGGAACCACTTTTAGTTTTTGTTTTGTTCAGTATTGCAGCTCTTACTATATGGATTCAGTGTGTTTTAGTTGAAGTTGCACAAAATGGACTATGGGCTTGTAAGGCACATCTCTTTTGATAGCCCTTATTTCTTGATTCCTTTGGATATGTAGCTTCTAGTATGTTGGAAGCTCCGAAGGGAGTGCTTGAAAAACAACCTAGGATTGCAGCCTTTGCTCTGAAGTGTCCCTCCCAATAATCTTATCTAAACAGACTTGGCAAAGTTGATCTGCAAGTGACAGTTGTTCATCATTTTTGCTAGCTGTTTGGGAGGAGGGACAAGGCTTATGATCCAGATCAGCTTCCCCCAACCATGAGTCTTGAGATGTTGTTGAGTACAATGCCCATCATCTCCAGCCACATGGCCAACAATCAGGGGTGTGTGTGTTTGGGTGTGTGTTTGTGCAGGGAGGGGACAGGAGTTGTAGCTCAGCAACATCGGAGAACCCAAGTTTGGAGAAGGCTGCTCAGAAACCTTAGCTCCTGGTTATTGGAAGTCCTGTTTCCAGCTTGTGCAGTTTCATTAGGTTCTGCCCACACATTGTGAGAAGTAGACACTTGTCTTAAACACACACACATCCGAGATTCTCAGGAGATGGAATTTGAAGCAGGGAATCAAAAGACAAATTAAGCAAGCAAGACAGTCCTGGAGGATAGGACAACAAAGGACCATCAGCTGTGGTGGATGAAACAGAATCTCAGTGTTCAAGGGCATAGAAAAGAATTGAGATCTTCGGGGCAAACAGGAGATATTAGCCTGTTCCTTTGTGCTCTGTTTGGGAGCTTGCAATACGGCATTTGGGCAGGGAAGGAGGATAGGACAAAGTGGACCTTGATCTGATCAAGCAAAGGGCATTCTTAACTGCTTAATATATAACGCTCTAAGGCAGGACATCCTGTCCCCAGAGTTTCAGAATAATGGGCCTAGTTTCCACACAGAGCTCTAAAGTATTGCAGGACTCATTGTTCTTTTCTTTTCTTTCCTTCCCTGCCGTTCTCCTTCTTGTCTAGATTATACTCTCAGGGATGACTCAGCTGGGTGCCATAGCAGCTGTAGCTGCCAGTCTGGTTGCAGCTGCTCTTTTTTCTGCAATACACAAGATCGAAGAAGGGCACATTGGTGTTTATTACAGGTACGTGCAGGCGCTTAGAGGGAGCTCCACTTTCTGCAGATGTGTGTATGTCAGTTTATACCGCTCTCCAGATTATGGTTTCTAGCATCAGAAAGTGGGGGAAGCCCTTAAACACTCAAAATAGTTCCCTCTTCCATACAGCTTCGATTTGTTTCCTGTTTAGCACTATTGCCATGGTGAATGAATCAAATGGCTCCTAGGAAGAGTCACTGCCAGTCAGTGTAGACAATACTAAGCTAGATGGGCAATAGTCTGATGTGGTATAACTTGTACTATATAAGGCAACTGCCTTTATTCCTTGTTCCTAGTTCTTGCCCTGCAAAACAGAACTGGAAACCCACTTCAAACAATGGTTTCTCTTTGGTAAGCACTGACCATACCCTGCCAATTTAATCATTACAGACTACAGGTTATTAATTTTTATTCCCTTTAGAATATATGGAGGCTGCTTGCCAGGGAATGTCAAGCCCTCCCAAGGTAACTTCCAACACATACAAATGCACATTATCAAATAAAAAGAAGCATAATAAAATATAAATGATTAAAAAACCAAGAACCAACGGTAATACACATTCAGCCTAGTACGGTAAGTTAAAGAATTATAAACTAAAGTAGCCCCATCTATACAGCAGCCCAGTGAATCTCACATTCAGGAAGAGAGGCAAACACAAAAAATGTCTCTTGAGGAAGAAATGATTTTGAAAGAGGATCCGTGTGCAGGAGAGGTGGCAGTGTTCAAGCCTGCGTATTTCTCTTAAGAGCAAAGAGTGCTATAGAACTGCAAATCTGTCTCTGTTTATTCTATGTCTGCTTCTGCCAGTTTTTGTCTGTACTGATAAACTACTATACTTCCCCTTTTTGTGAGTAAGCACCAACTTCCCCCCCCAGCAATAAAATCTCTATATCTGGATGTACTGAGTGTACCAAAATAAGTTCTACTCGGTGTATACTCATTGAAATTAATCGGCCTAAGTGAGTCGTGCCCATTAATTTCAGTGTGTCTGCTCACAAGTATGGCTAACATTGGATACAATCCTATGAATCCTCAGATTCTGAGAATGTGTATGTTGTACGGTAAAGTTCATTTTGAACCCAAGTTGCCAAGACTCTAGGATGTGACAGTCAACCAATTCTCCAATTCACTCCAATGGAGGAGGCTGTCTTGCAGCATCATTAATTATTTTTTTAAAAACTTGTATGCTGCCTTTCAGCATAAATATTCTCAGGGCAGCTTGCATCAGTTAAACAGAACAAGAAAATGTACAACAAGCATAATAATTAAAAGAGTAGATGATATTAACAGTAAGAGAATAAAGCCTATGGCATAGTCAGTGCCAGGAAAACCTCTTAAGAAGAGTCTTCCTTATGCAGGGTGCCACAACTCACCTCTAGCCAGGAGCGTCCAGAGGGACCTGAAGTGGCAATCTCGCTGTAAAGGCAGGCCAATGTGGAGTTAGGTGCTCCACCTAGGGCTTTCAAAGGACTCACCAGCACTTTGAATCATGCTTGGAAATGAACCCTGTGAAGATGTTTAAGATATGTTCCCACTGACTGTTCTTGGTGCTCATTGGCGGTGACAGTGAGTCCTGCTTCGTCCATTTGCAGGTGCAGTTTGGATTCAAACCATGCCTGTAAATGGACATTTCCCCTCTGAAACAAATCCCAGCTGCACCCTCAAAGGCACTTGCAGTCGGCACCGATCAGCGATCTCCACTTGCCAGCGAACAATTGGATGCACCCTTCAGGCTCCCAAATCTTTTTTTTTTTCCTCAGATGCATTTTCACCTGCCACACACCTGACATCACATGTGCAGAAAGAGAATATGTTTTAGGGGAAACTGCCTCTCAGGCCAAACTAAGACCCCTGCTAGGCCTGTTCTAAAACTCCCATTATTCTGCACCAAGGATCACAGCACTGCCTGATATAAATGCACACATTTCTCTCTTTGTTTTTAACAGGGGAGGAGCCCTGCTGACATCCACCAGTGGCCCTGGCTTCCACCTAATGCTCCCTTTCATAACCTCCTATAAATCAGTACAGGTACTTTTCATTTTTATGATCTCCTTACAGGAATGTGGCACATAGAGTTCTTATTAGTTGCACCCAAGTAGTCTGGGATGCTGTATTAGTCTTTTTTCCTAATGGCAAGTTCAAATTCTGAGCCT
Organism: Podarcis gaigeae; assembly: GCF_964106915.1. Classification (NCBI taxonomy): domain Eukaryota; kingdom Metazoa; phylum Chordata; class Lepidosauria; order Squamata; family Lacertidae; genus Podarcis; species Podarcis gaigeae. The sequence goes on from NC_139692.1 coordinate 10,122,107, forward strand.
GGAAAAGTGTCATAAATTGTTATTGTTATTGGAATGTAGCCTGCTGTGTAAAATCAACCCTGTTACTCTGGTCATCACTGGCATATATTTCCTGAATGAAGGGACACAGGTGGCGCTGGGGTCTAAACCACTGAGCCTCTTGGGCTTGACAATCAAAAGATTGGTGGTTCTAATCCCCATGATAGAGGGAGCTCCCATTGCTCTGTCCCAGCTTCTGCCAACCTAGCAGTTCGAAATCACACCAGCCCAAGTAGATAAATAGGTACCACTCTGGTTTCTGTCACGATATTCTGTTGCGCCAGAAGCGGTTTAGTCGTGCTGGCCACATGACCCAGAAGGCTGTCTGTGGACAAACACCGGCTCCCTCGGCCTGAAAGCAAGATGAGACTACAACCCCATAATCGCCTTTGACTGGACTTAACCATCCAGGGGTCCTTTACCTTTTTCTTTTCTTTTTTTTAACCTTTATTTCTCCTGAATGTTGCCCCGGTGGGAATGTGGTCGTACGCCATTGTAAGCGATCCAGTTCATTAGAAAACCTTTTGCTTTCTTTCTCCCTCTCTCTAGACAACATTGCAAACAGATGAAGTAAAAAATGTTCCATGTGGCACAAGGTGAGTTGTAGCCCCAGAATTTTAATTTGGTGCCTTTATGTCCTTCTCAAGCTCACAGGTTGAGGCTGCTTCCCATATATGCCATTTTGGACCTTCTTCGACTTCTGTGATGCCTCTGTGCAGTGGCACTGAAAAGCGGCTCTCCTGAGACAGTAAATGGAAGCACCTTGCCCCAAATTGCCTTATTATGCTATATCCTGAAATGTAGGCTGGGCGAAGTGTGTTCTTAAAGCAGGCTTAGCTGAGTGTTTAGAATCAAAAAGTAGAAACGGACAGTCCAAACCTCTAAAACAAGATATCGCACATCAGAAGTCGAGCTTTCCCTATTGAGAAAAGCAAATCATGTGGTTTGGGTAAATAGATCCACATTCATTAATTGGCCTTGTTTGCTTATATTGTCATTGCCGTAGACGTGAGGGAAGTACAAATAGCTGTGCCGGCTCCTGTTTGGACAGCCTACTCACCCCTTTCTTCCCCAGATGCCTTTAACCTTCTGTTTGCATTCATAAGGGCTAGAAACATAGGTTATGGGGAGTTGCTTTGGTTTTTCAAAAGGAAGCTCAGATTTTTGGGATCCCGCAGCAGATAGCAAATTCTCTGTATGTACAGTGCAATTTCTGAAGTATAGGGTTGTATTCAACTAAGTTCTTGGGAGCGGAAGGACTTCTCTGAGAAAAATGGAACTTCCCCAAAACTGCTCCAGAAGGTTGGGGAATCCCTAGACCAGATTTGGGGGAAGCAGTTGTGGAAATTGTTTCCGCTCACGCAGGATTCAACCCATGTTGGTTTGCCTGCACTTAAAACTTCTTTTAAGGATGCTTGTGCAATGCATTACAGAAAATCCTTCAAGAAATGTGATTGTATGACATCTCTAGGCAATTAAGCGCCTGATGGCGCCATGTTTTCCATGCAAATTAGTTTTATTCCTTTTGAATGGGATGACCTTATTGAGCTTTACTTCTCAGAAGAAGCTGTGAAGCTCTCTCTACCTGCCACTAGATGGCATTTTCTCCTTCACTTACGTCAAAACCTTCCGTCTACAGCATTTGGTGTTTGGGGTGAATGCTCCTTGGGTGGTGGCCTGAACTAGTTGGAATAGCCTGCAAAACAGAAACCGTGCTTGCGAAAACCAAATGAAAGTCAGTTAATTCTGTTCTGAAAACTGAAGTAACCTATTACTGAGAATATTTTTTTAGTCTCAAAGCTGAATACTCAGATGGCTCAAACAGATAGTTTGGCTATAAATTTAACCATAGATCTACACAATTATCTCTTTATTGTCATAGTCTGTTGGGAGGAACTCAAGTGACCTAAAGCGTGGGCAACTCATTACACCAGGGCCAGACAACATGGTACCCTCCTGTCCCAACCAACACAGCCAGGTCAGGGAAAATGCTGGGTGTGTGCTTAAAGAGCAAGCACTCATGCAGTTATATTTTTTGTATTCTTTGTTCATGCTCTGCATTGCCACAAAAGGACTTGACCCCTTAAATAGCTAACAATTCACTTTAAAATAAGCAATAAACCTTTAACCACAATTTCACACAGCGTGTAGTTAACCTATGGAATTTGCACCCTCAAGGTTGGTCGCCAACTTGGATGGATTTAAAAGAGGATGAGACAAATTTGGGGAGGCAGATGCTATCAACGGCTACTAGTCATGGTGACCATGTTCTAAATCCACTGAATATCACTTGCTGGGTATAAAAACTGAGTATCAAAAGTGCATACTTAAGCCCTGCTTCTGGGCTTCCCATAGACATCTGATTGGTCATGGCAAGAAAAGAATTAGATGGGCTCTTTTGACGTTCTCCAGATCAAGCCAGTTGTCCCATCTAGTTCAGAATCCTGTTTCCTGCTACAGTGATGAACCAAATGCCGGTGGGAAACCCACAAGCAGTGCATGAAAGCAATGATTGGCTCTGTTTTTGCTCTCCACCAGCTGGTATTTAGAGACATGCTGCCTCTGAAGCAAGAGGTTGCATAGAGCTGCCATGAGTAGTAACAATGTCTCTGGGCAGTGGAAGCCAGCAGAGATGGAGCCTGGTGGGCCTCTCACGGGACAGCTTCCCACATCTATACAATTCTTTATCCCATAGATCAGTGTTTTTCAAACTTGGGTCCCCAGCTATTGTTGGACTACAACTCCCAGCATCCCTAGCTAGCAGGACCAGTGGTCAGGGATGATGGGAGCTGCAGTCCAAGAACAGTTGGGGCCCCAAGTTTGAGAAATGCTGCCATAGGTCCTGCATACGTGCTAGAACTAGATAAGAAATCCTCCCTGTTTCGATTTTGCTCTTTTTTTACAGTTTGTTGGTTAGGCACTGGGTACATTCTGTCTTCATCCCTAGGGTGTGTTGTCAAAACACTCACCTCTCTTCTCACTTTCTTTCTGCAGTGGAGGAGTGATGATCTATTTTGACCGAATTGAGGTTGTGAACTTCCTAATCCAAAGTGCCGGTGAGTTTATTTAGCTCTGCTTACTTGTGCTTCCTTTTCCGGGCTGTGGCGTGGAGGAGTGTGCAAGAGTTTGGGGGCTGGATTTGCCACACAGAATGTTCACACCCGTTCCAGTAGTAATATAGTTTTATTTACTTTGAAGATTTACGCCCCACTTTTCAATCAAATGAGTTTCAAGGCGGCTTGCGACAAACAGGTAATGATAACCATAAAAAAACCAACAACTTTTGAACATACTCTCTTGCACACATATTGCAGTCATGCACCACGCAGCAGCAACTCTTACTCCTCCGACAGATAGATGGGGCCAGAGCCTCCTTCCCTTCAGTTCTGCAATACCAACGCAGCAGACAGCAAGGAACATAAGTAGCTGCCTTATGCTGGGTCCAGCGCTTTGCTCCATTTAGCACAGTATTGTCTACACTGGCAGGCAGTGGTCCTCCAGGGTTTCAGGCAAGACAATTCCCACCACACTTGATCTTAGCCAAAAGGCCGAGAAGGGCCAGAATATATTTTTCTTCTCACCAATCCTGGTGAGGCATAGTGTATTTGAGCCCTGATAAAGTGCAGCAGACCCATAAGCTTTGTAGGAAGAACTGGAGTGAGATTGGCTCTGCTTGGGTCATATTGGGAGTCATCAGACCTGCAGTCTCCATTGCCTGGCCTGAAATGCCTCCAGGTCTACTCACAGTCAATAGTGCCCACCCCCAACGTTAAACAGAGACTACAGGGTGCTGTCTCCTGTTGTTGCAACCTGCTACTGTTGTTCAGCGTGAGGGCTGATCTGAGCTAACAGCACCCTTTTCTCTTCTCACCAGTATATGACATAGTGAAGAACTTCACTGCAGATTATGACAAAGCTCTCATCTTCAACAAGATCCACCATGAGCTCAACCAGTTCTGCAGTGTCCACACTCTCCAGGAAGTTTACATTGAATTATTTGGTGAGTGCCTTGATCACTAAAATGGAGGTGGTACCACTGATGTGACCCACTTGTTAGCATCTTTTTAAGGGTTGTTGTTGTTTTTTAATGCGTTCTAGGCTGTGCGTGTCCAAGTGAATGGAGTTAGCTCAGTCTGTAGAGCATGAGATTCTTATTCTCAGGGTCATGTGTTGCAGCCCCACGTTGGGCAAAAGATTCCTGCATTGCAGGGGATTGGACTAGATGATCCTAGTTATCCCTTCCAACTCTACAATTCTATAATTCCATGAATGAAAAGCTGCTCCACTTCAGAGGCATGTGGTACTCTGTCCAACATGACTAATTCACACACCACACTCAATTATCCTTTAAAATTGTCTAATTATTTGGTTCATTATCTTACCAGATCAGATTGATGAAAACCTGAAACTGGCTCTCCAGCAAGACCTGACATCCATGGCACCAGGACTCATCATACAGGTAACCAAGAATATTAGGGGTGGGGGTGGAGTTCTGGTCCAGTACCAGACAGGGGATTGAAGAGCTGCAAGCTAGACTTAACATTGTCCCACTTTGCTCATCAAACTTGCTGATGCTCCTGGATAGATCTTAACATCAAGCAAGCAGAAGAGCGGAATTAATTTTTCTTTTTGTGCTGGCTTTTTGTTAGCAGAGCCTGGACGGGCAGCAGATAATTTGAATCTTTTAGAAGTCTGTGCAAAGAATTTGGTGCCATACAGCACCCACCCAAATAGAAGGGCCACCCCAATTTGGGGGGATCCATGCTGGGGGCTCTTCTGCCAACTCATTGCTAGACTCTCCTGCACTACTTTAGACTGCATCAGTTGCATGCTAACAGAATGAGAGTGGAGTCTGCTTCCTCCCATTGCAGATTGTATTGAGTTGTAACATAGGGAGTCTTTCCTTGATTAGGCAGCATCTCGTGCTCCAGATGGATATATGATAAGGTCGCTATTGACTGAGTTGAGCACATGCTGCTCAGCAGCCTCCTTCCCTCATCATTCTCCCTTTTTATTTCTCCAGGCAGTCCGAGTCACAAAGCCAAACATCCCAGAGACAATTCGGAGGAATTACGAACTCATGTAAGTAGCAGGTATTCTCTCCTTCGCTTTCAGTACAGTTGTGATGATGTGTAGGTTAGGGCTAGGTTCTCATACTCAAACAAACCATGTTTTGGTTAAACAAACCATGGCGAAATGCAAACCCAGGCACTGCACCTTGGTAACCTATGCAGTTCGTTGTAACCTGGTGTGATGGTGGCCACCAACTCACATAGTTTTAAAAGCGGATTGAACCAATTTCTGTAGGATAAGTCAGTACAAGTCATGATGACTGTATGCTACTTCTGTGCCCAGTAAGATCAACAGAAGATGGCTACCACGTTCATGTCCTGCTTGTGAGCTTCCCAGGAGCATATTTTTCTGCTCCTGAGGGACACACACTGTTAACTTTTTGTACATTGTGTGGCTGCCCTTGTGGATAAGCAGTTGTTCGCCTCTCATAGCCAAGATAGTTCAGTATTGCATGCTTATTGTCAGAGCATTCTTCAGCTACAGAGTCTTCTCTCTCTGGACCACTCATTGTTATCTCACCAGCGCTCCCCAGGCTCTGAGCCTTCTTCCCTCCCACCATTCCTCTGCATCCAACAGGTGGGCAGGCAGGGCCATAGGCAGAAGTGGGCAGAACAATGCATGTCCCAGTATAGTAGGCTCTAGCATCCATCCAAGCTAGCAAAAGGCATTATCAGAGTTCAAGGACACATTCCAGCTGGGCAAAAACAGACAAAGAGGTTGCAAAGCATGGCCAGATAGGGAGGCCTGAGGTTCCCCACTCCAGTTCTAATCAGGCTGCTTCCAGGAGCACCTGCTGTTTCTGCCAGTGTTTTACTTATTCGCCCGTCTTGGTCCCTCTAGGGAGAGCGAGAAGACAAAGCTGTTGATTGCAGCTCAGAAGCAGAAGGTGGTGGAGAAGGAAGCTGAGACGGAGCGCAAGAAGGCTCTTATTGGTTTGTGTGGATATTTATTTAGAGAACAGCACATGGAGTTGCATAGCACATAGGAAGAGACTTCATCCCTATGGGGATGTGAGGCAGGCGTAGCCGATTCATCAAGAGGTTGGTGGGAGATGAGGTGATGACAAAAGGCTGTGTGTGCAGCATCTAATTTGTGCACAAGGAGATTCTTGATTGCTGCCCCTCTTGGTTTCTAGACCAGGCCTGCACACATCTTATCAAGGCAAAAAGTGAGAGAGTTTGGATTGAGAAAACTGTCCTATTGGTGAGATAATCACAGTTGTTCATGGACAAGTGGTAATGTGCCACGAGCTAGTCTTAATCAAAGAGGGAAGCATATTCCAAAAGAGAAGAGAAGGTTTTTGTTACCTTGTTGCTTCTGCAGGGATGGCAGGAGGGGCAAGTCAGTGTTTTGAAGTAGATGAGTTGAGCTTGCCAGGTGTCTTGCTGTTCCAGGAACTACCGTATTTTTCGCTCTATAACACGCACGTAGTTTTTAGAGAAAGAAAATCCGTAGGCATGCCACCCGTAGGCATTCCCTCCATAACACGCACAGACATTTTCCCTTACTTTCTAGGAGGAAAAAAGTGAGTGTTATGGTGCAAAAAATACGGTAATTAGCCATGTTGACCATCAGAGTTGGTTCCCATAATCATTGGCCTATATTTCCTAATACAGAGGCAGAAAAAATAGCCCAGGTGGCTGAAATAACATACGGGCAGAAGGTGATGGAAAAAGAAACTGAGAAGCGAATCTCTGAGATTGAAGGTAAGCAGCTATGGAAAAGATTTTCCATCTGACCAAAGATGTCAGAGCACAAATAGGCTTAGCTAAGGGCCTGGTAGATCCCTCCTTTCTCGCAGATGAATATTTTAAGGTCCAATAAAGAGGTAGTTGGCCACTTTGCATCTAAGAACATCAGCCTTCCCCAACCTACTGCCCTCCACATTTTTTAACATCAGCTCCAGTCATACCTGCATTGACTATGTTGACTAGGACTGGTGGGCATTGCAGTTTGAAACCTCTAGAGGGCACAAGGTAAGGAGAAGACGGACCACAGGATACTTGACAAAAGACACGCAGGGACTAGAAGTGTGGGTTATTTATTTTGCCATTCTCTTGTCCTGCCCTTCCTCCCAATGGGAGCATAGAGCAGTTGACAATGCAATATTGCATACAAAGCTGTGAACAGCAGTAACCATTTGTTAAAACCTCACATCCAAGCCAGATGGTAAAACAAAATATAAACATCAATAGTAGACGTGACAGTAGCAAAATCATAAAAAAGTCACATTCCAAAGGCCTGGGCAAATAGAAAGCATCTTAGGTAAGGTAAAGGTACCCCTGCCCGTACGGGCCAGTCGTGTCCGACTCTAGGGTTGCGTGCTCATCTCGCTCTAGAGGCCGTGAGCCGGCGCCGTCCGCAGACACTTCCGGGTCACGTGGCCAGTGTGACGAAGCTGCAGCTGGCGAGCCAGCACCAGCGCAGCACACGGAAACACCGTTTACCTTCCCGCTATAAAGCGGTACCTATTTATCTACTTGCACTTAAGGGTGCTTTCGAACTGCTAGGTGGGCAGGAGCTGGGACTGAAAGACGGGAGCTCACCCTGCCGTGGGGATTCGAACCGCTGACCATGCGATCGGCAAGCCCTAGGCGCTGAGGTTTTACCCACAGCGCCACCCGCGTCCCTATAGAAAGCATCTTACCTTGATCCTATTTATAGAGGACAGCCAAATGCCCTTTGGGAGGGAACTCCATAATCGAGTAGCCACAACTGAAAGTGCCCTCTCTCATGTTGCCAGCTGCTGAGCAGAAGCTGGAAGAACAAGTGGGGCATCTCTGGCAGGTCTATAGAGCTGAATAGTCCAGTTCTGAAGATGGCAGTCCATTATGTACCTGGGTCCCAAGTCGTTCAGTGTTTTATGTCGCCAGGTTGCAGCTGATTCAAGGACTATTTCAGGTGTGGGGAACATCCCCCCCCCCCCGATGTTTCTGAACAGCAGCTCCCATCAGCCCCAGCGTGTCCAAAGGCCAGGGAGGATGAGAGTTGCAGCTCAGCAACATCTGGAGGGCCCAAAGTTCCCCACACCTGAAATAGTCCTTGTGGTTGAGAAACATCTTTGGAGCAGCACCATCGAGTGAATTGCTTTTAATCCCCGTTCTGCCTCCACTGATTGCATACCTCCACACTTCCCTGTTTCCAGCCATGTGTTTCTTTGCACGTGAGGTTGTTTAGTTTCCTCAGCCAGGATTCTGTAAGCCAGAAGAAATCTGCCAAACGTTTCAGCTCCCCTGGTATTTGTGTTTGTTTGTGTTTCTGTAGAATTTGCAACTCTCCTTCCACAGTTCAACATGTCAGCCCTGGATACCTTTGTCCTCTGCACATAGAACTGATGCACTGTAGCAGAGCATGTGCTATGCATGCCACAGTTCGGTTCTTGGAGCGCATGAAGCTGCCCTGTGCTGAGTCAGACCAACAGTCTGTTCTGGCCTTGCATTTTCACAAGACGGCGCTCCCCAGAGTTTCAGACAGGGGCCTTTCCCAGCCCAAAGCCAGGGATTCAACCTGGGACCGTTTGCCACTGAGCTACAGCCCATGCCCTCAGCCAAAGAGCTGCTGCCAGTTGATTACAACTGCAGGCATGTGATGTGGAAGGATTTCCCCTCCTCTCTGTCATTCCTATTGTCGGGCAGATTCCTGGACCTGGGAAAGGCTGTGGCGGCTGCCTCTGAGCAGCATGTCCCTCAATCCTGTTAGGTTCATTAAAGGCCCTGTCAAGCTTTGCAGCATCTCGCTGAGGAGCCAATTAGTGGTTTACAGATCAGCAGTCTCTCATTAGGCAGTCCCCAGCAGAGCGCTGGTGGTTTTCTTTCTCATCAAGGCACGTTGCCAGGTGCCAGGCCCTCGATGCAGCCCCCTAGGAGTCGGGAGGCCCAGCCGAACCCTCGGCAGAGAATGTTTGGCTTTGTCCCAAGCCGTTCCAGCTGCTCTGACAAGTTGATTGCTGTGTGCTCTTTGAATCTCAGGCACTCTCAGCTGTTGGAGTTGGTTGCAGCTGCCCTCTTGGTATGTGAGCAGAAATGACCAGCTAATGGATTGATGTGTTTTGAAACAACACGATCACAGACTCCAGGGGAAAAGTGACAGGCTCCCCCCCCACACACACACTTTTTATCTTTTTCGTTTTTTCAAAAGCAGTTTTGCAAGAGTTGCTTTTAAAATTGTGGGCTTTCTGCGCTTAAAGAGTTTTCCGAACAAGGTTTTACACCTCGTTGATCAACTGCCGGAGTTTGTGGCTGGGTCTCTAGAATTTCATGCAGCAGGTTGAAACTTCTTTGGTTTGTTTCTTCCTGAAAATCACAAAGGAGGGAGCAGGAGGGAAATGGAGGACGCCATAGATTGGAAAGGGCAGAACTGGTATAATGCCACTCAACACTCTGGCAAACGGGTGGTTACTCATAGCTTGTGTAATTTTCATTTAACTGCACTGAGTGGGGCTGAATGATCTTGAATGCACCAAGTTAGAGGAGGCTGATCTAAAGTCTCTCAGTTGTGTCTTTTTTGTTTTCATAGTATTGAGTTGCTTGTTCACTACTTAAAGACCACAGCAATTAAGTGGTATATAAATTGTTGAAACAACAACAACACCACTTGTAAATAAGCCCACAAAAATTGCTAGCCTGCCCACCCCCCAAAAAAATACTAGCCTATTGTGGTCTGGCAGAGGATAACTGCCTCTTCTGTAGCAGTCAGTTACATCTCTATATTGGAGTTCTCCATCCCTCCTTCTCTGTTCCTCTCACTTGCCTGCATGGAATTCTCTGAACCATCTTGTGTGCCATTTCTTCTTGCCCGTTTCTACCAGACAAATCCTAGCCTTCATGTTTTACAGAGAGAAGTGTTAATTTTCATCAGTCGTTACTATTAAGGGATGGGGAACCTGTGGCCTTCCAGGTGTTGTTGGGCTCTTTAACTTCCATTGCTCCTGACCTTTGGTCATGCTGGCTGGGGCTGGTGGGAGTTGTAGCCCAACACCCCCTGAGGGCACCAGCTTCCTCATCCCTGTATTAAAACAGCCTGACTCGCTAGCGTCAGAGCCACCGCAAAAAAAGAGGTAGTTTTTGGCAAAACTTATGGGAGCAATAAGGAAACAAGAGGGAGGAAAAACTTCAGAAAAGATGGGGGAAATTCGTTGGCTATCTGAAATGTTATTGTACACATATAGGTTCACTAGCAGGTTTAACTTAAACCAAAAGTTAAAATTAATTTTAAAAGCTAACTGGGGAGTAATTATTAATTGGAGTAATGAAGGAGATGCAGTGTTATAAATTTAAAAAATATAAGAAACCGCAAAAGGAGTGGGGAGTCTAATAATAATAATAATAATAATATTAATAATAATAATAATAATAATAATAATAATAATAATAATAATAATTATTATTATTATTTATTATTTTTACCACACCCATCTGGCTAGGTTTCCCATTATATAATAATAATAATAATAATAATAATAATAATAATAATAATAATAGTGGCTGCAAGTGAAATTCTGTTCTCTGCTTCCTTCCCTTCATGTTCCCTTCTAACTATTGCCAGCCAATATCCTAGGATCCCAGTCATTTCCCTATTTCTGCTCTGGTTCAATCCAAAATTGTGCTGGGGCTGCAGGGGGCGGAGTTTGGACTTTGGTAAAGCATTGATTACAACCGTGAAAACTTGTGCCGTGTTTTGAAGGTGGAAATGGGTAAGTAAGGGGCTTTCCAGGGACTTGTACAGCTTCCCTATACTTCTAAATCTCCCCTTCCTCTTTCTGCAGATGCTGCATTCCTTGCTAGAGAGAAGGCGAGGGCAGATGCTGAATGTTATACTGCTTTGAAGATGGCAGAAGCCAACAAGGTTAGCTGTTCTTCCACACAGCTGGCATCCTCAGCTTGGGGTTGCAGGTTCCCAATGGCTCATACTCCTGCAGGGAAACAAACATGGTGCTGTCATGGTGCTTTGGACTACAGCTGCAATCAATCCCAGCTAGCACTGCCAGTGGCCAGGGATGTTGGGAGCTTGCTCTAATAACATCCCAAAGACATCCCCATATTGGCTACAGCTTCTGCAGATGCAAAGGCTGTGTGATTATGATTTGACATGGGTTTGTGGTCTCTTGGGCCTAGTTCTTACTCAGATTGCAACTGAGCTAAGTAAAGACTGAAGTGCTTTAACACAGAGATGGGGAACCTGAGGTCCTCCAGATGCTGTTTGACCACAACGCCCATCATCTCTGACCATTGACCATGCTGGCTGAAATCTAGCAGCTTCCTGGAGGCCATAGCTTCCTCATCGCTGCTCTAAAATGTCATGCCCTCCCTGCATCTCACTTAGCGGCCCGACCATCGAGGCGCACACAGTTCCTTTTTTTGTATCATTTTTCCATTGTTTCCAATCTGTCGTCAGCCACCTTGGAGATAATTTGATCCATAGGCAGAACCTAGGTCTCCCAAGTTCACCTCCACTGTCGGAGGCAGTATGCCTCTGAATATCAGTTGCTGGAAACTGCAGGAGGGGGAAGAGTGATTTTGGCGCTCAGGTTCTGCTTGTCCCACTGGGGCATCTGGTTTGTGAGAACAGGATGCTGGACAAGATGGGCTATTGGCCTGATCCAGCAGGGCTCTTTTGACGCTCTTGAATTTTAAAGGATCTCTCTAACCCTGGGCTCTTGATGCACTTTCTCTTCTTGCAGCTAAAACTGACTCCAGAATACTTGCAGCTCATGAAGTACAAAGCAATTGCCACCAACAGCAAGATCTACTTTGGCAAAGATATTCCAAACATGTTCATGGACCACGCTGGGACTCCCACAAAGTCTTCAGAAGGACCCACAGAGGAGCAGAGAGATGAAAACTGGCTAGGAGCAGGGGAGGGTTTGTGAATCTTGAGTCTGGCCAACAGGGCAGCCTGATCTTTGAATGAATGGAACTGACGCCTAGCGCCTCTCCTCAATGTGATTTCTTTCTCTCTTCTGGGATGTCGGAGAAGAGCCAGGCAAAGCTGTGCTTTTTTTAAAAAAAAAAAAAAAAGGTGTTTGGGGGGAGGCAGGCTGGTTTGTTGGAAGCACATAATGGGACAGCTTCCTGGCTTATTTCTCAGCAGTCAGATTCACTGTCATGTTTGTGCTCGTGTGGATGGAGAAAGCAACACTAAGAGGCTGCAGCATTTTCCTGATGGACTCTGCAGCCAATCAGTTTCATTGCAATTAAAGAAGGGGAGTCTTTTCTTGCTAGAAACAGTTCTTTCCTCTGGCAGTTGTGCACATGTTACAAGTCAAGTCCAACAGGTGGGTGATAAGCATCTTACCCAGCAAATTCAGCAATCGGAAGGAGTTTCTCTCTCTCTCTCTCTCTCTCTCTCTCTCTCTCTCTCTCTCTTACTGGTCTTTGAGTGCTTGATGTAGCCCAGACTTGATAATATGCACACCAGCTAGATACCAACTACATGTCCTTCCTGGATTATTAGGATTCATGAGCATGCTGTCCAACCGTTGGATTTTACCTGTAGCATATATGTTGACCCCATTCCACCCTCAAATAAAGGTGCTATGTTTTGAATTAAAACACACAGAGACACTACAAATTCTAGATTTTGGCTTGTGTTGTGGAGCATTGAATATCAGCACACTAAAGGGGTGTCCAAATGGTGCTTATTTCAGGATGCATCCATACAGTACGTCTGAACCCCACAGTCCGCCATCCTCTCCTGATGTGCTGATACGGACAATCACAGGGCCAGTGTTGGGTGGAATGCAGGCTTTGCCCCCACAGTAATGGTCTGTCTAAGTGCAGCGCTCGCAGGGGAATAAGTTACCTTTTCCAGGAATGTTACTTCTGCACGAGAGAGCATTGGTCAGCCAGGTGGTCACCCTGCATTCGCAAATTGACCCTGGCTTGCATCCCTCTTTCTAGACCATGCATGCAAAACTGGTCATCCATCAAGCCAAGCTCACCAGCCATGTAATCATGGCCTGCTAGATGTTTTACACACACACACACCAAGTTCCAACTAATTTACTAAGACCCTAGCAGGCCACCGTACATGGCCTGTGTTTCAGCTTGGCAAATCTCTAGTTGCACACCTGTGTTCTAGATTGTAAACCAGCAGTCAGATTCTCTGTTTCCCTCAGCTTCATGGGTGCAACTGTGCTAGTACAAATATTTCAGTGTCTTCCTAGAGGAAGGCTCATAGCAAAGGTTTCCAGCGGTGAATAGCATTACTTTGTACTCGTTCTGACCTCATTTTTAGCTCTTGCAGGGTTGCTTTTTGAAGTGATCCTTTGAGTGATGCTTTGGGGGAATTATTTTCGAATTGGCATCAATGCAGTTGTGGATTTTTGTCCTGGGGACAGCCCTGTGAGCTGCCTTCAACTTACGTAGTTGCATCCAAGTTCTTCCATTAGCAGTAAACTCTTCTTCAGATGATGCCCTTGGTTAGACTGTAAATGTCAGACCACTTCCTCTAAATTACTCCCATTAGTGTTTGTTCTAGAAATGGTTTGTTCCAAAGCAGCTGGCAGGCTTTGATTTAGAGGTGGGCTTTGCTTTGTTTCCCTGATAACTGTGCTATCTTACATTAGTCTGTGCTATAAGTGTGTTCAGTATGAGGACTGTAATGGGGAAACTCTGACCCTCCAGAACTGTTGAATTCCCAGTTCCCATCAGCCCCAGACAGTGTGACCAGAGGTCAACATCTAGTATCCCGTTGTTGTGTTGGGATACTCGGTGACGTCTGTTTTTCAGAGATCATATTAAGCATATGCACCTTGTAGACCTTGGATTCTATCCAGTGCTATTTCTACTCATAGTGGGCCCACTGAAATTACCATAACAGAGATAGCTAACTTAGGCGATTTTAATAGGTGTTCTCTTGAGTAGGTGTTAGTTGGACACAGCTCCTTATTATCAGCCCTCAATACAATGCCAATGGGTATAGTCAGAGTAAGAAGACCTGGAAGCCTATTACATAACCTTGATTAGTTACACACAAAATTGGCTGTGTAGTCAAGGCCTTCATTCTTGCAGTGTGTGAAACTTCTCTTTGACATGACAGATAAGTGGATTTTGGAGTTGTTGGTTTGTTACCAGGCCTGCCCAGTGACACCCTTGTCGACAGGTTCCTGGCTTTCAAAATACTCATTGTGTCTTATGGCTTGCAGCTCTGTGTTTTAAACATGGCATGGCCTCTTTCATAAATGGGGCTGAGATGCAAAGAAACACCTAGCTCTGGTCTCCAAAGTACTTATCGCTCCTCTATTTTTGCTTCCAACCATAGTCCCATTCTTCCATACCAGGTTAGTACAGAGCAACAGCTACATAAGGCATCATCTTGCTAAACTCTCCTCTATATCTGCCCCATAGTTGGGCGGGACATCACAATTATCCAGCTTCTGCTTCAAAACTTGTTTTGTTATGCATAGCAAGGGACAACCACAAAAGCTTTCTGCTTTGCTTCTTGCTATCTCTCTAGTTCTGATTCTGCAAATGCCCTGGAATAATTTTTGAATGAGGTGTTACAGATTTCTGGGACTAGGGCTGATGTGAATGCGCTTTTTAAAATTAGTGTGGTTGCCACAATTCCTGGCTTAATGGGATGCTTACCATAGGTCTGTCTAAAAGGGTGGTTTGGACAGTCTGATAGACTATACTGTGGTGTGCTGTGCTCTTGCAAGATGACTTTAGAAGTGAACAGCAACCACAGGCTACTTCTTCCTTTTGCTTCCTTAACTTGTCCTTTCAATATGCAAGTAGGACAGCATCCTGAAACTGCATTTTTGTAAAATGGGAACAATAAGTTGTGAGTGCAGTCCCCAAATGGGCTTAGAGAGTCCCAGACACTTAGCCAGATGTGCCTTAGATTTCTTTCTGATGGTTCCCACATTACAAACCACAGGTCTCCTTGGCTTCCCTCACCCCACTGCTTTCTTGTATGCATCTTCCACGTGCAAAATAGAGGTCTCTCCCCCCCCCCCCCCCAGTTCCTCTTGGAGTGAAAGGAGATCCAGATTATTGATGCTCCCAAGGTGTGTGTGTGGTCCACTCAAGATGAAAGGTACAGTCCTTGGGAACCTCTTTTAGTGTAACATTACAAACCTTTCTGATGGTGATGTATATTCAACACCTAACTTTGAAAACAGAAAAAGCTGTACTGTACTCTGTCCTCTGGTAACTCATATTAGGCTTAGTTTCCATTGAGGTAGTAGAACCTGCATTGGGGCTTCATGTTGTAGGTCTGGCTCATATGATTGCTACTCCATATAAAAACAAATCCTTCCGTGCCCACCTAGCATGTCTAGGGGGATGTGAAGTTGACATTCTTTTCCTTGACATGCTATTCTTCTAAGTGCAGGTTTAAATTTTAATGGAGGAGCAAGCATGTGATCCCTCACCTACAGTCTCAAGTGGTACATTCCAGGCAAACATTGACCACGTCTGTGAAACTTTGGCCATTGTTACCCAGCCCTGTTTTGAACTTTAGTGGGTTTGTGCTGAGTATCGCAGGCGCTAAGGGAGAAGCTGACCTATGTGATATGCAAGTATTTCTTAAGCAAATACTTGAAAGATTGTGGTGTTCTGTTTAGCAAGCCCCACATGTCCATTAGAGCAGTGTTTCCCAACCTTGTGCCTCCAGATGTTTTTGGCCTACAACTCCCATCATCCCTGACCACTGGTCTTGCTAGCTAGGGATGATGGGAGTTGTAGGCCAAAAACATCTGGAGGCACAAGGTTGGGAAACACTGCATTAGAGGACCACATACTAAGGCACAGTATTGGGGATTGAAAACTACATTATCTTGAGTTCATGCTGCTTGCTTGGGACAGGAAAGCTGTTCTGTTGGAATCACTGAAAATTACAGCAGTGATTTGAAAATTGTAGCGTCTTTTAATGTCCATAAGGTGATTTTACCAACCACTGGACACCTTAATAAATAACTTGATGTATGTCCGTCCATGCTTCTTGTAACATGAGAAACAAGAAATTGAGTCTGATTGTCATATGAACTTGCAGTGTATGTCTTGATTCCCTTTCCCTCAAAGCACGTTTCTTTCTCACACTTAACCTGAGCATCAGGAGGTACTGATTAACTTCTTAATATGTGAAGCAACCTTGATATCGGGGGGGGGGGGGTGTTGTTAATGTATCTGTGATTCATCCATGTTTTTTAAATATTAAACATGGATGGCAGAAGACAAACTTTCACAATGAAATTTGTTAGAAGGTACGAGAGAGAAGAAAGGGGGACCTTTGCTAATAAATAAACCTATTTCTGTCTAATGATTTGCTTTGCTGCCTTCTCTTTTTTCTCCCTGCACCCCAGCATGATCCACCAGCCAGGCAAAATGCATCATCTAGCCTCCAAGCTGAAGCTAGGAATTGTTTTTGTGGCACACACCTGAGCTGATAATGTCAAACCTATCTATTTTCCTTTTGCATCAGAGTACTAAGTGAGCATCCAAAATCCAGAATGAGTTAAGCTTAAACATCTGCTCCAGTCTTGTTTTTGGATTGGTTACTTTATTGCTGAACTTGAGTGGCTATTTGTCTATGACGTGAATATGCTAGAATCTACCTGATGCTACATGTCAGTTTCATCAGGAAGTTACTAAGGGATGGTTTCAAAAGCGCTAAAGTGGAATAGGTAGACACTGAAGTGTGTATGTAGCTCTTTTCACATCATCCTTGCAGTAAAATTCCTGTCTAGTATTGTGTCAGATGCTGGAATAGAAAAAGACATAATTCCCCCCCCCCCCCCCCCCGGCTTTCATACTATCACACTTCGCAGATAGTATTATGCATGTAAAAGAATGTAAAAATTAAGTGGGAAAATGTTTATATTAGACTTGTGGGATGCAAGTCCTGATTTTTTTTTAAATTTTTGGTCCTGCTGAAAGGGTGGGGGATATTTTCTTACACAAGCTTTTTTTAACTAGCAAAAACTAAATTCCAGCAAAGCCAAAGTGTATTATATGACTTCTTTTATATGACTCTGATGTAAAAAGATTGATTAGAATAACTAAGTCTTTTGATTCTTTTTATATATAGAGAGAAGTTCTCTAAAGAAAACTTAAAACCACTATTCAGTAAAGAGCAGCAAATATTAATGTGAATAAAGAATTAAGGTGTAAATTTCTCCAGATAAAACAATTATATTCTTTCCCACCTGTTAGGTACCGGAAATGCAATTTAACAATTTTTGTTGTTGTTTTAAGTGTGATCGCTGCTTCGTTAAAATGAGATAGATGCCTTTTCTGAAATGCTCTTTGGGCTCTTAGGAAATAACTTTTTTATAATTCCTTTTTGTATGTGCATTGAACAAAGTAACACTGAATATATTTTCCTCCTTTTTCCTGTGTGCAAGCTTTGCAAAGAGGATGTGAATTCTTAAAACAGATTTTCTTAATGAGGGGGAAATGGTGAATATCACTGTCTTGGCCATCATCCGTTCAAATATGCTGCTGTCGTTTCTGACTCTCTTGGAATGTTTTCAATAGCAATTGTGTATCAGATTAAAACCAGCCTGTACGTTTCAATATTGTAATGAATAAAATGTTCTTCACTTTTAAGATTAGTGTCAATGGAATGGGCAGATCCGTTGTGTGTGGAGGGGGATCAGTGCGCATTCTGCTGAGGTTTGAATTATTTATATAAGGGATATCGAAATATTTGCATAACTTAGGAGCTAGGCATTTTTCCCCATGTCTTCCATGAACACGGTCTTAACATTAAGTCTGTAAGTGATTGTGGAGGCCAATTCTGGATCCACACGTCCTTCCACAGTGGGGACATTGGTTTCTGGGCAGGAGTTGATCACAGTGATGGTTTGCCAAGTGTGCCTTCCTCTTAGCACGTTTCTCCCTTTTGTCCTGAGTTCGAGCGTCTTCAAAGTCCATGACACCTTTGGTAAAGGCTGTTCTCTAATTGGAGCTCTCACAAGACAGTGTTTCCCAATTGTTGGTGTTCATATTACATTTTTTTTTTAGATTTGCCTTGAGAGAATCTTTAAACCTCTTTTGTTGACCACCAACATTAGGCTTTCCATTTTTAAGTTTGGAATAGAGTAGTTGCTTTGGAAGATGATAATCTGGCACCCACACAACATGACCAGTCCAACGAAGTTGATGTTGAAGAATCATTGTTTGTTGATCTTTGCTTCTTCCAATTGCCTTCCCCCTTTCTTCCTGAGCTTGAGCGTCTTCAAAGTCCATGACACCTTTGGTAAAGGCTGTTCTTCAACTGGAACACTCACAGGCCAGTGTTTCCCAATTGTCAGTGTTTATCTGAGAGTCGTACAGTCGTACCTTGGTTGCCAAATGCCTTGGAACTCGTACGTTTCAGCTCCTGAACGATCGAAAACCAGAAGTGAGTGTTCCGGTTTTTAAATGATTTTCAGAAGCCGAACGTCCGGTGTGGCTTCTGCGGTTTCCAATTGGCTGCTGGTCGTCTTCTTACCAGTCCTGCTGTCCAAGACCAGCCATGAGCCTATATAGGTTTCTATAGAGGGCAATCTCTCTCTGACTTTTCAAAAGTTAGAAGGTTCTTGTAATCGTATATTACAATTACTAAGAGGTGGTATTAACTGGGATCACTTGTATCTTCTTCTTGGACCGGGTCCTCCTTTGGGCCACATAGGATCTCTGCATATTGTGCATACCTATAAATCTGCCACTGACACACACACACATACCCAAAGACAACCCCTTGAGGTTGGAGCCAGCTCATTAGCAATGGAACGAGGAGTGCCAACTGAGGGGAAATGGAGAGGGTGTTGGAATGGAGTATCCTGGTGAGGTTTCATGAAAAGAATAATTGAGAGGGGATGGAATGGAGTATCCTGGTGAGGATTCATGAAAAGAATAATGGAGAGGGGATGGAATGGAGTATCCTGGTGAGGTTTCATGAAAAGAATAATGGAGAGGGGATGGAATGGAGTATCCTGGTGAGGATTCATGAAAAGAATAATGGAGAGGGGATGGAATGGAGTATCCTGGTGAGGATTCATGAAAAGAATAATGGAGAGGGGGTGGAATGGAGTATCCTGGTGGGGTTTCATGAGAAGAAGAATGAAGAGGGGATGGAATGGAGTATCCTGGTGGGAGGGTTTCATCCCTGGACAGTGGTATTCCTACTAGCTGGTGCGATGCAGATTTTCACAACAGCCCTGTGAGGGGGTTCAGAAACAGCTGCCAGTGCGTGCACGGCGCTGCAGGTAACGAATTCCAAAGATTCCTTCCTTTGGAGTTCTGTTCTGGACTGATCCATGACGCCTCTGGAATTCCTGCTCGAAAAAACACCCCCTCCTCTTGGGAAGCATTCACTGCTGCGATCACAGCGCCAGCGGCGCCTCCCGCGCATGCGCTGAGAGAGAAAAGCTTCCCCTCCGCTTCCCTTCCCCCGCAGCGGCTTTTCCCTCCGCCGCCCTGAGCTGCGGGTCCCCGACCTCTCCAAAATGGCCGAGGGCCGAGCCCAGCCCGCAGGCCTGAGCCCGCCTCCTCCGAGCCCCACCTCCGACTCTCATTGGCCAGCCGAGCAGGGCTTGGAATGGCGATTGGCTGCCTACGAGACGGCTGCGTGTGTGGCGGAAGCCCGGCCCAAGATCCGCGGCGCGGCTGGGGAATGTGGAGAGCCGGGATGGCTGCCGGGGAAGGCCTGGGACCGGCGCTCAGGGCAGTCCAGGAGCGGGTGCAGCAGGCGGCGGCCAGCAGGCCCAAGGTGCGAGGCGGGAGGGCGGGGAGCGCGGCGGCGGCCGGCCGGGCGGTTCCTGCTCTGGAGGCGGCGGGTGGGAGAGACCTGGCGTGGCCTGCGGATCGCTGCTCGCTGCTGCTGTTATTAATAGCCTGTGTATCTTTTAACGTGAATAACTTATTACCGGATTTGCCCCCCCCCCTTTTTTAGGAGCATAGCCAGCTGCCTTATACCAAATCAGAATTTGGGTCCACCTAACCTAGTGTTTCCTGCACTGACTGGCAGCAGCAGGCCCCCTCCCTTGCGCAGGGCCTTTTCAGCAAAGGCATACATAGAGGGGGGACGCCTGGGGGTAGCACACAGGGAACGGGAAGGCATGCAGGGAGGTCGTGGATATCATGCACGATGAATGTTGATTGTGATCTAGAAAAAGAGGGGTGGTTGGCTTCATATTTTTCTGTTGCAACAGAGTTCCCTCCCCTCCTAGCAAGGAGGCAAGAGAGACCCAGAACCAAGAAGAAATATCTCTTTTAAGAGATAGGTTTTGGCGTGGAGAAGGAGGACAGTCCCTTCTACAAACAGTCAGAAATTACATCCCACCTAAGGTGGGGTTACTGTGGCTCAGGCAGGCCAAGGTGTGATATTCCTGAGGATTTAGCAAGTTTCTCATAGTTCCAGACACAGTTTACACAAAATATTAGCATTTGATAAGACAATCAGGATGCCTGTCAGTGCAGAACATCCCTCAATGCAGAGCATCTGGGCAAACAATGACAATTAATGCAAAGGAGGTTCATAGATATAGGAGAGGGATCCCTTCAGGAATTTCTTCTGATTGCTATCTGAGTTCTCAGGCAAGGAGGATTAAGGAGGCAGAGGAAATATTTAGGAGTCCCAAGATGACTTTTGGATTGCTGTCCTGTACTATTTTACACATGTGGTTTATATACCTATGTATGTATGTTTACCTTGTGCAATTATCAAAATTTATTCTATATTTGAGACAGTAGAATTACTACAACAATTATGTTCTCCATCAGGTGTCAGATTGATCCCCCTTGGAAGTGATGGTTGAACTCTTAAGCAAAAACACCTGCAAATGACACATCTGGTAGCCAAATCTGCTCTGGCAGTGTTACGTTAATGTCTGGCAATTTTATGCTGTGAATCATAGACTCACGCTGCAGGCTCATAGAAGAATTCCTTGCTTTTTGCCCTCTGTTGTTCCTTGTGAAGACCTTTGACCATAGACAGTGAATTGAATGGAATTGATTGACTGGCAGCAGCACTCCACATTCCTTGCCCCGCCTGGAGATGCTGGGGAATGAGCCCAGGGGCTTTGCAGGTGAAAAAGCTGCCCTGCCATTGAGCTGCTGTGTCCCCTATAGAGTCCTGCTAAAGTGGTGGGATGCAGAGGAGAGGACAGGACTCCTGTACCTTTCAGTAGATGTGCAGAAGAGGGACTTGATGCATAGCAAGCTATACCTGCTAAATTCCCTCTTATACACAGCTGCTCAGTGTGCAGGAGCCCTGACCTGTTCTGTATCTGCCCTCATCCCAGAAATTCCTATAAGCAATTAAGTAGGGATTAATCCTACTTAATCCTGGGACGCAGGTGGCGCTGTGGGTTAAAGCCTCAGCGCCTAGGACTTGCCGATCGAAAGGTCGGCGGTTCGAATCCCTGCGGCGGGGTGCGCTCCCGCTGCTCGGTCCCAGCGCCTGCCAACCTAGCAGTTCGAAAGCACCTCCGGGTGCAAGTAGATAAATAGGGACCGCTTACCAGCGGGAAGGTAAACGGCGTTTCCGTGTGCGGCTCTGGCTCGCCAGAGCAGCGATGTCACGCTGGCCACGTGACCCGGAAGTGTCTCCGGACAGCGCTGGCCCCTGGCCTCTTGAGTGAGATGGGCGCACAACCCCAGAGTCTGTCAAGACTGGCCCGTACGGGCAGGGGTACCTTTACCTTTACCTAGGGATTAATCACCACTGAATACAGTTGGACTTACTTCCAGGTAACTGTGGATGGGGCTGCTGTATGTTCACAAAGCAAGACTCGGGATCTCTTTGAATCATTAAGTCAGAGCCAACATGCCTTAAGAACCGTGAAAAGTAAATGCTGTTAAGTTCAGTGGGGCCTCCCAGGGCAGCAGCTATGGGATTGCATTCAAAGTACTCTAATGGAATTTATTACAAATAAAATAATTGAAGTCGGAAGCCCAGCTTAGGGCAGATTCACAAATGGATGTGTTGTTGCCGGTTGCTGATGTTGTGGATGTTCATTTGGCTTGTTTTAAGCTTTGTGTTGCGTTGTCATAGTCAATACTTATTGCATTTCATACTCATTTAGCCTCATTTTAAAACATTTTTCCTCCCTCTCACTTCAGTATTCAATGAAGTGAACTATTAATCCATGGAAGCTTATGCTATAACGTGTCTGTTAATTTTTAGGAACCTTTGTGTTTTCCCCACGTTAACTCAAAACAGAACATGTGAACTTGTCTCCATTAAAAAACAAAGTTCAAGATCGATATGAGATAACATGAAATCTCTTATCAGTGCCTGTTGGCCTGTGATAAATAGTTCCCATGTTCCAGTCACAGAGTTGAGAGCATCCCCATGTGCACTTGGCCACTGACCATTTCTTTCTTTGCAAATACAGGGATTGCCTGCTATACAGCCTCGCCTTGTAGCTGTCAGTAAAACGAAGCCAGCGGAAATGGTGATTGAGGCCTACAACCATGGGCAGCGCAGCTTTGGAGAAAACTACGTGAGTGTCCTCTCTGTTTTCGCATTGTTTGGGTTTCAGGACCAGAAGGAAATAAGGCCCGCATCACCCTGGAGAAGTGTGGCATAGCTGGGGAGTAAACGTTACAGAGACAACTTAAGTGGCTTTAAAAGATTCGCAAATGGAGAGAAGGCTGCTGCTCTCAGGTCACGCTTTCAGGCTTCTCATAGGCCTCAGGTTGGCCGCTCTGAGAGCAGGGTGCTGGGCTAAGTGGTCTGATCCATCAGACTCTTCATACATGGGGAAATAATTGCACTAATGTTGGATACAGGGGCATCAATGTGGTTTGAAGCAGTTTCTTGGACAGAATAACTGTGGGAGCAGTTGGCAATCTGACGCATGACTTTGTACTCAAGAATAGTCTCTATTAGCAGTTTTACAAATGGATATTGCCTCTCTTGTAAAACGCTGCGCATTAACCCTTTTGCCTTCTGTTGAGGCATAATTGGAACTCAGTGTCTTAATGCCATGCACATTTGCTTGTAATGTTCACCCATGGTTTGACATCTCTTCCTTCCTCCTTCCTCCCTAACTCCTTTGCAGCTTGGAAGGACTTCTGCTAAGATTAGTTTTACTTTTAAAAAAAAAAACTTGGCTTAGTGTTAATGTTTGAACTGGGAATCCTTCTTTAAGATTAACTCTGGTGAGTTTTATAGCAAATCAGCCTCCAGCCTTTGATTATGAAACTGTCATTGTTTTAAACCAGGAGCCCTTGTTTGAATGCACCACTGAGTCATCATTCTTTTACTGTGAAACTAAGCGTGGCAAAAGTCTTCCTCCTGGTCACAGGGGAGGAGGATAGGGGAGGAATGTTGTCCTTAGTCCATGTTGCATTAAACCAAGGATGGAGAAGCTGTGGCTGTCCAGATGCTGTTGGACTACAACTCCCATTTTCCTGGACTAGTGGCCATGTTGACTAGGACTAATGGAGTCCAGCAGTATGTGGACAGCTGTCTCTTTCCCACCTCTGCAATAAACCATGGTGTTTAGCATTGCATGTGAACAGAGGCACTTGTAAGTCAAGGTGGTTGAGTTAGAGGTAAGGCAAAGCAAGCCTGGCAAAATTTAATCCATGTCTTAACTTTCTACAGGTCCAAGAACTTCTAGAAAAGGCATCAGACTCCAGAGTAAGTTCATTTTGTGTGCTAGATAAAATCCTCATTCTGTCAAGTTGGCAGAGGCTTGTTTCAGAAAATTGACTAGTAAGCTCATGTTCAGAGAAGAATCTCTGTTTGCCTTTCTGTAGCTGTTCAGTTCTTTATGTATAAATAGCAGATAATCTTGGCCAAGATGCTTCTTTTTGTTGCGGAACCCCAGTCATTTGAAATAATTTTCAAGCACAGATGGCAGCCTATATGCTGAATCTGTCCCAGCAGAGGTTATTTACACTGACAGCAAACTGCTACTAAGTGTGTTAACTGCCATCAAAATAATTTTAACATTTGAGGGACCTTGGATGAGATTTGCCCCTCTCTTCTTACACAGGGACCATCCTTTGTCTTTATTATGAGCCACTTTATGACGGCTTTTTGCCTTGAAAATTGAGTTATAAATAAATAAAAGTGAAATCATCCTTCACTTGCAAGTGTTCTATGGATGCCTAGCATGAAAATGAATTTCAAATTCTACTCACTTGCTTCTGTTCTCAGATTCTTTCTTCGTGTCCAGAGATTAAATGGCATTTCATAGGCCACCTACAGAAAAACAATGTCAACAAACTCATTGGTAATAATAATTTCTTTTTGTGCTCACTTTTGGGGTGGGGGGGGGGCAGGGAGACAACAATAAATCCTTTGTGTACTTTGGGAGGAGGGTTGTAATGTGCTCACTTCAGTGAATGCACTACTGTTACCAGCTCTGACTTAAGGAGATCCTGATTTTGAGATGCAGTTAATTTGCACAGTGCAGGACACAGAACCAGTGATTTCTCCAAAAATTGAAATTGGGGCTTGGAGGGATTTATTTTTCCCAGGACTTAGGGGCTGCTGCTGTTAGCAAGCATGGACTTGGACTATGTGGCATGCTATTATTATTATTGTTTTAATTAAGTTTCACAGTCATGGCCATTTCATAAGATTTAGCTTAGTTTTCAGTAGGTCAGCTGTACTTGCATCCTCCTGAGTTGTAATTTTACACAACTCTGTTAATGGATCTGAATGCAATGTGGTAATCTTCAATGGTGTCTCGTATGTCTGGTCCTTCAATTGATAAACCTATTTAGTTAATTCATAAGATCAGGCAGAAGGTGACTGAGAGACCAGCTTCTATTTTTGCTATTTTTTTTGCTTTTTGTATGTGCCGTGGGCAAAGGCCCCTTTTCTCCTGCTTGGCTTAGGACAAGACGGTTTCTGTTCTCTCTTCCCCGTTCTAAGATGTTGTTTTGCATTATACATTTTGAAAACATTAGTTAAGAGGTGATTAATAATCTAGAAACCGGAAAGGAGCAAAAGGCCTTGTTGTTCAACCAGTCATCCAAAAGCAGGGCCAGCTGTCTCCCTTCACCAGTGTTGGGATACTGCCTGATATAGCTTTATGGTGCAGGGAGCATTCTGCTACTCAGGTAGAGAACGTACAGTTTATGCGAGGGTCCCTAACTTGGCAGTACAGCTCATACTGTGCACTCTGAAATTGAATGAAACTGGGATGCTTTCTGCAATGGATATTTGCTCAGATTCTTCTTTAAACGTCGTCTAGCGGTACCTAACCTATTTATGCTGGAAACGGTGGATTCCCTAAAACTGGCGGACAGAGTGAACGGGTCTTGGCAGAAGAAGGGGTCTTTGGAGAAGCTAAAGATCATGGTGCAAGTGAACACCAGTGGGGAAGACAGTAAGTAGATTTGATGTTGTTCTCCCCTCTCACATGCCAAAGGTTCAGGCTTGCATTTCAGCCTTCTTTTAAAGACCAGCACTTTCTTTGTATGATCCTCCTTCATGCGCACACAAGTATGACATGTGAATGCGTGGAAGGGTGATGTTGGGCTCTTTGAGGCTTCTGCGTGCCTTGCAGGACATCCGGAAAAGGAATCCTGTGCACAGGCAGCTGAATGCACTTGGCTCTTGGAGCAGTTGGGATCCCTGATTCTTCCTAGCAAGGCTGCCTTCACCACTGGGAGGCAGCAAGGTATAGTGTGTACCTCTGGTTGCGAATGGGATCCGTTCCGGAGGCCCGTTCGCAACATGAAAAGCACGCAACCCGAAGTGCCGTATCTGCACAGGTGCACGGCGCAATTTAGCGCTTGCACGCAAGTGGCGAAACCTGGAAGTAACCCTTTCCAGTACTTCCGGGTTGTCACGGGACACAACCTGAAAAAACGTAACATGAAGCAAACGTAACATGAGGTATGACTGTATAGAGTTGGACTAAAACAGAGGAGACACAGGTGCAAATTCACCATGAAGCTGCTTGAATGACCAACAAGCCAATCGGTTTTTCTGAGCCTAACCTACCTCATAGGGTGGTTGTAAGGACAGAAGGGTCAGGGAGGAAGAACTATATATACATCACCTGAGTTCCTTGGAGGAACAGAGGGTTGGATTGAACTTTGGAGGAACCTTGTATTGATTCACACCCTTGGTGTATCTAGCTCAGTATCGCCCCTGCCACAGTGATCCATGCAACGGTCACCTCCAGGCTTGACTACTGTAATTGGCTCTCCGTGGGGCTGCCCTTGAAGCTGTCCCAGAAACTCCAGCGGGTGCAGAATGCTGCAGCGAGGCTCCTCACGGGGTCTCTGCCATGGGAGCATATTCACCCAGTGCTTTTCCAGCTGCACTGGCTCCCGGTGGAGTACAGGGTCAGATTTAAGGTGCTGCTTTTGACCTTTAAAGCCCTCCACGGCCTAGGACCCTCGTACCTACGGGACCGTCTCTCCCGGTATGCCCCACGGAGAGCCTCAAGGTCCATAAATAGCAACACCCTGGTGGTCCCGGGCCCTAAGGAAGTTAGATTGGCTTCAACCAGAGCCAGGGCCTTTTCAACACTGGCTCCGGACTGGTGGAATGCTCTGCCACATGAGACCAGGGCCCTGCAGGATCTGATTTCTTTCCACAGGGCCTGTAAGACAGAGTTGTTCCGCCTGGCCTTTGGCTTGGAGCCAATTTGATTCCCTCCCTCTCTTTCTTTTTTCTTTTCCTTTCTCCTCCTGTGATGAGGCTACATTTTAATATTTTAATGTTTCAATATTTTAATGTTGTATTTTAATGTTGTTTTTAAGTTGTTTTCATTCAGCTTGTTTTTATTATTGCTTGTTAGCCGCCCTGAGCCTGGCCTTGGCTGGGGAGGGCAGGGTAAAAATAAAAATTATTATTATTATTATTATTATTATTATTATTATTATTATTATTATTATTATTATTAATGACTGGCAGTGGCTTTCAAGGATTACAGACAGAGGATATTCCCAGCCCTGCTTGGAGATGCCAGGGGCTGAACCAGGGACCTTCTGCATGCCAAGCAGAGGCACTGCCACTGAGCCATGGTCCTCCCCCAGAGATTGCAATAAAAATGCAATGTATAACAAGGCAGGATAGCTCAGTTGGTAGAGCATGGGACTCTTAATCTCGGGGTTGTGGGTTCGAGCCCCATATTGTGCAGAACATTCCTGCATTGCAGGGGGTTGGACTAGATGACTCTCGTGGTCCCTCCCAACTCTTAAAATGCTATGATTAACAAATAAGCTTTTCTTTTTAAAGGTAAACATGGGCTGCCGCCTGGAGAAACAGTAACAACAGTGGCCCACATCCTCCAGAAGTGTCCCAGCCTGGAATTTGTGGGCTTAATGACAATTGGCAGTTTTGGGCATGACCTCAGTAAGGGGCCCAACCCTGACTTCCAGGTATTCCTGATCTGGGGGGAAATACTCATATGCAAAGCTTGTCTTTTAAGGAAGGAGAGGGCCAAGTTCAATTGCATTGTCTTCCCTCCCCTGCAGATGTTGATATCCTTGCGTGAGGAGTTGTGCGACAAGCTCAATCTCCCCATTGAAAAAGTTGAGCTGAGCATGGGGATGTCTACAGACTTCCAGCATGCAGTAAGTCAGTCTATTGCCTTTTATTTTCTCTTTGTCTGCAGTTTCTAATCATGGGGTGCCTCAGGGTTCTGTCCTCTCCCCCATGCTTTTCAACATTTACATGCAGCCGCTGGGAGAGATCATCAGGAGGTTTGGGCTGGGTGTTCATCAGTATGCAGATGATACCCAGCTCTACCTCTCTTTTAAATCAGAACCAGTGAGGGCAGTGAAGGTCCTGTGTGAGTGCCTGGAGGTGGTTGGAGGGTGGATGGCAGCTAACAGATTGAGGTTGAATCCTGACAAGACAGAAGTACTGTTTCTGGGGGACAGGAGGCGGGCAGGTGTGGAGGATTCCCTGGTCCTGAATGGGGTAATTGTGACCCTGAAGGACCAGGTGCGCAGCCTGGGAGTCATTTTGGACTCACAGCTGTCCATGGAGGCACAGGTCAAATCTGTGTCCAGGACAGCTGTTTACCAGCTCCATCTGGTACGTAGGCTGAGACCCTATCTGCCTGCGGACTGTCTTGCCAGAGTGGTGCATGCTCTGGTTATCTCCCGCTTGGACTACTGCAATGCACTCTACGTGGGGCTACCTTTGAAGGTGACTCGGAAACTACAACTAATCCAGAATGCGGCAGCTAGACTGGTGACTGGGAGCGGCCGCCGAGACCATATAACACCGGTCTTGAAAGACCTACATTGGCTCCCAGTATGTTTCCGAGCACAATTCAAAGTGTTGGTGCTGACCTTTAAAGCCCTAAACGGCCTCGGCCCAGTATACCTGAAGGAGCATCTCCACCCCCATCATTCTGCCCAGACGCTGAGGTCCAGCGTCGAGGGCCTTCTGGCGGTTCCCTCATTGCGAGAAGCGAAGCTACAGGGAACCAGGCAGAGGGCCTTCTCGGTAGTGGCGCCCACCCTGTGGAACGCCCTTCCAGCAGATGTCAAAGCGATAAACACCTACCTTACATTCAGAAGACATCTTAAGGCAGCCCTGTTCAGGGAAGTTTTTAACGTGTGATATTTTACTGTATTTTTGGTTTTTATGGAAGCCGCCCAGAGTGGCTGGGGAGGCCCAGCCAGATGGGCGGGGTATAAATAATAAATTATTATTATTATTATTATTATTATTATTATTAGGCCTTTCTCCTTCCACTTCTTCCTCTCTCCCTCCCTCCTAGCAGAGTGTCTGGCCCTCTGAGTGAGCAACCAAGCTCATGCTGGAACATTTGAGTAAATCTTGGTTTTCCCATGTGGACAGCTTCCCTGCTTCTCATAGGCAGCGTCATAAACCCATGGACTTGGCAGTGAGCCCCATTAAGTTCAATAGGACGTAACGTCTGAGTAGACATAGTCAGGGTTGCACTGATAAGTATGCTGCACGTGTCTCTCTTTGCCATCATTTCTCTTCCATTGCTCTCCCTTGCCGGGCTTCTGTTTTCTCACCAGACCCAACAGAAGCTGCTACTTCTTGTATTTAAATCCCTTCATCCAATGAAAGGTTCTTCTCTCTTCATTTTGTTCTCTTTATCTGCTCTCATGATCTCCACTGTGCTTTTACTTTTGTCCTGGCTAAGCTTCACCTATTTCACACTTCCGAGTCTTTGAGTGTTTACACACCATACATTCAGCACCTAACCTTGCCATCAGGAATCCTGGAAACTGTAGTTTACCTCATAGCAGAGCCCCCATTCCCTACACCCATAACAAACTACAGTTCCCAGGATTCTTTGGGGGAACCAGGTGCTTTCAATGTATGGTGTGCAGACAGCCTTTCTTTCCCACTGTCCCTTTCTCTGGGATGCTCTGCCTCCCAATTTTTCCCACTTCTTCCTCCTTGCAGTTGGCTTGAACTCTTACCTTTTCTTCCAAGCCTTTGACATCTCCTCCTTTCCCCATCTTCGCCTTGTGTCCTTCCTCCCCATTTATTTACAACATTTCTCCCTTCTTTTTTCATGGCAAGATCTGTTCCTTCTTAGCAAAACTATTGGATTGTACCCACTGTATTATCACAGATGCTTGTTTTTGCAGTTCACAAAAGTGTGAATTTGTTGTAAATATTAAGATTATACCAGCAATAATGAGTCTTTTTGTAAAAAAAAAAAAAAGATTAAAATCAAGTCTTACTGACTAGTGATTTAAATCAAAATAAATCCACCCTGGATACACTACAAAGATTCCAGGGACTAGAAAGGGAAACAGAAGCAGGAAAAAGGCACTAAGGGAGGGGGGAAACAGCAGCTCTTTAGGACCCCACAGAGTATCTTCACGTGTTATTTCTCCCCATGCAACATCCAGCTCCAAAAGGAGCCAATATCCTGCCATCAACCCATTATGTCCAATTCCAATTAAACTTTTTATTGCACCAGCCATAGGCCATGGCATCATTCAGAAGGAGAACAAAAAGAAAAAAACAAGAAAAAAGAACAACAATAACCATAAAAATCATCAGGCACAGGCATACAATAAAATCATGGTCACGGCTACTAAAACTATTTGTTGCATTAAATAGAATAGAATAGCAGAAGATTCTCAGGTAAGGTGTGCCAAATTAAATATCCGAATCCCCTTTGCAGTTGATCGCTATTTTGTCTAGTTCCTTCATCCTGATCTTCTTAGCTGCCAGCGCATAGAGTGCTACTTTATAAGTAAGAAAGTCGTTGGTGTCGCTCAGCAGCCGTTTCACCCTTTCCACCCTATTCAGATGTGCTCCATTCGTAAACGGGTTTTATAAATCGGTCTCTTGGGTCTATATATACATATATGAATGAAAAATACTCTGGAACAGGGACTACATAATCGCATGAGCACTGTTCCAGAGTATTTTTCATTCTCATGTATATTATATCTACCTGAAAAAAGAACGGTTAATGAAGAAATTACATATCTTTCTACTTATGAGTGTTGAACTAATTGGCTGATGAAGAATTCAGTGAAACAGTAGTTGTTATCCGGAAACGCTGTTCAGCAGAGTTCAGAGTTGGACATCAGAATTGGACATTTGCTGATTATACAAAGCTTCACAGCTTGCTCTCCGCCGGGTAAAGTCTGGCACCGTGATTCATTTAAGGACTTTCAGACACTTCAGTTTGTTAGTTTTGATGTTTTGAATTATTCCATAAAGTTTTTCACATTGTAATTGTTTCTGGCCATCGTGTTGCTTTTGATATTGCTTACTCATATTTTGCAATACAGGGGTTGGTTTGTTTACTAATTTACAAATGGGACAGCCAAGGCCTTTCATATCAAAGTTCCAGCTTCCAAAGCACCCGTGATCTTTCTCCTGCTTTTTTTTTTTGCTGCTTTGCAGATTGAAGTTGGGTCGACAAATGTTCGGATCGGAAGCACCATCTTCGGAGAGCGAGACTACCCCAACAAACCTTCCAGCGACAAAGCCCCGAGGGAGATTAAAGGCCAGCTGGAGAACTTGACAGTGAAGGAGCACTAACAGGAGAAGGTCCTAGCGATTCCTTCCATGGAGGGAGGGGAATCCTTTCTGATAGACCTTACTATGCACTTGACTTTCCCTTTGGGCTGACAGCTGTGGGACACCATCAGGTAATCAGAGGGTGTCGCAGGCACTTCGTCACATGTAATTTTAATATTGTATATCCATAGAGATTGAATTTTTCTAAAAAAAACCAGCAAATGGAGCACCAGTGATTGACAAGTGACTTTTGGTACCTTAGCTGAAGTGACTTTAGATAGCTGCTCTGGATAACCAGCTGACTTAAGCCCTACTAGGTCTGGGCAGGAAACATTTCCAGCTGTGAACATTACACATTTCTAATCGGAAACTTGGTTTCCCTGAGGTGGAAACCCCTCTTTGCGGGGGTGCCATGGCCATGCTCCATTGACTAAGCCCCCCTCCACCATCCCACTGACATGCTTTATGGGTAAACTGCTGTGTTGTGTACCACCACGCATCCTATCAGAGGTCAAGGTCTTAGACCCTTTAATGACACTAAAAAGCACCTGTTCAGCATGGGCGGTTTGCTGCTTGTTACACTGTGGAAAGAGATGAGTCAGGGTGCACTTGCAAGCTTAAGCGACTGGCAGCTTTTGAGCCACAGGTTGGGAAGATTTCTCTTTTTTTAGGTTGTATTCATCCTCCGAAGACTGCTGCTACGAGTTTTGATAGTCGACTGCATATCGCTTTCTCTCACACATTATAAAATGTCCCTTCCCCCCGCCCCTCTCCTCTGGAAAATTGATGGTTGGAGTAGCTCTGCTAGGTAAAAGCAGTATGTTCTGCTAGCCAAAGCCGGGAAATTCCCTGACTCTGCTGCTGACTTGCTGTGTGATCTTGGCCAAGTCACTTAACCATACTGTGCCTGTGTCCCCTATATGAGAAAAACGGGGCTGACCTACCTCACGTGGGAGACCGAGAGGCTGTTGTGCCTGGAAAGTTCCTTGAAATGCCCCCCCCCTTCCCACACTCCCTAAACCCCACCTGCCCTGGAGGAAAGGCAATACTGCAGAGTAGAGCAGTCTCGGACAGAAGGCCAAACTCAACCTTAACTCCAGGCAGACATTCACACACTCGTCTGGGCGTGGGTGTGGCTGGACAGCTTGAGCAGCGAGCCTGCAAGT
This sequence comes from Podarcis gaigeae, assembly GCF_964106915.1. NCBI lineage: Eukaryota > Metazoa > Chordata > Lepidosauria > Squamata > Lacertidae > Podarcis > Podarcis gaigeae. The sequence continues at coordinate 10,154,254 of NC_139692.1, forward strand.
AGCACATGTGTGAAGACACGGTTACCCTGGGCAAATGGTGAACTCCCAAATTTTAATGCAAAGCATCTTTATCTCAGATGCTGGGTCCCAAGTGGCAGAAAGTAATGAATTGTTTCCCCACTATACATATCTTAAGGTTCATTTAAAGCAGCCATCACTCTTGCTTCACTAACACCTCATCTAAGTATTCATCTCTCCTCTGCAGCATCCCCAATCGGTGAAAATGTTTACAGTGAAATCTTGTTTTGTAACTCACATGTTGACAATCTACTTCAAGGCCCAGTCTGCTGCTACAAATGACTTTAGTCCCCAGTAGAAATATACCCTCCCCCCGGTCCTCTTTTCCCTAATAGCTTGGGAGTTTGGTGTGTCTTTGGGTTACTCCAGCAGCGTGTCTTTGGCTCAGGTACCATAGTTCAGTGCTAGGACACATGCTTGGCATGCAGAAGGTGCCAGGTTAAAGCCTTGGCGTTTCCAGTTAAAGCAAAAGCAAGTTATGGATGGATAGCATACCTGAGACCCTTGGGAGCTGCTGCCAATCTTGGCTCCAGTGGGCTAGCTGAACCAGTGGTGTCACCTAATATAAGCCAGTTTCCTATGCTCCTAGCAGTGGGACTTGGTTTTTCTCGCCCTGGACACTGAATGTAACTGCAAAGAACAAACACCCAGCCCACTTAGTGTCCCACTACATAGGTGCAGTGCTAAATGCAGCCCAAACCTCTTCCCTCCCGCCCCGAGCTCCGCAGTGCAGTGTTTTCATGTGTGTTAAGAAATAAAACCAGTTGTGGATCAAAATACTGTACCATCTGTGCCAGTTACTAAGCTATTAAAGATGTTATTTTTTCTTCTTCTTTTGTTCTTGGTGTTGTGAATTGCAAAAGGGGGAAGGAAAGAACAGTGCCGGTGGGTTTGTGCTTGGCTGCTCAGATTTTATTGCCCTTTGAAGGCCAAGAAGCTCTTGTTCTGGAGGGATGGCGGGTGTCCAGCTCAAAATATGTAGCTGTTCTAAAACGGACCACCCTGCTCTGGTCTGAATGCTCTCCAGGCTGCTTTTGCACTGGACCCTGGGGAACCCATCTTGCAGCAGGACCCAGTTCATTTGGTCTGGCGAGGAGGGGCAGAAGGCTCTAGTGGTCAGCAGCCGGCCTTAGAAGTTGCCCGATTACACCAGGCCCATGAAGAAGAGAGGGTTGCGTAAGAGAGAAAGGGTTCTGCTCTCAAATGAGGTCATGTGCAGTAAGGAGAGTGCAAAGCATTGTGGGAGGGGAAGTGGTGGGGTGCACTTTGGAGAAAGCAGTCTGGTGGGGGTGAGTGTACATCGGCTTCCCGTCTTCAGTGTTGCTGAAATAAGAAGAATGACACACTTGTACAACACGAGAACGGGCCTTTGCTGCAGTGGCTCCCTGTCTGTGGAATGCTCTCCCCAGGGAAGTTTGCCTGGCGCCTTCATTATATACCTTTAGGCAGTAGGCAAAAGTGTTCCTTTTAAACCAGGCCTTTGGCTGATTTGATTGACATCCTATGCCCTTTTAAAATGTGGGGGGTTTGGGGGGGGTATTGGGTTGTTGCTCTTTTTTATTATATATTTTGTGGTTTTATTTTTTTATTTTTGTTCTGTAAACTGCTCTGAGACCTCTGGGTATAGGGTGGTATATACCGTATTTTTTGCCCCATAGGGCGCACCTAGTTTTTTTGGGGGGGAAATAAAGAAAAAAAAATATTCCCCCCCCCCAGGTGCGGGGCTGGGGCGGGGGAAGCCCGAGCTTACCCCAACCCCAGCCCCCAGAACAGGCTGCTATCCGCATGGCTTCGGGGTGCAGGCAGCTCTCCTATGGCTTGCGGATAGCTTCCTGAAGCCTGGAGAGTGAGAGGGGTAGGTGCGCACCGACCCCCCTCGCTCTCCAGGCTTCAGCGAATGCCTGCATTCGCCCCATAGGACACACACACATTTCCCCTTCATTTTGGGAGGGGAAAAAGTGCGTCCTATAGGGCGAAAAATACGGCAAATTCAAATAAGAATATTGCAAACAGCCTGGGTGTTGTTAGTGCCAGGGTAGCTCTCTCCAACAAGCTTAGGTTGATGGGAGTTGTGGTCCAGCAAAATCCAGAGGGCACTCCGTTGGCTCCCTCTGTATTAGCGGAAAAGCATAGAAATAAGGGTACATCTTTTGCTAGCCTATGCCTGTTTGTATGGTGTCCCACCACCTCAGTCCTGAACACGTTCAAACAAGAAATACACAGTTTGTGTGCGTAAAGCCTAATAATCTTAAGAAGGTGGCTAGCTTGTTACCCTCCAGATGTTCCTGGACCACAGCTTCCATCTCCCCTGACAATTTGTCATGTTGACTACAGCCAAAGGCAGAGTCCAACAACATCTGGATAACTACAGAGTAGCCACCCCGTCTTGTCAGACTTTCAGGGAGTAGGACAGAGCCGCTCATAAACTGGGCACTAGGTGGCAGAGTTTCCCAACTTCCCAAAGGATAATTGGATCCAACATTTAGGTTAGGAAAAGATGGGCTTGTGTGGGAACTTGCTACAGAAGAGAAGGGAGCTGGACGAAAAGTAACATCTCAAAAGTAACATTCGTTTTGCTTCCTAGTCTGTCCTTTTAATATGCAGCAAAAGTGGGAGTGCTCAGTTATCCATTCTTCCATCTGCTTTGGAGGTCATTGTGACTTATAGTCAACACAAACACATTTTTTGACAGGTGGCACTTGTAAAGGTGCAATTAATATCTCACCTTGCACTACATTCCTGTTCCAGCCTTTTCACATATGCTGGCCAAATGGAAAGCAAAAACTCTTCAAGTTATTCTTTTAATCCAAGACTTCAGAGCACCCTTTGTTACCAATGCGTGGAACGAACTGTTTCTTCAGTGTGTTATATAATCCACAGGCCAAGCTGAAAGTGCGAAGTCCTAGTTGTACTGCCAGTGGCTTGAAGTAATAAGATCCACTCCCAGCTACTCTTCAAATCTCAGCTTTGAAAAGCCCACATCTGATGCCTCCAACCAGAATGTAAGATGCAAAGAACGTCATGTCATAACCAGGTTGCCCACAGAACAACAAGCTCTGAAATATTGCAGCAAATGAGCAGAAGTGGGAACAAGGTTTGCTGTCCTCAGGCCCCAAAGTGACCTTTGGGGACTTGATAATGCCTGCCTTGCAAGAGAAGCAAGGATTAGAAAAAGCCTCAGATTCTTTTAAAGTCCCAGCTAGAGAAGGTTTACATGCTTCTCCCACCCATGGCTTTGAAGGGCTGCCTTTTGAAAGTGCTGGAATACCCACCCATATAGTGTCTCTCCTAAGCCAAGAGACCCCTGCTGAAAGAAGTGCTTCTGCCCCCATCAGCCTGGTTTTAGCCTGGTTCCAGTCAAATTTAGCTTGCATTGTCTCCCAAGACAGACAGGTGCCAACAACCAGCCAATAGCAACTTGGTGGAGGCAGTGTTTTAGATTATTTTGAAGGGGAAAGGTTTAAGTGCGCACACACAGCACTATGGCCATAGCAGCATTAAATGTTGGAAACTGGCATTTGCTTTGAAGTTTAAAAAGGTGGAGAGATTCAGTAATTCATTTCCCATGTCGTGTCCATTTTAGGCCTCGAGAGGCAGAATTAGTCATAGCACCAGTACAAGAAACTAGAGTGGAATCGGACTTCCGGAGGCGGCGCGAACGGTAATGGCTGCCCTTTCCTAACTGGGAGAGGGAAGCTCCGCTGGAAAAGGGTCGTCCGCTACGGCGAAGCGGAGACCCATTCTGGAAAACCGCAGGCAGCGGAAGCCTGCGGTCTCGGGACCCGGCGGGCGCCAGGAGCAACCCCCGAAACGTTGAGGGAACCCCGTAAGGGGCTCCGGATCGCAGAGGGGGCAGCGGCGCTGTGGGTCTATGCGCATTCAGCGGAGCGAAGCCGCGCTGCCGTTGCCGGTGAGCGCCGACCTTTCTTCCTGCAACACAAGATTCTAAAACGCAACAACCCGTGAGTAACTGAGGACTTTACTAAATTTTGGGACTAAAAATATTGAAAATAAGCTGAAAGCGGAGAGACGAGGAAAAGGAAGTCCGTCTTCCGCAGCCATTGACTTTTAAAGCAAAGAGCAGGAGGAGTGGAGGCATAGAGAGAACTTTTGACAGCTCAGATTGAGCACCCGCAGAAATTACTTTTAATCCCTTTAAAGACTGTAAGCAACTGATTTTTGGACTTTTATCAGGACTTATATACTCTCTTCTTTGTGGATTACAATTTTATTTAAGAAGCCCAGGTGTCAGAACTGCCTGAGCAGTAGAACTGTCAGACTGCAAATTTGGATACATTCTATTTAAACTTTGAGACAGTCTGAGGGAGTTCAGAATGGTTACGTTCTTGCATTATGGAACTCCAGTAAGCACAACTTGAAATATTGTGGCAAACCTAAAACCAACTCTGCTAAAACTACTTTTGTGAAGATCCCTAAGTATTGGTTCAGATTTCGTATGTGGAATGGACTCTTCTTCTTAGGACATTTTATGCTCCCCCTAGAGGATTGAGGATTTATAACAAAAACATTGTTTTACTTTCTATTTCCCGGCCCTCTGTTTGACTGCTACCACCTGGGCCGTAGCTTTCTCATGGGAACAACTCAGCTTGACCTTGACTGCGAGATAACTTTGGAATGAGTGGCGCAAAAAGAAAGGGATTAAGAACTAGACAAACAACTCTGACAACCTTAACTGCAGCCTCACAAGCACGCAGATCATCTGTGCCTACTCTGCCCTCGGAGGAAAAAGCTACCTCCCTGTCACAGGCAGGGGAGGGAGAAACTGAGGAATTACAACTAGAAGAGATGGCCTCAGGAGGATCTGGTTCTGTATTAGAGAGAATTCTTGAGAAATTGGAGTCTTTGGACAGGAAAGTTGACCAACAAACTGCGAAAATTGACCTTAATACAGAAACTTTAAACAAATTATCTGGGCAAGTTGCACAGAATGCACAAGCAATCGGACAACTGAAGGAGGCTGCAGGTGAAAATCAGAAACTGGCCGAAGAGACCAGCCAAAGAGTGGGAGAGTTGGAAAAAGAAGTAAGGCCGCTCAGCAGGCAGGTTGGGGAACACCAGACCTACCTCTCTATGTTGGAACTTCGGAACAGGGAGACTAACTTAAGGATAAGATCGATACCAGAAGTGGAAGAAGGTAATCTAGCTGAGTTTTTGACCAAAGAATTCTCCAAGTTCTGGGGTCTAGAGGAGGAAGACTTTAAAATTGTGTCAGCCTTCAGACTTGGAAGACTCACAAAGAGAGAAAAGCCCAGAGACTGTTTGATTACGTTGAGATCAAAGGAGGAAAGGGACAAGATTTTGGGCCTGCACTACGGAAGATCCCTGAACATTTCGGACAAAAGAATTGAGATTTTTAAGGACATTCCTAAACAGCTGTTGGACCTCAGATCTGAATATTTGGACTTAGTAAAACTGCTGAGAAGCAACTCAATCATCTTTAGGTGGGACTTTCCCCAAGGATTATCCTTTACCTTTAGAGGGAAGAAGATTAAAATTAGAACTTTGGAAGATAGGGATAAGTTTTTGACTGCCTACGGAGAGGACCTTCATAAAGGACTTGAACTACCCTCAGGGCCTGAACCACCACAGGTACCTGTACCTCAGAACCCTGAAGACTCATACCTTCCTTAAGAAACCAGAGGCCTTCCTCCTGGGCATTGTCGGCCAGATGGTGCCAAAGAAGGATCGAACATTCTTTTTGTACGCAACAGCAGCAGCAAGGATACTTATCACCAAGAAGTGGAAAACTCAAGATCTACCCACTCTGGAAGAATGGCAGATGCAGCTGATGGACTATATGCAACTGGCTGAGATGACTGGCAGAATTCGAGACCTGGGAGAAGAGAGGGTTGAAGAAGATTGGAGGAAATTTAAGACTTATTTACAAAAATATTGTGATTTGGTGGAAAGTTAAGTAGGATGTTTGATCATAAATAATTGGCCACCACAAAATCGGATCGGAATGGGATGTAAAGTGAGATTAAGAGAAATTAATTTGCAGAGGACTATATTTAAATAAGTGGTTATAAAATTTGCAAATTAGATGATAAATTGCATGGAAAAAATCTATGATGATGAAAATGGCAGCGGGAGATGTGAGGAAGCCCAAAGAAGTTATGAAACTCTGTTGAGATAAAAGTAAGGTTGTTTATTGTCTTTGTACTTTATTTTGTAAAAACCCCTAATAAAAATTTTATTAAAAAAAAAAAGAAACTAGAGTGGAATCTACACACGTATACAAAATGCCATGAAAATGATTTTTTAAAAAAACGTTTTGAAAAATACATTGAATTTGGCATAGCTCACTGTCACCATCTAGTGTCACATTCGTATATTGCACATCGCAACACATTTAAAACGCTTTATTTGCAGCTGTGTGGCCGAATCCTTGGAGAAGCATTAAAAACGCCAAGATTAAGAGTGGGTGCCAAAGTTCCTTTCCCCTCCTCTCTCTGCATCTCTTTCTCCTTTTGTGTGTTGTCTATTAGATTGTAAGTGAGTGGGCAGGGACTGTCTTAACTATTTATTAATGAAGGGTGGTATAGAAATTCTTTTGAATAGCAGCTACTGCAGCATATGGGTAAAATGAGACTTAACCGTCTCCTCCCACACCATGCCGCCCCCTGAATACCCAAGGCAGCTGCATTCTAGTGCCAAATAGCAGCTGTGGTGGGGAAGGGGAGTTTTGCTTGGTGCAAGAGGAAGGGTTAAGCTCTTCCTCCCAGGTCACTCTGGCTGTGATCCTGACACACACCCTCCCCATGACTGCTATTCAGAGTTTTAAACAGACCCTCACATTGCTGTACGACGACACAACATGTAGCTTGGCCCAAAGGCTCACATAGCTCTCCAGAACGTCTGAGGAATTTAACTCCTGATCTTTCACCATGTTCAGTGGCGTAGCGTGGGGGGTGCAGGGGGGGCCGGCCGCACCGGGCGCAACATCTGGGGATTAGGGTTAGGGGGCACAAATCCACGGGTTAGGGGCGCAAATTACTTGCCTTGCCCCGGGTGCTGACAACCCACGCTACGCCACTGACCATGTTGGCTGGAGTTGATGAGAGCTGGAATCCAACAACATCTGGAGGGGATCCCACTGATTTTCCCTGGGATCTGTGGACCTCGGCAGTGTATTTAATCCTGTGTAGGATGAGGAAACACAGGCTGCATATACAATACGAGCTGCACTCAAAGCACACAACTTCCCCCAGTGAATCCTGAGAACTGTAATCTGTTAAAGGGGCTGAGAACTATAGCATTTTGATTGATGGATTTGATTTATTCTATTTCTATGCTGCTTTCATTCAAATGAATTCCAAAGCGGCATGCAAACAGTAACATGGTAGAGCAGAACAGAACATCACAAATGCAGCATAAACCCTACAGAAAAATTAACAAGCCATCAGTGGAACAATTACAATCTATAAAACACTGTTAGCAAAGCAACAACTAAAAGAAATCACATCACAATTAAAGCAAAAGCCCTAAGAATAACAAACCAACACGGCATTTTTATAATCTATAAAACAATATTAACAACAGCAACAAAACAGCAACCAAAAAATAAGCTAAGTTCATACACACATTCTCCACCGGAGTTACCAGGATTCTTAGACACGCTGTGACCATATTTCTAATGTTTTGGAACCCTCTGACTACACATAGCAGGAACTTGAAGCCCCCCCAGATCCAAGGTCAGCTGGGGGGGGGAGCGCGTGTTTATGCCTTAGGTGAACACCACACACATTGGATGCAGAAGCAGGTGAGTATTCCCAATTGCTGGATTAGAGACAGAAGAAATTCCTTTGGAACAGCAGACTGGCTTATAGTGCCTTCCGATTTCAAGAGAGCCTTGTCTGCCTTTGCGGAGAGATCATTTATTCAGTGGCTATTGGGTTTCCTCTAGCAAAGTTAGGTGGAAGCTGCTTTTATTGGCCACCAGTAAGAGGAATTTGGGCTTTAATTCGCACTTAAGTGGTCAACTTGCTCTTGCACCAAACCACTTCAGATTGTTCGTGTAATAGACTGCTCCCCCTTATGTATAATTTGCTGTTGAAGTGGAATACAATTGATGAAACTGTTAAATCAGCAATGGTTAGATGGGCACAGGACCTAGGACATGACATTATGTTCGCTGACTGGGAACAGTTGTGGACCACAGGTATAAAATTTACGGCTTGTAATGCCTTAAGAGAAAACATTATGAAAATGATTTATAGGTGGTACATGACCCCAGTCAAGCTTGCTAAGATTTATCATTTGCCCAATAATAAATGCTGGAAATGTAATGAGACTGAAGGTACCTTCTTTCACCTTTGGTGGACCTGCCCGAAGATTAAAGCTTTCTGGGAAATGATTTATAATGAAATTAAGAAAGTACTCAAATGTACTTTTCATAAGAAACCAGAGGCATTTCTTTTGGGTATGGTGGGCCAACTGGTGCCAAGGAGGGACAAGATCTTTTTTATGTACGCCACAACGGCAGCAAGGATTCTACTAGCAAAGTATTGGAAGACACAAGAGCTACCCACGCTGGAAGAATGGCAGGCGAAAGTGATCGACTTTATGGGACTGGCAGAAATGACCGGCAGAATCCGCGACCAGGAGAAAGAAACTGTGGAGGAAGATTGGAAGAAGTTTAAAGTATATCTTAAAAATCGCTATAAAATTGAGGAGTGTTAAAGTGTGAAGGGAAAGGAAGATGTATAATTACAGCTATATTTATTCTTTTTCATTTAATGTGATATTGAAAAGGAGAATAAGTTTAAATTTTAATTGGCTAAAAGAGTTGCTGAAAAATTGTGAAACTAGGATGCAAAAAGGGGAAGGTATGGGGAAGTCCGAGAAAAGAGGCTTATGAAAAGGAGGTTAAGAAAGTTGGACCTATGTTTTCTTTTTGTGTGTGTCTGTTGTTGTATGTATTATTAAGTGTTGTTGTGTCGATAAAATTGGAAAATCAATAAAAAATTATTTTAAAAAAATATAGACTGCTCCCCCTTGAAGCCCCTTGAAGGTGGGGGGCTTTTTTCATCCCAAGAACCACTTTCTCTGCAGGGCAACCTTCCATCATGCTACAGGTGGGTGGGGCCAGTGGAAAAAGTGGGTGGGGCAATGAGTGTAAATTTAATAAATAAAAACAAACAGCCAGGCAAAAACATGCAGGGGAGCAGGACAAGTTCACAGTGTGTCATGAGGATAGTTGCAAGGGCCGGATATAAGGTCCTGGAGGGCCACATTGGGCCCCAAGGCTTGAGGTTCCCCACCCCTGCTATGCACAGAGAGATCGGAAGGCACACTCTGGCCTCTACCTTTGGCTCAACCTCCTGCCTCCCAGAAAGAATCAAAGCAAGGAGGATGCTCGCCTGGCCCCATCCATCGGCTCCTACCTGACATGACTTCAGCCAGTGGCGTAGCGTGGGGGGTGCAGGGGGGGCCGGGCGCACCGGGCGCAACATCTGGGGGTTAGGGTTAGGGGGGCAAATCCACGGGTTAGGGGGCACAAATCCACGGGTTAGGGGGCGCAAATTACTTGCCTTGCCCCGGGTGCTGACAACCCACGCTACGCCACTGACTTCAGCTGCCAGTTACCTTGTGGTTGCAAAGGGGAAGGGGGCACAATCTGGCTCCTGCTATTGACCAGGACTCTTGAGGCTTCTGGGAGGCTCTACATGGGTGTAGGCAGGATTTTTGTTAGGGGGGCCAAGACTTGGTTGGGGGGCAGAACTCTTGTGATTGCTCAGTTAAGTATTCCTATTGTTTTACTTGATCAAGGGGGTTTGACTCTGCCCATGAAACAGCACACCCTGGCCTCCTAAGCAAGAGAGGGAATGACCTGGCTCTATCCATAAGGCAGTGGAAGAGCAACTGTGCTTGTTTTCCTCTTCCCTCCGCATCCCTTCCCTTTTTTCCCTTTTGCATCGTGTCTTGGGTGATCTTGTGTCCTGCTTCAGATAGGACGATCCTCCGATGGCGTCCTCCAGTTCAGGGTCCAGGAAGCTTTGGCCCTCCAGATGTTGCTGAAGCACATTTCCCATCAACCCCAGCCAGCATGTCTGGTAATCGAGGTTGATAGTTCAACAACATCTGGAGGGCCACAGGTCCCCCACCTTTGCTCTTGTTGAAGGGCTGTCCAGTCCAAGGATTGGGTAGGTGAAGCTTTGTAATAAGAAGACTTGAAATAATGGCCTTCAGGTTGCTCACTAGCAGTTAGGATCTGGGCAGTCACAGAACTCACAGCCTTCCCCACCAGGGTGAGAAGTATTGCATTTTTAGTTAATAACGTTCAGGAAAACTCCAGGCCAACCAACACTTTTCTCGATGCAGGAACACCTTCCGTAAGGCAGAACATTCACATCACCTGAATGTGTGTGTGTGAGGAAGAGAGAGCGCTTTGTGCTTAAACAAATCTAGAGTGCTTTCTGAGCAGCCTTGCTCTGAGAAACTTCAAGCCCTCTGGATGATCGTGAGCCCAGTGTTGTTATTTCAGCACCGCAGTTCACCTTTCTGTTTGCCTTTTGCCGGAGAAGGGGTTCCAACGGATTGGAGTCTGTGTTTATCTGGGAACGGGTTGAGAGGGTTTGGAAAGAGTTGAAAGGAAACTCAGGCTACATGGTTTTCAACCCCTTTGGGAAGCAGCAGCGTTTGAACTGTAATCCTGAGGCAGGGATGGGCCTGGGGTTTCACGTTTCTGTTCAGTTTGCATCTGTGGAGCCGACTTGTTTGGAGAGGTGCTCTGACAGGAAACGGCGGAGGCACAGCTGATGGTACCACACAACTCTCTGGAGACAGCAGCCCTGACCGACCAGCATCCTCTAGGATTTGAAGGCAGCAGAACCACCCTGTTTGCCTTGCAGAGAATGCAGAATTGGCTCCTGCCCCTAGGAACTGCCTGAAGAGGAAAAGGCAGGGATGCATTAATCATGTTTAGAATGGATTTAAGGGGGCTGGGGGGTAAAACAGTAGTTCCCAATTAAGTTTTTCTAACTTCCAAAATTGTGCCCTTGTGCGTGAATAGGACACATCCCTTGTTTTGGATTGTACTGCTCAAACACAGGCAGTGGAATCCAGTATAAAAGTTGATGCCCTGAGGTTTTCACCAAAACTAATGAACAAGTTGCTAGTCCTTATGGTGGAAAGATAAATTGAGTGGGGGGGGGAGACAGACAAAAAATGTCCCCAGTGAAATCTCAGTAGCTGGGATGGGGTTGAGGAGGAAACCAGATGCATGGGCTGTGCTTTAATGCTCTGTGTAGTCCAGCCCACCACTGCCAAAAAAAGAGAGGTTTTGAGTACAGCTAACAGGCTGCGCTACACAAGAAGGCAGTAGAAGTCTCAGTGGACTTTAAATAAATAATATGTGGAGAAGCCGAGTGAAAGAATGGAGTTCCAGAGCAGACAAATGAAGGATACGGAAGAGTCGAGGCAAGTTAGCATTGTTAATTCAGAGTTTTTCAAGAAATACCGAAGGTCATATCCACATCAAACATCACTTGCTGGAGGCCTTGTAACAGAGGGTCCAGTTTGTGGGGATGGGCTAGCACTGGATTTTCATGTGCCCAGCAAAGATTTGGCCCAGAAGCCATACAAGGACCATCAACTCCATTGAATCTGTGGACTGGGGAAGGAACTGCTCTTTTAAAGCTCATGGCTTACCCCCAAAGAATCATGGGAATTGTTGTTTGTTACGGTTGTTGTTTCTTTTGAGCTACATTTCCACTATATGGAATTTGACAACTGGACAACGTAAATGGATTCTACATGCCCTTACTATGGCCAACTGTTCTTTTAAAAAATTAATAAAATAAATCAAAGTATGGTTTCTGGGAATTGTACTTCTGTGAGGGTAAACTATAGCTCCCAGAATTCTTTGAGGGAAGCCAGGATTCTTAAAGTGGTATAAATGTGGTTTAAATGACTGGTGTGTATTTGGTCAGAGCTAAAATAATGGCAATGAGTGGGAGAAGGCAGGAGGGCTCAGCAAAGGAACATGCACGGAATGGTGGGAGCAGAAATGTATTGCTCCATTTTTATTTTTAGAGAATCTTAGAATGTCAAGAATTGGAAAGCACCTCAGAGGTCATCTACTCTTTCTTCTTCTTCTTTGGCGATCAATCACAGCAGAGTAAGATTGTCTTCCATGAACCCGGTCTTAAAAGGGAGTCCGTAAGTGATCGTGGAGGCCAATTCTGGATCCACGCATCCTTCCACAGTGGGGAAATAGGTTTTTGGACAGGAGTTGATCACAGTGAGGGTTTGCCAAGCGTGCCTTCCTCTTAGCACATTTCTCCCTTTTGTCCTGAGTTCGAGTGCCGTCAAAGTCCATGACATTTGGTAAAGGCTGTTCTTTAATTGGAGCTCTCACAGGCCACTGTTTCCCAATTGTTGGTGTTTATACTACATTTTTTTAGATGAGAGAATCTTTAAACCTCTTTTGTTGACCACCAACATTAGGTTTTCCATTTTTAAGTTTGGAATAGAGTAGTTGCTTTGGAAGATGATAATCTGGCATCTGCACAACATGACCAGTCCAACAAAGTTATGTTGAAGAATCATTGTTTTGATACTGATGATCTTTGCTTCTTCCAGTCGCCTTCTCAATCCGGCCTGCGGACGGTCCGGGAATCAGCGTGTTTTTACATGAGTAGAATGTGTGCTTTTATTTAAAATGCATCTCTGGGTTATTTGTGGGGCATAGGAATTCGTTCTTTCTTCTTCTTCTTCAAAATATAGTCTGGCCCACCACATGGTCTGAGGGACGGTGGACTGGCCCATGGCTGAAAAAGGTTGCTGACCCCTGATACTCCAACCCTCGACTCAGTACAGGATCTACAAGGCAGGAGGCAACTGCACAAGGGCCGTGGCGGCTGGTACCCATTGCAGCTGGTAGGGTGAAAGGCAGGGAGCCGAACCATAGGTGGCGCTGGAGCCAATGGCACACAGAGCCCACTAATTCTAGTTTTGTCTCTTCCTCCCTCCTGAAAACACCAGGCTATGGAGGAGGCAGCTGACAGGCGAGGAGACCAACAGTAGGTGGAGCCAGAGTCAATGGTGGAGGCAAAGCCAACTCATTCTGGTTTGGTCCGCATCCTCTGGCTTGGATGGAAGGATGGAAGGAAAAGGGTGGACAGTGGAGGGTTGGCTAAGGGCAGACTGGAGCTGGTGGGGCACCAGGGGCAGTGCCCCATTTGACTTAATGGACTTACACTACACTGAGCTTACAACCCCCAAATAAAGCGTCAGAGAAGCGCGCGTAAAAGAGACACACACACAACTGCAAGGGAAAAAGGCGCGCGGGGGGGGGATGCTCCCCAAATCCCATTATTGCCCCCAAATCGTGAGGATGAGGCTGCAATCCAGCACACGTGTACCTGGGGGGCAAATCTCACGGAACTCAGCGGGGCTTGCTTCCGAGTAGATACGATCGTCCAATAACAATGCTTTTAGTCTGGCGTCTGGAAAAAAAATGCAAACTATTGTAAAGGGAAAATCTGTTGTACTCCATCCAGTTACGCACTTTCAGTAGGAATTGTTTTTAAGGGGAGGCGTCGGAGGAAGAGGGGACCTCCTTGAACCCTCGCAGCAGAAGAGGAAAAGACTCCGTCTCGCTCGAGTCCTGAACGAACAAGTTGCGGATCCAACTCCAGGCTCAGCGTTGGCGGAGGGGCAAGGCGCTGGAGGCGCTAGGGCCGCGCGGTGGCCGGGAAGCGGGAATGGCCATGCAGGCAACCGAGGGGAGGGACGCGAATGTGAGCAGCCGAAACCGCTAGATCCAACCCATCCCAAGCGCCGCCGCCGGACATTCCCCACTGGCGGCGCCCCGGAGCCCAGAGCTCTCCTCCGGCCATGCAGCGCGCAGCCCCGGGCAGCGGGCAGGCGCCGGACGCAGCCGAGCTCCGGGCAGACGGCCGCGCGCCTCGGCCGTTGCTCCCTTCGAGGGAGGTGTGACGGGCGGGAAGAGCCCCCGGGCCGGATCCGGGGCTCGGCGGACGCCCTCCCGGTTCATGTCAGCGCGCCGCCGCCGCCTGCGCTTCTGAAGCTGCGCCTTCCTCCTCCGAGCCGGGCGCCCCCTCGAGGGATCCTCGCGCGGCGCTCCGGGCCCCGACGGCTGTTGGGCTCCTCCCGGGCTGGGGACTGGACGCAGCCCGGCTAAGGATGGGCTGACAGGCTTGGGACAGTGCCGCTGCCGGGAGCCGTCGAGGATGCTCTGGCCGGCCGCGCTGTTCCTGCTGGCGGCGCTGTGGTGCTCCGGCGGGGGAGCGCGCAGTTGCCCCGTCCAGCTGCGCGGCTGCAAGTGCGTGGGCGAGCGGGCCAAGGGGCTGGCGGCGGCCAGGAAGAGGGTGAGCTGCAGCGGCGAGGAGCTGGCCGAGCCGCCGGCGCCCCGGCTCTTGCCCAACAGCACCGTGACCCTGTGAGTAGCGCCGGCGGAGACTGCGCGCGGGCAGGCGGGCGGGCGTGAGATCTCACGGGGTGGGGTGGGCAGAGACCCCACCAGAATTGCCCCCGGCTCTGATCCTGGTAATGTCGCTCTGGACATGCTCAGAGGCTGCGCGTGTGCAAAGCGGAAAGGCTGTAGCGGAAAAGTCCGACATCTGTTTGCGGTGGTCATTTGGAGAGCGTTTTGAACGCCCTCGGAGGTTATACTGCTTCCCATATCCAAAAATATTGAAACAGCTTTGTTACAATTTTCCTTTCGGACTTAATTTCTTTTTTATTCACTTATTTTTAAACGAGTTTTTTTTACAGAAAAAGACAAAACACACACACATCCTTTTGACTTAATTTCATTGGCTTAAATTGTCTCTGGGTCTGTTTTTTGTTGTATGTGAGTCGCTTAGAGTTACTTGTTGGGTGTTTTTTTTTAAGTGACTGATAAGTTTAGTAATAAAGTACCGTATATAGCAATGTAGAAATCCACACTTTTTGAAATCTGCAGTTCAAAAAAATGAAAAGAAAGAACTCAACTCCATCCCCTCCCTCTGACCTTAATCCTCCAATAATTATTACAATATTATTATTATTATTATTATTATTATTATTATTATTAGGAATTGGGGATAATCTCGGGAGACTTTCAGCTGATCCAGAAGCCCCAATGTTTAGCTTCCACAAGATTTATTCAAATTATAGCAAAGAGCAGCTGAGGGACATGCCATCTGAATGCTCAGGAGCATGGAGGGAGTGAAGATTGTGGTTACTGAATAATATTAATGGGACCACACTTTTATTTACTTTATTTAGAAGTATTTATAGATCACAGTGGTCGGATAGGCACATGTGGGTACATTTGCACATGGCCAAAGCAGGGGGGGTTGTTAAGGGGTGTCCTGGAGGCCTGAACATTAAAAGAAAAAAGAAGAAAAAACGCTTACAGAATTACTGGGTGCACTGTGAGACCTCAGTCCCTCACCATCTTAACTTGCCTAGAGGCATCTGTACATTAAGGTTACCAGTTTCCCCCCCAATGAATCCGGGGACATGTTTCAACTTCAGTGGATTTTGTCAGGGGACTGATTTGTAAATCCGGGGACATCTGGTAACCTTACCGTATATACAGTGGTACCTCGGGTTACAAACACCTCGGGTTACAGACTCCACTAACTCAGAAGTAGTAACCTGGATTAAGAACTTTGCCCTAGGATAAGAACAGAAATTGTGCGGCAGCAGCGGGAGGCCCCATAAGCTAAAGTGGTACCTCAGGTTAAGAACAGTTTCAGGTTAAGAACAGACCTCTGGAACGAATTAAGTTCATAACCAGAGGTACCACTGTATGTATTAGTATATCTATGTAAATAATGGGCCTGTGCCCCTCCAGCAATGCCCCATGATCACAACCATACTATCCATTTACAGCACAAAGAAACCTGGGAGCTGTAGTTTGTTAAGGGCGCTCAGAACTGTAGCTCTGTGAGGGGTAAACCACAGTTCCCAGGATTCTTTGGAACAGGCAGTGGGTGTGATCCATATCATGTTTCTTAATAGTAGGTAGTCACCCTGTGCAGGGGATGTGGGTGGCGCTGTGGGTTAAACTACTCAGCCTAGGACTTGCTGATCAGAAGGTCAGTGGTTCGAATCCCTGCGACGGGGTGAGCTCCCGTTGCTCGGTCCCTGCTCCTGCCAACCTAGCAGTTTGAAAGCACGTCAAAGTTCAAGTAGATAAATAGGTACCACTCCGGCAGGAAGGTAAACAGTGTTTCCATGCACTGCTCTGGTTTGCCAGAAGCGGCTTAGTCATGCTGGCCACATGACCCGAAGCTGCACGCCGGCTCCCTCGGCCAATAAAGCGAGATGAGCGCCGCAACCCCAGAGTCGGCCAGGACTGGACCTAATGGTCAGGGGTCCCTGTGCAGAGCAGTTTAAAAGCCAGGGCATCACCAACCATTTTAGTGTTTGGGGTGGGCATTACCCTCCCTGGTCACTTCTCTCCCAGGGGTGGACTTTGGTCTGGCGCCCCCTGCCTCTCCCCTTCCATTCTGCTCAATTCACTATGTCATAGTTGCGGCACCCTGTGCTTCCCCTAAGCTTGGCACCCAGTGGGACGGAACAGGTCGCACGTCCATCAGTTCGACTCACCCCCTGCACACACACTTTGCCTTTCCAAGGCATCATGGTAAAAATGGGATCCAGTAGAATTAATCTGAGATTTGGAAAGCACCCTGCTCTTCCAAGGGAGGAAAATTTCACCCCCTTTGCCGCCACACGGCCAGTGTGCTTGTGTGTCAGTGAGTGCAGTGTAGATGAGTGAGTTCAGAGGCTTAATGGGTGGCATTGCACCCAGGGGACCACCTGTAAACTGAGATGCCCAGGCCCTCCTCTCCTTGCTGGCAGATGGAAACAACTTGAAACAGAGAGTTGGGTCTTGCAGTGCCTAGGCTTAAAAGTATCTGTTATTGAAAATAACATAACAAAAATGCATTATACAAGGGAAATCTGCTTTGCAAAAATGTGCACGATAGGCAAAATTGCACACACAAAATTACATTTATTAGGGGGTTAAGTTCAGCTCCAATAGTGGAACATCCTTGGCTTTGCTACGGGCAGAGTTTTACACCTCTGTGTCAGAGGCTGTTGGAAGCTGCAGGAGAGGAGAATGTCCTGTTTTCAGGTTTCCTACTGGGGCATCTGGAGAACAGAATTCTGGACTAGATGGGCCCCTGGCATGATCCAGCAGGCTCTTCTTGTGTCTTGAAGGCAGGCACCCTGAAAGGTCTATCTCTGTGTCATCGTCGTCCCCCAATCCCTCAACTAGATATATTCTCTCATTTTGTCAATTCCACAGCAGGCATATCAAATGTTATTCATTGGCTGAGTATGCACCATACATTTAAAGGCTGTCGTTTATCCCTCACAGAGCCACAAATCACTGCATGCTTAGCAAACTACAGTTTCCAGGACTCTTGGTGGGGTCAGATATGCTCAGTGCTATTTTTCTAGAAAAAGAGCATCTCCCCTGGTCTCTTAAAATGGCAATGGCACCCACCTGAGAGGTGCAGGAACTGAGTTCCTGTGAGTTCCCCCTGGAAAAAAGCTCTGGATATGCTTTATATGTCTGGTGTGTATGCAGCCATGCTCAGAGTAGTCCCATTTGCCACATAGGTTCCTAATTCCATTGATTTCAGTGGTTCTTCTGTGAGGATGGCCTTGTTCAGGGGAATTAGTTTTAGGATTGCCTTATTTTCCTGGACATAGCTGGATATTTTGGCAAATTTCCTTTAAAATAGCTTTAAAACTTCAGAGAGAGAGAGGGAGGGAGAGAGAGAGAACGCGAAAAGAAAAACTCAACAGCTTCAGGCAAAACTAAAGCAAGCTGAACAATTTTGCCCAAAACAAACAACCTTTGTGTCCTTTTGAAATATGGCACCCCTAATTTATTTATTTGCGTTTATATCTCACATTTTCTCTAAAGAGCTCAAGATGGTGAACATGTTTCACCCCCCCCCCCCGTTTAATTCCCACAATCACCCTGTAGTAAGACAGAGTGGCCAGGACTGGCCCAAGGTTGCCCAGTGAGTTTCATGGCTAAGTGAGCATTTGCACCTTGGTCTCTCAGTTCTGACACTCTGACCACTACATTGGTGCTTCTAGATGCTGTTGGTCTACAACTCCCATCATCCCTGAGTACAGTGGTACCTTGGGTTAAGAACTTAATCCTGGAGGTCCGTTCTTAACCTGAAACTGTTTTTAACCGGAAGCACCACTTTAGCTAATGGGGCCGCCGCACCGCCGAAGAACGATTTCTGTTCTCATCCTGAAGCAAAGTTCTTAACCCGAGGCACTATTTCTGGGTTAGCGGAGTCTGTAACCTAAAGCGTATGTAACCTGAAGCGTATGTAACCCGAGGTACCACTGTATTGGTTGTGCTGACTGAGGCTGATGGGATTTGGAATGCAACAGCTTCTGGAGGGCTGCAGCTTTTTCTGTCAACTTTTAAAAAAGGCATTTGGTTAATCTTTGCTGTCTCAGTTTTCTTGCTGCAGAAACGTCTTAAAAGTGTTTGATATTGCTAACTTGAGTGTATATTAGGTCCTCCAGCCTTTAAGCAATCGTGCTTTTGTTCTCTTTCTGTTACCACCCTAGTTAGCTGCCTTGAGACTCGTTGGAAAATAGGTAGGAAATAGATTTTTATAAATAAATAAATGCATTGGAGTCTTGGCAGCTGTTGCCAACGAGGCGTTTCACAATAGTCTAAAAAGATTTCTAAACCAACTCAATACTCAACACGAACAATTCATTCAAATGATCCAGCAATGCATATAAAGGTTTGAATGGAAGCACAGGAACTTATGAAATACAGTTCTGGAATCTTCCTTTCAACATGTGTGTCAGGAAGCCGTACTTTGTTTTTTCAGAGATTGCTTCTTTATCCCAGAATCCTAGGTGCGCATCCTGATTTTTGTACTATCTGGGAGGGACTCTGGTCTCATCCACACCCTCCATTTAAAGCATTCTTATGCCACTTTCAACAGCCATGGCTTCCCCTAAAGTCTCCTGGGATCTGTCGTTTGATAAGAGCGCTGGGAACTGGAGCTTTGTGAGGAGGCTTCTAACAGCGCCCTTAACAAATGACGTTGCAGCACAAATTTAAAGCACATTAAAATTAAGGTCCCCTCCATATGTCCTTTTTATTGTGCAGATTTGTGCTGATGATGGTACTGGGGCAATTCTATGCAAACCTGCTTTCAGTTCTGTTTGTACTTCCAGAAGTTTCAGGACAGGCATGCCTCATTTCCAACCAGTGCATGTTCCACAACTTCCACTTGAAACCTTGAACTTTTCATGTTCTGCAGTGTTTTTATTTGGTTTCCTTGTCCCACTTTTGGTGCACCATATATAGCATGAGTGGTCCACCAGGTGGCAATAATGGGGGAGGCATTGCAGTGGAACTGTGTGTGGACAGTCCAGTTTAAACCCACCATGGTTGCGTCACTATTGCATCAGTGATATGTTGCAGAACACACACACCCAAAACCCCACCAGTCTGGAGGGAACCCTAAGTCGAGGGCTAGGAAATAGGATACAGTACTAAAGTTGTTGGGTTTTGCTTTTTAAAAAATTGTTTCTTACTGCTGTAGTTTTTTCTTATGTTGTCTTTGTTTTTATAATTTATTGTGCATTTAAACTGACGTAAAGCCAGTTGGGGAGATGGAATCCAAGTGCTGCATATAAAAGTTTCCGGAAATAAACAATGAATAATTACAGTAACTGGGCAGTAAGGCTGCAATCCTAATCTCACTTGTCTGGGGCTAAAACTGCACTGGATTCAATGGGATTTACTTCTTTGCAGCAGTCATGGTTAGAGGAGTGTGCTGTAAGACTGCAAGTGCCAGGAGCATGGACACAATTTGGCTGAGCTTAGATGCCACTCTTTTATGGCTTGAAATATA
This sequence comes from Podarcis gaigeae, assembly GCF_964106915.1. Classification (NCBI taxonomy): domain Eukaryota; kingdom Metazoa; phylum Chordata; class Lepidosauria; order Squamata; family Lacertidae; genus Podarcis; species Podarcis gaigeae. The sequence continues at coordinate 10,174,173 of NC_139692.1, forward strand.
TTCTGCCCCTCTTTGAAACTTGGTGATTGCACGTAACGAAAATCAGAGATGATATCCAAAAACAGCAGTTGCTAACTTCTCACGTCCTCTTGCAAAAATGGGGAAGGTGGTGGAGTAGTCAACCAACCTTTTGTGCCAATTTAATGGAGGATGGAAAATTATGCCACTGTGTTCTTGCATGCTTATTTTTCAATGTGTTCACAAACTTCAAGGAAATATCAAAGTTGAATTTTGGCTCAACACTGGTGAACTCGGCGCAATGCACAAAAAAATTAGTACCTTGCTCTCTGGACCAGGTCTTGTAAAGGGGTGGGTGGGGAGCGGAAGGGAATAATTCCTAGCTTTCTGTTCTGCTAACAAGACTTCATGATTATATAGCACACAGTGCAACAGTGCCACATATGTCCCCAGTCAAAGGCAGGCAGGCAGGCCATACTGAGTTCAGTACCATAAGTCTTACTTTCAGAGACCTTAGTACTGTATAGGATTGCAACCTAAATATTAAAGGTAAAGTAAAGGTAAAGGTACCCCTGCCCGTACGGGCCAGTCTTGACAGACTCTGGGGTTGTGCACCCATCTCACTCAAGAGGCCAGGGGCCAGCGCTGTCCGGAGACACTTCTGGGTCACGTGGCCAGCGTGACATCTCTGCTCTGGCGAGCCAGAGCCGCACACGGAAACGCCATTTACCTTCCCGCTGGTAAGCGGTCCCTATTTATCTACTTGCACCCGGAGGTGCTTTCGAACTGCTAGGTTGGCAGGCGCTGGGACCGAGCAGCGGGAGCGCACCCCGCTGCAGGGATTCGAACCGCCGACCTTTCGATCGGCAAGTCCTAGGCGCTGAGGCTTTAACCCACAGCGCCACCTGCGTCCCTAAATATTACAGTATAGTTAAATTGATGAAGCTAGATCATCTAGAGGTCGTTTGGGAAAGTAGGGATGGGGAAACCTGTGGCCTTCTCTATTTTGCTGCAATGCAACTAGGGATGGAAAAGAAACTCAATTCAGTTTGCACTTTCTGAGACACAGCCATCCTTTGGAATTCACGTTTCTTTGGGTTTTGCAATGCAGTTCTTCAGCCAAGTAATGTGCACAAAAATACTTGATGTGCTGGGGTAATATATGTGCATATATATTAGTGAAAACAACTGTCCAGGGTCCCGTTCCAAGAAAGACGACAAAGACCCTTACATGTGAGTAAGATAAGAGACTTGGCACGACAAGAGTTCAACAATGACGCCAAGGATTTGAGATTGGAAGAAAGCTTAAAAGATGTACCAGCAACCAATCATGCTGCTCCTACCAGCTTTAAAAGGTGAGATGGGCATGCTCACTCGAGAGACTCTCTCTCCCTATGAGACTGGTGCACATGGAGGCACATACAGTACTTCTCCAAGGGTCTGTTCCCAACAGTGCAGCCAGGACCAGGGGTGTCTTACCCATAGAGGCTAGTGGCGCAGGGCACCATGGAGCCAAGTTCTGGAGGGCGCCAGGAAAGAGGTGGAGGCTCCTGGCATCAGCTCGCTGCCCTTGCCCACCTCCACCATGCCGTGCCGAAGCAGTGCTGCACCCGGAGCCTCCGTCTGCCATGGCCACCGTGGCACAAAGCGGCCAACTGAGCCGGGAGGTGCCACGTCCAGCCTCCACCTCTTCCCCACTGGAGGAGCCGCCCTCCAGGTGCTGCCCGCCTCCTCCAGCCCCACCAGCAGCGCCTGTCCTCTCTAAAAAACTCAGGGAAATGGGGGGGGGGCATGCCGGAGGGAGCTTTGCACCATGGTGCCAGATATGCTTAAGGTGGCCCTGAGCAGGACCAGATTCTAGGGGAGCCTCTTCCTCCTTGCAGTTGTCTAGCCTCCCCCCTCCTGACTGGACTGCTTTCCTCTCCCTAGCCTCTAAAGGCAAAGGAGATGGGAGCCCGTCCTCCCTTTCTTCTGGGTTCTTGTGGGTTCTTCTGTGATGGCATCTTCTCCCTCATCAGACAGTAACTGCTGCTTCCCCAACCCCAAGTCAGCTGGGATTGCAGGGTTCACAACAGTCAAAAACAAAAATGCATTGGATCGGGGGAAATCGCTTTTGCAAAAACGTGCATGTTAGGTGAGAGTCACACTAAATGCTAATCACTTTGCAAAAAGGCTGATGAACTTTCCATGAGGATTTAAAAATAAAATGGCAAACTGATGTGGAAATGTGGCGAAATAAAATTAAAACTGGGGAAATAAGAAGCCAAGAGAAACTGAAATGAACTGAATCTGCCCATCCTTAGGGACTACCGACTGGATGGAGCTGATGGGAGCCAGAGCTGCTCTGCAGGGCCTGACTTCTGCTGTAACCCTTAAAATTGATATAGGATACTGTGCAGGGCCAGATCAGATATAAAACATGGCAAATAAGAGGGCTAAATCAGAGCCCCCTGCATTGTTTCTGAGCTTAGATCATTTGGCCAGGCAGCAGCTATTCAAATGCCTCTGATTGTATGTTTATTCTGGTGTTCCAAGTTCATTTCCGGTTCCTATTTTTATTGCTGCTTTACTTCTTAGTTTGGCTTGGGTTTCCGAAAGAGGGATTTAAACGATGATAATAAAATAAAAACTCATGCTTGTTGCAATCGGTGGAAATTCTGCTCAACCAAGAACCAACTTCAGGCAGCGCAAGCAAGATGTGTGCATCTGTCCTCTAAACCACATTTGTGAAAATGGACTTCAGAGTGTGTTAGAACATGAATGGTAAGAGTTTAGTGTGGAGATGATCTGTGATGAGAATGGAGGCAAGGTGAAATTTGGGAGTAACAAACAGATTCCCCCCCCCCCCCAGTCTCTGTTCTAGTCCTTTTCTGCCCTCTTTCTACATTTATAGCCATTGACAGCCTTAACCTCCATTAATTTATCTAATCCCTTTATAAAGTTGGTAGGAGTCCCTTCCTCCTGCTGGAGTGAGTTCCACAGTTTAACTATGCACTACGTGAAGAAATGCTTCCTTTTACCTGTCCTTTGAGCTGTTTTAGGGCCCTCCTCCGTCCTTTGGGTTTGTGCGCCTCTGCAAAGCATTGAGGCACGGATGGTTCTGTTCTGGCTACATAAGGATCCCCATGTGGCAAATGAGTTCGCTATTGGTATATAATTATAGGAGAGCCAATGGTATCTTCCTCCTCCTCTCTGCATTTGACTAATCCCCTTTTAAAGCCATTTAAGCCACGGAATGACTATGGAAGGGAGTGGGTGGCGGAGAAGGAACTTGGTTTCCCTCAAGTACATTTCCCCCAGGTTTGGTTCTGCACTATGGCAGGAAGCTGTTATCTGGATGACTCCAAAACATGGTTTACGATTTCAGTTACATGGCATGGGTGTCTCAATCCTTGCTAATCCTCTTGCTGCAGGTTGCTTTCCAGTTAACAAGCCTTTACTTTTGCACAGGTGGCCCAGTGCATTCTCCAGCTGTGAGAGCCACATGCTTTTTTTGTTGCCAAAGACTCTTAGCAACTGTTATGTACTGAAGTTCTCACCCTGGGCCAGCAGGGGGATACTGTAGATAATTTTCACTCAGGTCCACATATGCAAATAAGGGATTGAAAGTGACATTCAGTGATTGGATAGTTACAGAAAGTGGTTACTGTTGCGTTGTACTGGAGCTCTATATAAGCAGGCCGGCTGAACCCTTCAGTTCAGTTCTGTTCTGGCCTGTGAATAAACAAGAGCTGTTTGAAGAATTGCTGTGTCATCTGATATGTTCACCCACAACTTAACCACAACTGTGGCTAATTTCTGAGTCAGCCACACCTACAAATACAATATGTTGGCTAAGGCTAGATCTTCTCTGTGCCTTTTATTGTAAAAAAAGAAAAGAAAAAAATAATACATAGTTTCTTGAAAGCATAGTGGCCATAAATTGGGATGAGACCTCAAAAAGCATCTTTGCTATATGATTTTGTGTTTATTTGACAAAGGAATATTGATTAAGGGAGGCCATTTCATACTATTTATTTTTCTCCACTCCAATTTTCCAAAACCTGGAGTCTATACAAAGATTATAGAGCCCTTCTGGACCAGGCTTAAAAGGCCAGCATCCTGCTTCATACAATAGCCAGGAAGATGTTTTTGGGAAGCTCAATAGCAGGACATGCCATCAACAGGCCCTCTGGATTGTTTCCCCAAAAGGCAACTGGGATTCAGTGGTAGACTACCTTTGAGCCTGGAGGTTCCATTTAGCTACTGTGGCTAATAGCCACTGATAGACCTGGTCTCCATAAACATTATTTCTCTACTGAAACCATCTAAGCTCCGATGGTCAAACTGTCAGTGAATTTCATCAGCTAGCTCTGTGCCATGCGGGAAAAGTACTTCCTTCTGCCTGTCCTGAATTGCCAGCCAAATCAGCTTCATGGAAAGGCCTGAAGTTCTAGCACAGCAGTGTGACATCTCCACCTTTCCCATTCAACTTGTCAGGCTCTTTTGCCCAAGCTTCACTCATCTGCCTTACACTTGTCATACATGAGACTATGGTTTGTTACTCACGAACAGGCTGTGTTCAGGAAGGCAGCACCAAATCCTGGCTTGAGGTTGGCTAGCAATCAAGCCTTGTTAAAGGTAAAGGGACCCCTGGCCGTTAGGTCCAGTCGTGGCCGACTCTGGGGTTGCGGCGCTCATCTCGCTTTACTGGCTGAGGGAGCTGGAGTACAGCTTCTGGGTCATGTGGCCGGCATGCAAACCAGAGCAGCGCACGGAAACGCCATTTACCTTCCCGCCAGAGTAGTACCTATTTATCTACTTGCACTTTGAGGTGCTTTCGAACTGCTAGGTTGGCAGGAGCAGAGACCGAACGATGGGAGCTCACCCTGTCGCGGGGATTCAAACCATTGACCTTCTGATCGGCAAGCCCTAGGCTCTGTGGTTTAACCCACAGCGTCCCCAAGCCTTGTTAGAGGGGAACAAACCACTGCCTCTGGTTTGGATGCAACGGACAGCCAAGGATTCCTGGTTTCTTCATCCTGCTCATGCAAGGAGTGAAGTGGTATCAGTCAGTGTACCAATACACTGCTCATTCCAGATAAACTATGATAAGCCAGAAAATCTTTTTTAATTTCTGGTGTTCCTTCCCATCGCAAAGGCAAGTTGCATGAAGGAGAATGCAATTACAAAATAATGATTAATGAACAAACAAACTGTAAAACAGCAATAAAAGCACAAAACAGATACAATGGATGACACCATTCATAGGAAGGACCACAAAAACACATGCTTCACATCCAAAGACCAAGGTAGACAGGAGCATCTTTAGTAGCTGACAAAAGATGTACAGTGGTACCTCGGGTTAAGTACTTAATTTGTTCTGGAGGTCCGTTCTTAACCTGAAACTGTTCTTAACCTGAAGCACCACTTTAGCTAATGGGGCCTCCCGCTGCCGCCAGAGCACGATTTCTGTTTTCATCTTGAAGCAAAGTTCTTAACCCGAGGTAATATTTCTGGGTTAGCGGAGTCGGTAACCTGAAGCGTATGTAACCCGAGGTAGCGCTGTAAAGTGTTTGTGGCAGAGGCGTCTTTGTGAGGAGGGAGTTCCACTGTCTGGGATATTTTGGGGTGGAGAGAGGGGAACGTGCTTATCTGGAATGGGTGCAGTGACTGAGACCAGTTTCTTTCTGCAATGGAGGGGACGGACACTGGCAACAATCTTCTTCCAGCTGCAAGATCTGGGCCTACACAGGGCTGGCGTGTTGCTGTTGGTCCTGCCCATCAGGCAGCTTGCGATGTCTTGTCTGGAGTTGCTGTGAGGTTGCAGGACCTATCTGGGCATGTATTAACAAGGCTTTAATTCCCTCCTTCTCTGGCTGACCTCTGTGCTAATAGCTTAATGGAAAAAGTACTGTATTCCTAACAAGAGACAGATAGCTGTATAAGGTCATAGCCAGCCGTGCTGTCTATCACGCAGGAGAGCTCAAACCTCTTCCAGATGTGGAATTCTTGAGCCCGTCCTCGTTTATGGACGCAGCGTGATTGCTCTGAAATTGCGTATTGTCTAGGAGGGGTTAGGTACTGTTGGTGGGCGGGGAGAGGGGTGGGAGAGAAAAGAAGATAGCTTCATCTTACGACCAATTTCCAGGCCTACGTGAACTGAGGCCTGTTTTGTGTCTTTCTCTTGCCTGATCCATTCTTGATGAATTTCCAGCTGTTTGTTTGTTTGTTTGCTTGCTTGCTTGCTTGTTTGCATGTTTGCTTGTTTATTGGGCTATGAGCTTTTCTTTTGTGTGTGGTGTTGTGACGTGGGGTTTGTGATTTCAGCTCTCTTGACATAATATGCTGGAGACAGTTCTCTAGTAACACTTCTTTATTAAAGCAAACAAGACTGAGACCTGAGGAGGGGAGAGCTACATTTATAGGGACAGGGAACTAGCTAGAAAGGATACATTTTGGAGGGAACAATATCAGGCAATCACAGTCCTGCCTTTTGGAGGAAACCAATAAGACAGGGGATCCAAATACAGCAGCTTAAATGAACCAATAGTAGCTTTACCCTCTGGAACCAAAAGGCAGTTACTTTACCCTAATGCAAATACAGACAATAATAATACAGATATAAAATCATTTGACTCAATACACAACATGTGGGGAGAGAGAAAATGTAGGAAATGGCTTTTGCAAATCCTGAGAGACTGTTGATGATGGGTCTTCTGCCACTATGGCCAGGATGCAAGCATAGTGTGACTACTTGCGTGCCAGAGCAAGCTTGCCTCTGAGGGATAGTTCTTCTAAAGCTTGGCACTAGGGATGCAGGAGAAATGTGATTCAGTTTGCATTTAACTCTCTGAAACAATAGAAGAACTGAAATGCAGCCCTCCTTCAAAATCTGCGGTTCTCTGAAATTTGCAGTGCAGTTCTGCAGTGAAGTAATGTGTACCAAAATGCATGTCCTAGTGTAAAGTGTGCACAAACAGACATACATTAGTGAAAATAACATTATATATTAGGGGAATCTGCTTTGCAGATATGTGTATATTAAGCAAAATTGCACATAGACATATTAAGAGAGATTTGCACCAAAATACAGACAAACTTTTATGAGGACTTAAAAAGAAAATCACAAACTGATGTGAAAATGTGGAGAACTGAATTCAAGACAGGAAAAGGTGCAAAACTGAGAGAACCCAAAATGAACAGATTTGCTCATTTCTAGCTGATGCTGACTGGGCTCCATGTGGCTTTGGGGGCCCAACTAATTGTTTATTAGAGGAGGAAAGACTCGTTGGTGCTTACATGGACAAGATCACTGTAGGTTGCAGAGCATGAGATGCTTCTGTCTGTAAAATGGTCCCAGCTTCCTGATCCTCCACCATTTTGAGGCAAGGTGTGCAATAGGAGCTCGTGCTGGTCAGGGTTACCCCCGTAGCAGCTGGCATCGACAATGCATCTCACTTGTAAGAGTTTATGCAGAAACTAGGCTACTGTACAAAAGTAAAAATTACATTTATTGTGCCTCATGATTTTGCCTCTGGCCTCACACCATTGACATGTGGCCCCAGGGAGGATGGCCAGAAGAGAATATGGCTCTCAGGCTGGCAAGAAATTACCACGCCTGATTTAAATTATTATTATTAATAATAATAATAATAATAATAATAATAATAATAATAATAATAATAATTTTTATTTATACCCCACCCTCCCCAGCCAGGGCGGCTAACAACCAATAATAAAAACAAGTTGATTGAAATACAACATTAAAATACAACATTAAAATATTGAAACATTAAAATATTAAAATGTAGCCTCATCGCAGGAGAAAGGAAAAGAAAAAAGAAAGAGAGGGAGGGAATCAAATTGGCTCCAAGCCAAAGGCCAGGCGGAACAACTCTGTCTTACAGGCCCTGCGGAAAGAAATCAGATCCCGCAGGGCCCTGGTCTCATGAGGCAGAGCATTCCACCAGGCTGGAGCCAGTGTTGAAAAGGCCCTGGCTCTGGTTGAGGCTAATCTAACTTCCTTAGGGCCCAGGGCCTCTAGGGTGTTGCTATTTATGGACCTTAAGGTCCTCCATGGGGCATACCGGGAGAGGCGGTCCAGTAGGTACGAGGGTCCTAGGCCGTGAAGGGCTTTAAAGGTCAAAACCAGCACCTTAAACCTGACCCTGTACTCCACCGGGAGCCAGTGCAGCTGGAAAAGCACTGGGAATCAGCTTCCACCCGGGCAAACCTTTCACCACCAGCAATGTTAGTGGATCGCAACAAAAGTGGTTTTTCTGCATGTTCTAAGAGCCAGTCTGCGGTGGTGGAGGGATTAGATTTCTAACCAGCTGTATCCTGGGAGGTGAGGGAGCTGGCATGTCAGAAGACAGTGGATTCAGGAAAATCCCTGAGTCATTTGCACCATGATTTCTGGGCAATGTGAATGCTGGCCAACACCTCCCCACTCCCAAAAAAGAAAAGCTCTGGCATAGAAGAACAGCCACATGTAGCCACATAATGGTTGCAAGCCTCAAGGACCCTCCCACAGGCACTTAAAAAATATTCCAGCTCAGTTCCACTTCACGAAATGGTTTCTGGGCACAATTTAGGGAGAAGAGGATGCAAAGCCACAAATTTGACCTTACTGTTGGATGGAGGGCTGATCTTGCTCATAAAAGATGTGTGTCTTGGCTCCGCTTGCAGTCAGTCTTTGGGCAGGGGGTCATTTTACAAAGTGCCCTTCTTAATGATCAGGCAGCTGTTTGACCCAGAGAAGCATGATGGGCCCCCTTTCTTAGCCTGAGGGTCCCTATCCTTCATAGGCCCCCTTCTGCAGGCTGCTTGCCTTTGGTGGGTGTGGCCAGAGGGGGAAATGAATGGGACAAGTGGTGTGACGCTGTATTCATCACATGTAGCAGCACTGTTTCCATTCTGCTGCAGTTCATCCTCTGCCAGAAACAGTGTTATTTCGTCCTGCTGTCTGTTCTGATGAAATTAGTTAACCGCCATAATTGAGGTAATTAATTATGTAAATTACCGTAAATAAGTTACATTGCAATTGCATTGTTTCACCCCATTCATTTCAGTTCATAGTAAACACAATTTAAGGGTGTATGTGTGTGAATCAATTATGTTGTTTTCTGTGGCTTGAAAGCAACTGCAACAGCAAAAAACTATTGTATTAGCTGTATTGATTTCTGTTCCAGAGATGGGATGAATAAGCGAACACTCGCCATTTCCTCCCCTCCTTCTGTTTTCTTCTCAATTCTACAAGGACGCTACATCCCAGCCCTGCCAAAGCATTTGAGGGTGTGAAGCAGGGCAAAGGAGGGTGTGTCGCCAGGGGAGATTCCCGAGGACCAGACAGAAGGAAGGCCTCTTGTCCTGAGGTTTCCCACCTGGCTCCATATATACCATAGCTCAGGGGTCAACAACCTTTTTCAGCCATGGGCTTTTTCAGCCACAGACCCTCAGACCATGTGGTGGGCCGGACTATATTTTTGAAAGGGGGGGAGAATGAACGAATTCCTAAGCCTCACAAATACAGTAACCCAGAGATGCATTTTAAATAAAAGCACACATTCTGCTCATGTAAAAACATGCTGATTCCTGGACCCTCCATGGGCCGGATCCAGCCCCCAGGCCTTAGGTTGCCTACCCCTGCCATAGCTTATGGTTATGTGAGAACTGAAATCTATAAGGCAGCTTTCTATGTTCCTGTTGGTTTTGTACGTTGTTTGTTTGTTTGTTTGTTTATAAATGCATGTATATATTGCTCTGTTATAAAATATCAGGGTGCTTAGCAGCAAAATACAAACATTTTTTGGTGGAGGGGGTACATTAAAACCAATACAGAACATTTATTACAATGACTGGCTATAAGGACAGGATTAGGCCTGTCAGCATAAACAAAGTCTTCAGGAAAGTCAAAAGTGCTGATGCCAGTTGAATCTCTGCTGGAAGAGATTTTACCCAATAGTTCTGTTTAAAATGCTCAAATCAGTTTCAAACCGTACTCAATAAGTGTTGTGGAATTCTGTCAAACAGCAGAAGAAATGTTCTGTCATTGCTGAATGAGTAGTAGAGCCTTGCATTGGAGAGGAAGAAATCTTTCTCTGTGCTCCAGCTCCGCCAAGCCAGGAAAAGCGTGGATTTTCCTTCTGGCAGAGTCTTTCCCTAATGCTCTTCTGCATCCATGTGAGAAGCTCCAGCTCATGCAAAATGCTGTGGTTTGACCATGGATGGGGACAGACTTATCATCAGCAACATCTACACTGGCTCGGTCATGCCCACAGATGGAAGATGGCAGGATCCCCAAGGCCGGGAGCTGGCTTCAGGCACCAGGCCCATTGGCAGACCAACTCTGTGTTACAAAGATGTTTGCAAATGTGACATTAAGGCTGGCAACATCAATGTGGCCATGGAGGAATCCCTTGCAGGCAACTGCAGTGCCTGGAGACCATCATTCACATCGGTGACCAGAAGAAGGAACGATTGTTGGAAGGAGTGCAGCGAGAAGAAATGCCATGGCACATCTACACCAGTGAAACTGGATGCCTTCATGTGCCCCTGTTGTTTTTAGTTTCCATCTGTCTCGAGAGACAATGGAGTCCGCCTCCAGGGGTGAAGACAAACCTCAGTGTTAGCAGCACTGAAGTTATTAGCAGCAAGCCTGGGCAGTGTGTATAGAGCAGCCACATCCAACTCTCTGGAGACTGCAATCTACTCCGGGTATAAAAAATGTGGCAGTGATCTACCCATTGTCATTGAGCTTCTTTTAGGGGGGGATGGACCAGAGTTGTTGACAAGGAACACCCCACCATCGGCCAGTAGATCGCGATTGACCAGCTGGACGTACCTGGTATAGAGTTTCAGCTGCAGTAAATCACGCCTCTTCCTTGTCTCTACAGCCATAGCAGGTGCTGTAACTCTCCAACTCTCTTGACCCCCAAAGGCACACTCTTAATTGTCTCCTAGGATAGACGGGCACCAATGGGATCGCCAGTACACAGCTCCAGTGCTCAAAAGTCTGCCCATACACAATTGGGCCAGGTTTGAGGCTCTTCCATTAATGTTCAGGGCCCTTATCGCTTGGGGTCCAAGATACCTTAAGGACCCCCTAACCCTTTTTAACCCTGCCTGATCACTGAGGTCTTTGAGGGAGACACAGTTAGTGGTTCCCAATGGCTCAGATGTGTTGCTCATATTGAGCATGAGCCTTTTGTACTGTGGGTCCAATTATATGGAGTTCCTTTCCAGTTGGAATCAGTCCAATGAATTTCTGGCACCCAGTGAAGACCTTTAAAAAAATAAATAAATCCAGCATGCATTTTAATTGAAGTTTGATTTTATACCTTGAACTTGGTTTTAAACAACAACAACAACAAACCTTTTTGCTTTGTTGGCCACTTGGAGAGTATTGTAGTATATAAATTGTTTGAATGAATGAATACACAGACATGGCAGGCAACTTTTGGAACTGTCTGCTCCTAATCTTTCCTATTCTTTGCTGTCACAAGTGTGTGGACTTTTCCCTTTGCTGCCACATCCACACAGTGTTAACTGTTGGGCTATTTTGGTCAGATGCAAATCCCTTCTTCCTAACAATTGCTTTTGTTGGAGAAGCAGGGAAAACAAATCGCAGGAAGAGTGTGTAGTTTGCGGTTGCACTACAGCTCTAGCCATGGGAATTTTAGGTGACCAGTTTGTTGAGGGTTTGTCCTGATTTCTTTGTAGAGAGATCAGGTGGTGTCAGGTATTTCATGCATGTTCATTCTTATTTGTGGGGAAGATAGAGGATGTTGTATCAAAGGCTTGTGTTAATCTGACACTTTGTAATGCATTTTCCTACTGCAAAAAGTTCAAACTTTTAAGGAAGTGGGTTTGTTCCAGAATCAGTTAAGGAAGTGGGTTTGCTGCAGAATCAATTATAGTCACACAACCTGAATTTGCCAGCATCTGATTGAATCCCACCTGGAAATAAGCTTTGTTGTTGTTTAGTCGTTTAGTCATGTCCGACTCTTCGTGACCCATGGACCAGAGCACGCCAGACACTCCTGTCTTCCACTGCCTCCTGCAGTTTGGTCAAACTTACGCTGGTAGCTTCGAGAACACTGTCTAACCATCTCTACCTCTGTCGCCCCCTTCTCCTTGCACCCTCCATCTTTCCCAACATCAGGGTCTTTTCCAGGGAGTCTTCTCTTCTCATGAGGTGGCCAAAGTATTGGAGTCTCAGCTTCAGGATCTGTCCTTCCAGTGAGCACTCAGGGCTGATTTCCTTCAGAATGGATCGGTTGGATCTTCTTGCAGTCCATGGGACTCTCAGGAGTCTCCTCCAGCACCATAATTCAAAAGCATCAATTCTTCGGCGATCAGCCTTCTTTATGGTCCAGCTCTCACTTCCATACATCACTACTGGGAAAACCATAGCTTTTACTATACGGACCTTTGTTGGCAAGGTGATGTCTCTACTTTTTAAAATGCTGTCTAGGTTTGTCATTGCTTTTCTCCCAAGAGAAATAAGCTACATGGCTGTAAATCAGTACAGTCATACCTCGGGCTGCGAACGCTGTGGGTTGTGTGTTTTCAGGTTATGGACCGCGCCGAACCCAGAAGTACTGAAATGGGTTACTTCTGGGTTTCTGCGCTCGTGCATGTGCAGAAGCGCTAAATCACACTTTGTGCATGCGCAGAAGCGGAGCTGCGGGTTGTGAACGCTGTGGGTTGCAAATGTGCCTCCCGCACGGATCACGTTCGCAACCTGAGGTTCCACTTTACTAGAACATCTCCAGAAGCTCCTGCTTCAAGCCCTGGCAGGCCCTATGCCTGAAACTCTGATGAACTGCAGCCAGTCAGTGTAGACAATGCTGAGCTAGACAGGCCAATGTTCCGTCAGGCTCAGTATATGCTTGTTTTCCAGTGTTTCTGTGCATGGTGTTGAGAGAGAATATATATATATGAGAGTCTCTTTTCATCTCTTTGCCCCTCATATCATCCCAGGCACAAAAAATTAGATGCACTTGAAAAGTCTTCTCTTTGGGATTGGGGTGAGACAGGACCTATTATTCTGGTTTGCAGCAGAAGCTGGGATTGCACAGCACCAATTGGCCAGCTCCTGTACCAGCTAAGACACAACTTTATCCTTGTTCAAAGTAAAGGTGGCCCTTACAGCATTCACTCCCTTCCTTTTGGGAAAAGTTCGCTGCAATCATCTGGAAGTAGGGGAAGGAGTAGCAGGAAAAGGAAATGGAGATTTGGTCAGTGGGCTGTATAAGGGGTGCACCTTTTTTGCTTCTGTAAAGGGTGGATGTAGGAGGTAGAGAGCTCAGTACGCAGGTAAAAACAAGGAGATCTAGTTCTATTCACACGTGTACATCCACACACTGTGAGAGGTGGAAATCTCTGTGGTAGGAAATCTCCCTAATCCAATCTATTTCCCTTTGTTGTCTGTGTGCCCAAACTTGACTAGTCAGTTTTCCTTCCAACAGAATTGCCCATACTTTGTTATACCACGCTTCTAACAATAGATCTTTAGGGTTTCATCCAGCATTTCACAACTTAAATAAATGAATGAATAAATCTAAGCATTTTGCCTTATATGGGATTCTGAAATCTTGGCTACAAAAGATTGATGACAATGCTAATTTTGGGTCCATCTGTATTTCATTCTTTGCCCTACATATGTCTTTATGGTTTTTGCAGCTTGTGGGTGCAATTCTTATCTTTGTATGACAGGCGACATTCTTGCCACAGAAAAGCCAGAGGCTTCGTCACACTTACACAGCTGTGTGCCCCATCCAAACAAGGAAGAGGGGTTATCACAGTTCAAGGATACATTCCTTACAGACAAAAGCACTTGGGAATGTGGAGATGGGGCAATGAGGGGTGTGGTCCGTGGAGAGTCCCAAGGACCAGGGAGAAAGGTCTAATGGGTCGCATTTGGCCCCTGGGGCTGAGGTGCCCGACCCCTCATGTAGCAGTAAATGTTCCTGTGGCTCAAGATCACAAACCAACTCCTGCCCCCACGAGCTCGCAGCTGCACAAACAGGAAAATGTGCCCTCTCCTTCTCTCCCTGCCTCGCAACATGCAAACCGGGGTTGTTCACCAGCTAGCATAGAGGAGAAATTCTTTCCTCACCCCAGACATTGCGACTGTCGTGTTTTAATGGAGAACAAGAACCTATCTGCCGAATCTTTGTTAAAGGGGGATAAAGAAGTTGGCTTTCTTTCATAAGTTCACCCCACCCAAAACCGTCCTAAGAAAGTCCGTCCACTCTCTGCATGCGCCAAACGGCCTGTATCCTGTTAGACCTTCAGCATGTGCTTTTAATTACTGCAGTATTAGCAACAACAAAAAGAGCTGAGAGAGGGAGGGAGCTTGAAGCAGAAAGACTCTCTCTCTCTCTCTCTTTTTGTCTTGCTTCCTTTCTCGACTCCGATCTTCTGCTTTTGGGAGGTGGGGGGGGTAGGGGGAGCTTACTCTCTTTCTCTCTTCATTTGCTGCACGTCTCCATACCACCGGCTGCTTTCTGACCGAGGGGGGCGAGCATCACTCCACATCCTTTTTTGGTTGGGCGCAGAGAGGAAGTTTATTGTTTTAGCAGCCCTGTTTCTGGAGCTATTATTTATCCAAGTGGATTCGAGTGTGCTTGAGAAAATAATTGTCTGTTTTCCTTTCAGCTCCTCATATGAGAATTTTATTTTATTTTATTTAAGGAAGAAGGCGGGGGCGGAGGGAGGGGAAGAGAGAGAGAGAGAGCAAGAGAGCACAGCAGCCAAGCCCAAGTCCCGCAATCTGATAGTGGCTGATTGTGCGCAGCTCTGGTGGTGCGGTCACAAGTGCCTCTGTGCCTAGCAATTAAGCGGCATTAGCTTCAAACTGCTGGAAACTCGAGGTGACTCAGTGTTCGGGCTGCGCTGGATGCAATTGGCTCGATGTGCTGAATGGCACTGGATCAAAGTCAAGCCTGGCTGGGTTTATACAGAAGTCAGCTCTCTATGTTCATATCCACACCATATATATATATATATGCCATAGAGCATCCTGGGAATTGTAGTTTGTTAAGGGTGCTGGGAATTGTAGCTCTGTGAAGTCAGCACCATTAGGGTTCCCAGGATTTTCTATGACTGTTCAAGCAGTATAATAGTGCGTTAAATGTGTGGTGTGGATCTGGCCTACCAAGGGAATCACACTTCACTCTGCTCTGTTTGGCTGAGAAACAGTTCCCTTCTTTGATGGAGATTTCAGTTTGGTTGGTTTCCTCCCCCCCCCCCCCTCCTAATCCTCACATTGTTAGGAGGGATATTTCCAGCCCTCGCTCAATTAGGCGATGACTTTATTGTTTGGCTTTGTGTTCCCAAGAGGTCAGCGCAGGAGGGTGATCAGAGCAGAGCCCACGTGTTGCAGAACTTGTAGCCGAAAGTTGTTGTACTGTCTCTCCACCCCTTGTATTCCTCTTGCAACAATCATCAGTTTGGAAGGGACGTCAGAGATCACCTAGGCCCCATCGGCACTATGCATTTAATGCAGTATTACCGTATTTTTTGCTCTATAAGACTCACTTTTTCCCTCCTAAAAAGTAAGGGGAAATGTGTGTGCGTCTTATGGAGCAAATGCAGGCTGCGCAGCTATCCCAGAAGCCAGAACAGCAAGAGGGATCGCTGCTTTCACTGTGCAGTGATTCCTCTTGCTGTTCTGGCTTCTGAGATTCAGAATATTTTTTTTCTTGTTTTCCTCCTCCAAAAACTAGGTGCGTCTTGTGGTCTGGTGCGTCTTATAGAGCGAAAAATACGGTATATTACTACTTTAAACAGTCATGGTGTCCTCCTAAAGGGAACCCTAGGAGTTTGCTAAGGATGCTGAGAGAAGTTAGGAGACTGCTGTTCACCTTACGGAGCTACAATTCCCAGAGTAGCTTAACAGTCAATTCCTCTGCCCAGGAAACTCTGGGAATTGTAGCACTGTGGGCCAATAGGGGTCTCCCAAAAACTCCCTGCACCCTTAACAGTTTGCTTGGATAAAAGAATCAACTGAGTAGTATCCCCTGCACCTAGTGGAGGTGATGGGAGAAGGGATGAGTGAGAGATATCATTTTCCCAAAAAAATGTTGTGGTTTGGCTTTTGAAGGCAATGAAAATGCAATTTATGGCAGAACTGTACCTCAACTTGTAGAGCACAGCTTTTACATGCAAAAGATTCTGAGTTTAATTTTTGGCGTCTTTAAGTAGGGCAAAGTTACAGACTTCCCCTGCATGTGAAGAGAGGCTCTGGCAGATTGAGTGGATGAGAATGATACAGTGGTACCTCGATTTTCGAACATAATCCGTTCTGGAAGTCCGTTTGAGTTCCGAAACGTCCGAAAACTGAAAGTGAAAGCCTCAAAACGCAAGCCTCAATACGGAAAACTCAAAATGGAAGCCGCGTTTCCTGTTCGAGTTCTGAGGCGCATTTGAAAACCGAGGCACTTACTTTCGGGTTTTCAGTGTTCAAGTTCCAAAATGTTCAAGTATGAAGGCGTTCAAAAACCGAGGTACCACTGTATAGGGTCCAACAGTCAAGAAGATGGTTACTGCCCATGCTGTAGAGGAAAATGAGAGGCTGATGGGAATTCTCAACCTTGGAAGGTAGCCCATCTAGGAGTAGAAAAGCTCTGATCCTAAACCTCTGCTGTCTTGCGGATGTACTCATTTGTGAGAAAGGCTTTGGGAGCAAACCCCAAGGAAAAATCTGTATCTGCTACCTTGGTGGACATATTCAGGAGACTGAAAGGCTAAGAAGTAAAGCTATAAAACTCTGACATTCCCTAAGACATTTTGTACACCTTCTTCTAGCACCTCCTGCAGCCAAACAATTGCCAAACATCTTGCTCTTCTTTTCTTTGGACCACACCAGTGAGGCTGAGAGGAGGGGACTTGTCTTCTGGCAGCCCAGGACCTCTGTATACACTGCCCAGGCTTGCGCCCTGGAGAGGACACTTCAGTGCTGCTAATGTATGTTGTTTAGTCATTTAGTCGTGTCCGACTCTTCGTGACCCCCTGGACCAGAGCATGCCAGGCACTCCTGTCTTCCACTGCCTCCCGCAGTTGGGTCAAACTCATGCTGGTAGCTTCAAGAACATTATCCAACCATCTCGTCCTCTGTCGTCCCCTTCTCCTTGTGCCCTCCATCTTTCCCAACATCAGGGTCTTTTCCAGGGAGTCTTCTCTTCTCATGAGGTGGCCAAAGTATTGGAGTCTCAGCTTCAGAATCTGTCCTTCCAGTGAGCACTCAGGGCTGATTTCCTTCAGAATGGATCGGTTGGATCTTCTTGCAGTCCATGGGACTCTCAAGAGTCTCCTCCAGCACCATAATTCAAAAGCATCAATTCTTCGGCAACCAGCCTTCTTTATGGTCCAGCTCTCACTTCCATACATCCCTACTGGGAAAACCATAGCTTTTACTATACGGACCTTTGTTGGCAAGGTGATGCCCACAACAGCAAAGGATGGGGGCAAGGGATGAACTCCCATGCATGGCTTATAAAACCCGAGTTTACAAAACTATGGATGGACACTGCTGGTAAAAAGCAGTTTCCTCTGTTCTCTACAATGGAAGATCTACTTTGCGGGAAAGGCAAGCTGATGTCCTGTGTCTGCGAACTGTTTAATCTTAATAAAATAAAATGAATATCTGTCCAATGTCTGGGCAGCTCATCACTAGCAGTGATCCTGCAAGCAAAGTAAGGATGCATCTTTTATTAAGGACTCTGCTTGTTCATGTGGGAATGGCCATGCATCCCAACCAAGCTATTATTAGCAACAACAGTCACTACACCCCAGAATTAGTGGGCATTTCTTTCCACCAAATCCCAAACAGTCTCCTTTCCCAAACCGAGATTTGCTATTTTGAAACTTTGAGATGTTGTGTGGTGTTGGCAGTGGAGGAAGAGCAGTGACATAACAAGAGCACTGCCCAATCCAAGCAGAGGTGTTCCATCTACTTCATCATTCTGCTTCTGACAGCAGAGCCACATCTACACCATACTGTGGATACCAGACCTCTGTAATCCTTGGGTCCAGCATGTGCTAAAAGCTAATCAAGGCAGGCCAGCATCCTGAACCCCTGGGCCTGGCAAGTGTTAAAATAAGCCAGGCTAGTTTCCTGATGAAGCAATTGCCTGGTTGATGGACCACTAAGTGGGTGGGGGGCTATGGGACTCATGACCACTGGATGTAGTGATGACTTAGATGATTTTAAAAGGGGATTATACCAGGGGTAGGCAACCTAAGGCCCGTGGGCCGGATGCGGCCCAATCGCCTTCTAAATCTGGCCCACGGACAGTCCAGGAATCAGTGTGTTTTAACATAAGTAGGATGTGTTCTTTTATTTAAAATGCATCTCTGGGTTGTTTGTGGGGCCTGCCTGGTGTTTTTACATGAGTAGAATGTGTGCTTTTATTTAAAATGCATCTCTGGATTATTTGCATGTTCAGACCCAGAAACCTCCCCCCTAAATAAATTCACACTTGACTCAAATTTTTGGTTTGTTTTTGGTAGAATTTAGGCCACAACTTTATTGATTACAGAAAGTGAATGGTTGCATAGGCTCTGGTTCGACTAGCTCCCTGCGATGCAGGTAGCACTGACCCAGGGTTCCAGCATAGGTCAGCCAAGGGTGAACACCTGGAAAAGCGGAAAGCTGGGAACAGGCTATCTCCACCACCCAAATGCCCCCCTGGACTCAGGCACAGGCTCAACCCTCTCTCAGGGGTTGACCAAACCATCGAGTCCCTGAATTCCTTTAACGGAATACCCTTCACATAGGGATGGCGAGAGCGTTCTCCCATCCCTATCACCTGAACCAGAGCCTATCCACAACCTTACAAGTTGTGACGATTTGCTACGTGGCAGGCGAAACCCAAATGGCAACAGCCAATCAGCCAAGTGGGGAAAATTCCTGCCGTGCCCCTGTCCCAACGACAGACGACACACGGCGGCTTAGCAAGGTCAAGTGCAAAGTCCTAAAAGTAGGGAGAGGTGGGTGGGTGTTCCGAATGCAGGCACCGAAAGAGGAAGCTCTGGGTCACGTGCATGGGCATAGATAGGTCCCTCAAACCATTTGGACTGCGTCCCATTGGCTAGATTGCACCCAGCTATGAGGGACCTACCAATCGGGTGTTGTGGCTGACCAATCGTACCCACCCACAACACAGGGAGTTGGTTGTCCAGGTCTCACCGCAGTACATGCCCTCTTTAAGGGAGGGCCCGATTTGTGGGACATAGGAATTCATTCATCCCCCACCCCCCAAAAAAATATAGTCTAGCCCACCACATGGTCTAAGGGACGGTGGACTGGCCCACAGCTGAAAAAGGTTGCTGATCCCTGGATTAGACAAATTCATGGAGAGGACATGGCTACTCCCACCATGACTGGGAAGCTGGCCTGCAGGATCTTTAAGTATTTGTGATTGTTTATTGCTAACACTCTCTTGCCTAGGATTGTTTGCTTCCTGCAGTGTCAAATGTTAATTGGTGTGGTTTTTAGCTGGTTCCTAGCCACTCTGAAAGCAGGATCTAAATTTAATATGTAAACCAGTTCAAGGAAAGGGTGGTGTGTTCCATTTGGTCGCCTGAGGCAAAACAGGAACACACTGCTGTCTCCCTAACTTGGGTTGCGTGGCACCGACCGTAGAGCAGAAGCAGTGATGACGAGTCCCAGCGAGAACTTGCAAGATCTTGCTGAAGTCTCACAAGATCTCATGTGCTCAAGATTTCTTCAGGATCTTGCCGGAAGCCGGCCCTGCTTCTGTACCAGTGGTCGAGGTGGCAGGGCAGATGGGGGCGCCCCAAAAGGGCACTGCCTGAGGCAGCTGCTTCACCCTGCCTCCTGAGTGGGCAGGCCCTGATGGAGGGCCTGAAGAAATTTAGGGTTTGTTGAGCAGATTGCCCTTTTCATAAAAGACATCTGCGCCACCATTTGGATCCTGTCCTCTGCCATGCCCAGAGAGCAGATGCCGCCTGGAACACCTGAACTGTCCTCCAGCAAGGGAAATGGTTTTGGTTTTCAAGTGAGGCAGGCTGAATGCAGCTGTCCGGCAAGCCCACTGTCCTCATACCCCACCCCATAAAAAGCCAAAACTTCTTCCTCCCTTTGCAACATTGGCCCAACCCAAACCGGACAAGTCCTGTGTAAATAAACATAACAAGAAGCTAGTCAATAACAGGAAACCAGCTAAGCAGAGCAGGCGGGAGACCCGTTTAGACAAGGCCCTGCAGCCCAGAAAATTTGTGTCCTGGGTCTGCTCTGTGATTCTGCCCTGCTGTTAATAGTAACAAGAAATTACTAGGGATGTTCATTACTAGCGGCTGAAATTAAGTAAAGAACGACTCCATGCTCATTTTCCAATCTTAAAACCGACACGTTTATGGTGTTTTTTTTTTAATTGTGGAACTGTACCAGCATATTAGTGTAAATTTATCCTACTTTACACAGCTTTGTCTGTTCTACACATTTTTGCAATGCATTTTTGCAATGCATTTTAATTTACACTTTGTCCTAGTATATTCATTTTTGTACACGTTACTTGGCTGGAAGACTGCACTGCAAAAATTCAGGGAACTGTGGATTTCAAAGGATTCCTGTGTTTCAGTTTCCCGATTGCTTCAGGGAATGCCAGTTAGGTCAGTTTGACTTTAGTTGCAAACTGAACTTAATTTCTTCCACGTCCTTAGAATTGACTAGTTTTGGGGAAGGGTCATGTGGGAAGAATAAGGAATTATCTCCTTGTCTTATCGTGCATTTTGCTTTAGCTCACACTAGGAGTCTGCCCAGGGGCGCCGACTTATAAAAAATATTGGGGGGGCCCATACCGGGGTCCTGCCCCGGGAAGTTTTCTAAATCTTAGATGAAAATTAGTGAGTTTTAAAGTTTTTTAAAAGTATTTTAGAGTCATATGATCAACATTAGAACCCCGAAAACTCGACTCTCTATAACTCCACACTCCGGGAAACTCGACAAGCCTGAAACACTTTTTGGCTTTGAAAAAAGAAACAAAACAAAAACACGCACGGTATTTTCGTAAAAAGCTAATTTAATATACAGTAACAATTATGCTTATAGACTATTACAGAGCAGTGAATATATAGCTCTGAAAAGACTGAAATGATATTTAAATAAATCCTAAACTATCATTAAAAGAATAAAACATAAAATATTGCTGTCGCACAGTAATAGCACTTTGATTAATAAGTGAAATAGCTAATTTAAGCTTACTTTGAATAAGGCTGAGGGTTCATTAAATAAATATAATATCTCAAAGTTAATGCTTTAATACAGTTAATAAAGTTAATACAGTATGCCTAATACTGTATGTAAATACTGTAATACTGTATGTAAATAACGGGCTTTAATTGGGTCTTACACCCTAAAAATATTTAAGTATTTGAAAATAACTAATACAGTACTATAGTAATATAGAAATACAGTACTAAACTAGTACTAATATTTCAAAACTGAAAATTTAACATTCTGTATGTATTTAATTCTCTATTTTATAAAGATTTTTAATATCTGACAGTGAGTTTGGAGTAGCCCAATGCAAAGATCCTGAGGATCCATGTGGATCCATGCTTTGTAACCACGTTTTTGCACCACTGTGACCCTAGGCAACAGTGGGTGCATGATTTTTTTGGTGCAAGATGTAGCCATGGACATGCTATGTGATCTGATGGTGAATTTGGGATGACCCAATGCAAAAATCCTGAGGATCCATGTGGATCCGTGCTTTGTAACCACGTTTTTGCACCACTGTGACCCTAGGCAACAGTGGGTGCGTGATTTTTTTGGTGCAAGATGTAGCCATGAACATGCTATGTGATCTGATGGTGAATTTGGGGTGACCCAATGCAAAGATCCTGAGGATCCATGTGGATCCATGCTTTGTAACCACGTTTTTGCACCACTGTGACCCTAGGCAACAGTGGGTGCGTGATTTTTTTGGTGCAAGATGTAGCCATGGACATGCTATGTGATCTGATGGTGAATTTGGGGTGACCCAATGCAAAAATCCTGAGGATCCATGTGGATCCGTGCTTTGTAACCACGTTTTTGCACCACTGTGACCCTAGGCAACAGTGGGTGCGTGATTTTTTTGGTGCAAGATGTAGCCATGAACATGCTATGTGATCTGATGGTGAATTTGGGGTGACCCAATGCAAAAATCCTGAGGATCCATGTGGATCCGTGCTTTGTCACCACGTTTTAAATGGGGAGGGAAGGAAAAACACAGAAGGGACAAGAAGCACAAGAGGGGTGTGCGGAGAAGCAGCTGGCTAAGAATGCAGGGGAGAAGTTTAAAGGGGTGGGGGGGAGGAAAGGAAGGCAAAAGTCCCCCCCCCCAAGCCAGCCCCCCCCTCTCTCTCCCACCTGCATCCCTAGAGCACGGAGAGGAGGAGGTGGTGGGCTGGAGCCTGCACGCAGTGTGACTAGGAAAGAATTAGAAGGAAGGACTCGATCCTTTCCTTAACCCTCTGCTTGCCAGGAGGGCAGGGGATTCCCTGCTCTTTGTTGAGTTTGAGCAAACGCAGCAATAGAAGCGGGTGGGCAGTAAGACCCTGAGGCAGAATGCAGGAAAGCAGCAGCTTCCGCCTTCCGCCCAACCGCCCGATCTTATTTTTGCCTGATTTTTGCCTATTTTTGCCCCTGCGCTCCGGCGAGTCAGCTCCAGGGACCATACATTCGCTCAATAACACGCACAGACATTTCCCCTTACTTTTTAGGAGAAAAAATCTGTGTGTTATAGAGCGAAATTTACGGTAATAATTTTCTTAAATTATTGGGGGGGCGGAGCCCCCCCAAACGAATTTTTGAGGGGGCTCGGGCCCCCTCAGGCCCCATGGAGTCGGCGCCTATGAGTCTGCCTGCCAGATGGGGACTTCTCCAGCTGCCATTCCTGGGGTCTGAACTGGTGATGACTAACCAAGAAAGGGATCTTGGGGCTCATGGTAGAGAGTGATAATAAAACATTGCCCCAATGTGGGGCAGCTGTGAAAATGTAGAATCCCATGCACTGAATTGATTGGAAATAGAACTGCCAGTATCTTGAATCTCTCAAGACTTATGGAAATCTCTGGTGTTAGCCACATTGGAATAATGGGTACAATTCTGGTTGGTTGTGGCTAGCGTTATTCTGCCCTTGTCACGCAGCACTGTTTCCTTTCTGCTGCAGTTTGTATTATGCCACAAACTGGATTATTCTTCTCACTATCTGCTGTGGTGAAATTACACAACTTACGTAATTTATGCAAATAGTTAAATGAATTACATTGTTCTGCCCTTTTCATTTCAATGAAAGGTACAAAGAATGGCAATTGGGTGTGGGGGGGGGACATAATCTATTAGGTATCATTTACGAACTGAAAGGAGCAACAACAGAGTATATACCTATCATTTTTTACTGGAGTGATTTCTGTTCAAATTGCGGGACAAATAAGAGAACACCAGCAATTTTTGCTCCCGTTTCTGTTTCTGTCAGAATTCTCCAACATCCTTAGTTGTGTCTTCCGAGTAAGGATACAGGATACTGGAATGGAGGAACGACTGACCTGTTGGAATCTTTGGTTGTAGCACCTGGATGGCAAACATTGTGGCTGAAAGTCATAGTTCTATAACTTAATCTTAGAAACTGAAGCTAAGCAGCAAATTTGACATGTCCGTGGAGACCCATGAATGAATTCGAACCTGTAGTGTCTTTTCCTGTGAAGTAGCTGGATATTGTGAACATAGGAAGCTGCCTTATAGACCTTTAACCCATCTAACTCAGTATTGTCCACTCAGCACTAGACCTTTGGGGTCTGGAAATGCAGTACCCTCTGCATACAAAGCCATGACGTTAGAAGCTTGGTAGATAAGGGGAAGAGCTTATCGGTAGAGGATTTTAAAAGTACACGCACACAATCACGTTCCTGACTCAGTGGAAACAGGAACTGAATGCGGCCCTCCAAGCCTTTCTATCTGGCCCTTGGAATTCCCCATAGTCCACACAGCTGCACTGCCTACTGGCCCTGCATTATACCCTCCTTTATGGTTTGCTTCTGGCTGAAATGTGCCCTTGAGCCCTGGCCATGCTTCTCGCTTACCTGGGTGGGGAGGGTAGAGCGAGCTGTGCATTATTAACTAGCCTACTGCGTGAAAGCAGGATTTGATTCATTCCTCTGCCCATGTTTGCAACTGGCCCTGCCCACCACTGGCATGTGGCCCCTAGAAGGGTGCGAGTGTGGCCCCTGGGCTGAAAGATGTTCCCCAGCTCTGGTCTAGAGCTACATCTGCCAGGCATCAGCCCAGAAACCATGCCTCTGCCTTCTTAAAAGGACTCCATTAAGGAAAGCCTTGCTTGGGGGAAGAAGGAGGAACCGTATCTTTGCACGCAGGAGGCTTGAAGCTCAATCCTCGCTCTTGACTCTCCGGTTCAAAGTCTCAGGCCCCAGGGCTGGGAAGGAACGCCTCCTCTGCTGCTTGCAAGAGCAAATGACCTCCACGGTCAGTAAAACTGCATAGAAGTTGCAAGCCAAGAGGGGACATAATAAGTGCATTCTGACCTCCCCTCCCCGACTCATTCTGCTCCCCCTCCTGTCCTGCCTGCAAGATAAGAGGATGGGTGGAGGGATCCGGGAAGGAAATGCTGGGTCTCCATCCTCTCTCGCTGCCTTGGACCTTTTTCAAGGCACAAGCAGGATCTGCCTCTGCGCTGACGCTTGGCAAACCCAACTTGGTGTTTTGTTTTGTTTAAATCTCCCCCCACCTCTTGCTTGCCCGCCCCCACCTCCGGCTCCATTTTGCGTTCCAAGTGAAATTGCATCTGATGTGTCTGAGTCTCTTTTGAAAGTGGGACTGCTGAGGCCCCTTAATTGTTTAGGCGCCTTGGAAAGAAAGTTTCCCCATTGCTGCTGTTATCTTTCAAGTCCATGTTTTTTTCATTAACATAGTTCCCCGTTTAAACAAATGAGCCAAAATCCTGCGTGCTTTCTCTCTCTTTCTCCCTCCCTCTCTCTGTGTGTGTTGTCATACAAACGGAGACCCCACAGGCAGTTGCTGGAAACGGATAGGCATAGGGTAGCTTTCCCAACCTGGTGCCCCTAAGGTGTTGCCAGACTCCAACTCCCATTAGCGCCAGTTGGTGTGGCCCCTGGTAGAGCAACAAGTCAGGGATGAGGGTTTTGTTTTGTTTCAGTGTGCAGTTTGACACAAAATCTGGAGTTTGGAGGAAAACTGGTGCTTTTGGACAGCTGATAATGTCCAGCTTGAAACATGGGAAGGAAACTAGGCATGTTAGGCGTGTTGTGTTTGCTAACTGTTTACATGACAGGGACAGCATGTACACAGATTGTAGCTTGCATAGCTCAGTTTGTAGAGCAAAAGAATCTCAATCTCAGGGTTATGCGTTTGAGCCCCTCGTTGGGTGAAAGGTTCCTACATTGCAGGGGGCTGGATTAGATGACAGCTGTGGTCTCTTCCAACTCTGCAATTCTATGAATCTATGAAAGGGACGCGGGTGGCGCTGTGGGTTAAACCACAGAGCCTAGGACTTGCAGATCAGAAGACCGGCAGTTCGGATCCCTGCAACAGGGTGAGCTCCCGTTGCTCGGTCCCTGCTCCTGCCAACCTAGCAGTTCGAAAGCACCTCAAAGTGCAAGTAGATAAATAGGTACTGCTCCAGAGAGAAGGTAAACGGCGTTTCCGTGAGCTGCTCTGGCGGCTTAGTCATGCTGGCCACATGACCAGGAAGCTGTACACCGGCTCCCTCGGCCAATAAAGCAAGATGAGCACTGCAACCCCAGAGTCTGTCACGACTGGACCTAATGGTCAGGGGTCCCTTTACCTTATGAAATTATATAAGGGTGGAATGTACTGCTTTAAACAAACTGCCATATAAACCACCTTATTTCGGGACGGAAGCTCCTCGTCCTCACCTTCATCTACAGACACATAACGCTTTTCCGTATCCTTCAATACCATCAAAGCCCTCCTTGGTTTTGTGGCTGCTACTTACTGAACTGAGAAAAATTCATAAATGAATTGTCAGTGTCAATGGATATTAGTTAGGCCTGTCTGCTATGGAGAAACCACCACCAGATACAGGGCGTAAGCTTAATGCAGGAGCAAAGTGTTGCTATGCTTAGCTCCCCCCTGGTTTTTCCGGTGTGGGGTGTCTGATGGGGAATTTGGTGCAGCTGGGAAAATCTGCTTTTTACAAACCTGCTGGGGGAGATGAATTTGTGGAGTCTCAGTGGAGTTCTTTCTCCCAGCCTTGCAACCCTTTTTAGCCAGTTGTCTTGCTTAACCTCCATGCAGGTCATAGAGCTGCCTGCCCTTACTGCGTTTAGCCCCTGCTATCTGCACCTCTAACCCTACTTGACTCTTTGGCCTCATAAACATTGCTGGGGTGGGTTTTGTTTACTGCCAAAGTCAATGCAGCTGATGGCACAAAAGCTATTAAGGTTCTGGTAACGGGTTGGCTGAGGCTTAATGCAAGGCAAAGGGGGCCTCCAGAATGCAGCTGTTTTCTGGTGGGGATTCAGTCACATACTGGCACATCCAGGCTGCACTATTACTGTTGATGGGGGGGGCATCTTCCCCCACCAGCTTCCCCCAAAGACCCGACTTTTTGTGACTAAGAAACTGATGGGGAAATGTGCTGGATTTTTTGGGTTAACACTTGTTTTGACGCTATGCTGTCTAACCTACCCGCAAACCAATCAGAATGAAAGTTCATTAAATAGCCGGTTTCCCTGCAAAGAATTCAGGATAGTGCTCAATGAAAAGTTTGTCTGGAAGCATCCCAATATGGTCTCCTGGCAACCTCTAACCACCACCTTCAGTATTTCATCCCATTCTCCAGCTGCAAGAATCCTTCCATTGGTCTGCACAAACAGCAAAAAAATGGCAATTGCATGGCTTATTTGACTCATCCTATTAACTGGATAGCTCAGCTGGTTAGAGCTTAGTGCTGATAACACCAAGGTTTCAGGTTCAATCCCCATATGGAATAGTTGCCTATTCTTGCATTTCAGGGGGTTGGGCTAGATGATCCTTAGGGTCCCTTCCAGCTCCACAATTCTGTGATACTATGAAACAGTGGAAGAAGGTTTGTGGGAAGCTGAGGGATATCCAAAGCTACATCGCTGATGAAGAATACAAGGGGGGGAAACGGTCTGAGCTTGAAGCTTTAGTGGGAATGAGAGGGTCAAGGGTATTCTTTCCAAGCCATAAAGATGCAGATTCCTTCTCTTGGACGCTGGCAGCAGATCAGTCAGGATGCTGATTTTTATCTCGGCTGCCTGGGTCCTTGCCTTTTTTGGGGAGGTGATCTGGATGTTATGGCAGAAACTTGGATCACCCAAAGTTATCTAAAAACCAGGCAAAGCTTTCACTTTCCACCTTGTGAATATGTCTTCCCATCTGTGTATGCAGCGGTACACCTGGTACATCTGTTCTCTCTGTTTTCACTGTAATGGCTGGATTGCTGAGCATTCATGGGGTGGGGTGGCTTTCAGATAGGGATGGGGAACCTCAGGCCCAGGGGCCAAATGCCTGGCCTCTGGGTCTCTGCACAAACCATGCCCCTCACCACCTTCCTTGGCTGAAAAGTGCCCTTGAACTCGGATCAAGACTTTTGCTTGCCTAGATGGAGGACGTGTGTGTGTGTGTGTGTGTGTGTGTGTGTGTGTGTGTAGAAAGTAGCCTACTGCACAAAGGGGAAATTTACATTCATGGTGTTAAGTTGTGGGTGAACATATCAGACGACACAGCGATTCTTCAAACAGCTCTTGTTTATTCACAGGCCAGAACAGAACTGAACTGAAGGGTTCAGCCAGCCTGCTTATATAGAACTCCACTAGAACGCAACAGTAACCACTTTCTGTAACTATCCAATCACTGAACGTCACTTTCAATCCCTTATTTGCATATGTGGACCTGAGTGAAAACTATCTACAGTATCCCCTGCTGGCCCAGGGTGAGAACTTCAGTACATAACACATGGCTCCACTCACTTTTGCCTCTGGCGCCACCCATTTCTGGCATGTTGCCTCCCCCACAAGTGGGTCACGCAGGAGGGAACCTGGTGTTCAGCCTGAAAAAGTTTCCCTACCCCTGCTTTAAGAGGGTGATATGGATGCACTAGTGATTTGTTTAGCTGTCCAAAGCTGACTGTAACTGAATAAGGTGGTTGCTCTATAACTCTTGCCGTTTTTAGCTGTGGCCCTCCTGATGTTCTTGGACTCCAGCTCCCATCGCCCGTGACCTTTGGCCACGCTGGCTGGACCTGAAGGGAACTGGAATTCAACAACAGCTGGAGGGCCACAGGTTCCCTGGACCTGTCAGAGTGGGTGCAAACCTGCTGGCCACACCCACCCCTTGCCAATGCATCTGCTTGCCACATACCTTGCTCAACAAGCATTCAATGCTGGTGCTAAAAGAACTGCGTTTGCACAGGGTTCTTTCAGTCCATTTGGGGACATTGGCCAATCCAGCGAAGGAGCCCTTGACAGGCGCCACCCCTTTCTTACTAATGCTGAATGCGCAGCTGCCAGGGGGCGTGGTCAGCATACACCCCCTCTTGTGTTCTTTGAATGCATGAGAAGGTTCATTTGCAGAGTGTCTTCCTTCATTACTCATTTTAGATCAGAAGTGTGCATACATTATGTTCCTGAAATGCCACTGTGTGCTCTAACACACTAAACTGTGGAAGATCTCTTCATTTGAATTTAAGGTGGTCAAGAAAGGCACCCGTGCAGTTCTGAAATTGTGGTTAGTAGTCATTTTGTAGCATTCTGGACTTTGGGAAGGAGTTCAGCCATGGAGCATTAGTTTTGCATGAAGAAGGTCCTAGGTTCAGACTCTGACTGCAGCTGGGAGAGAACCAGCCTGAAATACTGAGCTAGATTGACCAGTGGTCTGACTCAGTCAAAGGCATCTTCTGATAGCTTCCAAGGGAGCACCTGAAGGCAAGGGATTTGACAGTGAAATTTGCTGCCAAGGAGTGTGGTGGAGTTTCCTTCTTTGGAGGTCTTTAAGCAGAGGCTTGACAACCATATGTCAGGAGTGCTCTGTTGGTGTTGCCTGCTTGGCAGAGGGTTGGACTCGATGGCCCTTGTGGTCTCTTCCAACTCTATGATTCTATGATTGGCCCTTTTTATTCTGCTGGCTCAGGGAAAAGAGGATGGGAGGTAATTTGGCCTGGCTGGGGGGTGGGCACATTCCCTGGCCTGTGTTGGAATGACCCAACAAAGGAAGATGCTTTCACAGTCTGGCGATAGGCGTAACTACGCATGTGTCAGCGGCAAAGGAAGTACTTAGCATAACCAATAAGGGGGAAATAGAGGTCAGGCTTTCCTATTGTTCAGAGAGGAAATTCCATCTGCAGTTGCCAGACAGGACACCACCTATTGCCAGCTGCTCTGGGGCCATGCATAGTTTATATATTAAGATACATGCTGCAGGCACGTGAAGTTGAAGCTGGGCCAATCGCGACTGACGAGGGCTGGAACTTGGTTGGCAGAGCATGCAGAAGATCTTGGGTTTGATCCCTAGCATCTCCAGGTGGGGCTGGGAGAGACCCCTGTCTGAAAAACCTGGAGAGCCTCTGCTTGGTCACTGTAGACAGTATTGATCAAGATGGACAAAGTGTCTGGTTTGGTATAAGGCAGCTTCCTTATATCAGAAAAGAAATAGGCTCCCAGAGCAAAGGTTTTGTCTCAGGGGCAGGAAACCTTTTTTTTCCTGAGGTCCACATTCTTTTGTGGAAAGCCTCACAGGGGCCACCAATGGTCAGGGGCCAAAGGCAAAACTGGGCAGAGCACTGGATGTGACTTATGTACAATAGGTGGCATTCCAGCCACACAAAGAGGAAGAGGCTTCTACACTCTCATGCACACATCTCCCCATCTTCTTCCTAGGCAAGCTATAGAGGCATTTTGTCAGCTCATGTACACAGTTCAAGAACAGCTTAAGGAAGGGGTGGAGGAGGGCCAGTGATCTTTGCAATCTGGACAGGCTGGGGGGAGCTGGGAGGGTCAGAGAGAGAGAGGTATGGTGGGCCACATTTGGCCTTCAGGCCTCAGGATGCCTACTTCTGCTTTATACCTAGGAGGTGTTTTTTGGCACCCTCTTCCCGGAAGAAGTGTTTTGCTTCCAATTGCTGCTAGCAGAGTTTGTATTTAGTGACCCTTTATTACATGAGGTTGAAGTCCATAATCACCAATGTGGGGCCTTTAAAGAAATAAATATCATTTTTGTTTCCACACATACCCGAAAAACTGTTTACTTGAGTGCATCTTTAAAACGCACTGTGGCAGCCACCAGTATTACCTGTGTGTACCTTGTCAGATTTTTGCTTTAGCTGAGAGTAGGAAAGCCCTCGCCCTGAACCTTCCCGGTACAACCCAAAAGCCGGTTGATGGGAGCCAAGGTTGTTTCCTCTGGGATGACCCAAGGGGATGGCTTCTCTCTTTGCGCAGTGACACAGTGGCATCGCTGTGATGGCTGCCAAAGAGCCTATTGAGAAAGTCCCCTTGCTTAAAAGGGTGACGTCGAGAGTCTGAAGTGGCTTCTGACTGCAAGTTGTCTAAAGCTCAGGGGCTGCTTGATGGCCCTCGCTGGTGGATGGCAGTGTCTGTGAGGGCTAATTGCTCATTAAAAAAGCTTTTAATGAGCATCTGGGAGAATTGGTAGCTGCTCTTCCTTTCTCCCCCTCCTTTCAGCATGGCTGCCTTCCTACTCGTTGGGCCTGAGGCCAAAAGAAGGCCCTTTTTGTGGTAAGCTAAACTGTTTACTTTGGGACAAAGAGGTCTGAAAAGCCCTCAGCCCTGGCTGCTGCCAAAATGCTGAACTCGGACGGGGACACTTGACCTGCAAGCTTGTGAGATGAAGGAACTCTGCTGGACAGAGAGCAGATCTCAGCATTGTGGTTGAGCAGAGCGCTTTGGCATATGGCTGAATGTGTGGAGAACTAGCATTGAAGCACCCTGAGGACTAGCTGCCTGGAAATGCTTTTTACCTTTTTGTACCATACAATTAAAGTTAATGTTGTTAGCCCCTCTTGTATGAATTTTGAAGAACACCAGTGCTAGCAATGTGCGCTAACCAGATGTTAACAAGGCATTCCTCAATGGCAGAATAAGGAATAGTGATTTATACCAGGCGCAATTAGAAGGAAATCAGGAGTCTTCCCGCTTCACAAGGACAGTGGGAGAGTATACATGTAGCACATTGTGCTTTGGCTTTACCCCATCACAGTTTGCCACCACACGATTGGGGAAGCGCTGTAGCTCAGTGGTACAGTATCTACCTTGCATGTGGAAGGACCCAAGTTGCATCTCCAGGTAGGGCTGTGAGAGAGGCCCATGCCTAAAATCTTGGAGAACTGCTGAGCTAGATGAACCAATGCTTTGACTTGGTACAATGGACTTTCCCCTGCCCACCCCTGAACTAAGGTGCCGGCAGCAGTGCTATGGTAGAGAAGATGCTGGAAAGGTAGTGAAGGACTTTTAAGCAGACCTTGCGAATGCTCCTGTTGAGATCCTTCCTCTCTGATAATATAGAACCTTTGGTCATCCAGGGAAGCCGAATGGTGAGAGATCCAGGGCAGATGAAGGAAACTACTTCTTCACACATACATGAGGTTGTGATGGCTGCCAATTTGGATTAAGAGAAATTCATGCAGAAGGAAGGTATCAATGGGTGAGTCATGGTGGCTCTCTGTTACTTCCAAGCTCAGAGGGCAACAGCTGCAAGGGGGCTTTCCTTCTAATTATGCTAGCTTTTTAGTTGATTATCTTGTGTTTCTTCCAGCATCACTGAAAGAAACCGAGATCTTGATTTATATGTCCATTTATTTCAATGTAATTGGTTAATTAAAAGGGACGCAGGTGGCGCTGTGGGTTAAAGCCTCAGCACCTAGGACTTGCCGATCGAAAGGTCGGCGGTTCGAATCCCTGCAGCGGGGTGCGCTCCCGCTGCTCGGTCCCAGCGCCTGCCAACCTAGCAGTTCGAAAGCACCTCCGGGTGCAAGTAGATAAATAGGGACCGCTTACCAGCGGGAAGGTAAACGGTGTTTCCGTGTGCGGCTCTGGCTCGCCAGAGCAGCGATGTCACACTGGCCACGTGACCCGGAAGTGTCTCCGGACAGCGCTGGCCCCCGGCCTCTTAAGTGAGATGGGCGCACAACCCCAGAGTCTGTCAAGACTGGCCCGTACGGGCAGGGGTACCTTTACCTTTTACCTAATTGGTTAATTAATCAGTAAATGGGATAAAGGGCAGGCAAATTTTTACTATTTTAAATGATCACATTCTTTTATTTATAAAAGAATTGTGGTACATATTGCAATAATTTATATTAATATAGTAGCATATCCTTATCTAGCCAGTTAAATTCAACAAACAGAAGGTAATATTTTCCCAGCTGAAATGGTAATAGAAAGGATTTAAATGAATGAATAAATGAAACAACAATATATAGGATAAAGGAAATTCAGATTAGTAATATTAGCCACATATGCACAATAATAATGAGTAGGAACACCACTTAGCATAAATTTGGGGGGAAGATCAGAAAATTGTAACTTTTTTTACAGTTCTGAAACCTTTTTGTAATTCTAGGGTTCCAGAGACAGAAGAATTGGGAGGTGTTGATAGTTTTAAACCATTAGAAAATGTCTAACCTTCTGAGAGACAAATTGTTTTCAAAAATCCAACCTGAGAGTAAAACACAAATCCATCTCTGATCCATCTGTGCCTGTGAGCAGCCTGTTCCCGTCCTTTGCCGATGGATTTGCACCCCCCCCCCACCCTGCACTGCGATGCCCATCCAAGCCCCATTGAACTAACTGCATGAATCTTCTGGGCTGAATGGGCAAGCTCACCCTCATCTGGGACCACCATTTAGGTACAGATGCTAATGACAACCATTGGCTCGGGGACAAGACTATAAAAATACTTTGAACCTTGTATGCATTAGATGGCAACAGGCCACCCAGACATAGTTTGAATTCCTCAACTGCAACGTCTCTGTACTCCAATCTGTTTCCATTCCGCACTGCTTTACAAGTGTACATTATATTTTGAATGGAAACCATGAGCAATAAGCGTTCAAAACCACCGCCACCGCTACGATCATAAGCCTTCCCAGCAGATGTGTGTTGAATGCGGTAATGGATACAGGGGAAGTACTGGGTGGGATACATTAATATGTGCTGGGAGTGTGTAGTCCAGGCTTTGCCAAACTGGTGCCCACCAGCTGCTTTGGATTACAGGTTCCCATCAGATCCAAGTAGCATGACTGTGCTGCCTGGGGCTGATGGGAGTTGTAGTTCCCAATAGCTGGACAACACCAGCTTGTCAATGAAAGTCAACCAATCGATTTTATTGTGTATAGCAGGCGTAGGCAAACCCATCATCCCTGACCACTGGTCCTGTTAGCTAGGGATCATGGGAGTTGTAGTCCCAAAACATCTGGAGGGCCAAGTTTGCCTATGCCTGGTGTATAGCCAAAGGCCTTTACAGTGAACAGCAGGGGATGAGAGCAAGGCTTTCCTCTGAAATCACACAACATGACCTGTAAAAGTTGACAGCATAAAGATTTACAGCATAAAGTTTTAAAACCAGGAAGCACTGACATATCTAGACTGGAGCTTCTTAGTTATCAATGGCTGTTGGAGTCCATTAAAAAGACCGTTCAGTTTTAATAAGACACTTCTTCTTTGCTGGGCATTCACTGTTCAGTCTTATAGAGAAGTCTGTGTCTGTTGTTCCTAGTTCTGTGACTGCAAAATGTTGCTATGGATCACTCTTCTGCTGACGT
Source organism: Podarcis gaigeae (assembly GCF_964106915.1). NCBI lineage: Eukaryota > Metazoa > Chordata > Lepidosauria > Squamata > Lacertidae > Podarcis > Podarcis gaigeae. Next base: position 10,207,931 of record NC_139692.1, read on the forward strand.
GGAAGCAAACATCTGGAAGAGTACTTTGCAAATCAGCCTATGTATAACTGTTAAGAAGCTGGGTGGGGCATCTTCCTATAGACTGCTATGCCGTACATTTACCCTATAGCCTTTGTACCATTCCCTACTCTCCTGCCCCCCTTGCTAACTGGGGTGTGGCTAATGAATCCATCACTAAGGACCACACACCTAGTCCCCCCTTTAAGCCCTGGATGCTTGGTTAACGCAGGATGAATAACCCTCTCTCTCTCCCCTCCCTCCCTCTTTCCCCAGGATTTTGAGCAACAACAAGATAGCAACTCTGAAGAATGGCTCTTTTTTTGGACTTCGTGCTCTCGAGAAGCTGTAAGTGCCTTTCTGTGCCATTGTGTACTCTGGGCAGTACTGGGCCCTTAATGAAGGGCTGAGGAATTAGTGACCAAAATACAACAAAACTGAAGTCTGGGCTGTGTGTGTGTGTGTGTGTGTGTGTGTAGGAATTTTAATTACCACAGCAAGAACTAGAGTGACTAGAGAGAGAGAGAGAATGTGGAAGCTGTTACATTTTGGAATTCTTAGTAAAGCAAATGAAGGATGCATTTGAGGCCACAGCTTCAAAGATCTGTACTGCACAGTGAGTCTGAACTGTTGTTTATGTGGTTCCTTCCAAGTTGCTGGACTGTATCCCACAAAAGATTGTGGTGCAATAAATTAAATTGTGAGCCTTTTAGGTACCACAAAACTCTCTGCCCGCCCGCCCGCCCCTCTTATATCCTGGGTATCAACCTGGGAGTACCATGTGCTGAAAGTTCATTGTCCAAAAAACCCAGGGGTCAGCTGGACATGATGCTGAGCCGTTGTGTAGATGGCAGATTCCCAGTGATGGGAGTGCATGGTTTGGGGTGAATTGCAGCTTATTTTGGCATGCAAACACCAGCCCTTTATTCAGGCTGCTTGTGCCCTCTGTGGAATTCTTCCTACTGGACCAACCTCTACCGCTTCAGAGAACAACTTTGAACATAGAATTGTAGAGTTGGAAAGGAGAGCCGAGGGTCTTCTAGTCCAACCCACTGCAATGCAGGAATCTCAACTAAAGCATCCGTGACAGATAGCCATTCAACCTCTGCTTAAAAACCTCTAAGAAAGGAGAGTCCATCGCCTCTCATGGGAGACTGTTCCATGCTTTTACTGTCAGAAAGTTTGCCCTGATGTTTAGTTACAATTTCCTTTCCTGTTTGGACAGCAGCTAAGATAAGAACCCAATCTAAATCACCCCCCCCCCCTCAAAAAGCAACTGGACCCCTTTGTGAGAGTCTTCTGTTGATGCAATAATAGGCCTTTACAGTGGCACCTCAGGTTACATATGCTTCATGTTACATACGCTTCAGGTTACAGACTCCGCTAACCCAGAAATAGTGCTTCAGGTTAAGAACTTTACCTCAGGATGAGAACAAAAATCGTGCTCCGGCGGCGCGGCGGCAGCAGGAGGCCCCATTAGCTAAAGTGGTGCTTCAGGTTAAGAACAGTTTCAGGTTAAGAACAGACCAGAGAACGAATTAAGTACTTAACCCGAAGTACCACTGTATTGGTAGATTAATACTGGACCATTCACACACAATTCCATTTTACTAGTTATTCTGTACCGCTTCCCCATTGATGTTGCAATAATCCTGTCTGGAGGTGGGGACTATTGCACTACAGAGCAATGAAAATGGAACAACAACAACAACAAAAATGTTTGAGGTGTGAAGAGTTGCAGGGGTTCATTAGGAAGTTACGGGACACGCATTGGGCCCGTTACGGGACAAAGCAGTGGGCCCGCTCCAAAACTTTGTTGCAAACACAAATGGTATTGAAAGCAGGGTTGTGTGTAACTTCCTCAATACCATATTGATCACAGATCATCGTGAGTGCATGATAAACAGGATGTTTGGAGGGGCCCACTGCTGAGCCTCCTGGGGGAAAACACACACAAGCATGTTGCAGGTGTTTTCCTACTCTAGCAGAGGTAATGGCAGCTGTGGGAGGGAGTGGTAGACCAGGGGAATGGCATGCAGCAAAGGGGTTAATCTCCCCTCCCCCAGCATCGGTGCTCTGATCCAACACCTCCTCACCCACTTAGAGGCAGTTGTTTAAAACTTTTTTAAGAACCAGGGAGATCTGCACATGGATCTACCACATCTGCTTCGACTCAGAGATGAGCAGAATTAATCCAGAGTGAAGTAGACTGGGGCAGGCTGTGCTCTGAAAGAGATCAGCCTTGGTCTTCTGGCAAAGGGGAAGCAAGAGGAGACCAATCTGTGGGGCCCAGTCTGAAAAGCAACATTGTCCCCTCCAACAAAGTCAGCTTTCTTATCTCCTAATGAAAGGCATCTCTATGGCTCAAGGCTTTCATAAGGAGAGATTTATGTGTTCGTGTCCCCAAATCATATGGATTTCATTGGTAGGAAGGTATGTCAGGGGATGGGGGGTAGAATATACTGAGGAGTTTTTGTTCCTAGACACTGAGCATAAGCAAACCTCTTGTGTACCACCAGCAAATTTGCGACTGTGGCTTGATATATTATTGAACGAGATTTTGAAAAGGCAGCTTTTCATGGACTGGGCTGAAGCGTGCAAACGAAGTAGAGAGAGATCGGAACTGGTGCAGTTCCAATAGTGCACAGTCTGCTTAAGGAAAATCCAGCCCTGCCCCCGCCCTAGGAGAAACCCTGCTGCAGATCTGTGTTAAGACCCCTGCCGGGTAGGCATATATAACCCTGCCTAATAAACCTGTTACCGTATTTTTTACTCTATAGGACACACCAGACGATAGGACGCACCTAGTTTGGGGGGGAGGAAACAAGAAAAAAAAATTCTGAATCCCAGAAGCCAGAACAGCAAGAGGGATCTGGTTTCTGGGATAGCCGCTGGGATAGCTGGTCTAGCTTTGTGCGAAGCCTCCGCAGGGCACGGGGAGCCTTCAACCCCATGCACAGTGCAAGTTCCCGCTGCGCTCCAAAGGCTTCAGGTGGCTATCCCTGAAGCCTTTGGAGTGCAGCGGAACCTCGCGCTGCGCTCAAAAGGCTTCAGCGAAAGCAACGCGTAGCCTCCGGAGCGCAGAGGGAGCGCTCCCTCTGCACTTTGGAGGCTTCGCGTTGCTTTTGCTGAAGCCAAGGAGCCTGCATTCGCTCCATAGGATGCACAAACTTTCCCCCTTAATTTTTGGAGGGGAAAAAGTGCGTCCTATAGAGCGAAAAATACGGTATATATTTGTGCCTTTATAGAGCCTGTATGGTGTAGTCAAGTTTCAGGGAGATAGGGCTGAGAGGGAAAAGATAGGCTTGCTGCAGATTAGTCATAGTGGTATTTACACTTTTAAAAATAAATAGATGAATTGATAAATAAACCCAGAACAAAACAGTGTAAATGTGGCACATATGAGACATCTGCAACAGAGACACTTGCTGTTCTGAAAGTACGGTGTGCTGATAAAGAGCACTGGTCTTCAACGGGTGGGTCAGGAGTGGACCTGCTAGTGCAGGCATAGGCAAACTCGGCCCTCCAGATGTTTTGGGACTACAACTCCCATCATCCCTAGCTAACAGGACCAGTGGTCAGGGATGATGGGAACTGTAGTCTCAAAACATCTGGAGGGCCGAGTTTGCCTATGCCTGTGCTAGTGGGTCACTCAATGCCTGATCCAAGGTGTGTCACAACACGAGTTCTGCCACCATGCCAAGGTATGGCAAAAGGCTAAGAAAACGGGTTGCCAAATGTATCTTTGAGTTAAAAGTAGGTCCTGGGTCCGAAAGAGTTGAAGACACTTGATTTAGCATGTTGAATTTTAGACGGGGAGTCCTGTGCTCAGCCATCAGGTCAAGCAACGATTATTGGGTGACCCTGAGCCTGTTGACACTCACAGTCTCAGAATATTATTCTACCTTGTTGTGAGGATTGTTGTGAGAAATCAAGGCACAGGAGGGAGACGTACAGAGCCCTGAGTACCAGGAAGGAAGGAAGGAAGGAAGGAAGGAAGGAAGGAAGGAAGGAAGGAAAGAAAGAAAGAAAGAAAGAAAGAAAGAAAGAAAGAAAGAAAGAAAGAAAGAAATATAATAAATACATTTGGAAAGAGAAGGGGGGCAAAATGGTTTCCCAGCTACTGTTGAAGGGGACATGCTTGCATCACTCAGGCTGCAAAGGCCTGGATTTATTTGATGCTGCTTCTTTAATGCCTGTTTGTTTCGTTCTCCTCCCCCCACCCCACTCTTAATTTTTTTTAAAAAAAATTGTAGTTGTGGGTCGTCCCCACCCCTTGATCCTGGCACAAAGCTCTCATTAATGGCAAGGGATTACTGCTCCCCCAAGGGTGAGGCGGCAGCTGGAGGAAATAGCTGGAGAGCTGGTCTTCAAGAGAGCCCTGCCTGTCTTGGGGCTTCCAAAGCGATAATTTTAGCAAATGGACACTCATGACACTTTCAGGAGAAAGAGAGATTCCGCCCCCCCCAAACACCATTTCCTCTCTCCCCAGCTTAGAGCTTGCTAGGCAACCCTTGAACTTGACTCCTGAGCGTGTTCTTTTAAAACCTGGTTTCCTCCTCCCACTTTTTGACTGCCAACCTGGAAAACTGTGTCTAATTGGGTTGGACCCCGGGGTGCTGAAAATCTCTTTAAAGTCTCATTGTTCTGGGAGCCCTGAACAAACAGCCAGGCCTGATCCCAGCCTGCTCGAGACGGCATTAACCCCGCGGTCACCTCTGGAATGTTCAAATTACGCTGGGAGACCGGAGCTGTCAGTCAAGGGATGCTTTGGCTGCCCCACTGCCCTCTTCGCTCTGGATTGCGGCTTGTGCATGCCAGAAGCAGCGCTCTGTGTAGCTCAGTGGGGGGGGGGTGAGAAGGAGGGGTGAAGAAAAGGATTGCGCGAGATCAGCGATGTCGTCGTATCCTTGTAGGATTGTGTGGCAACTGCAGAGAGAAAAGTAGGCACTGGTTCATTGGGGAAAGGAGATGTATGCAGGTATGGGTGAGATCTAATTCAGTTTACATTTAAAGGCAGGCCTACTTCTAATTGGCACTTTCTGAAACAATACGTGGACCAAAACACAGTCATCTTTTGAAAATGTGCACTTTTCCGAATTTTGCAATGCAGTTCTCAAAACATCAAACGTGTACACAAAAATGCCAGGGCAAAATGTGCATAAAAATGCACATCTGCTCATGATAATTGCTCACAAAAATGCATGCTATTAAGGTGAACTGCGTAGAGAAATGTTGGGTTACAGACTCCGCTAACCCAGAAATAGTGCTTCAGGTTAAGAACTTTGCTTCAGGATGAGAACAGAAATCATGTTCCGGTGGCATGGCAGCAGCAGGAGGCCCCATTAGCTAAAGTGGTGCTTCAGGTTAAGAACAGTTTCAGGTTAAGAACGGCCCTCAGGAACGAATTAGGTACTTAACCCGAGGTACCGCTGTATTAGAAGAAATTCACACTAGAATGCTGATGAATTTTCCTGCAGACTTAAAAAATATAAAATGAAACATTTCAAACTGACATGGGAAATGTGAAGGTTTGAACTCAAGACTGGAAAATGAGAAACTGTAATTGATAAATTTGGGCATCCCTAGTCACATGGCTTAATATCTTTTGGCTGCCCTCAGCAACATTCAAGAACAAACATCTTAAAGCCTTAAAAAAAAAAAAAGCCATCATGTGTTGTTAATGAAAGCGCACATCTCTCTGTGTGTATTAAATTAGTTTGATAATTAACTATATTAAATCTATTAGTTGTGTATTTAATTATATATAATATAATTATATGCAATAATTATATATGCAATAATATTAAGTATATTGCAAACACTTTAATTTACAGTATAGAAATGTAATTCAGTGCATGGCCAGTGGGTTCTGAGTCGAAGTATTCTTGCGGCCCACTTGGCACAAGAAGTTGGAGCGTCCCGAGTTAGAATTTCTCAGGAGGAGCACTGAATTTGCAGCAGGCCAAGGGGGACGAACAAATCACCACAACAAATGCTGGAGTTAGTACTGTACCTGTGGAGTTGATCCATGCTCCATCTTATCTTATTTTGTGGCGCTAGTTTCCATCTCTGAGGCCTGACGATGTGGACAGGACACTTGTAGGTTCACCCCACTCCATGCCCTCTCGGCCTTTTCCCATCGTGACTTTATTTGAGTAAGCCGGTGAGAGGGGTGTTGATGGGGTAGCAGTTGGCTTCAGTGGATGTCCCTGAGCTCCACTGTTACAAGAGAGAGAAATGCACTTGTTGACAATTCTCCCTTATCTGCGATGTATTTGTGGCTCCAGTTTTTTGTTTTGGTAAAAGCACAGATATAAATGGCCTAGAATCAGCTTTCATTTTTACTACCGGTGAGGGCTGTGGTGTGTGAATGAGAAGGGAGAGAGAGAGAGAGAGAGAGAGAGAGAGAGAGAGGGAACTGGGAAAGAGTTCCTTCTTTGTGGCTTACTCATTCACATCTTGGCTTCACTGCTGATGGCACCAGCAAGGAGGGTCAATTAGTGCCAATTGAGATGATGGCCTTTGTGTCGCAGACACTTCTAACTAGGCTGCACCCTGCTGCTTTGCTCCGCTCGGGCTTGACAAGCAACCAGCGGATGGGAACGAAACATCCCGTCACTGTGAACCTGAGCTGCGCTTGAACCCCTGACCTAAGAGAGAGGAGGACTCCCCCTTTGTGAGCCGACTCCTGCCTTATGCGCTCCCCATGACACTTCGCGCTGGACCGCTGAAAGCTAATCATGCTGTGACACCCCCGCTCCTTTCCCCTCCTTCTGCTAGAGACTTTGCCCCGTTCTTCTCCCAAGTATCAGACTGGGGCTTGGAATTTGCAACGTTTTCACTTTTGCAGTTGACCCTTCAGGCTAAATCATTGGCCAGAATTTCAAAAGGACCTAATGATAACCAGAGTTACAATTTCCCACCATTCTTTGATAACAGAGGAGGTGAAGGCTGAAAGGGAGTCTGCACAGCTCAGTATTAAAGGATGGAGAATCTTATTTACTTCCTCGTTATTTTATGGATAACAGGCCGGTATTGTGGTTTTTTTTAAGGAATCAAAGCAATGGACCAAAACGGAAAAGATGCACTCTCTCTCTTTTTGAGTGGACATGAGCACAAGGCACATTGGGGCCTGATGTTAGGCTCCGTATAACAAAAAAGAGGAACAATCCCATGAGAAGTAGCAATGGCCCCCATCTTAGATGGCTTTAAAGAGGGATTAGACAATTTAGTGAAGGAGAATAAGGCTATCAATGACTGGTACTAGTCATCATGATGATATACTATGTCCAGGATCAGAGCCTTTGGATACCAACTACTGGGGAACATGGCTGGGAGAGTCTGTTGTGCTTGTGTCCTGTTTGTGGGCTTCCCATTTGCATCTGGTCGGCTCCTGTGACAACAGAGGGCTGGATTCGATCGACCTTTGGGCTGATCCAGCAGGGCTCTTCTTACGTCCTTATGATGTTTGAGATGTGTGGCTCATTTAACATATGGAACGAGTTGGCTCATGCTCTCTGTCTCTGCTCCCAATGTAAGAGAAACTGCTTTACGCCATTGGTCTTGTGCACAAACTATTTCTGGTGCTCCTCCGACCCAGAAGTGGGCAGCCATGCAGTGCAGCGCCAGTAAGACCAGCGGGTGGCAGGGGTTGCCGCGGGCCAGATAAATGAGTCCCTCGGGCCTTATCCGGCCTGCGTCCCTTAGTTTGGGGACCCCTGGCCTAGCTGAAGACAGATGTCTCCTTTCAATGTTAGTCTCCAGGCTTCCAGCTCTTATTGCTTCTGCTGTTACAATGTCAACAGTTCAATGGAGCGAGTACAGTCATGAGATCAAATATTGCTTTTGGCTCAATTTTAGGATATTAAACTTGTTCTCCCCCCCTCCACTCTACACCCCCATCGTTTCAAGGCGATAAAATCAAAAGAAACACAAAGGAGAGGGCAGAAGGACAAGAAATATCTTCATTCAGCTTTGCTCTGTAGCTTCCAAGCTTCATTTATAGACACTAATCCCTGAGGATTAGGTCTTTATGACAACTAAGCAAAGGAGGCAGTGAAGGCAGAACGCTGATCCCTGTGGCTCTGCCATCACTATTCCCTTTGCTTAGTCTCCGCAAAGCTCTAATGTTGTCACTTCTCTTCAGATTTATTAGGGTTATCCCTCTATGCTTATGTCCCTGCTCAAGCACTGCTGGATCAAAAAGATCTCGGACCTACAGATTTCCATCAAGGCTGTGCCACAGTTTCCAGTCCAGAAGGATAACGCTCTTAGCCACAATATTGTCTTCTCTATCTAGCAGTGCACTTTAGCTGGAGCAGTGGTGGTGGTGAGAGACATATGGGGTTGTATGCAGAGTAGAACTAAGTTAAAAGTCCACTGGTGAAATGTTTAGCACCAGAGGAATGGTGTTGCGCAAGGAGGTTGCTGGTAGATTCATTGCACAATAGATTGTGCAATCTGTTGCACAATGCACTCCTGCTAGTGCAGCTGTCACGTTTGCACGATGCTGAACCTCAACCGGCAGCTCTTGCACTAGTAGGCAGAAAATGTTGAATGCAGCCCCTGGGATGCGGCCAGGGCAGGTTAAATTCTGGCAAGATCAAAACAAGGACCCAGATTTCCCTTTTGTGCCTTTGCTTGTGTTAGGTTCCTGTAGGCAGCAGACTGGCCACTGTCAAAAACAGGATGCTGGGCAGAGCAGATAATGCATTCCATTTATGGATTCATAGAATTAGAGCATATGAAGAGATGTTGGAGGTAATCTACTCAACCCTCTGTTCAATGCAGGGTTGACCACAGCAGCCTTGCTTCAATACCTGCTGCAAAGAGCACCCTCTCACCTCTCAAGACAATCTGCTCCACTGTCAAACAACCATTCCAATTCGGAAGTTTTCAGCTAAAGTTTGGCTGAAATCTCCTTCCCTTCAATGCAGTTTCTACCTGCTGGTTCTAGTTCTGCCCTCTAGAGCTACCATGTGACAGCCCTTTGGATATATGTGGACAGTTATCATGCCTCCTTCGGTTCTTCTGTCCCCCTGTCTAAACCTACCCAGGTCTTTTGAGCATTCCTCACAGTGACTGGTTTCTAGACCCCTTCCCACCCTCCTCTAGACAGGCACCAGTTTGTCAATGTACGTTTTAAAACATGGCACCTAAAACTGGATAGAGCACTCCAGGTGCTTAGAATGAGATGCCGTACTCCAGATGACCAGAACTGAAAGCAGAATTGGGTGAACTATTCCTTGGAACCTAGACAGCATCTTAAAAAGTAGAGACATCACCTTGCCAACAAAGGTCCGTATAATAAAAGCTATGGTTTTCCCAGTAGTGATGTATGGAAGTGAGAGCTGGACCATAAAGAAGGCAGATCGCCGAAGAATTGATGCTTTTGAATTATGGTGCTGGAGGAGACTCTTGAGAGTCCCATGGACTGCAAGAAGAACAAACCGATCCATTCTTAAGGAAATCAGCCCTGAGTGCTCACTGGAAGGACAGATAGTGAAGCTGAGGCTCCAATACTTTGGCCACCTCATGAGAAGAGAAGACTCCCTGGAAAAGACCCTGATGTTGGGAAAGATGGAGGGCACAAGGAGAAGGGGACGACAGAGGACGAGATGGTTGGATAGTGTCTTCGAAGCTACAAACATGAGTCTGACCAAACTGCGGGAGGCAGTGGAAGACAGAAGTGCCTGGCGTGCTCTGGTCCATGGGGTCACGAAGAGTCGGACACGACTAAACGACTAAACAACAACCAAAACAACATTCCTTGGAAAACTCTTCTTTAGGCACCTCTTCCTCTCCAAGCATGATTCTAGTCCCAGCGGTACTATGCACTGAATATACTATCACATCACTTAAAACAGTCATGACTTCCTCCAAGAACACTGGGAAGTGTTGCTTATTAAGGGTGCTGAGATCTTTTAGGATAGCCTGTTTGTTCATCTTACAAAACCTCAATTCTCAGAGTGGTTTAACAATTAATCCCTCTTCCTAGGGAACTATGGGAATTGTAGCTCTGTGAGGAGACATGGGACAACCTAACAACTCTCAGCACCCTAAAGAAAGTATAGTTCCCAGATTCTTTGGAGGGGAGCCATGACCGTTTGTGGTAGGATTCTGCTTTAAATGTGTAGTGCAGATGGGACCTCTCTTTGCCCTGGGGTAGTGAGCTGATGGCTTTGTGTAGCTTTCCAAAACTAAGTGAATTTGGATCCAAGTGAAATGTTATATATTTCGGTGTGTCTGCAACAGAGACTGTGTGTGTGAGAGAGAGAGAGGGGGGGGGGAGGGGGCACCCTGGAGAAAACAAACTGGCTCACTCATTTCAGGAACCTGACAGAGTCCATCAAGGCAAGCTGTTTTCTCCCTAGGGCTTTTCAGTGCAAACATCCCATGGTGTTTGGCCACCTGCTGCTATGGCAGAGAATAGAAGTAAAAAGCACACAGTTGAAAATGCCAAAGTCAACACGTCCTTTGGGTCGGGATGAAGTGGAGGCTTGGCGCCGTGCAGTCCCTTGTTTCTTTGGCTCAGCCCTTTGCAGTGGCTTGAAGGCTCTTTTACCATATGGGATGCAGAAGAATTTCCCCTCTGTGTGCCGAGTGTGCAGCTGGCAAAAAGCTGAATGGAGCTGGCCTTCCTGTGTGTGTGGCATGGCAGCTAATTGGTACGTTTTGCTTTCCAGAAAGAAAGGAGGAGGGAGGGGGGGAAATGGGTTTGGATGTTTAGGTCCACCTGGAGTAATTTCAGAGCAGATGACAGTGCCAAGCTAAAGCTGTTTAAAGCATAAAGCAGTAAGCTTGAGCTTAAAATAAGATGCAGATAGGAACAGAGGTGTTTTTCTCCCGCTGGAAAAGATGAGTCTTGCATGATTCTGTATCTGTACTTTAGCAACTAGTTAAGGCAGGGATGGGGAACCTCATGTCTAGTGGGCAATTGTGTCCTTCCAGGCCTCTCTATCTGCCCTGGGACCTTTCCTAGACCTGCCCCCCCATGGCTTTCTCCTTTGAGCCATCTTTGAGTGCTTTTGCCTGGCAGGATGTGTCCTCTTGGTTGTCTGACTAGGGAGGCAAGTGTGTGTGTGTGTGTGTGCATGTAAAGAGTTTTGCATGGCCTGTAGCCTACTGCACAAGGTAAGAGTGACGCCTGTTGCACAGCCCATTTTAACAGTAACCCTGCCCACAACTGGCATGTGGCCCTGGCAGGTTGCCTATGAAGGAATGTGGCCCTTGAGCAAGGCAGGGTTGGTGAGGGTGGTGGCCTGAGTTGAGTCTTGGCAGCCAAGCAGAGAGGTACCATGAAGTGGTTGGATGCGGAGTAACGGTGGGAAGAACCAGCTGGGGAACCCCCAAGGGAAGAAGCCTCAGAGCCCAGGGAGTGATGGTGGGATGATGATGATGATGAGCATACAGAGGAAGAGGAGAGAGAAGATTGGGAAGGGGAAGTATCTGTGGGGAGAGTCTGTGGCAGAGAGAAGTCCAGAATCAGAGACAGAAGCTGAAGCAGGAGAGGAAGGAGGCCAGGAGGCAGAGATGGATCAGGCTTGTGAAAAGTCGTGGGTGTCTCCCCCTCCTTCCCTGCTGCAACAGGCTCCCCCTCCCTGGTCTCCCATAACTAGGAGAGGTGTGAAAATGGTGAAGGAGAAGTTATCTTCACGCAGGCGCAGTCTCTAATTGCTTGGGGGGAAATCCTGGAGAGGAAGGGACTTTAGCACCTGTGGGACGGTGGGTACTTTCAGTCTAAGGAACTGCTTCATGGGACAAGACCAGCTGGAGATGAGTTGCTGTGCTCATTAGGTCTGACACTGCTGTGCAGATCCTGTTTAACTTCACGTACTTGGTGTGATTTATTGCTGGCTCGCTGCTGCTAAGAGTACTGGAAGGTTACATTTGCCTGCTAGACCTGAGATTCCCCATCCCTGCGGTGAGGCTGTCAACAGAATTTTGTTGACAGGGCAGGGGAACCCATGCTTTTAGCTCTTCTCTCAGGGAACTGACAACAAACCTATCCCTGTAACGAAAAACAGCAACCGGTGAAATGGTTTTTGATACAGTTGACTATGACATCCTCCTAGACCAGCCCTGTGGGGTGGATTTTGGGTAAACTCTTTCACAGCGGTCCTGCTCTTACTTGCAGGGCTGTGTCCAGAGCATAGCATTTGAGATTGTGTCTAGATAGATGCCTAGTGGTCAGAGATTATGGTATTTGTAGTAGACTCCCCATCCTTGCTCTAGCCCAACCTTGGGTCCCCAGATGTTGTTGGACTACAACTCCCATCATCCCTGAGCTCTGGCCTTGCTAGCTAGGGATGATGGGAGTTGTAGTTCAGCAACATATGGGGGCTAAGACCCAGGGGCCAGATTCGGCCCAATCGACTTCTAAATCGGCCCCGTGGACAGTCCGGGAATCAGTGTGTTTTTACATGAGTAGAATGTGTGCTTTTATTTGAAATGCATCTCTGGGTTATTTGTGGGACACAGGAATTCATTCATTTCCCCCCCCCCAAAAAAAATAGTCCGGCCCCCCACAGGGTCTGAGGGACAGTGGACCGGCCCCCTGCTGAAAAAGTTTGCTGACCCTTGCTCTAGACAAAATTCCCCCCTCCTCTTTTTCATTCATTTACTTACTACAACAATAGACAACATTAACATAACCTAAACACATTAGACTGATTAAAACATTGTTTACATCCCGGGTGGAGAATCTGTTTTAGTGCAGATGTTGCTGGACTCAGCCAACAGTCTGGCAACATCTGGAGGGCCAGAGGTTCCCTGGTTTAAATCAATATACAGATGAACTTACAGCTCACATTCTGATCCCATCCTGTTTAATTAGTCCAGGCTAATCAATTCCATGACATCTGTGCAATAAGATGAGAAAGAAATATAAAAGGAAAGAGGCCCCATCCTACAAACAAACAAACAAAAAGATTTTGGGAATTGTAGTGCAACAACATCTGGAGAGATGAGTGCCCTCTTCCTTTCGAATTCAACAACATCAACCCTCTTTTATGGTTTGTAATGTGGAAATACACTGAAACAATTGGGTTAAAAGTTAAGGATTGTATCCAATAAGTTAAATTAAGTTAAATTATACTCGTTCTAAGGGGACGCAGGTGGCGCTGTGGGTTAAAGCCTCAGCACCTAGGACTTGCCGATTGAAAGGTCGGCGGTTCGAATCCCTGCGGCGGGGTGCGCTCCCGCCGCTCGGTCCCAGCGCCTGCCAACCTAGCAGTTCGAAAGCACCTCCGGGTGCAAGTAGATAAATAGGGACCGCTTACCAGCGGGAAGGTAAACGGCGTTTCCGTGTGCGGCTCTGGCTCGCCAGAGCAGCGATGTCACGCTGGCCACGTGACCCGGAAGTGTCTCCGGACAGCGCTGGCCCCTGGCCTCTTGAGTGAGATGGGCACACAACCCCAGAGTCTGTCAAGACTGGCCCGTATGGGCAGGGGGACCTTTACCTTTACTTTACTATACTCGTTCTGCTGGTATAGCATTTTGCTCTCCTGGAAGCATGTTGCACAAGTGAAGGCATAAGTAGGTTGCACAATCTGTTGCACAATGCGTTTCCGTTAGCACAATTGTGGCACTGGATTCCTCTGTTGCAGAACATTAAAAGTTTGCCATTGTGCTAGAGGACAGACAGCTGTAATACAGCCCTAATTAATTGACTGATTTTGGCTGCAGTCCTGGTCGCACTTACTTGGGAGTGAACTCCACAGAACTCAGTGGGATTTACTTCTGAGTAAACATGCCATATTTTCCTGTGTATAACATGCCCCCGTGTATAAGACACCCCCTATTTTGGGGGACTCCAAACTAAGAAAATGGGGGGGGAGGATTGCCCAGATTTGTTCAGCTTTTGGGGGGGAGGATTGCAAAAAACCGCTCACCCGCCTGACCTACACAGCCACTCGTATGCATCGCAAAAGCCACCTATTGTCTTTCCCCTCGCAGGCAGAAATTGCCAATCGCCCACCCAATTGCTTCAGCGACAGCCAATCAACACCAGGCCTTGCTGCATGCCCAATAGCCACTGACAATCTCAGGCTTGTGGCAGCAACCAATCCCAAGTCCCCTCTATGCACTATCCATGTATAAGACGGCCCCCCATTTTTAACATAATTTTCTAATAAAAATCCCTCGTCTTATACAGTGGTACCTCGGGTTATGTACTTAATTCGCCCCGGAGGTCCGTTCTTAACCTGAAACTGTTCTTAACCTGAAGCACCACTTTAGCCTCCTGCTGCTGCTGCGCCACTGGAGCACGATTTCTGTTCTCATCCTGAAGCAAAGTTCTTAACCCGAGGTACTATTTCTGGGTTAGCGGAGTCTGTAACCTGAAGCGTATGTAACCCGAGGTACTACTGTACATGGAAAAGTACAGTACATACTTGCACTGTCAGACTGCAGTCCTATGCATACTTACCTGGAGGAAAGTGTTCTTGAACTAAATATGCATAGAACTATGGAGCCAGGCTGCTGTCCTAAACACACTTCCTAGGAAGTGAGCCCTGTTGGACATAGTGGGATTTGCTTCTGAGTAAACATGCATAGGATTGTGCTGTTAAGGTATGTAATTGCTTGACAGCCTTGACTCTGATACACCCATTGGAAGCCTAGTTCCAAGTTTTGCATTGCGATGCAGGACAAGTGGGTGGGAATCTTCTGGTGTGGTCACCCACACAACCTCATACATTTTCATACATGCAAATTACCATTTGTATAATATGGGTTTTGGCCTTGCGAATGCACAATCCCACACCCATGTCTGGGATCACTAGAGCAAGAGCAGACAGGGGTTTCTGTTCCATTGCAAACTAAATGGCATTTCCTGTTTGCTAATTGCCTCTTTCCAAATGTTAACCCCATTGTTCTCTCAGTAATTACTGCATGTGTCCTAGTCAGCTTTCCAGGGCAAGTTCCTGCACTAGGATTCCCTCCACACACCCACACACCCTCATTACGGTTTTACTCAGGGGCAACACTTCCTTTTGTGATAAGCTCTATGGTATGTGGTCAGGGACGCAGGTGGTGCTGTGGGTAAAAGCCTCAGCGCCTAGGGCTTGCCGATCGAAAGGTCGGCGGTTCGAATCCCTGCGGCGGGGTGCGCTCCCGCTGCTCGGTCCCAGTGCCTGCCAACCTAAGCAGTTCGAAAGCACCTCCGGGTGCAAGTAGATAAATAGGGACCGCTTACCAGCAGGAAGGTAAACGGTGTTTCCGTGTGCGGCTCTGGCTCGCCAGAGCAGCGATGTCACGCTGGCCACGTGACCCGGAAGTGTCTCCGGACAGCGCTGGCCCCTGGCCTCTTGAGTGAGATGGGCGCACAACCCTAGAGTCTGTCAAGACTGGCCCGTATGGGGAAGGGGACCTTTACCTTTACCTATGTGGTCAGGCAGCTGTTTTGCACCACTCTGGATTGTGCTGCAGCAGCTAAATTTCCAAAAGCACTTGATAAACCAAAAAGAAATAACTCAGATCAGGTACGAAAATCTGTAAAGTTCCCAATATTAAATCACATTCATTTTATGCCTATGCCCCAATTGAGTTTTATTAGTCTCAGATGCAGGAAATGAGAGAGAGAGAGAGCGCACCAATTAAATCCTAAAAAGGATTGAAATTTTATATATATATCTCAAGTTTTCCTCCCATCCTCATTGCAGAGTGGAACTACATAGAGTGGGAGCAGAAGAACTGCTAACCATGTAGCAACCACTTCGAGAAAGTCATTTACAGAGTACCTCTGACCATGTACAGAGACAGACATGTGTGGGAGCATGGTGGTCCCTAGCTTAACACGTGGGCAGAGTTTGTGGAGAACTGCTCCGGCACATGGATAGAGCAGCAGATTTTAAAAAGAGCAACAGCTGCCGTCCGGCTCATGATGTTCTGCTTCCGCTCTCTGCGTAGGTTTTAAGGGGAGTTGCAAAGAAGCCTGTGTGTGTGATTTAAAGGGTTAATTTTGATGGAGAGTGACGACTGTGAACTCTCACACTGAACTTGTAAGTAAGTGCTGGCTGATAGTATCCAGATGTCCGGTGCAGATAAACTCGGCAACAATTGCAAGGAGTGTGCATGTGTGTGTTAGACGTGAGCTGGCCTTCAATGCAATACGGTGGTACCTCGGGTTAAGAACTTAATTCGTTCTGGAGCTCCGTTCTTAACCTGAAACTGTTCTTAACCCGAGGTACTATTTTTGGGTTAGCGGAGTCTGTAACCTGAAGCCTCCGTAACCCGAGGTACCACTGTAAATGGGAGCAAGAGATTCGTGAAATCTGCCTCCCAGCTGCACTGTGCTCAAAACTGGCGAATCTGTGCTTTGCTGCTGGGCTGAAATAGTGTTTACTAAGCTTATGGTGGTCTCGACTGCTGGCTGCGGTTTATGTGTGATGTGTGTTACGTTGGTCACATTCATACCATTTAAAGCAATTATTACACCACTTCAAACAGCAATGGCTTTCCCCAAAGAATCCTGGGAACTGTGAATTGTTAGGAGCACTGATAGTTGTAAGGAGGCTCCTATCAGAGCTACAATTCCCAGAATTCCCTGGGAATATGGATTGATTGTAACTCGGTGAGGAGAATAAGGGTTTTCCTAACAACTCTCAGCACCCCTAACAAACTACAGCTCCCAGGATCCTTTGGGGGAAGCCAGACTTGGAGAGTGTTAAAGTACTATCATCGTGCTTTAAAGGTTACAGGCAGATGTTACCTTCTGCAATAATTTTAATGATTTTATCTTGTGAACCGCTTTATATAGGGTTGTCATGTTTCAAACAATCAAAAGCCAGACAGAAAAGTTGTTGACTCTTTTTTTTAATGGTGTCAAGCTATTTTTATGGGAAAACGACAAAAACATGGGCTTCCATACATCCGGATTTTGCCGGACATTTCCTGGATTTCCACCAGGACACTGCTGCCAACTGCAGTATTCTAGATATATCTGAGAAAATTCTGACGTATGGCAATCCTACTTTAAATACAGTAATTATCATAAGGCAGTGGCAAGGGAGGTTTTCTTCCTTTCCAGTGGGATTGCATTATTTTGAGAATGATGATAGTGATGATGATGATGATTGGGTTGTATTCCCTCAGAAGGCTACAATTCCCAGAATTCCCTGGGATTGATTCTTAAGCTACCCAGGGAGTTGTAGCTCTGTGAGGGCACTAGGAGTCTTCTAATAATGCCCATTCCCAGGAATCTTTGGGGAAAACCATGACTGTTAAAGTGATAGCATGGTGTTTTAAATACCGTATTTTTTGCACCATAACACTCACTTTTTTCCTCCTAGAAAGTAAGGGGAAATGTCTGTGCATGTTATGGAGCGAATGCCTGTGGGTGGCGGGGGGGGGGATCTGCTGCAGTCGTGAGCAGAGGATCCATGGTTCCCCTTCCTTCCCTCCTCCGTGGCTCGCTTTGAAACAGCAAAGCGGGAGAAGAGCCGCAGAGTGGGGAGGAGAGAGGGACAGAGAGCCTGCTTGCTTTAAAGGAGCAAAGCGGGAGGGGAGAGGAGCCTTCTCCCCTTAAACCCCTCTTCTGCATTATTAGCAGCATCCTTCTCCACACACCCTACGCATGTCCCTTGTCCCTTGAGTGTTTTTCCTTCCTTCCCCACTTAAAACGTGGTTACAAAGCACGGATCCACATGGATCCTCAGGATTTTTGCATTGGGCTACTCCAAACTCACTGTCAGATCACATGTCTGTGGCCACAGCATGAACCACAAAAATCATATATCCACTGTTTCATTTAGAATTTTTTTTTCTTGTTTTCCTCCTCTAAAACCTACATGTGTGTTATGGTCTGGTGCGTGTTATAGAGCGAAAAATATGGTATATGTTGTGGATGGGACCTTAGCCACAATTCTCTTAACCAGTCTTTCTAGCAATTCTCTCTTACCTCAGGAGCATACAGCCCCCGCCTGATGTTAAGCACTGTGGAGTTTCTTCTGAGCCCCTCTCAATTTAGATCTTTGCCTTCTCTCTCTTTTGCCTAAGCTCCCTATAATCCTCTGCCCTTATCTTCAAGGCTCCTTCCACATATATTTCCCTCGGGTTCCTGTTCCTTCAGCCCACTGTCTAAGCTACTTTGCATTGTGACTTTCTGCCCCTTACTCTACTTCCTGGGACCAATCCCCAATGCTTAGGAGCACAGTCTTTCCGGAAAAGCTCCTCCTTTCTCTTGTGCCTGCGTGAGGTTTTGCTTCCACCCTAGCTAAAGAATTCCCCTTCCGAGAACCGGGACTTGCAAACATTGCGCTAGCTTCCCGCTCCCTTACCTCATTCAGTTGGAGTGTTTGTGAACATTCTGTGCCACTACAACCAGCTCAGAATAGCTCAGTACAGTAATATATGGTAGCAATTCACCATGTTCAGTTGCTAGTCATCAAGTGCTAAGTCATCAAAGGTTTAGCCCTCACACACACACACACACACACACACACACACACACACACAGAAACACACCTGAGCAAGGTACAGCCCTTTAGTTCCTGTTTTTCTTTTCCATGCTGAGGAAGTATTTTAAAAAGTCTGGCGTAATACCTGGCGAAAGAACTGAGAGCTTGCATTCAGGTTACAGCAAGCTCGTTTTTGTTGTTTTAGGCCCCAAATCTGGAAATTAGGGAGAAGAGGGGGGCGCCGAAGGAGGCAGTAACATGAGTGCCGCTGAAGGCATTCCTTTTACTGTATCCCTGAAAGAGGCTGGTGTTAAAATGCCCAGAGTATGAAAGCAGAATGGCTTTCCTAGTAAATGGATCCCGCCCTCTGTAAACAGTGGCCGGCTGGCGGCTCAGTCTGGGCAACAGCCATCATTAGTTTTCCTGTGTAGGAAGTGGGGGAGGTGCACCATCTCCCTTGAAAGAGCTAATGTGTTCTTTATGCATTGTCGGGAGAGGGAAAATGT
The DNA here is from genome assembly GCF_964106915.1 of Podarcis gaigeae. Taxonomy (NCBI): domain Eukaryota; kingdom Metazoa; phylum Chordata; class Lepidosauria; order Squamata; family Lacertidae; genus Podarcis; species Podarcis gaigeae. Next base: position 10,226,835 of record NC_139692.1, read on the forward strand.
CAAAGCAGGTTCTGCATTTTGTATCTCAGCAGGTTACAAAACATCCCCAAGGAAGGCAAGAGAGCACATTTCCATAATATAAGGAGGAGGGTGGCAAGGACAGAAATATGTGCATCTCTAGATGCTGCTGTTGGCATTGGTTGGCAACTGGATTGGTGTGCCAGTCTAGACGCAGTGTTTCCCAACCTTGTGCCTCCAGATGTTTTTGGCCTACAACTCCCATCATCCCTGACCACTGGTCTTGCTAGCTAGGGATGATGGGAGTTGTAGGCCAAAAACATCTGGAGGCACAAGGTTGGGAAACACTGGTCTAGAGTAAGGCATGGACCAGGCATAGGCAAACTCCAGACTTCCAGATGTTTTGGAACTACAGTTCCCATCATCCCTAGCTAACAGGACCAGTGGTCAGGGTTGATGGGAATTGTAGTCTCAAAACATCTGGAGGGCCGGAGTTTGCCTATGCCTGGCATGGACAAAGGGCCAGCACCCATCTCTCAGCCCATCTTGCTCAAGGCCTGTGCAATCAATCAATCAATCAATCAATCAATCAATCTAGGGGTGACGAGCAGTTTCCTCCTGTTCCTCTCAATTCTGCAGTTCCATTATGCCTCATAGAAGAGAATTTAGGGGTGTCGGTCACAGAATTAATGCATTTGCTGTCAGCTGGTTAAAGTAAACAGCATAGGGGACAAGTTAGAATCTATGGAAAGGTAAAGGACCCCCGGACGGTTACCGGTAAGTCCGGTAAAAGGCAACTATGGGGTATGGCGCTCAACTCATTTCAGGCCAAGGAAGCCGATGTTTGTCTGCAGACAACTTTCTGGGTCATGTGACCAGCATGACTAAACCGTTTCTGTCACAATGGAACACTAACAGAAACTAGAGCGCACGGAAAATCTGTTTACCTTCCTGCCGCAGCGGTACCTGCTTATCTACTTGCACTGGCATGCTTTCAAACTTCTAGGTTGGCAGGGGCTGGGACAGAGCAACGGGAGCTCACCCCTTCCTGGGGATTCAAGCCGCTGACCTTCCGATTGGCAAGCCCAAGAGGCTCAGTGGTTTAGACCACAGTGCCACCCTATGGTACCTAAAGGCTGGAGGCCAAGGGGGAAAGGCGTTGCTCCCTGGTGCAACCTTCTGGAAAGGATTGGGGTCATCATAACATCATTCCCGCCATAATATTCTGGAACTATGACTCCAAAAGAACTATGAAATCTAAGATCTGTACTTCTGAGTGGTTCTGCCATTGCAGTGTGAATCTGGCTGCAACTGTGGAAAGGGCCTTTTCAGTGTTGACTTCCTCGCTTCAGTGGTGATGCCATCTGGTGTCCTCATGATTAAAGTTTGGATGGCTGTTTAATACCTTTTCAGTTTGTCCAGGCATTTTATTTTAATTTTTTTTGTATTTTTCTTTAATTAGCTAAACAGTTACCTTAGGCCTTTTCACACTCAGCAATCTTAATCTACTGTTTTATCTGATGTCGGCTGTACACTGTCTTTATATCTTTATGGTTATTTATTTTTATTTTGTTGCTGTTTTAATCTGCTACTTTTATGGTTTTTTGCTTTTAAACATTTTGCTTTTATTGTTACTGTCAGGACTGCCGCTAGGTCCCAGCTCACAGAGGACCAACGCCCAGTGGATGTTATATACAAAAGTCTTTATTAAAGTTTAGTTTCCATTTCCAAGCTCTGGGCACGCAGACCCACGTCTTGACGCTAGACCGGCTAAGTCCCCTCTGACTCACTGCTCCACCCACACCAGTTTAAGATTCTAGCCCGGCTCCACCTCTTGCGCTGCTCTTTTCTTCGCTGGGTCCTTCTGCCCTCTGGGGTTCCCTCCTTCCTGGACTCCTCTGACGCTGAGCCTCCTGAGTCTTGCCCCTCCCTCCGGCGGGCTTTAGGACCTGGCTCCCTTCCCGGGCTCCCCGCTGTGCCGCGCTCCTGTACATTTGAACTTGGCGCGCGCGCCCAGCCGGTGACTTTCCTTCTGACCGTTTCCCCGCTTCCTGATGTGGGCGTTGCCAAACCTGACTCCTCTCCTCCCTCTGGTGGTGAGGACACTGGTCCCGACTCCTGGGACTCCCCCTCTCCACTGCGCTCTGGTGGAGACGCTGGTCCTGATCTCCAACTGCTGCTCAGGGACTCCCCGCTGGCCCCTTCCTCCTGGGGCTTCCCCCCTGGAGCCCCCTTCGCTCTGGCCACCGGCGCTCCCTTCTGTGAGTCCTCCGATTCGCTAGAGAGGCTTGTGGAATAACTCTGGCCACTGTCACTGCCTGCGCCCCCCTCGTACTCCTCCTCCTCACTCTCCATTTGCTCCCCCTCCTGTGTCTCTCCTTCTGAACCCCTGACAGTTACCACATCAGGAACTTTCTTCAGATTGGAAAGCTGGCTATTACTCTTTAAATATTACTCTTAAAGTCTGTCTATGGATTGGATTTGGCCAAAGACCTAACAGAGGTTTACTAGAGGCTTATGATGTATTGCCTAAAGACCGGATTGTTTGCAGTTTCTATTCCATCCAAGAAAACCTAGGTTGTACATCAAGAACGCCAATTATCTGTGCATAGTTGTTCTGGGCAAAACTCTTGATTGCTGATTCTAATTCAGGGATGGGGAACCTCAGGCCTGTGTGGCTGAATGTGCCCCCCCCCCCAAGCTTCTTCTTTGTCTGACCCTTGGGATGATCCCTGGGCCCAAATCCTTCAGTGGGCTTGCACTGCTGCCTCCTTTTGGCTTTTGGCTGGCTGGAAAGTGAGCCCTAATCATTCCTCTGGCTTGCATGGAGTGAAGATGGTGAAATCTGTATGCACAGAAAGAAGTACAGTGGTACAATGGAATTAATTCGTTCCGGAGGTCCGTTCTTAACCTGAAACTGTTCTTAACCTGAGGTACCACTTTAGCTAATGGGCCTCCCGCTGCTGCCACCGCAAAATTTCTGTTCTCATCCTGAGGTAAAGAGATATATATATATATATATATATATATATATATATATATATACACACACACACACACACACACACACACACACACGTACATTTTTATTGACTTTTTTAACATATCAATTCCAACAGTCATACAACATATCTTCACATCTTATACAATATTTTTGACTTCCGTCAACAACTCTGATGATTTTCCGTTCTTTATCACTTATTCTGCGTTTCTTAATTTCCTATTACATTTAATTATCCTTAACTAATAATTCTTTTCTTAGTCTTTCTTGCAATATTTCAAATAATCCACCTTACAAAACTTCTTGCAGTCCTGCTAGCATAATCTGTTCATCACAATTACTTTTCAGATAGTTCATATATTTACTCCAGTCTTCTAAGAATCTCTGATCAGAGATTCCTGAGGTAAAGTTCTTAACCCGGGGTACTACTTCCGGGTTAGCGGAGTCTCTAACCAGAAGCATTAGTAACCCGAAGCGTTTGTAACCCGAGGTACCACTGTATCTGAATTTGTGCAGCTGGAAGGGTTTCTTTAGGCTACCAAAAAAAGGCTAAGAGGCACATTTGTCGTTCTGCACAATTGTTGTCTCTGCGCCTCCCCCCCCCAGTGGCATGTGGCCCTCGGAAGGTTGCCTACAAAGGAATGTGGCTCTCCGGCTGAAAAAGGTTCCTTACCCCTGCTGTAATTGGTCTCTGTAAGCAGCATCAGGAGCGCATCCCAAGTTAGCCCCTGGGGTGACAAGAGCAGTCTGGTGCCTACAAGGCTGTCAGCTGCACAGCTCAGTCACACATTAATGTTCCGTGGAGTAATGGTGTTAAGGAGTGGTTAATAAAATGATCATTAGCTGCAGGATCATGTTGCAGACATCAAACGGATGGGTTACAGTCAGAAGGAAGCTAATATTGTCAGCAGCCCTCTGGACTGTAGGACTAGCCACCAGCAGCAAGTGACCTTTAGAAGTTTTGGTTACCGACTTGCCCCTCTGTGTTTAAAACGGGAACACAGAGAAACCATCAAGGCCTCATTTCAGTCTCCTCTTGACTGTATTTATCTCGGCTCTTAGGGATTCTATACTTAAAATTCTTTTAAAAAAATAATGTAAGGCAAAGGCTAAGTACAGTGAGCAGTTGGAGAGCCAGAATACACAAGTAGTGTAAATGTAACATTGCTGAGCATTTGAATAAGCTTAATGTGTAACCATTCACAATTTGTTTATGTGTTGCATTTGCATTTAACATTCCAGCAGTTTGTTTCAATATTCCTGATTGGTGCTTGAGCACATGTTTAGCTTATGTGCTCCTTTAGGATTCTTGCCCTCTGAATTGTGATGTGCTTGTTGAGTTGTTTATTTGGTCCCTGCTCTGTTTTATTTTTTTCCGGATGACTTCATGCATCTGGCGCAGTAGGCTCTTACCTAGGGAAGTTCATGCTAAAATCAACTAGTTAGCCACAGGGATGCTACTCCCCCCCCCCCTTTGTCATCTGCATATGATTGAACTCTCCAAATAAAATGAGAGTGAGGAAAGACAGAAGCGGCTTGATTCTCTGGCCTGAAAACAAATGCTTTGGGATGCCACAAAATGTGCATTTAAAGTGCTCCCACCCCACTACTGCATGTATGTATGGGGAAGGGGTGTAGAGAACCTACTTTGCAAGCAGACAGTCCCAGGTCTAATCCACAGCTCCAGGTAAGGCTGGGAGAGGACCCTGCCTGGAATCCTGGAGTGTTGCTGCCAATTAGTGTCAATGTGCTGGCCCCAGGGGTAACCCGTGAAACACGGTCCAGGACTGGTCCAGATTGAAGGTTCCGCTGGAAGTCAGTCTGACAGGGCCAAGACAGGACACGAGGCAGGAAACCAGGCAAGGACAGGTATAGGATCTCAGGCAGGTTCTAGCATACAGCAATGTTGCTCCCGCAACCTGGGGCAGGGTCCGACAGCCTTTTATCTTTGTTGGGGTAGCAGCCGGTTCTGATCCCCCGGCGACTCACCTCCCTGTCTCGCCCAAAGGCAAGCACTCCTCCTGCGAGTACTCAGGTCTCTCCTTCTCTCAGACCTTAGTCTCTGCAGCTCGGGAGACATCGGTGGGTTACTAGACCCAGGGGCTGCTCAGCCTACCCTGACCCAACCGGTAGTGGAGCAGCTGTAAGTGAAGGCCCAGCTGAAGGCAATGAGGTAATCTCCACATCTGGAGCCAGGGCAGGCTCAGGCCCCTGACTCGGCCCAGCTGGTGTTTGTTGCAGAGGAACCTGTGCAGACTGGGACTCTTCAGGATCAGGCCCCAGACTTGGTTCAGATGGTGCCTGAGGCAAAGGATCCGGTGCAGACTGCATCTCCTCTGGTTCCGAGTCCGAGCCCGAGTCCCAGGCCATCACAGTCAACAATACTGGGCTAGATGGACTAGTGACAGCTTCCCGTGTGCCTATGCCCTGTGTGGACGACAGTTTAAGAAGCATGATCACCCCAGTCTGCCCAGTTTACACATGCATGCACTTTGTGTGCAATTTGCCATGACTAGCTGGCTGCACATTTGACAGATAAAGTTGCTTGACTTTGGAGAGATCTTGACCACATATTTGCTGCAGTTCTGATCAAAGTGTCTAATGCCACAATCTGTTGTATGTTGTGTACAAACTGCAGGCAGCTGTACACCTGAGCATGACCCGCTCCCCAGTCCCTCTTGGCTAACTGGATGGACTCAGAGCATGCTAAATGCTTCATTGTATGATCTCCTTGAAAGAGACAGCATTATTTTGGACTAAGTGCCAACTGGTTTGAAATGACTTTTCCTAGAGATGGTTGTAGAGAGAGTTATGCTGGGGCAAATACAGGCATTTTGGGACAATGTGGATTATCTAGATCCATTCCAGTTTGGATTCAAATTTGGCCAATCTGGGACCAAACCAGCCTTCGCCACACTGATGGTTGAGCTAAAGCAAAAACTGGATAAGGGGAATGTGACTGTCTCTCTCTGTGTAGAAACTAGCCTACTGTAAAAAGGCAACATTTACATTGATTGCTCCACCCTCTTTTGCCTCTGGCTCCGCCCACCATTAGCATCTGGCTCCCAGAAGGAAATGCAAAAAGGCTCCCCACTCCTTGGTCTTTATCTCCCAGTTCCAAGTCCGTCTCTTCAGCCACTGGACTGGATTGCCTCTTTCCCTCTTTCCACCTGCTCTCTTGTCCTCCCCCCACGTCCGGACATGCAATGTGAATCCCGAGGAACTCCTTAGCTTTCAAAGTACTAAGACATGAGCTAAGAAGCCAGTGGCGTTTGGTTTCACATTGTTAAGATCGCTGACTCGGATTCCTTGGCCGGACGGTCTCACAGTCTGCAGGCATGTGCCAGCTAATGCCAGCTGTGGACCTCGCCTGTTGTTGCTTCCTTTCGCAGCTGGTCTAGGAATGGCATTTGTCATTAACCCCAGCCCTTCTGAATGCAGCTCCTTGTTTCTGCCCATAGCCTGTTCCTTTTCTTCCTTGGTTCCAAATCCCTGCACTTGCTTCTAGCATTCCTGGGAAGTGAGGGCTGAGCTGAACAGAGCTTGCGCTGTTTTGGTCGGCTCCTGGGGCCGTCCCTTGTTTATGCTCTTGGTGGAATGTTGGGTTAAAGTCCCAGAGACACAGATGTCCCGAGGGAACTGGGGTAGGGGGGAGTTTATATTATCTCAGGCTGTTTATGTTCAGACTATGAAAGTCTCTGGTTTCTGTCCAAATTCAGCTCTTTGGTAGAATATGAGCCCTGTTCTGTGATCTCTTTGCCAGCCAGCCTCGTAGGGAAGAGGGCAGTTGCAGGATTATTTAACCCCTCATGTGAAGGCTCAGATCTGATTATCTCCCACTGAAGAGCAGAGCACAAAAGCCCTGCTGGATCATGCCAATGGTCCATCTTATCCAGCATTCTTGTCACTGTGCAGCTCATGGGCGATCAAAGTCCTGGCAGGGGACGTCAGGACTGGGGGCAAGATGGCAGGGTGGGAGCAGGAACGGGGGTTCAGAAGCCAGGAGTCCGAGGGTCAGAGAGCCGGGAGTCAAGAAGCCAAGGGTCCAAGGGTCAGGAAGCAAGGAGTCACGAAGTCAAGGGTCCGAGGATCAAGAAGCAAGGAGTCAAATGCGGCAAGGCAGGGAACGTGTTGCTGTGGCAAAGAGCCGAAGAAAAAATGCTGACCTTATATCCCTTCCCAGCTCTTGCCACCAGGTGCTGTGAGTTACCAATCAGCTTCACCTGTGTGGCCGCGCCTTGCCTCTTCAGAAGAAACTTAGGAAGACTACAGCCCTGCAGAGTCCTATTGGTCTCAGGGCCTGGCTCCTGCATGCACACCTGACAGTCCTGTTCTCACAAGGGCCAACCCGATGCCTGTGGAAAGCCTGCACTCTCCCCATCTTTGGTTCCCAGTAACTGGCATTGAGAGGTGTGCTGCCTCCGACAGTTGAGATAGCCAGCCACCGCAATGTCTGCCACCTACAACAGCAATGCCTTCATCCAGAGAAGGAGGCAGGCAGGCAGGTAGGCAAGCAAAATACCTGCATGGATTTCCCCCAGTTGCCTTTCCACTGTGTACATGATTTGGTGACCACTGTAAGAACAGGATGCTGGGCTTACATGGGCTTTTGTTCTGATGCATCAAGCTCTTCATATATATTTTATGTCCATATATGACAGAGCTTGCAAAATCATGAATGGAATGGAGATTGTAGATAAAGGCATTTCTCTCTCTCTCTCTCATGCACTACAAGAATTTGGGGTCATCCAGTGTTAAGTGTATTTGCACTTAGCTCAGGAGTAAGAATTATTTCTCCATGCAACACATCACATAGATTCAGGAACCTCATAAGATGTCTGGTAGCTTAGATAGCTTATTAAAAACAAAAACAAAGATAAGAATGATTTAAGAAGGACAGCATCACAAACAATCCCAGGATCACCAGCCTTGGAACTTTTGCAGCTAGTGGATGAGAGAGGCACTTGAACTTCTTCGCTGGAACATAACTGATTGACAGCAAATGGAAGAGGATTCAAAGGCAGGCGGAAATATTGTTAGAAATAAAGAGAAATAAATTAAATAAGAAGAAAATGGCATTCTTGTTACCAGTACATACAGCTTAAATAGTTACTAGAATGAGGGCTGGTTTGATCTATACAGATTTCTGTGTACCGTAATGTTCGCTCTATAGGACGCACCTGACCATAGGATGCACTTTGTTTTAGAGGGGGAGAACAAGGGGGGGAAATTCTCTCCTTCTCTGCGCAGCGCCCCTTCAGCGAAGCGGCAGGAGAAACGGAGCCCTTCCATTTCTCCTCCCGCTTCGCTGAAGGGGCGCTGCGCAGAGAGGGAAAGCTGCGCAGTGCCTCTCCAGCGAAGCGAAGGCAGGAGAGCAAAAGGGATTGATGCGCACCGATCCCTCTCGCTCTCCTAGCTTCAGGTGGCTATCTTGCTCTCCTGGCTTCAGCGAAAGCAACGCTGAGCCTCTGGAGTGCAGCGGGAGCTCCTGCTGCCCTCCGGAGGCTTCACGAAGCTATCCCTGAAGCCATGGAGCCTGCATTCGCTCCATAAGAGGCACACACATTTCCCCTTAATTTTTGGAGGGGGAAAAGTGCGTCTTATAGAGCGAAAAATACCATATATCATGGATAGGCAGAAGGTAGTTCAGGAGCAACTGGTTGATCTCTGACTGATTTACAGTAGTTTGGCAAGGATTTTGGACTTCAATACCAACAAAATAACTCCCCCCCCCCTCCCTAATTATATTGCTGAAATGTAGAAAGTGATTGGGGAAGGTTATCAAGAGTGGATTTTTGTGTGGATGAAATATGATCTCCATTCAGTTCTGGTACTCAGAACAAATTCCTGGGCACAGAATTCTTTAATTCTAAGTGTGTCTCTTGCACCAGGTTCTGTTTTGTGGATCTTGGCATTTTTATATATATATAAAACATACAAAAAACACTTACATGACTGAAGTCTGCCTAGCCCTTGTGTAAATTGCCTGTTTAGTATTCTAATCCACCCATATTTTTATGCCACTGCAAAACTGCTGTGTGGTAAACATGGGTTGAGCTGGACTCATGGCAAAGCATGCAGCAAATATATTGCTGATCCACTTAACTTTACCTTCCTAGCTTATACCATAATGTAAGAAATGGCATGAAGATTTAGCTTTCCTCCACTTCATTCATAAGACTCTCTGTGTGGTTGGTGTCTTTAATCACAGTGAACAATAATACTGAAAACAAAATGAATAGTTACAGCAGTGCTAGCAGCATCCTCTGCCTAAACCAATATACGCTGATATTGCTGAAGAATGGAACAATATTTCTTAGCTTCAAAATTCTAAAGGCAGCCTTCCTTGAGAGTTTGTCTATATGTGGTAAACTACAACTCCCATCATTTTTTACTGTTGGCCATGCTTGCTGGGGATGCGGGTGGCGCTGTGGTCTAAACCACAGAGCCTAGGGTTTGCTGATCGGAAGGTCAGTGGTTCGAATCCCGTTGCTCGGTCCCAGCTCCTGCCAACCTAGTAGTTCGAAAGCATGTCAAAGTTCAAGTATATAAATAGGTACCACTCTGGCGGGAAGAAAAACGGCGTTTCTGTGCGCTGCTCTGGTTTCACCAGAAACAGCTTAGTCATGCTGACCATGTGACACGGAAAAACTGTCTGCAGACAAACATCGGCCAGTAAAGCGAGATGAGCGCCACAACCCAAGAGTCGTTCGTGACTGGACTTAACTGTCAGGGGTCCTTTACTTTTACCTTTTTAAGCTTGCTGGGGTTGATGGGAATTGGAGTCCAGCTATATCTAGAAGACACTACATTGGCTACCCCTGATCTAGAAACATATCAGGAATAAAATATACTGTCTTTTCTTCCACAGCTATACCTCACCCAATTTTTGTAGGTGTTTTATCTTTCTTATGATTTCACCTATTTACCTATCCAGAATTTCTCCAGGTGACTTGGAGCTGTCCCTTCAGCACCACCACCCACCTGGCCACAAGGAGTGTTTTTCTGATGCTCTTTGCAAATCGGATTTTGTTGCACATCAGTTCCCATGAAAAAGAAGAAAGAACCCAATGTTAGTTCTCTTCCCTCCTCTACTCTGTCAGTTTTAACAGCAACGGAACAAACTCTATGATTCCATCCTAATCAGGAACTAATTCATCCACGCTACATTTGGAAAAGTTTCAAAGATTGCAGGTTGCTATCTTGGTCTATTAGGAGAGCAGCAACAGCACCAACAACATCAAAGTAAAAGTAAACATTCCTTCAAAAATTGACAATTCATCAGAGACTTCTCTTCCAATTAGATTGGTTTGGGCATTCAGATGCAGCCTCACAGCTGCCATTTTGTGTGGGTTTTTTTAAAAATAATATTTATTAACAGTTTAAACACTACAAAAGAAAAAAAAATTAAACAAAACAATACAGTACAATACAAAAACAAAGACACTACATAACACTAACACTAAGACATTAAACTACCAAAACAAAACAAAAACAATTTAAAACACATCAAATAATTTCAATATCTTATCTTTCATTCACTTGTTTCAACGACCTCCTCACACCTCCCTTTTTGTATTCCACTTCAGTTAACTGTTTCAGCAATTCCTTTCCATCTTCCTCTGTTTTCTGTCCTGTAATTATCTTAACATATTCTAACCTTATTTTTTCCCTTTAATACATTAATAATCTATTTGTACTTAATTCCTTATAACATTTCTACTAAAGCCATATAACTTCATTCCAACAGTTTTCTAACATTCATTGATTTTACAGTATTTCTGTAAATAGTCTTTAAACTTTTTCCAGTCTTCTTCCACCGACTCATCTCCCTGGTCTCGGATTCTGCCAGTCCTTTCCGCCAGTTCCATATATTCCATCAACTTCATCTGCCATTCTTCCCGGGTGGGTAAATCTTGTGTCTTCCTCAGCTGCCATTTTGTGTTATGCCACACTCCCTACAACAGCCATTTTGTGACTGGTGCCCACAGTACTTCCTTAAAATTACAAAAGTGCCTATTGGCCCCAAACCTTTGGCAGGCATGGGAAACCTTGAGGGATGTTCAAGACAAAGGGTCATTGTCAGGAGGCAAGTATCTACTCCCCTTTGAGGGAGCTACTGCCAGTCCCTGAAGCCTCCTGATCCTATTGCCATCACTGCTTGTTCACCAGCCTGTCTTGAAGATGCAAGTAGTAAGCAGAGTGAGGAGGTGGAGCACTGTTTTTTGACCCTCGATGTTTGCATGGTTTGGCCTGGGGGGGGAGGAATGACAATGACAAGGAAAAACTGGGTGCACACCAAGAAACGGCCCCACTTATGGCCTCTTTTCCAGGAGCCTCACAGAACCTGAGCTGCCACGGACTAGGATCCTTCTTCTACCCTGGCAGTAGCTTCACAGCCCAGTTCTTTAATAAATGCTAGCAGCCTCAGGATTTCTAAGAAACCTAACAAAAATCAAGACAGTTTTGAAAGGTCCAGTCTGCCATCTTGATCCAGCATTGTCTCCAATCGTATCAAAACACAGATGAAAATCTGCTCCTTGAACTCAGGAACCACCATGCAAAATGTGGTTACAGTATCTTAAGAGGTCTCCACATCCATAGCTTACTTGAAGAAGAAGAAAAAGTTTTGTCAATAAGTAAAATAAACAGGCATCAGAACATTTAAGCATGACTACCTCCAATGAAATTAAAAAACAGATTGCCAGACAGTTTTTCTTTAAAATGGAATGTAGCATCTGCAAAATGCAGGGGATCTGTTTTCTGTCAGATCTCGGTAAGCCAGCCTTCTTTAACCTGATCCCCTCCAGCTGTTTTGGACTACAACTCCTGTCAGCCCCCAGGAATCTCTGCTGCTGTCCTTCTCCAAGTTGGGGAAGGCAGCAGTAAATTATAGAAAAGCAAACTCTTTCTGTTTCATTTCTAATATTCTTGGGCTTGTTATTGCTCCCTTAGGGAGGATGCCAGCAATTCAAACATCTCTTCCTAAATTTGTTTTTCATAACTACAGCATTTCTTTCCACATCTGCGACTAGCGGTGCAAACCTATGCATCTCTACTCAGAAGTGAGTCTCCTCAGTGGCCTGCTTCACACATTGTTGTAAGACAGGTTATGGCTTTCCAAGACTGCATAAAACTCTTGAGCCATAGAGACCAGCTTACACTCACTTTTGCTCACCCCAAGCCCATTTAGCTCACTATGGCACAGCAGCTAAGCAAAGGTTTGGATTACTGTGTTGTCTGAGTCTAGTTAAGCTCTAGACTCCTTAACCAAGAACAAACCTTGGCTTAGCTGCAATTCCACATTAAGCCAGAAGGACCAGAGAGAAGCAAAGCAGGTGCACTTTACTCCCTGGGAGCCTCCATGCTCACGCTAAGTCTCCTCCAAGTTGCAGTGGAGATGGAGATGGAGATCTGCTTGGTGATATGGTGGCTCAGGAACTGTGGATCACAGCACACTTTCATTTCTCTAAAGGGCTGCAGCGTCCCACTATTTAAATGCCTTTTAGGTGGGCCTGCTGACGAGCATTTTGGTAAAACCAGCAGTGCCTGGATACTTTTCTCCTTAGAGAATTGTAACCTTCCTTGTAAAAAAAAAACCAAAAACCACCCAACAACCCAAACCCACCTGCTGTTAAAATTGCTCTTTTGCTGGCAGCTGTGGATCGGTAGGTCAATGAGGCAACAGTCCCCAGAAGACAAAGGAGGCCTTCAGCTAGCTGAAGTCTACCATCCAACTTCAGGCAGAAGCAAGGTGGGTGGGAAGGGCTTTATTTGTCGCAAAGGAAATGAGTCTTGATCTGCAAAGGAACAGGATAAGCTTTGTTCTGGGCTGCTGCGGGTTGACTCCTTGCCGAGCATATGTGTTGGCGGGGTCTCACCGCGTATGGAATGGGTATGGTTTTTTCTTTGCAGCTGGATGCTTTCATCCATCTCCAGCCCTTGACAAAACAGGGTTGCATCTCATTGCCCTTTTCTGTAAGGGTTCAGGTTTGCGTGGCAAAATGAGCCTACAAGAGGCTGAGATCTGGAGGAGGATAAGAGATTGTCTTGAGATCTAGAAAAGGCTAAGGAACTGCATCTCTAGATCTGGAAGAGGCAGAGGAATGCCATCCTGAGGTCGATAAGAGATTCAGAGCTTTCATCTGGAGTCTTGAATGCACTGACTGTTACCTTCACCAGGTAAAGGGTGGTGGGTATGGTGATTGTAGGGCTACTCAACCTTTGCCCCACCCAACAGCCTTGCCAGTAATTATTTTAAACTGACTTCTCGGCATTGTTTCATTTCAGGGCAGCTGCCTTCCAGTATTGCATGCTTGAAACAGAGCGTCTTCTCCTGTAACCAACACCAAGAAGTTGTTAAACCCAAATCTACTTTTGCTCAGAAATACATAATTCTCAAGAGGGGCTCTGCCAGATAAGACTTACAAACCCATAATTCCTTGCTGATGCACATTTTAAGGCAAAATAAGTTAACTCTTTTGTCCCAGCCAGCCCACAAACCTATACCCATCTATGGTCTTCCATCCACATCCTTCCTCCTCACTCGCTCACCTGGATGTTTCTGTTCTGGCAGTGGCACCAGAAAACAGCAGAGAGGAAGAAAATGAGGGAGGCTTCTTACACCCCCCTCCCTTCCAGACCTGGTGCAGTGTTAGGTTGGGGTGGGGGACAGGCAAAAACATTCAAAGAGGATGCAAAGCAGGGTGAATTCCCAGCTTCTGTTGGGCGGGGTTATGCTTTCTCTCAAGTTTACACCAAAATTACTTATTTATTTCACAAAGTTTGCATAATGCTTGATTGGAAAAAAGAATAACCACCATCACTGATTCCATTCCAATAGCTTACAAATATCTGCGACGGGCAAAATGACTGCAACAGTAAAGATGTAATCAGCTTCCTGTTATTAGTGCCAAGATTAACTGCTACACGAATCTGAAAGTATTTGGAAAATGCCACTTTAGAATATTGGTACAATTGGGTCTTTTAAAAAATAAAGCAAAAAAACCCTATCTGTTAACCCAAGAGGGTGTGACCAAAAGTGTGACACAAAAAAAACCCATTTTATTTTACATGGTTTGATTTTATTAAATTTATCCATGAAGGAATTGAAGTGCCAGCAACCCCAGCTAGGCATGTGGGCATATGGAATTCTTCCTAGCAATATTAGACCTTATGTGAGTCTATGCCACAAGTATTTCCAACTGTACTTACTGAACCCTGTAAAAAAATATAAGAGATAAAAAGGACTCTGATGCTTAAGCTGTATACATTTCTTCTTAATCCTCTTCTTCTTTGAATTGAGCTATGTATAGTACTGAAAGACTATCTCTTTTGAACAGTTTGCAGTGCCGATCTACCCTCATATTTTTCATATTTAATTTTAAAAGCATTTTTTAAAAAATGGGTTTGTCACTTGGGGGCTGTTCCTGAATCCAGCCCTGCTTCTGGATGCCCAGGTGGCAGCATGGGCCAGGAGTCCATTTGTCCAGTGTCATATGCCCATTGTACCCTTTGACTCACGCCCCAGTGGCATCCTTTGAAGAGCTTCTGGGAACATTAACTGGTCTATTGATGTGTGGCAGGTTGTTTCATGAGATCAGCCCTTTTCCTATCATACACTTAAAAAGACATACGGTAAATGAAAAAGTCAGGTAGCAGGATAGCATATGTATGTTGGTCATTGACATGGCAAATATTGGAAGAAGATGGAATGGCTTCAGAGAGAAAGAATCCACAGTACCTTCTGTGCACAGTCCTGTCTTACATTGGGCTCTCAGAGTTTGCATTTGCTTTTCCCAATAGATCTAGGAGGACATCTGCATTGCATTTCCATTTGGGTGCTTTCTGTTGTTGGCTGCAGAAGTAGCTGGCAGCAATAGCATCAGCTTTCTGAGACGTGGCACTGGGCCACCGAGTCGGACGCAAGGAAAAAGCCACTTAGCCTGAGCTCTTGAGGTCGGTCCTAACGAACCGCTTGCTTCAGTAAACACGGCAACCTGCTGCTGCAATGTCTCAGCCACAGCCTGGCTCTGCTTGGCTCAGCAGCCTATTCGTCAGCTCTGTGTTTGTGACAGTGTTTGGGATCAGTAGGACAGAGGGGGATATTTTGGCTGTTGGGAATAGTCATTATAAGTGTGGCCGCTAACGAAATCTTGCTGTGTAGAGAGACAGACCAGTCTGTCAGTCTAACTCTCTTGTTTCTCATTTTTTCGTTCTTTAGTTAATTTCTCCCCATTTTCACATCAGTTGGCAATTTATTTAAATAGCCCTCATAAAAATTCATCCTGTGATTACTCATATCCCAACTGTTCATTTTATTTTTTTTATTTGGTTAGTTAGTATTTTATATTTTATGCTTCTTTTACATTTCACTATGTATTGTTAAAAATGCAATCATCTTCAACACCATTGTCATAAAAACATATTAGTAATTCAGGATGAGTAGCTGTGTCAGTTTTGGTTTGTTCCGTTTTTCATGTTTCCAATCTTAAAGACAGTTCTCTATGTTTCTGCAGAAGTTTCCCCCATATATAAATATACAGTGGTGCCTTGGGTTACATACGCTTCAGGTTACAGACTCCGCTAACCCAGAAATAGTGCTTCAGGTTAAGAACTTTACCTCAGGATGAGAACAGAAATTGTGCTCTGGCGGCGCAGCAGCAGCGGGAGGCCCCATTAGCTAAAGTGGTGCTTTAGGTTAAGAACAGTTTCAGGCTAAGAACAGATCTCCGGAACGAATTAAGTACTTAACCCGAGGTACCACTGTAATCATAATCATGAAAATTTGTCAGCATTTTTGTGCAAATCTCTTCTAAAATTTGCAAGCAATTTTGCCTAATGCACACATTTTGTGCAAAGCATTTCCCACCAATATGCATTTCTAGGCATGCTTTACCTTAGCACATGCATTTTTGTACACTTTACTTGACTGGAGAACTGCATTGCAGAATTCGAAGATGTGTGAATTTTGAAGGGCGGCTGCGTTTCAGTTTGTAATACTATTTTGGAAAGATTTCGCCTTTAACAGCAAACTTAATTGAATTCCTTCCCCCATTTCTATTAGTGATACCCATCACCAGTGGCACAGATAGCTAGTTTTAGGGCATGTTGTTCTTTAGTGGCCACATATATTACTCAAAAATGTGCTAATTCAGCCCTGCTACATTTGGGGGCTGCTTTGCCATTGCCCCTGTCCATCACGTACCAGGGGGATGAGACAGAAACGATGCTGCAAAGAATTCTCTGCTTTCCGTTGAGATCAAAATCCCTCCTTTCCCCGTCTTTTATTATTTCTTTGCGGGGGTGGTTGACATCTCCTCAAAAAAGAAAAGAAAAAGAGAACTCATTCCAAAGCCAGGTGGATTTGATACAATCGTCACTATGCAGAGAGAAGAAACCACCATATATCAGCAGAACCACCCCCTTCTCCTGCTTGCTTCCCTGTAAAATCTGGATAGATTTCCTTCCTGCGTCTGCTGAATTCATGAATCCTTTCCCAGCTGCTCCTTCCAGATGCATGCAAATAAATTCAGCAGCCAGAAGTTTGCAAAGAAGCTGAGGGTTTGTCCCCCCCCAGCTGATCCATGACATTCCTCCTTTCCTTATGAGTATAGGATCCTGCCTTATACCAAATCAGGCCATGGGTCCATCTAGCTCAGTATTTCCTACACTGTCTGGCAGCAGCTGTCCAGGCAGAGGTTTTTCCCCACCCTAGCTGGAGATGGCAGGGCTTGCACCTGGGACCTTTTGCACACAAAACAGATGCTCTCCAAGTGAGACATGGCCCTTCCAAAGATGCAACCATCACCCACCCATGCTTAAGCAGGGGCTGCTAAATTTCCAGAGGCTGCTGTTTTAACCCCAGTGGAGTCAGATCCATTGA
This sequence comes from Podarcis gaigeae, assembly GCF_964106915.1. Lineage (NCBI taxonomy): Eukaryota > Metazoa > Chordata > Lepidosauria > Squamata > Lacertidae > Podarcis > Podarcis gaigeae. The sequence continues at coordinate 10,243,679 of NC_139692.1, forward strand.
AAACACAGGGAAGTGCCACCATTAACACAGCAAGCATGTTTTCTGTATGGACACAGGGTTATATCAGAGTTTCCCACAGAGCTGCCTCCCCTGACCTGGTGTCCTCAAGACACTGTTGGGACTCCAACTCCCATCATCCCCTGTCTGCATGGCCCAAGGTGACTGGAGTTGGGAGTCCCAACAACATCTGGAGGGGTGAGGAAGGCTGCCAGAGAGTGTGTACTCAAGTCTTTATGTGGCTGTTGTGAGCTCTGCTGGTTCAGACAGGGGCTTGTGTATGGTGTTCAGAGAGAGAGAGAGAGATGTTTATGTTACTTGTACATCCAGGTTTAATCTAATGTATGGAGCTGCCTTAAAGTGTTTTGAAATGCTATATGGGGGGAAATGTTGCAGCCAGGACACTGATGGGTGCAAGGAGTTTTGACGCTACTGTGCTAGTTTTGCGTGAACTACAGTAGTTGCTTGTTTGTTCCTGAGCTCCATTCAAGCCCAAAATGGTCTGGGACCTGGATGCCTTAACCTCAGACCACTGGTCTATTTAGCTCAGCATTGTCCGCTCTGGCTGGCAGCAACCCTCCAGAGCACTATATGCAAAGATGTTCTCTCCCAGCCGTGCCTGGGGATGGTAGAATTGAACCTGGGATCTTCCGCATGGAGAGTGGGGGAAACTGCATTTTGCATTCCTCGGGGAACCATTCTTTAGGACCCAATTGGAGCAAACAGCAAATTATATTTCCCTGGATTGCCATTAGTTCTGCTCTCTTGTAAACAGTGGGTTTTCCCTTGGAGTGGAGTTTTCCCTTGGAGTGGAGTAGGGCAAAGGGGAAATCGCTTGGACCCTTGCTTTCTGGACACAGCAGAAGTGTGTCATCAAACAAGGCTATCTATTTCCACCTGTCAAATGTGGAGAAGCATTCCTATTGCTCCTGTCGCTGCTGAGGCTGTGAGCGACACCCTGAACCCTTGGCTCTGGCAGCTCCATAACGGACTCCTGCATCTGTGATTTAGCCACCGGATCTTTTGAAGTGGAGCTAATGAAAGCCTTTGAGCTTCCTCCAAGCTGAACTCCAGACAGAGGTCTATTGTGGCTGCATTGACAAGGGCCCTTCATTCAGAGTTATCACATGCTTATGAGATAGTCCCAGCTGAAGAAACAACTTTGCCCTGAGGCCGCTTGTAGCATTTGAACAGCTCTCCTTGATCCCCTTTGCACGGCCCATGAGAATTGTGCAGTGTGTGGTTCCATCCTTAGGAATGGGCAAGGAGGGATTCTCCACTGGACTGTCAAAGACCCGTTCCACCATAAGTTGCTCCTATTGCTGTCCTTGCCCCAAGCATCTATTTTGCCAGTAAGGTAGTATTTTACCTCTGTGGCCTCTGAGGAATAGTAGCAACAGCGGCAGCTAGACGTTACGTTTCAGGTGGGCTTTCATAGGTCCTACGTCTGTCTTCTGATTCAAGTACAAGAAGGAAAGACTGGGCTGGATATTTCTCACAAAGTTGATCTGAGATGCCCCTTTTCTTACTTTGATTATAAAGAGGGGTGTGTGGAGCTCCTTACCCCCCCCCCCAACCTTTCTATTAGACTAAGGATGTGACCCACTGCCTTTTTCCACCAGCAAGTTGTGACGGTTGCTATGAGGTAGGCAAAAAACCCAGTCCAGCCCAATTTGTCTGCAGGCAAATTCTTCCCTGGCCCCAAATACAGCAACCACAGAGGGGAGATCAGGCCAGCAGGACCATCCACAAAGGCTCACAGATGTCCAGTGGACATGCTCAGAAGGTGAAAATAGGTCTATTCTGCGTGCATTAAAAATGGGGGTGGGGAGCCTGTGGCCTTTCAGATGTGGCTGGACTCTGAATCCTATCACCCCATACCATGGCCCACACTTTCTGGGGTTGATGGGAGTTGCTGGCTGATCGTTGCAAGCAAAGAGGAAAAGTAGTAGTGGAATGGAGTCTCCTGGAAACGGGCAGACTGACTGGTTAGGACCCTGAATGTCAGCACTCTGTGCTGCACCCTTTTCTTAAGGTCCCACTTCCATGAAACTATGGAGTGGTGAACTTGGGTAATGCTCCTTAGTCCAAGATGCTGCAAGCACGCCCCTGTTTCCCTTTGAGGAATGTTGAATGATGCGGCTCTCTATGATCTCAGGGAAAACGGCTTTCCCAGCACAGACATTTGGGAGGCAGGGCAGGCAGCATTTGAAGAAGAGCTTTTTTAGTGCTTGCCAACCCTGATTTCTAGCTCCAGCTGTCTGTTTGGGATTATGGGGATGGTTTCTCCTGCTGCTTTTGTTCTTTCCCCCCTTTAAAGTATGATTTAGGGTAGCAGCTGTGCACAATGTGCTCTGCGTGACTCTGCTCATCTCCTCTTTTTGCAAAACTCTGTAGAGACTCGGGGGCAGGAGAGAGAACGGCAGTAGGTTCATGTCTGGAAGAGGAGGATCTTATCGCTAGCGAGTTTCTGAAATGAGTAACTCGCAGAGCCAAGTGCCTGCACTTTGGCCCTGAATCTTGAGACACTGAGGTGGCGATGGATGGAAGGGATTTGCTCAGCTTTGTAATCACGAGTTGCCCTTCTCTGAATTGCATGCTGCATCACTAGGGAGATAAGGATGCATCATTTTCTAGTCTGCTCTGTATTTACCTCATGCAGCACTGTTCCCGTTCTGCTGCAGTTAACCTTCCACTGAAAACGACAGTATTTGCATCACCATCTGCTGTGTCAGTTTAAGTAATTTCATCATCATGCAAAATAGGTTGTCGTTGCATTCTTGCACCCCATTCATTTCAATGTGAAGGAAATGCAATGCGATTTTTTTGGGGGGGTAATAAATGCAATATCATAGAATCATAAAACTGTAGTGTTGGAAGGGACTAAGACAGGGGTCAGCAGGCTATTTCACTGTCCCTCAGACCTTGTGGGGGGCTGGACTATATTTTTGGGGGGAAATATGAACGGATTCCTATGTCCCACAAATAACCCAGAGATGCATTTTAAATAAAAAGACACATCCTACTCATGTACAAACACCAGTCAGGCCCAACTCATTGAAAAACACGCTGAATCCTGGACCATCCTGGCCGGATTTAGAAGGCGATTGGGCCGGATCGGTTTAATCCGGACCCTGTGGCAGTTTATTTGCTGGAGTAAAATCCTAAAAAAAAACCTCAACAACTTCAATCCTAAAAAATACCTCAACAACTTTGGGGTAAAATCGTAAAAAAAGCTCAAAAGGTTTGGACACCACTGGTCACTAAGGGGATCATCTAATCCAGGAAAAAAGATCCACTCATACATACTTCTTATATCATGGCATAGAAAGTAGGCAGAAGTTTTCCTCCCTCTTTTATAATGCTAAAACACAAGGTCTTCTGGGCGCTTGGGTGGGCTGGGTAGTCTGTGCTGTTTGTTTTTTTATTACACAGTGTAAACACTGAGCGGTGAGAAGAAGCCACCATTACTGAGGCAAGAAGAACCCAGACAAGGGCTCTTAATGAATTACAGAACAATAACGAACCTCCTGAAGCTGTACACATCCTTTGATGTTTGAGGTTAACGGTAGTGAACGCCTTTAGGCTCTACCCATCAAGTTAATTTCCGTGCGGTGAAAATCCACCACTATATTGCAAAGGAAAGGAAAGGGGGAAGTTGCTGTCTGATGAACAGGAGCCTGGGGGTTGCTCTGGCTTCTTATCCAGAAGATCAGTGAACGTGTGCTTAACTGCAGTTCCTCCTTACACAAGTGTTTGCCCTTCCCCTTCCCCCATCTCTCTCTCCTGGTGCAAAAGAAACAGGTAATGGTGAGATAGGAGATGATGAGAGCACTGTGTCACACACACACACACACACACACACACACACACACACGTCTATGGGGAGCAAGGGAAGGAAGACCTATCCCCTCTGGACGAACTACAACCCACGGACTCCTACCTTTATTTTTTTTAAAACACACACACACACACACACACACACACACACACGGTTATCAATGGGGCAGTGTGTTTGGCTGTCAATCAGAACACTGGTGGTTTGAGCCCACCCAGGGATGGCTGTGCCATGGATTCCTGCCATGGAGGAGGTTAAAGTAGATGACCATTGGGATCTCTTCCAACTCTGATCATATTATTCTATCCAACGCTAGTCCTAGCCAGAATAATCCTAATTATATGAATATACATGGCTAACTTAGGCCCGTCGTTTTCAACGAGTCTACTATGAGTACAGCTTGGCTGGATATGGCCCAAAGTTTCCAGTGTTTGTAGAACCTGAGATATGTGGCAAAATGTACTGGCACTATTCTTCTGATTAATTTGTGGGAAACTGGCTTGCTACCTCCACCATTTTCAGTGTTTTATTTTGCTCATCCACCCACCTCCCCCCCCAAAAAAAAATCACACACACACATGAATGAGACAGGCAGACAGAGAGCCAGATTTGCTACCATAAGATGCTACTGACCTTAAAGGGAGATTAGATAAATTCATGACTGATAAGCTATCAATGGCTACTAGTCATTTTGGTTATATGTTACTGCCAGGATCCGAAGCGTCATGATTCTGAATCACCAGTTGCAGGGGAAGAACAGCACGTTCTTGTGTCCTCCTCCTGGGTAACCCATAGGCATCTTGGGCTTCTGTGTGATACATGCTGCTAAGCTGCACAAGGACTTTGGTCTGAACCAACAGGGCTCTCCTTAATTTTTTTTAAAAATAGTTGCTTTTTGTAATGGGCCAGGAGGGGGAGCACTTCAAAGATTGAATTCATTCATTCATTCATTCATTCATTCATTCATTTAAAAATGCAGTTGTCATCTCCCCTTTTTGCCAGGAAAAATAAAAAGTGAAAGAAACAAAATCACAAACCATGGCACTGTAGACATAGCAAACAAGAGACAACCCCCCGCTGGAAGGGGGGGAAGTTATATGGGCTTTAATCTGTAATAATTGTTTTTAAAACCACCTGGATGATTAGAATGGCTAGATATATGTATATACAGAAAATGTTGGCATAGCCTGTGGAGACTGGTCCATTTGGGTGAATGGCCCCCCAGCCTAAGTCTGCCAGACTCCGTCTGCCTGCCTTCTTAAACCAGACCAAGAGAGGCCTGGCTGCCAGCTTCCTCCTCAATCTCAGTTTTGCCCTTTTAGGAAACATCAGGGAGAAGGATGGGGACAAAACGTGAGTTAGTTGGCTCCTCCTGTCATTGGTTCCAGTTTTGCCTACCATTGGCTTCCTTGCTTTCCGGTCCACCACTGGGCGCAGCCTGGTTGCAGTGATACAGAGTGAGGAATTTCACCCAGTCCTCAGTAAGAATGTGCCCATCGGGAACATGGCCCTCAGATCCTTCCTAACACCTTTTTGTGGTCAAAACAAAAAAAATTCCTTCCAGTAGCACCTTAAAGACCAACTAAGTTAGTTCTTGGTATGAGCTTTCGTGTGCATGCACACTTCTTCAGATACACTGTGTATGTGAAGTAGTGTGCATGCACACGAAAGCTCATACCAAGAACTAACTTAGTTGGTCTTTAAGGTGCTACTGGAAGGAATTTTTTTTTGTTTTGACTATGGCAGACCAACACGGCTACCTATCTGTAACCTTTTTGTGGCTTCCTCCTTTTTTTTCCAGAGACCTGAAGAACAACTTAATTAGCATCATCCAACCTGGAGCTTTTCTAGGCCTCTCGGACCTGAAGCGTTTGTAAGTATCACTCTCAAAGCCCACCCTCCCAACTCTAGAGCAGCCCATTAGTTTTTCCTAATGCTCAGCCGAAACTGCCTCTTGGAATTTAAGCCCCTTAGATCCAATCTTGCCTTTTGGGTCAGCAGAGACCAAACCTTTGCCCTCCCCACGTGATCTTCAATGAGTGTACAATCAAATATATCTCTACACGTGTACAGTTTTTCTCATGCAACATGCTGATGGGCACATTCCTTTATCAGTGGGCACAGTAGTTGAGCTGTGCCAATGAACAATTGTATGCTGTTTCACACAGTTGCACATGTGTAGAGACAGCTTGTACCTGAGTTCAGTGTGATGCGTGAACAAGCCTTTTGTGGCAACCGTTTGTGTATTTGAAGAATGTTACCATGCTTTTCCCCCCTCCAGTCTTCTCTCCTCCATTACTTCCTTCAAACTCTTGTCTGTGAGATTAGATTTATCCCTTTAAAGCATTTAAAGTATTTATTTATATAAAGTATATCAAAAAGTATTTACCGTATTTTTCGTCCCATAGGGCGCACCGGCCCATAGGACGCACCTAGTTTTTTTGGGGGGGAATTTCTTTATTTTCCCAAAAAAAACCAGGTCAGGGAACAGCGGGATGGCGGCGCTCCGCCTCCCTGCTGTCCCCCGAGCTTGTGGGGCTGGCGCTGCGGAGAAGCGCGCTTCTCCCAGAGCCAGCCTCCAAACCAGGTCGGGGAACAGCAGGATGGCGGCACTGCGCCTCCCTGCTGTCCCCCGAGCTTGTGGGGCTGCCCAATATCTGCACGAAGCCCGGGGCACGCTGTGCAGCACGCCCCAGGCTTCGGGATGCAGGCTGCTATCCGTAAGCCTTGGGAGCCCGACTGGAACTCCCGCGGAGCTCCCAGGGCTTGCGGATAGCTTCCTGAAGCCTGGAGAGCGAGAGGGGTCGGTGCGCACCAACCCCTCTCGCTCTCCAGTCTTCAGCGAAAGCCTGCATTTGCCCCATAGGATGCACACACATTTCCCCTTCATTTTGGAGGGGGAAAAGTGTGTCCTATAGGGCGAAAAATACGGTGTATATTACCATGTCATAAAACATCAGGGCACTGCTTTCCATATGCATGGCCATCTTTGCTGCTGTTCTCTGGACCCATTTCAGTTTGTCTACCTGTTCTGTCACTGGAGACTATGGCAGGGAGTGAGAAAGTAGATGTCAAAGGGCTGTTCTCTCCCACCCTTGGCCATCTCTGGCATGGCCCCTGCCTTCCATTCAATTGTCGTTTCACTGCCATGAATTGCCATGGTAGATCTCCTCCTACAGTATCTGCTGCTGCCAACATCACTCTGACCATCCAGTGAGTTCCCAACTAGAATCTCAATTGATGCTAGCACACAAGAACAAATCGTTCTAGTTTTATTCCTGTACACAGCATTCCAACTACATGAGTGCCACCCCCAATGTCTCTACCTGGTTTCCCAAATATGGGGAAGCTTATAAGCCCCTTTGTGAGAAGAGTGAGTGAGGACAGCACACCCAGGTGTAGAGGCTGGCATCTGCAGCCCCACACCCTCCAGCGGTCAGGGTGTGGGGCTGTTCAGGAATGGCTCCTGAAGAGACCTAGATTCTCATGCTCAACAAAATCCACCTCCAGTGACATCATTTCTCACACCCTCTCCATGTTGCTAAGCAGTAAAGGGACCCCTGACCATTAGGTCCAGTCATGGGCGACTCTGGGGTTGCGGCGCTCATCTCACTTTATTGGCCGAGGGAGCCAGCATACAGCTTCTGGGTCATGTAGCCAGCATGACTAAGCCACTTCTGGCGAACCAGTGCAGCGCATGGAAACACCGTTTACCTTCCCGCCAGAGCTGTACCTATTTATCTACTTGCACTTTGACATCCTTTCAAACTGCTAGGTTGGCAGGAGCAGGGACCGAGCAATGGGAGCTCACCCCATCACGGGGATTCGAACCGCCAACCTTCTGATCAGCAAGTCCTAGGCTCTGTGCTTTAACCCACAGCACCATCCCCGTCCATGCTAAGCAGTAGGCATGTCCAAAGTTGGTTTTGGGGGCCTAATCTGGCCCGCTGGTTGGTTTAATCCTGCCCTTAAAAAAAAATTGACAACTTCAATTCTAAAAAAAGTCAGCAACTTTGATTGGCCCTTTGGTCGGCCCTCATGGCCCCTCACTTCATGAAAACTGACCCTCTTTGAAGAAAGTTTGGACACCACTGAAAAAAGCAGATATCCTGGAGAAGACAGCTTGCAAAACGTCAGGATGACATGGCAGCAGCTGCTATTTGCCCATGGACTACTCATTGAGCCATCATGCCCCTTTTAGTTTGACCTCGGGGTCCTGTGGGCTGCATTTCTTCCTGGCATTGCCCGTGGCTTCCACAGTCCTCTCACGGCTCTTTTGCCTCCTCTGTTTATTCAACAGGGACCTCTCCAACAACCGCATTGGGTGTCTCAGCTCCGGCATCTTCCAGGGATTGGTTAGCCTCATCCGCTTGTGAGTATTCGTGGGGGGGGCGTCCTTTGGCCCAAAGTCTTCCGCATTTGTGTTAGTGACTGAATCTTTGCTCAGCAGACCGATTCCTTGGCTGCCAAGCAGAAGTGGCCAGCTTTGTGCACTCCAGTTGTTGCTGGACTACAGTGACCATAATCTCCGACCACATATTTTCTAGGGTCGATGAGAGTTGGAGTTCAACAACATCTGGAGGGCACCATGTTGTCTACCCCTGCTGTCATAGATATACCTCCCGTCCATGCAAGTTGCAAAATGTTGTGCTTTGGTCTTCTATTATAACTGCTAGCTGCAATGTCTATGTTCTCACTCTGCTGTCGGAGGCAGTGGGTCTAGGAATACGAGTTGCTGGGAATCCCAGGTGGGGTGAGTGCTGCTGTGCTCAGGTCCTGATTCAACAGACATCTGGTTGGTCACTGTGAGAACAAGGATGGTAGACTAGGTGGGCCTTTCGCCTGAACCAACAGGGCTCTTCTTAGGTTCTTGACTCTTTGGTTGCATTGAGCCAGACAACACTGAATTGCTGCTTATGAGGAAGACTTCCTTTCAAAGAGGATGGTGACCAGCAATTCCAAGCTACGGCCCATATGATAAAACACATGTTATGCCTCAAAGCAACTTACTATTATAAAAGCATACATAATACAAAATTTAGCAAATATATAAAAATGAATTAAAAAACATTAATTAACTAGAAGCATTCATCTTGCAATAGCATAAAAAGAATAAATCCTACCCCACCCCACAAAAATGGAACACCAATTCAAGCTTGGATATAATCATACCCTGTGACTCAATCAAGCCCCAGATGTTTGGGTGAACAGGAATGCCCTGGTTATTCAAAACTGGTAATGATGGTGGCAGTTTTGGAAGAACATTTCGCAGCCAAGGAGCCACCACTAAAAGGCCCATTCTGATGTTGCCATGTTCTGCAGCTCCGTCAGAAAGGGCACATGAAGAAGGGCCTCAGATGATGAACTCAGGGCTTGGCTAGGCTCATGTGGGGAGAAGCAGTCCCTATGGTATTAAGGTCCTTTATTGGTCAAAAGCAGCCCTTTGAATTGAGTCTGGAAATGAACTGGCAGCCAAAGCTGTTGTGCTAGGATCGTTGTTATTTGATCGGTCCTCCTTTTGCCAGTCCACAAATTCTGCACTAGCTGCAGTGTCAGAACTGTCTTCAAAGGCAGCCCCACATATAACACATCACAGTAATCTAACCTTGAGGTGAGCAGAACTAGGCTATCCCTGTCCAGAACATGCAAACACCAACACTGTAACAGAAATCATGTTCCCATCATGCCATCAAGTGAAAGAGCATGCTTGGCCAACTCTGGCCCACTCAAACGACTTGTTCATTCTCCTCTTCCACAGGAATATGTCAGGAAATATTTTCTCCAGCATCCAGAGTGGGGTCTTTGATGAGCTGCTGTCTCTGAAAGTTCTGTGAGTATATCATCTCCTTCATGTTGAAAGAAGGGGCAGGCAGGGAAGAGGCAACTGAGTTTCATCTTAAACAGTTGGTGCTGGGATTGGGTTGAATGTGAGTCATGGCTGGTGCCAGATCATGCTATTTTGCTGTCCTACGCAGGGTGGGGCTGAGAGGATGAGAGCACCCCCCCCTTCCCCATGCAAGATGAGGGTGTTCCTCTGAACCTCTTGTGGTTGTCTCTGAGGTCATGGGGACATGCTTTCAGCTTCTGCAAGCAGTGGAGCATGAGAGCCTGAACTCATGTGTTGCCTCCACTGTGGTGGACACCTTTTGAACTGTGTTGCCATAGATGGTTGCTCAGCTTTCCTGTGAAGCAGAATCACCCCTATTGGTAGTACAATGGTAAACTGATGGGCGCCTAAACCCATTTTCATAATGGCAATGGAGGCGCTAGCTAGGAGAAAGCAGCACATGTCTAAAATGTTGCGAATACAACACAGGGGGAAGAGAATTCTTCATAGCCATTTTATTATGATTACTTAAATATTATGCCACTTAATACCAGAGCTGGCTTCTAAGCAGTTTGCAAAATATAAAAACCTGAAAAACAGAGTAATTGAAACATAAACAACTTACCAGGAGGGAGAGAGACAAGATGGTTCAGCAGCCGATGTGTGGGCACCACTGGCAGTGCCAATTAGGTGCTAAAACTGGAAGAGCTTCCTTACTTGCCATTTCTTAGAGCCATTATCAACACCAAAGTAGGGAAGGGGTGGGGAAAAATCCATTTACGGTCGTTCTCATTTTAATGCATATCTCCACAGTTCATGCTTCGCAGGCTAATACACAAGGCAAAACACAGCTTCCCTTCAAGGTTCACACCTATCAAAATTCTGCGATGCAGTTCTCAACCCTCCCCCTCCCCAATGCCCCCAAAAGCATTCATCAAAGAAAAGCGCACACAAACATACACAAATTCTGGTTGGACGAGGTTGGAAATCTGAAAGCAGAATACAGTGGTACCTCTGGTTGCAAACAGGATCCATTCCGGAGCCCCATTTGCAACCTGAAAGGAACGCAACCCGTGTCTGTGCACGCACGGGTTGCAATTTGCTGCTTCTGCGCATGCGCGTGATGTCATTTTGTGCATCTGCGCACGCGCGAGCGGCGAAATCCGAAAGTAACCCTTTCTGGTACTTCCGAGTTGCCGCGGGACACAACATGAAAAGACGTAACCTGAACCAAATGTAACAAGAGGTATGACTGTATGCTACCCATCCAGTCTTTGAGGTAGAAGAGTTCACTCCACACAGAGCTCTTTACATAGGCCTCCTCTTCTTGTCTTCTACAACCCCTTTCCCCACACAACAATTCTGCTTAATCCCAGCATGTGGTTCTGTTCCTTCCCTTCCAGTGACTTTGCCACCGAATACCTGACGTGCGACTGCAACATGCGCTGGGTCTCAGCCTGGTCCAAAAACCGCTCTGTCCAGATCTCCGACAAGACGCTGTGCATCTACCCTGGCAGCCTGCATGGGAAGCTGCTACGCAACATCCGGGAAAGCCAGATGCGCTGCGGTGAGGCCCCCGGCTGGACGGGCAGGGTGTGTTTATTTACTAGTGGGACCGGCAGGAACCTGTGCAGGGTGGGAGTGGCCCTGATCCAGCTCGCCAGCCACATCGTCTTGCAGAACACACCATCCCGCTTTCCTTCCGACCCTGAAAACAGGCAGCATCCTGCCGTAACAGAGCAAGCTCAGTTCATGCTCAGTCCTCGTTGTGGCACTTTGGGCACCCCTTGGCTTCCCTTTCTAAATAGTATTTTTCTTGCAGTCGAGTGTGAATTTCATGCTCTTTATTCAGCTCATAGTAGCAATGAATGAAACTTTCCCCCCAAATGTCTAACTATATATACATTATTTACACAATGGGCCCCGCGTGATTGGCTAATTCCAGGCTGCTCCTGTAGGCCAATCAGGTTGCGGATTCACCTCCTCCAGAAGCCTGATTGGCTGCTCCTGCAGGCCAATCAGGTCACTGATTCACTTCCACCTGGAGCTGGATTGGGTGGCTCCTGCGGACCAATCAGACGGCTGCATTCTGGATTCTATTGTTCTAGGATTCAGCTCAGTACATAACACTCTCTATAGCTGACAGAAGCAGAGGGAAATTTGCTCAGTCTATGTAATTATAATTGGTTGCCTAAATGAGCTTTCCTTTATGTAAACTTCTGATTATCACTTTTCCACCTTAAGTGCAAGATATAACTGTGTTAGAGGCACCTGTGTGCAAGTTGGCATCTTTGTGTGGCAGGGCCTGGGACCGTCTTGGTCTCAGCACCCTTCCCTCCCTGCCTACACAACCTGAGTGGGATCTCGCTCTCCCTCCCACAGAAGGGAGCCCAGAGCTGCACACCCACCTGCTGATCCCCTCCTTACGGCAAGTGGTCTTCCAAGGCGATCGCCTCCCTTTCCAGTGCACAGCCAGCTACCTGGACAACAGCACACACATTTTGTGGTACCACAACCGTGCCTTGGTGCAGGGGGATGAACGGAACGGCATCATCCTGGAGGAGAGCCTCGTCCACGATTGCACCTTCATCACGAGGTACGGGGGCTTTGCTGCCTTGGGGAAAGGGAGAAACTTCACATCTGCACCATACAGTTAAAACACATGGCTTCCCCACAAGCATCATGGGAACTGTAGTTTGTGAAGGGTGCTGGGAATTGCAACTCTATTGAGAGGTGAGCTGTAATTCCCAAAGTCCCTTGGGAAGGATACAGATCAGGACAAATAAGCAGTTCAGGGTTTGACAGGTTGCATGGAAGTCTAATCCCATCCATGGTTAGACAGGTAACAGGCAAAGAATCAAGAGAGAATATTCTCAATTTCAGCACCTCATTTTTTGGGTATCACTCCCCAGGGCCGGATTTAGGTTTGATGAGGTCCTAAGCTGCTGAAGGTAACAGGGCCCTTTATATGTCCAGCTGTCCTTCGCCAACAACAAATTGTCGCCGTTTTTCGTGTTGAATATATGCTATATGGTAATTTATGGAGCTAATAGGTATCTCAAGCCATTTGCACATAACAAATAGGAGCCTACACAACACAAAACACTGTTGCTGTATGTAGGTTTTATTTTATTTTTATTTTTATCTTATATTTTGGAAATGTACATCCAGGTTTTTTCCCTTTAATTTTTTTGGGGGCCCCCAAGAGAGTGGGGCCCTAAGCTATAGCTTGTTTAGCTTATATGTAAATCTGGCACTGGGGAGAACCACTTGCTACCAACATTGTGATCATTTCTGTGCCAAGTAATTCCTTTTTTCTTTTTCTTTCTTTCTTTTTTTTAACCAAATAAAAAATCTCACAAGCTTTTCAGAATATTTTGAATCATAGAACTGTAGTGTTGGAAGGGACCCAACGGCTATCTAACCCAAGTCCCTGCAACAGAGGTATCACAGCTAATCACACTATTTTAACGTGTTGTTGTTCCCAGAAGGGTAAAGTGTTTGTCTCTTGCAGCAGACAAAAAACTTCGCCTCTTGCAACAAATACGTTTGCTACGAAAAAGTTTGTCGCTTACAACAAAGCAAAAAGCAATCAAAAGGGTTCCTGAGGCACCTGAGAGACTTGCTAACAAATTTATCATGGCATAAGCTATCATTATCAGATGCAAGGCTTCATGGGCTTGAATCCATGAAAAGCTGTGCCATAATAAATTTGTTAACCTTTAAGAGGGGTGGACAAATCTCTCTATTTCAGTTCTTCATGTTTCTAACATTCCCAGTCTTAAATCCAGTTCTCCACATTTCCACAACTATTTGTGACTTAAAAAAATAAAAATCCTCGTGGAAATTTGTCAGCATATTAGTGTGAATTTCTCCTAATAAAACATTTTTGTATGTGGTTTAGACTAATTTCAGCAAGCAATACCCCCTAATATCATGCATTTTTGTATGTTATTTTCAATCATATGCTGTATATTAATTTTCATGCATACTTTACCCCAGTATATGCGTTTTTTACCGCCTTACTTGACTGGAGAGCTGCATTGAAACATTTGGATAAGTGCAAGTTTCAAAGGATGGCTGTGTTTTCAGTACACACATTTTTTCAGAAAACACAAAAACAGTAGTTTTGCCTTTAAATGCAAACTGAATTGAGTTTCTCTCCCATCCCTACTCTTTAAGGAGCCGCAGTACATTTTGGCTGAATTTATATGCCATTTTTAATTCCTGTATCTTAATATATTTATTTTCATGTGTCAAGCTGCATTGGTTCAGTTCCATATGCTTTGGTTTAATTGCAGACTAAGTTAGACTGTATTCAGATAGCACTTAATTCTGTTTTCCTGTTGTTTTCTCACCTGATAATTTCCACATTTTATGTGATCTTTCACATGATATTAAAGCCGTTCCTGGAAATCTAGTGGAATCTAGAAGATGTTTAGCACTCATTTCTGTGTTAATTGTTTCCAGGGGAAAAAAATCAATTTGCAACCTTGTTAACTTGGAAAGTTGTGGGAGTTTCGCATTGTAATTTCACATGACTCAATTTGGGGTGGTATCCCAGCATACAGTTCTTCCCTGCCATTTTACAGTAACTTTAGCATGACATGGCAGCTTATTGATGAAAAAGCTAAATTGGCATGGCATATTGATCAAAAAGCCACAGTTCCAGAATACAACAGGTTCTACAGTGTGAAAGAAACGTTAGAAATTTGGACCAAAAGTAGATAGAAAGTTATTCTCCTGCATTTTAGGGGGTGAAACCTAATTTTTGCACATTTCTTCAGTGAGGGGTATTAAAAATATATATTTCTTTTGAGTGTGAGGAATTCAAATCTGATATCATTTTTGTGATTGGACAACATGTAGCTTGGTAAGTCTATGTTTTGATGAAAAAGCACAGAAACTGCTTTCAAAAAACCAAAGAATTTTAATTTTACATTCAGAAAATGTCAGGTAATGCTAACAATGCTAAAAGCAAATAATAAAAAATAATATTAATATATAACTGCAAGTACCTGACAATCATTTTTAATTATTTCTGCGTGATTTTACACACGTTTTACTTACCAAGCAAGGCTAAATTATATTAATTATACTAAGCCTTTTGAATTCCTAAGTCACGTTATAGCTTCTTAGCACCCCTCATTTTTGGGATTTAAAAGTTGCGAAATCCCTCATACCTGTCTCCTAAAAGCTATCAACCATTCAGTCTTGTATGGTTTCTAAAAGCCCTGTCTGTCCCCAGCGAGCTGATCCTGTCCAACATCCATGTCTCAGCCAGCGGCAATTGGGAGTGCACCATCTCCACTGCTCAGGGCAACGTTAGCAAGAAGGTCGAAATAGTTGTTCTGGAGACATCAGCCTCATACTGCCCAGCCGAGCGCGTCACCAACAACCGTGGAGACTTCAGGTAGGAGAGTCTATGGGGATCTGGACCAGAGAGGGCCTTGGAATGGCAGGGCCTGAGTTAAGACTTGGAGCGAGCCAGGCTGATATGTGCTGGACCCGGTTCCATGAGACTGTGTGTAAGGAACACCAGCTTCCATTGCTGTTATTTTTAAGTCAGGTTTCTAGACCTCATGATTGCATGATGGACGAAAGAAGGGATGCGCTAAATCAAATGTGGAGAACTGGTATCTCACCTGGTGTGTTTGCATGGTGGCCGAGGCAACTGCCAGGGCTGATGTAGTCCAAAGTACCATTGCAGGGGAGATCCTTTTTAACTCTATATAATGTAGGGCTATGCAATGAGCCCTGTTTTAGGAAACTTTCAAAAGAAGAATAAAAGTTGTGGCTGAATGACAAACAGATTTACTATTATGATCCCAACCTCTGAAATACCAGGCTGGTTCCTAGCAGTATTGCCATTACTTAGAAGCTAGAACTTCGCCCTTCTGTAATGTGCAAGGGGTACTATGGCAGGGTGATTTCCTAGGCTGCAAGCTGTTGTTCTTGTTGTTGTTTAGTCGTTTAGTCATGTCCGACTCTTCATGACCCCATGGATCAGAGCATGCCAGGCACTCCTGTCTTCCACTGCCTCCTACAGTTTGCTCAAACTCATGCTGGTAGCTTCGAGAGCACTGTCCAACCATCTCGTCCTCTGTCGTCCCCTTCTCCTTGTGTCCTCCATCTTTCCCAACATCAGGGTCTTTTCCAGGGAGTCTTCTCTTCTCATGAGGTGGCCAAAGTATTGGAGCCTCAGCTTCACGATCTGTCCTTCCAGTGAGCACTCAGGGCTGATTTCCTTCAGAATGGAGAGGTTTGATCTTCTTGCAGTCCATGGGACTCTCAAGAGTCTCCTCCAGCACCATAATTCAAAAGCATCAATTCTTCGGCGATCAGCTTTCTTTATGGTCCAGCTCTCACTTCATACATCACTACTGGGAAAACCATGGCTTTAACTATACGGACCTTTGTCAGCAAGGTGATGTCTCTGCTTTTTAAGATGCTGTCTAGGTTTGTCATTGCTTTTCTCCCAAGAGAAATAAGCCTCTATCTTTCCCAACATCAGGGTCTTTTCCAGGGAGTCTTTTCTTCTCATGAGGTGGCCAAAGTATTGGAGCCTCAGCTTCAGGATCTGTCCTTCGTGAGCACCCAGGGCTGATTTCCTTAAGAAGGCTGCAAGCAGGAACTGCTTAAATTAATATTGTTGGGCTTTCTCTCGTCTGCCCTCTCCTGTCTTCCTCGTGGAGTTGCAAGGAAAGCCAGCGTAACAAAAAAATAATAATAGGATAACTTTTAAAAAGTCTTTGTTTCTTGCTTGATGCATTGGACTTGCTGGGGAAAGGGGTGGAGGTCATTGCTTTGTTTATTTCTTGCTGTGCCGACCACATCAGAAAAGAGCTGGGAATCCCTTCCGCAGAAGCGCAAGAAGCTGCCTTATAGGAGTCAGGCCATTCCCCTATCTATCTCAGTACTGTCTACACAGAGTGGCAGAAGCTCTCAAGGGTTTCTGGCAGGAAGCTCTCCCATTCCTGCCTGGGGATAGTGGGGGTTGTATCTGGGACGGTCTGCATTCAAGGCAGCTGCTATGCCACTTAGCTGCAGCTTTCCCCTACCCATTCCAGTGCTTGCCAGGTGGGCTTCCACAGATGTGCTGTCTGTTGGCAAGGATGGGAGAATTCCAGTGGCGTAGTGTGGGGGGTGCAGGGGGGCCGGCCGCACCGGGCACAACATCTGGGGGTTAGGGTTAGGGTGCGCAAATCCACGGGTTAGGGAGCGCAAATCCACGGGTTAGGGGGTGCAAATTACTTGCCTTGCCCCGGGTGCTGACAACCCACGCTACGCCACTGGAGAATTCATTTGCTCTTTGCCATCCCTGCTGCCTCTTGGCCCCGTAGGGTCCCATGTCTCCAGCTCCCTTTGAGCGGGAGGGTTCGGCTAGGGGGCAGGCAGCCCTGGGATGCCTGATCCCTGCTCTCCCAGAGCCCCTCTTGCACAGAGGGAAGGGGAGGGAGGGGATGGGCTTGAGGATCTCTCTGGCAACCGGGATCTGGGAATGATTAAGGGTCCTTTGCGAGGGAGGCTGTCCGAGAGAGGCCCGGCTCTGGCAGCGCAGACAGGCTCCAGAAGCAGAGGTGTTGGAATTTCTCTGGCAAGAGAAAAAAGGCTTATGGAGCCCGCTGTAACCTTGGCAGGGTCTTGATGGAATATAAATTACTGCGCAGTCAATGTGGCTTAAATTAACAGCGGGCCTGTCTTCTCTCCCTCCAACCCCCCCCCCCATCCCGGCCCCTTCCGCCTCCACACTCTGCATGAGCAGGATATGGCCTGGGGTTAGAGGCAAGGAAGAGCAGCACCCAAAACCCCTGATCCTTCCAGTGTGTGACACAAATGCAACACCCTAGGAAAGCACAGAAGAGCTTTGCAGCTCTGCAGGCATTTGGAAGGGGTGGGAGAGAGCAGAAGGATTCCCATCCCATTGGAAAACTTGGAAACTGATTAAATCCCAGAATGGATGAGAAATGGTTTAGATGTCCTCATTGTTTGGTCCTCTCTTGCCTGGGACCAAAAAGAGAGCTTAAAGGACCAAAGCAGATGAGATGACCTGAGATTGCATCCCCTGCCCGGAAATATTGGAGAAGTCCAGCAGGGAGCAGAAATTCCCTCAATTTGCACGTTCTTCGGACGTCAGAAATGTAAATCATGCAAGCCATTATGAGCAGTATTCGCCATTGGAGTATTTTTTTTCCAGTCTGGGAAAAATGGCATTTTTTTTTCACATTTCTCTTCTGTTGACGTTCATTGAAATCAATTACATCACTTTTAGCCATTGCAGATAGTGAGGTGAAGATGTTTTAGCGGAAGCTGAACTGTAGTGGAAGGCAAACAGAGCTGATTGCAACAAACAGAGGATGAGATACAAGCCACTGCCTCTTTCCATTCCTGCTCCTGCCTCTGGTATTTCCTAATCGAATGGAGTTAACGGCAGGAGACAGAGACCACGGTGATGGTGGAAGAGGGCATAAACATTTTTGCAGCCCGCACTTTACATTTAAAGCACACATCAAGCACACTGCTTCCCCCTAAAAAAAAATCCTGGGAACAGTAGTTTGCTAAGGGTGCTGGAACTACAGTTCCCATGGTTCTTCAGGAGAAGCCACACACTTCAAGGTTTTGGTGTGTACACAGCCTAGGGTTCTCCTGGGTTGAGCTTGCTTTCAACCGCAATAGCCAGTTTTGTTCTGGGGCAATAGGCTGCGAGAACCAAAGGAGGAACTGGGTTTGTCTTTGCAGAGGCAGCCCAAGGGGTGTGCTGTATCATGTCTGCGTCTGGTGTGTGTGGATGGAGCCATGTGACAGCCTTATGCCTGCATCCAGCTGTTCCCGCCGGCATGGGAGGGAGAAGGCATAGGAAGAGTTTTGCAAGCCAGATGTTGAAGCAGCTGGACCAAGCAGAGTGTTCCAGGGAGGCAAATAAATTACTCCATAAAACATTTGGCATCAGACATTTTTTCTTCTCTGTTTCAAACCCTGTGGCACAGCATGAAAGTCACCCCCCCTCCCATCACGGGGCCTCATCCTGTTTAGAGGCACAATCCCTTATCCCTTTCCCTGTTCTCCCAACCCCACCCTCTCATTCAGTTGCAGGCAGCGGGGGTCTCCTTCCTTGATGCTCACTGGCTTGCAATGCCCCCATTCTTCCCTTCGTTTACTCTGTGTGATATTTATCAGGGAGCAGCCTGACCAGTATTTTTATTCCAAATGCGGACGAGGAGAGGCAGGAAAGAGAATCCCTGCCATAGGAAGCTGCTTTATATCAAGTTAGAGTCAGACTATTGGTCCAACTGGCTCAGTACTGGCTACACTGACTGGCAGTAGCTCTCCAGGGGTTTCCCGCAGCTAAACCTGGAGATGCCAGAGACTTAATCTGGGACCTTCTGCATATAGCATAGCTATAGCCCTCTCTTAAAGGGCAAGGGGGAGATATATGTGGGAGATTCAGGGCAATTGCACAGAACTTTCCTGTGGAATTGTTGATGATGGTGGTGGTGGTAATAATAATGATAATAAGTCACTTTTTCACAAAGGTAAACAGAAGATGTCTTACAGAAACAAACATCAAAACAAAGTATAAATGCAAGAGTAGAAACAACCTTAAACACCCCATGGTAATATTTATAAAAGAGGAGATCCAACTCAAGCCACCCCCAGAAAGAAAGAAAGAAAGAAAGAAAGAAAGAAAGAAAGAAAGAAAAGAGTGAAAGGTCAAAAGCTTGGGCAAAATAATTGTTTTTTGCCTGGCACCTAAATGCAGATAGTGATGGCACCTGTCGTGCCTCCCTAGGGAGATCATTCCCCACCAGGGAGCCACCACCGAGGAGACCCTTCCTTGTGTGGCCACTGCACCTCCCTTGCTGCTTGTGCGTGTGAGTTTTGTGTAGCACCTACAGGTTGACTTTCTCAACGAATAGGGCATCCCATATTAATTTCCCCATTTAATCTGGATTTGCTGTTTCACATGGAAAATCCGGTACAGAAAAAAGCCAGTGGAAATGGTAAATATGGTTCAGAAGGGTAGCGGTTAATATGGGGTGGTATATTGATGAAGAAGACCTCATGGAGCTGTGGGCAAAAGCATTCCTGTATGAGCAGCACGGAATCCACAACTACCTGGCTGTGTGGAAAGGTCCTCAGACTGTGGACGGGGGAACCGTACAGTTGAGCACATCTCCCATAAAGAGCCAACAGCCACCAACCATCTTACACATGGAAAGTTAATGTGGAGGGGGAGAAGGATCTGTAGCTCGCTCTCTTATCCCCACCCACCCCATATGTTGAATTATTATTTTAAAATTCAGGGGAGCATCCAAACAGAGTGGTTCAGCCATAAGAGGAATGTACTTCTCATAGGCATCTAGCCAGTGAAAAGGACTAGTTGGGCCTTTGGTCAAATCCAGCAGGGTTCTGTCTCTGGTGCCCTCCAGATGTTCTGGCTGTCCACTCACATCAGCCCCGGCTGGCATTGCCAATGGTCAGGGATAACAGGAGTTGCAGCCTAGCGACGCCTGGAGAACATCAGGTTGGAAAGAGCTTTCCTGAACCCATCGGTACCCAGCTAGTCCCCTGTTCCCTCCACCCTCCTGGTCTCCCAACCATCAAGTCACACCCTTCCCCATCCCTGCTGTCATCTCATGCTCCCTTCAACTCCTCCTGCGCAATCTCCTCCTGCCTCCCCTCCAAACAAGTCACCCAATGGGCTTCCCATTACAGAAGCACTCCCTCCAAATGGCCACCTTGTCAGTTTGCATTTCTTGGTACAGAAAGTCTGATGTGTTGAGGTCTTTCCTATTCTAATTAGTTCAAGAGGGTTCTGGAAGCTTATCTGCGTGAAAGAAACAAGCAGAAGGTTCATGATGTTTGGGTTATTCCTTCTGAGAAGCAGAGTACAGCTGGTTTAAACTTGTTCTCTTATCTCTTTCTGTCAAGGTCATGCTGACTATAATAGTAAGGCCAGAAGGAGCCTGGGTTTCACTTTCTGTTTCTATCTCTTTTCCTTCTGGTGTGGTGTTCTGTAGATAGGATGCTTAGCGTTAAGGTTTATACTTATTACAGTGGTACCTCTGGATGCGAATGGGATCCGTTCCAGAGCCCCATTCGAATCCTGAAGCGAATGCAACCCGCGTTTGCGGGTTGCAATTTGCTGCCTCCGTGCATGTGCGTGACATCATTTTGACCGTCTGCACATGCGCGAGCGGCAAAACCCTGAAGTAACACACTCTGTTACTTCTGGGTCGCCGTGGAGCGCAACCCGAAAATGCTTAACCTGAAGTTACTTCAACCCGAGGTATAACTGTATAAGTTACTGTAAGTTTAAGTTAAGTCTGCTGCAACTGGATTTCTTATGGACAGGGCCAATCCTGAATGTATTGGATTTGTGACCATTATGCTCATTTGCCTTCAGTAGCACTAAGCTCTGCTGGATGAAATGCAATTGCCTCTGGTCTATTTTTTTGGAATTCTGCAATGTGTTTAAGTTTTTTACTCTGCTAACGATACGTTGGAGTTCTGCTCTGGATCATATTGAGTAGAATTCATGACATGCCTCTCTCCCCCCTGCCCGCAGGTGGCCACGCACCTTGGCTGGCATCACCGCCTACCAGTCATGTCTGCAGTACCCCTTCGCCTCTGGGAACGGGGGGCCCGGCTTGGAGAAGCAAGCGTGGAGGCGCTGTGACCGCACAGGCCACTGGGAGGAAGGGGACTATTCCCACTGCTTGTACACCAACGATATCACCCGTGTCCTCTACACCTTTGTGCTGGTGGGTTGCTTCGTGGGGTTCCCCTGTCATTGCCAGGGGCTTGCCCTGCCCTCCCTTGCAGCTGCACAGTTGGCATGGCTATGCCAGCTCCCAGCCAGCCATGCCTTCAATGTCCTTTTCTCTGTTAGGAGTGGTTGGCCTGGCCCAGAGAAGCAAATGTGGAGGCCCTGCAATATTGTCTTATATACCCTGCTCTGACTGGCAGCAGCTCTCCAGGGTTTCAGGCAGGGGGTATTCCCAGTCCTGGGTGGAGGCACTAGGGGTAGAACCTGGGACCTTCCTGCAGAGCAGGTGCTTTGCCGCTGAGCATAACACCTGGGCTACCTCTCTTATTTTATGTATCAAGCACTATGTTGACATGGGGCCCAACCCCTTTTCTGTGCTCCCAGATGCCCATCAACGCCTCCAACGCCCTGACCCTGGCACACCAGCTGCGTGTCTACACAGCCGAGGCGGCAAATTTCTCGGACATGATGGATGTCATCTACGTTTCCCAGATGATTGAGAAGTTCACTGGTTACGTGGACCAGATTAAGCAGGTAACTGAGTCAGATTCAATTCAATTTTCAATTCTTTATTTATACGACTATTAGCCCATCAAGTATGTACGAACATAAGAGCACAGAAGCATAAAGACCCATATATCTAACAACAGAAGGTGAACACCACGATGCAAGGGTGGGTCATTGAGCAGTGACAAATAACAGCTTGGGGCCCGGAAAGATCCAAGGGGCGGTTCACAGAAAAAGGAAAACTGGAGACGAGATCCATTATGCACTCTCATCATAACTGTCCGATTAGTTTTTGTTGTTGTTGTTGTTTTTTGGTGGTTTTTGTGTGTGAGATAACCGCATTCAGGAATCTCGCCACCTGCAGAGTTACAGAAGGATCTGTATCCTGCAAAAGCAGTGCGGCATGTGACTCAACAGACCTGCCAACCAAGCGCAGTAAAGCAGGACTCAAGAATTTAGTCCTGGCTATGCTATGTAGGGGACAGTTGAACATTATATGTGGAAGAGATTCAACTGTTTTAACTGAGTCATGTGTAACAGCATTCCTACGTTCTTTGCTTTTCCCAAATGCAATGCAGGGAGCAAGCTGCTTGCCTGCGATTCCTGTTGTCTTTTCCTCTGTGCCTCAAAACACAGAGGATTCCCTAGACAGAAACCTTCCACATGGGGCTACCTTTGAAGGTGATGTGGAAACTGCAACTAATCCAGAATGTGGCAGTTAGACTGGTGACTGGGAGCAGCCGCTGGGACCATATAAAACCAGTCTATGCTGGTTCCCAGTACGTTTCTGAGCACAATTCAAATTGTTGATGCAGACCTTCAAAGCCTTAAACGGCCTCAGCCCAGTATATCCGAAGGAGCGTCTCCGCACCCATCATCTTGCCCAGACACTGAGGTCCTCTCACAGTGGTTCCCTCACTGTGAGAAGCGAAGTTACAGGGAACCAGACAGAAGGCCTTTTCGGTGGTGGCCCCCTCCCTGTGGAACGTCCTCCTGTCAGATGGCAAGGAGATAAATAATCATATGACTTTCAGAAGACATTTGAAGGCAGCCCTGTTTTGGGAAGCTTTGATATTTTGGTGTGTTTCTTTATACCTGGTTGGAAGCAGAGTGGCTGGGAAAACGCAGTCAGATGAGTGGGGTAAAATAAATAAACTAATAATAATAATAATAATAATAATAATAATTATTATTATTATTATTATTATTATTCTCAGAGCCACAGGCCCATAGTGGTTTTTTTATATATATTATATTTGTTTTTTAAAAACCACCAAAACACAAACAGTGAAACCCCCCAAGCGGCTGATACATTAGGTATGCAATATTCAATAATATACATATTCAACAATATTCAATAATAACATATTCAAATCAACCATATGTACACTTCCATATACCTTAACACTCCTCCCTCCACAAGGTTTATTTAACTTTTAACATTTTAATTGCCCCAAATTGTTCAAACCTACCCAAATAATTCAGTATCTTCTCAAACCAATCCTCCTATTTCTCACTGACCTTAAACCCTTTCATTCTGTGTATCTTCACAGTTAGATATTCTAAAATTATAATATTATTCAGTTCCCCCCCCCCCATTGGTTCACCCCTAGCTCTTCTGGATTTTTCCATTTACTTGCTATAACCTATCTGGCTGCAATTACCATCAATTTTATCCATTTGCATTCCTCTTTCCGTAGTGGTGGATTGGAAGCAATAGTGGACAAGGCCCTGATGCCTCACAGCACAAAGTTGTTGGGAATGCCAGGTTGTGCTCAGGCCTCGCTTGCAGGCTTCTTAAAGCCACCTGGTCTCTTTAAGAACAGGAGTCTGGACCAAGATTGAGCAGGGTTCTAATGCTGGGTGGATGGGGTGTCGCTTCCATGTCCTGTGCATTGTCCAGAGCGCTCTTTGCATTTAAAGCAGGGTGGGGAAGCTGAGGTCCTCTAGACAGGCTTCGAAATTAGCAGGGCATCAGGCGCATTTTGCGCCTAAAGATTCTCCATTAGCGAGCACCTCAAAAAGTCTGGGTGCCATTTTTGTGTGTGCCTGGCTGACACTCAAGGATTACTGAAATGTATGTGTTTTGAAGCCTCATAGTATATCTTAAGGATAGACAATATGTTAAGGAGTTTAACAATAAAGAGTAGAGTGTTTTGAGCTGAAGTATGGTACCAATACAGTGATACCTCGGGTTAAGAACTTAATTCGTTCTGGAGGTCCGTTCTTAACCTGAAACTGTTCTTAACCTGAGGTACCACTTTAGCTAATGGGGCCTCCCGCTGCTGCTGCACGATTTCTGTTCTCATCCTGAAGCAAAGTTCTTAACCCGAGGTACTATTTCTGGGTTAGCGGAGTCTGTAACCTGAAGCATCTGTAATCTGAGGTACCACTGTATTTTTATTGTAAACACCAAATTAAACATTTCTGCTTAAAATGTGATATTAACGATGTGTCGCTTATGTGAATTGCATATTAATTCATGCTTATCAAAATAATAAATAAAAAGTGTTGCTGATCTCCCCGTCCCCCATCCCGCCAGTGGCCACTAGACATTCTGTTTTGGCGCCCACAACCCAGGTCCCAGAAGCCATTTGGCTCCTAGCTTTTCTACCCTAGTTTCTATCACTGCCTTCAGACGCTGATGGACTCCTAGCCCCACCAACCCCAGGCAGCATGGCACAAGAATGCTGGGAGCTGAAATCCAGCAACATCTGAATGGCCGCAGGTTCTCCGTCCCTGATTTAAATCATCTCTTTTGCTGCAGCCCTGGGGTTTTCCCAGCAATGCCTTGGAAGATCTCACCCTTGTCTGCCTTCCCGCAGCTCACGGACGTCATTGTGGAGATGGCCAGCAACATGATGCTAGTGGACGACCACGTTCTGTGGATGGCTCAGATTGAGGACAAGGCTTGCACCAGCATCGTCCGCTCTCTAGAGAAGATTGCCGCCTACACTCTCAGCACCAGTTCTCAGTACATAGCCGTGGTAGGTCACACCGAGAGATGTTCAGATGGGGAGGGGAGGGTTTTGGGCTGTTTGGAACTAAGGAACACGGGCGGCACGGACACACCCAGTATTCTTGGGCAGCTGCTGGGGACCAAGCACTTTGACAGGGCTCACCAGTGCTGACAGTCAGCTCAGTTACCCATCCAGCAACCTGTCCATGGACTTATCTGGGAGCTGCCTGCCATTTTGAATTTCCCACAGTGCCTTGGAGCGGCCACGGTAGTATTGTGGGAACTTGAAATGGCGACTGGTACCACCAGCTACGCTTGGAGAGAGCAAGGGAATGAGGGATGGAGGAGGTCACTGCAGGGCAATTTATTAAGGGACTTGTTGAACTTGGAACGAATCAATCGGAGGAATAATATTAAGGTGTGGGTAGTAAGAAATATTCATATTGAGACAAAAGGGGTAGTTGCAAGTTAACAGGGGGGACGGACGGACACAAGAGTGTGGATCTGTGCCACCATGCCTAACAATGATACTCTTTACCTGGGAGTAAAAAATGGGGGAGAAATACGATTTAAATGAGAATTTACCTTATTCACACTTCCTGAAACAATATGAAAACCGAAACACCGCCTTCCTCAAAATTTGCACTTTTGCAATGCAGCTGTCCCACCAAGTAATGTCTACCCCCCCCAAAAAAAATTGCACATATTGGGGTAAAGCATGCATAGAAATGGGTATATTAGTGAAAATAATGCACAGAAAATGCGTTATATTGGAGAAAATCACTGTGCAGATATGTGAGTCTTAGGCAAAATTGCATACAAACATGCCGTTATATTCAGAAAAAGGCGCACCAAAATGCGATGAACTTTCGGGAGGGCTTTAAAAAATAAGTATATAAATAAATTGCAAATGGATGGGAAGAACTAAGCTTAAGACAAGGGAAAGTGGAAAGGACAGCTTTGCCCATCGCTCCCTGGGAGGCATCCCAGGTCTCACAAGTCGGGTACCTTTGCTTTGGCAGAACACGAGGAACATCGCTTTCGAGGCCTACCTGATCAAGCCAGACAGCTATGTGGGCCTGAGCTGCACGGCCTTTCAGAAGCGCGAGGTGGTGCTCAGCAGTCGGCCTCACCGGCAGGAGCGATATGCCGAGTCCCTGGCAGACCAGCAGCTGAAGTTCCGGTGTGCCACGGGGCGGCCAAACATCTCCCTGGCCAGCTTTCACATCAAGGTGAGGTGGGGAAGGGCAGGGTCGGGTGGATAAAGGAGAGGAAAGGATCTTGGCAAAGCGTTATAGGATAAAGTAAGTAGAGCAGAAACCCAGGCAGCCCTCGCTTGGGCAGGGCAAGTGCAGATGAACTGCATTCAGAGAGTCTGCTACTCAAACCAGACCTGGAGTGGGAGATCCATGATCAGGTCTCACAACGTGCTTTGGGCTAAAAGCAACCACTGAGTTGAGAAGGAGGCATTTGGGTCAGCACCATAACAATGGGGGGAAAGGATTTGGGAACATAGAAAGCTTCCTTATACAGTGTCAGACGGTTGGCGTATGGAGACCAGTATTGTCTACACTGACCGGAAGCATTTAGCTAGGATTTCAGAACGGGGTCCTTCTCAGCCCTCCCTAGAGATGTCAGAGATGGAACCTGGGACCTTCTGTAGGCAAAGCAGAAGCTCTGCCACTAAGCTGGGTTATTTCTCAAACCTCCCCCTGCCATGCTTTGTACGGAGCAGAATGTAGCTGTCTTTCAGATGTCGCACTACTCCAACTTTTGCAACACAATTTTGGGGCTTAAGGAGAGTACCAACCTGTATGTTAGGGTGAAATGTGTTTAGAAAAGTTTGAGAGGAAATCTGTTGAGAAACGCATATTTAAAAACAAATTCTCATGCAGTTTGTTTTTAAATAAACAGACAAATAAATGGTCTGTAGCCATCTTAGCTTTACTCAGAACAGACCCTTTGAAATTAATGGGCCCAAGGTAAAGGTAAAGGGACCCCTGACCATTAGGTCCAGTCGCAGACGACTCTGGGGTTGCGCGCTCATCTCGCTCTATAGGCCGAGGGAGCCGGCGTTTGTCCGCAGACAGCTTCCGGCTCATGTGGCCAGCATGACTAAGCCACTTCTGGCGAACCAGAGCAGCGCATGGAAATGCCATTTACCTTCCCACCAGAGCGGTACCTATTTATCTACTTGCACTTGACATGCTTTTGAACTGCTAGGTTGACAGGAGCAGAGACTGAACAACAGGAGCTCACCCCGTCACGGGGATTCAAACCGCTGACCTTCTGATCGGCAAGCACTAAGCTCTGTGGTTAGACCACAGCACCACCTGCATCCCAAGTTAGACATGCCCAGGGGTCAGCAACCCGCGGCTCCGGGGCCGCATGTGGCTCTTTTACACCTTTGCCGCGGCTCCGGGGCGGATACTAGTGAGGGGAGGAGGCGCAATGTGCGCCCCGACACTCCCCACTGTGGCGGGCGCTGTACTGGCTGTGACGTTGCATGGGGGCGGTGTGTGCGTTAGTCACACACCGTCCCAACGTCACCTTCCCACCCACCTGCCCGCTACATTGTAAGGGGCATGTACGCTGGTCACAGCATTGAAAGGGGGCATGTATGCTGGTCACTGTTTTGAAGGGGAGTGAAGAACACACACACAAAAAGGTAACTTGTTAATTTAACATTTATTTCTATGAGGAGTAATTCTGAGGGGTCAAACAAAGAAATAATAAAAAGTGACAAAAAAGTTATTTTTATAATGACGAGTTTTGCGGCTCCCAGGTTTTGTTTTCTTCAGAAACGGGTCCAAGTGGCTCTTTTTGTCTTAAAGGTTGCAGACCCCTGGACATGCCCATTATCTTTAATTAGTCTGTGTGGGACTGGCATTGGCTGCAACCCATTGTAACTTAATGCAAAGAAAGGAAGGAATGGGTTTATGAATGAATGAAAGGGTGGGGGTGGGCTACTCCAGCTGTACCTGGCAACGTGGACAAGAAACTGAACTGGTAGAAGTTCAAGTTTCCTGCGTGTGTCCCCAGGCTGGGACTGGGTTGTCGTTGTTTTGCTGGGTGACCCCTTTGTTCCCTGTCCCATCAGAACAGCATTGCTCTGGCCTCCATTCAGTTGCCTCCTGGTCTCTTCTGCCCGTCGGCTCCTCCCTACCCCTCATCTCACAAGTACAAGCTGCAGTTCCTGGCATTCCGCAACGGCAAGCTCTTCTGCAGCACTGGAAACTCTTCACACCTGGCAGATGATGGCAAAAGGCGCAGTGTGGCCACTCCGGTGATCTATGCAGGAACACGTAAGGATCCCAGTGCCCGGGCAGTGGCTGTATGGAACAGGCTGTATGTCCTGCCTCTTTTGGTTTGGCTAGTCAACGTGGGGTCCTTCAGATGGGTTTTTGGGGGGTGGGGAGCTCATCTTCCCTAAACACAGGCCACACTGGCTGGGGATGATGGGAGTTGTAGTCCAAATCATATGGAAGGTAAAGGTAAAAGACCTTTAAGATGGTTAAGTCCAGTCAAAGGCAACTATGGGGTGTGGCACTCATCTCGCTTCAAGCTGAGGGAGTCGGCATTTGTCCACAGGCAGCTTTCTGGGTCATGTGACTAGCATGACTAAACTGCTTCTGGTGCAACAGAACACCTTGATAGAAACCAGAGTGCACGGAAACACCATTTACCTTCCCACCACAGTGGTACCTATTTATTTACTTGCACTGGTGTGCTTTTGAACTGCTAGGTTGGCAGGAGCTGGGACCGAGCAACGGGAGCTCATTCCATCATGGGGATTCGAACCGCTGACCTTCCGATCAGCAAGCCCAAGAGGCTCAGTGGTTTAGACCACAGTGCCACCCGCTCTCCACGCTGGTTATTCCTGCCTCAAAGGGCATTGCTTAAGAACCCGTGTCTGAAAGCCAGCATTCATACTGTTTGTCTTTCCTTTAAGAATGAGGAAAGTAATAACCAGATGAAGCAGGCAACTGCTCAGGAAATAATGAATATATTATTGTCAGGGGTTCAGGAGCAGAGGCACAGGGGAGAGGGGAAACGGAGAGCGAAGGGGAAGAATCTGAGGGCAGCGTAGGGGAGTATGACAGTGGCCCGAGAGATTCCATGAGCTTCTCCAGCGATTCGGAAGATTCCCAGAGGGGGGCGCCGATGGCCAGGGCAAGGGGGGTCCCAGGGGGAACGCACCAGAAGCAAGGGGCCAGCGGGGACTCCCAAAGCAGCAGCGGGAGATCAGGACCAGTTCCCCCACCAGAGCGTAGTGGGGGGGAAGAGTCTCATGTATCAGGGCCAGCGTCCCCTCCAGTAGGGAAAGAAGATGAGTACGGGCTGACCACGCCTCTATCAGGGAGTGAGGGAACGGAGGGGAAGTCAGGTCCAGCTAGCCCCCCTGAAGGGGGAAGCAGTGACAGGAGGGGTGTAACGGTCAGGAGAAAGGTTGCCGGCTGGGCGCGCGCGCCAAGTTCAAATGTACAGGCACGCAGGACGGCAGAAAACCCGGATTGGGAACCAGGTCCTAAAGCCCGCCGGAGGGAGGGGGAAGACTCAGGGGACTCAGCGTCAGAAGAGTCTAGAAAGGGCAAGACCCCAGTGGACAGGCGGACCCAGAGGAGGAAAGAGCAAAGGAAGAGGTGGAGCAAGGCTAGAGTCTTAAACTGGTGTCTGGGGGGAGGAGATTCAGACGGAGCTTCAGCGGTCTAGAGTTCAAGACGTAGAGCTGCGCGCCGCGGCTTTGAAATCGAAACTGAACTTCAATAAAGACTTTTGTATATAACAAGAACTGGCGTTGGTCCTTTGTGAGCTGGGACCTCGGGCAGCTCTGACAATTATTATTATTATTATTATTATTATTATTATTATTATTAGGTGTTAGGGGAGGGATAGTACTCTAACCCTCTCTGTTGTGCAAGACAGCATCTGTTCCGCTCAGCCTGAAGGCAGCTTGCAGCCTCTTTTTTTTTAAAAAAAAAATATTTATTAAAGTTTCAAAAAAGTTACAAGAATAAGAGGGGGGGAAAAGAAAAAGAAGCAAAAGCCTCTTTGCCCATTCCTCGTTTGGTCTTCCTCAGATGGCTGTGGAGCGAGCAACTTCAGTGAGCCCGTCGTCATCTCGCTGCGGCATTTGGGCGAGGGCACAGACCGCATGGCCGCTTCCTGGGACTTTGACGTGCTGGCTGGGTACGGGGGCTGGAGAGCTGAAGGCTGCCAGCTGATTGGCCTGGAGCCCAACATCACCACCGTCAGCTGCCGGCACCTTGGCAACGTCGCTGTGCTGATGGTGAGGCATGGGGGTGGGTGGGCTGGCCCACCTAATCCAGCGCCCACCCAGCCCAAGGGAGGTTTGGGTTGCTTTGCCTTGCTATATTCAGCTAAGGCTGCCATGCAGGTAGTGATCTCTCCACAGGAGCTGGAACACCGAGATCCCCCTCAGTGCTTTAATTTAAATTAAGCTGCCTTTATTTCTAACCACTGCGCTCTGTTGGACCTTATTCAAAGTGTTGGTGCTGACCTTTAAAGCCCTAAACGGTATCAGCCCAGTATACCTGAAGGAGTGTCTCCACCCCCATCGTTCAGCCCGGACACTGAGGTCCAACTCCGAGGGCCTTCTGGCGGTTCCCCCCCTGTGATAAGTGAGGTTGCAGGGAATCAGACAGAGGGCCTTCTCGATAGTGGCTCCCGCCCTGTAGAACACCCTCCCATCAGATGCCAAGGAGATAAAGTACTACACAACTTTTAGAAGACATCTGAAGGCAGTCCTGTTTTGGGAAGTGTTTCATAGTTGAGGCTTCCCTCCCCGCTCTGTGTTTTGTTGGAAGCTGCCCAGAGTGGCTGGGGTAACCCAGTCAGATGGGCAGGGTATAACAAATAAATTATTATTATTATTCTCAAACACAGGAACTGAGCAACTTTCCACGTGAGTCCCCGAGCCCAGCTGAGGTGCTGCACCCTGTCATTTACAGCTGCACTGCCCTCCTCCTCCTGTGCCTCTTCGCCACCATCATCACGTACATCATCAACCACAGGTGAGTATCCTGCCCCATCTCCCTCGCCTGGCCTCATCCTGCCCCCATGTCCTTGGCTTCTTACTTGCAACAAGGCCAGCGGGTGTCCCTGCCTGCCAGCTTCTCCCACCTCCTCCTTTGTTTCAGTGTCAACTTTGTAGGACTCAGCAGGGGGGAGGATGGGGATTGATCCAGAATTCACTGTCCTTGGCCGCGAATCTACCTGCTGTTGGTGTACCTTGCCTTCTGCCCTACCTGCCACAATGGGCACCAGCCACCGCCGGCCTGTGCTCCTTCCTCGGCTCCTCCACCCACCTTCCTTTTGTGCCTGTTTTTCCCGCAGCACCATTCACATCTCCCGGAAGTGCTGGCACATGCTGCTCAACCTCTGCTTTCACATTGCCATGACGTCGGCCGTTTTCGCAGGGGGCGTCACCCTTACCAACTACGTGGTCATCTGCCAAGCGGTGAGTATGTCAGCAATGTATAGGCAACACGATGACCCTGTACATACGCAATAAACAATCTTTTATAGAATTCCTTCAAACCATAACAAGTCTGAAATGATAGATTTAGTCTTAAAGTCTCTGAAAATCTTTAAATGAAGCGAGGTACCAGACTTTGTACGATGAAAGACAAGCTGTGAAGCTTTGTGTATTCAGCAAATATGATGTCCGACACTGAAGAGTGATTCTGGATATAGACTACTGTCTCGTAGAATTCTTCGTCAGCGTGGTGGGAGGATATAGAATTGCTTTATAAACCCATCTTATTTCGAATGAATGTATGTAAATGAAAATATAAAATGATGTGGAGCAGTGCTCATGTAATAATGTAGTCACTCCTGAGTATGGCAAGGAGGACCTCATCCTGTGGGCAAGCGGTTGTCTTTCCAGTGGCACACTGGTGTTGCACCCAAAGGAAACAGCAGCAGGCTGCTTTTGCCTCTGTAAGAATGCCCCGTGGGCATGGCATCACATTATTAAATGGAATAAATAACACGGAGATGGCATCACTGCCGACAGCGTTCCTGGAAGCGCCATTGTCATGGGGCATTCCGTCCCAGATCTGGCAAGTGTCTCCCAGCCCTTGAGTGCAACTAACCCACAGGAGATGACTGTGTCCTCTGCCTTTACTCTCTACAGGTTGGCATCATTCTGCACTACTCTGCCTTGTCGACTCTTCTGTGGATGGCGGTGATGGTGAGAGTGATCTACAAGGAGGCCACGTGGAAGGCACCACAGCAGCAGGAAGGGGAAGCCCCCCAGCCAGCCCCCCGCCCAATGCTACGGTAACGAGGGAGAAGGTCTCGTAGGGAGGGAGCTGTAGGCTGCGGGAGACGCCCCTGCTCCAAGTTTACAAAACTGGGTTCAAGAGGAAACGAGTCACGATGGCAGTAATGATTCTGAATACCAGTTACTGGAAACCACCAAAGGGGAGAGTGCTGTTGTGCCCAGGCATCTAGCTGGCCTATGTGAGAACAGGATGCTGGACTTGACAGGCCACTGGCCTGATCCAGCAGCCCTTCTTACAAGGCAACTCTTGTGCCTTTGGGGAGTGGATTGCTCCTTTTTGAACTAAGAGAGGGGGACTTATTCTCTCCGTCTCCAGCCCGTGGAAGGTTTGCAGGTATAATTCCCACATCCAGGAGATCAACAGTAGTGACTTTCTTTGTGTTTCAGATTCTACCTGATAGCTGGTGGGATCCCCCTCATCATCTGTGGGATTACAGCAGCAGTCAATATCCATAACTACGGGGATCATGACTCCTAGTAAGTAATCCAAAATGCTCCTTTTTATACAGCAAGGCTTCATGTGTTGGGACCCCATTTAGGGGCAGGACTTTGGAAAACTGGTAGCATCTCACAATTCCTGGGATAGATCAGGACTAGCCAATGTTGCTCCTTCCACCTATTGCAGGACTCTCATCAGATCCAGCTAGTGTAGCCAATGATCAGGAAAGATGGGAGTTGTACTCCCTCCCCAAAAATCTGGAGTCCAGCATATTAGCTGCTGATGGGCTTGATGCTCTTAGTGTGCCTCTTTCAGCACTTCCTTCTGGACTCAAATCAGCGCCACCTCCCACAGAGAACAAGGCCTACAGTGGTTACTCTTCCTTCTCCTCTCGCTGTTTCATGCTTGGAGAAGGCAAGGCAAGGCAAGAGGCTTCAGGGATTAGCATAGAGTCACCCTACTAAAGCATGGGACTTGACAGGCAGCTATGCCAAGCCCAGGCACCAAATCTTTGTAACACTCCTATGGTTAACTCCTGTTTGGGAAATACATAACAACCAAGCAATGCAGTAATTATTAGCCACAGGAGGGGCGCATGGTGCACGGTTTCTCTGCCAGGCAAGGTGCAAAGCCCTTCTTTTGCAACCTGTGAAACATAAATGTGCAGAGTGGTTTTTTTAAAAAAACTGGCCAACCGCCACCCGCCCATGACTCCCGAGCCTCCCCCAATTAGTCAAAACAAAGGAGGAATGGGAAAGGAGATTGGGGGAGGCTCGGGCGTTGCGGTTGGGCGGCCGTTGCCCAGTTTTTTTAAAACTGCGCCTTTATGTTTCACAGGATGCAAAAGAAGGGCTTTGCACCTTTATACAATATGCATGTGTGCTTGGGCCCAGGGTCTTTTGCCTCACCATCCCCACCACTGACTCAGCTAAAAAAAAAAAGAAAAGAAAAAGTGGCCCGATTCATTGAAAAAAAATCTGGTAACCATATTAGCAACAAATGGAGGGGCATGGGGCTTTCCATTGCTGTGGCAGACCTTTGGGTTAATCTCCCAGGACTCACCCTACATTCTCCCAGTTACTTCAGACCCACTTGATAGCTCTGCTGAACCTTCCCCCTCTCCCCATTCCCCTGCAGTTGCTGGTTGGCTTGTCAGCCAAGCATTGGGGCCTTCTACGTGCCTGCGGCTTTCGTCCTGCTCGTCACTTGGATTTACTTCCTGTGTGCTGGAATCCGATTGCAGTGCCAAGCCAAGAACCCCAAAGAGGCGCCCAAACCCCTGGAAATGCGTCAGCGGCTGGGTGGCAGCAGCAACCTCTTGACAGACTCGGGGTCCATCTTGGTCACGCTGAATTCTACCCCGCACAGTGCCGACATCGATGGCGTTTACTCTTTAGGGGTGCAGTTCTGGGCTCTTGTCATCACCCATTTCCTGTACATCACTCTCTGGACCTTCGGGGCCATGGCAGTGTCCCAGCGCTGGTTCCTCCTGAAGGTCACCTTCAGCTGCTTCTACGGAGTCACGGCTGTGGCGTTGGGGCTCTTCATCTTTGCCCACCACTGCGCACGCCGCCGAGATGTGCAGGGCTCGTGGTTCGCCTGCTGCCCATCTTACAGAAATGCTTTGCCCATGCAAGCCTATGTGCACCCAGGAGTGGGAGTGGAGGACGGCTCCCAGGTCTTCATTGGCTGCAGCCCCGAGGCGGCTCAGTCCATCAAGTCCTCCTCTTCCCCCAGCAGCAGCAATTCCGCCCCGGGGCCTTGCAAACTCAACAACCTGCAAGTGGCCCTCGGCCAGGCAGATGGCAGCCCTTCGCAGACAGCCTGCTATGAGGACGCCGAGCCTTGTAATAGCAAGAGCACCCCGCCGGCCAGGTACGCCAACAACCTGCACGGCCGCAGCAGACACCACAAAAGCAGGACTAAGCAGTACCGGGAAGGGAAACACCAGCAGCGCCTGAAGGCTCTGCGGGGGCCTTCCTCGGAGCACCCTGCCAGCGAGAGCGGCAGCCTCCCCACCAGCCACTCGGAGAGCTACCAAAGCAGTCGGAACAGCCCTCTGAACAATCGGCGCCACGGGGTGGTCCCAAGCCTGGAGTTGGCCCTGACGCAGTCCGACTTGAGCGACGGCAGCGGCGGCCACCACCACGGGGCAGACTTCAGCCAAGGCCAGCGGAGGAGCACCAGCCGAGACAACCTCAAGCACCAGGCCAATGCCGCAGCGGAAAAAGAGACTAAGAGGCGCTCCTTCCCCCTCAACACGGCCAATCAGAACGGGGGCCTGAAGGGCAGCGAGTACGACATAAACCTCACCGGGGCTGACAGCGCAGCCGGCATGAAAACGGGTCTCTGGAAGAGCGAGACGACTGTGTAGGGAAGGGTCAAAGGGCCAGGGGGCTGGAGCAGGTTTCCCCAGCCTCGGGCAGGAATTAGCAAGGCATCTTGCAGAGGCTGATGGTGTGCACTATGTGGGACTTGGGCAGTGTCTGGTTGACCACGTTCCCAGACCCCCTGCCCTGCAGTCGAGAGGAAAGGTCACCTGACATCTGAGTTGCAAGGGGGCAGGGTAGGGAGAGGGCACGTGCATCACATCCTAGGAACCACACCATGACCTCCATCACCTATATCCTGTGCACCAGGTGACTCGGCTGCTCTTTGTTCCTGGGGATCTTTTCCAGTCCCCACCGAACGAGCAGCGGTGGCCTAATTTGTACGGTGAAAGACAATCATTTGTTCTGGAGCATTGCAATCTATATTATATCCCTTCTGCATGTCACTTAGATCCTAGGTGCTTTTTTGTTTTATTTTTTTGGTATGGCATACCAAGGAAAGCAGTGTTTATAAGCTGAAATCTCTAGCGTTATATGTACATATGTATAGGCAAAATTGCTATCCATTTGAAGTGCCTACACATTTTATGTTAAAGCCATCAATGTTGTGTCAAAGAGCTCTCGCCTTCTCCACTCCCCCCTCCTCCAACATACCTCAAGGCCAGTTCTCATGGCTACTCTGTGGCTCATTGTTGATGCAGCCAACAAACCAAATTGATTATTTTTGACACAGCTCCAAAGCTGGAGACAGTTGGTCATTTTTAACAAAATTGATGGTAGTAAGGCAGAGGCATCATTGTGCTCATGGGGCTGACCAAGGAGGTGGCTCAAACCATGTTGGTCCTTTTAAGTATTTTTTTTTTGGGGGGGAGCACTTTTAAACACCTTTGAAACATTCCCATCTGCTTAGTTCCAAGGGGGGCAGGGACAGTCCACTGTTTATGGGTGTTTTATCAAGTCAATGAGCAATCGCATGACCAAACTCCTACTGAATCTGCTACGTCAAAAATGAGCTCCATGTAGCCATCTAAGTCCTTGGGCTCTTTCTCAAAAGCAGCAATCCCTGCCAGCAGGCTGATCACTCCTTGCCCACGCCAGGCAGAGGACTTCTTGCATTGTATTTTGCAATCCCACAGATAATTGCACTTGTTAGACATGGAAAAAACTGGCTGTGAGAATGTTGTTTTCTAGTCTGGCTGACCTCAGACACACACCCTTCCAAGCTTGTAAAGCTGTACCTACACTTTCAGAAGACAAGGAAAGATGAGAGAGGTTCAGAAGAAGAGGAAAGATTGTCAGTCTTGACTGAGGTCAAGGTGGGTTGCACCAATGACATCAACCTTTTAAAAAGTTTTTTTTTCCTGTTAAAAAGAACGGGGTGGGGGCAAATGCATTAAATGTTCAGAGGAGGAATTGGGTCAACTGCAGATAAAAGGGCACATAGAGGGTCAAATCAAAGTGGATCTGTAGTTAAAGGTGAGTCTTGGGCTCTGAAACAACTGAAGACTAGGGTCAGGGAAAGAAGATGATGTGCAATATCCCGGCATGAGCTTTGTCTTAGAATTGTTTAATAATAGCAGCAGCAAAAAGACCACCACTCCTCCTGCCTCTGAATTAGGCTGCTGAAGTTCCTGATATATTGCAAGTAGATTTATGCTTGTAGGGTACCAACAGGCAGGCAGTTGGTGCCACCTTCGGAGTCATCATTTTGCATTTGACTCTAGACTGGCTCCAGTTGGTAGACCAAGAAAAAATCCAGTAGGGGTCAAGATAGATGTCTGTTCACACCTGGTCTAAGCCACTTCATGTCAAGCATGTAGTTCATTAGGAGGCCGCAGTCTGAGCCTTTTGCTCCATTCTTCTCCTCCCTATCCATAGCCTTACAAAACCTGGTGCAAGGCGCATGACCCCTGAAGGTCACACTGAGATGCAAAGTGGAAGAGGGCCTCAGCATGATGCAGTGCAATAAGCCATTTCCCTCCACCCTAAGAGGGAGCAAATGTAGCTTTTTAGTGACCATATTTAGCCCACTGAATTACAGAGCTAATGTAAGTGTTTATTTCAAAAGCCATAGTCAAAACACAATCAAGCAAAATATCAGCTACAAGTGGGCTTACCTCACTTTCATTGCATGTACTTGGCCTTGCAGAAAAAAAGAAAAAGGGGAGCACAGCTTCTTTGTTTTTATGACACACACTGTACGGCAGTTTTTCTATCCATGTTAGAGGGCCAACACCACCCAATCATTTAACTGCTCTTGCACAAGGAACCCAAGTGTTGTTCACAGAGACAGGACACATGTCCTTAATCTACTCAAGTCTGCAAAGACTACAGCTTGCTTTTGGGGGGGAAGCAAGTTCTCTTCTTTCCTGTTTCTCTCCTTTCTACTCACTGATAAACATCTGGATTTCCAAGTTTTTTGGAGAAAAGTGCATGTTTCAGGGTGTGGGAAGGTGTGTTGTTAATTTAAATCAACATGGAACGCATTGTGCAATTGGCTCACAGACTGGCCAACAGAACAGAGACAGGAACATTTCAGTGGGCGATCAAAGGCTATTGGCAAAGCACTTGGATCATATAAATCACACCCACGTTTTTGCAGAATTAAA
This sequence comes from Podarcis gaigeae, assembly GCF_964106915.1. NCBI lineage: Eukaryota > Metazoa > Chordata > Lepidosauria > Squamata > Lacertidae > Podarcis > Podarcis gaigeae. The sequence continues at coordinate 10,281,264 of NC_139692.1, forward strand.
ACAAGCCAACCCGCTATAAATTCCGACCAGGCAGAGAGATTCTTTTATTATTTAGGATCATTGTTGTGCATTGTTTAGAGAGAAGACTTGTGAGGGCTTTCTGTTCACACCCATAAACCATTATGATACCCAGATGAGTGCTGGCAGTAACGCTGCTGGGGGTGTAGAAGTTGCTTAAAGCAGCAGAGTGAGAGGGGCAAACATATGGGAAGCTAAAAAGACGACAGAGGAATTTGTAGTATTGATGATTGGGTGAAAAATCCAGACAGGCGCTTAGAAATGCTGTCTCCTCACACTCCGGCCCCATTGACCTCCGAGGACAGGCTGCCACCTTCTTCTGCATCATTTATGCGATACTAACAAACATTGGCTCATGAGCATGAACAGTGAGATCTTATGAGAGCCACAGATGTAGGAGGACTAAACATGTTGTTTTTCCTTCCGTTGAGTTCGTTAGATGGGTTTTCCATATTTGGGAAAGGGGAGGAGCATCCAGCTCCTAAAGACGTAGGCATCCCGCAAGGAGGCTGTTCCCATGTGGGTGTGTCTCACGAGGCCAGCTTAACATCTGGGGCTTTTTTTTCAGCTGGAACTCAGTTGCAGCACCTCTCTGGTGGGCTCCATTGCCATTCTAAGAGAACAAGGGAGGCGTTCATTGTGAGTTCCGGCACCTCTTTTTCTAGAAAGGTAGCACTGAAACATCTGTGGGGTAAATGCATAGAAAAGCACTTCCCACAAAGGGCACCTGTGTGTCAGAAGCGGCTGAAGAATATATTTGTCCATTTTCAAGGGTTGTGTGCAAGAAATCTGAACAGGCCAGGCTCCCTGCACAGGCCCCTCTTCTCACTTTTTGCAATTTATATCACAGGCAATAACAAACAGCTGCTAGAAGAGGAAGCACATTCACAACAGTAAGTAATGAATGCAAGCGGGGGGGGGGGGGGGGATGCCAGGAGATATCTCCACAACAGAACCATAGCCTTGAGGGAAGACACAAACTGGGTACTATAAATAAATGTATAATTTTTACGCACACGTGTTGAAAATTCTTACTGCTCCTTAGAAATCAACTGTGCAGTGCTTACTAAAAATAAAGTCTTTATTCTGAACATGGCAGAAGATCAATGTACTCCTATAGACAGGCAGGCATACGCAGTCTCCTTGTCAGTAAAACACCACCTACCTCGAAAGGAGCTGCAAGGATTGTTTTGGTCCTCATGCTATTGGTTCCACCAGTCAAACAGGCAGAGCCATAGGCAATCAGTAGGATCCACAGTGGCTCTAAGAGCTGGCATGGAAAGTTGGAGCCCTTAAAGGGCCATGAAGCACTTATTACCTCCCAATCCCTGAATCTTCCAAGAACTGTTCCTCCTCCTCCTCCATCACCTCTTTTGCAAATACAGTGGTTTCACAATTGCTTCCTCCTATTTAGCTTGAGAGCAGATCTATTCTCCTTTACCTTACCTCTGAAAATTCCTTCTTGGTTTTATATTTTTTATATTTAAATAAAGGCCTAAATCATTTATATGTCAGTACTACAACCCACATGATATTGCCGATGCTGAACTTGTTATATATGCTTGCTACACTGAAAACAGTATTATCAGAAAAGCTTTGTATTATTACCTTATTTTGTCTGTTTACATTATGAGCAAATGACATATCACAAAAGAAAGCTTTTTGAGTGACAACTGTGCCAAAGAACAGAGAGCTTTTTTGAGAGACAACTGTGCCAAAGAAAGCATTTAATAGGGCTTTTGCATTTTATAAAAATGAAGTGTTTCTAGCAGATGTTTCTTGTTTAATATATTAAAGATTTGCAACATCCAAAAAGTTATCTATTGCTTTCTTACTCCTCTGGCTCTCTTGATACCTCACACAGTTCAGTATCTGGTTGGTCATAAAGTCATCTTTTAAAAATCAAATCTGGCAGTAACAAGAGTTTGGCCACAGTTACAGAGCAATAAACGGAATTGTGTGGCAACAATTTGAGCAACTGAACAAATCACATATGTCATTAATGTGACATACAAGCTTGTCTCTCAACATGCATGTAGGGACAAAAATTAACTAAGCAGCTCCATTAATCAGAGCGACTGACTCACCACCTATCTTGTGACATGGGTCTGATGTTCAGGATCCACCATACCATGTTCTATAAAGAGATGCTTGCAAAGCCATAACTTTTTCTTCTGGATCTAGGTTTAAAGCATGCATGTCTGAAACAACTTGCAATTAGATTTTCACACTTCTCTTCCACTCTCCCGTGCCTAACTATGAGGACCATAAATAGACCAGGCAAACACTCATTCAAGTCAAACGCCAACTCAAAGAGGTATTTGTTGCTCAGGCTGGCTGACTGCCTCCACCCAACCCTTCAAGAGTGGATACTACTTCTCACCCAGAGATACGCATGGAAGCCTGCCAATCTTTACACCAAAAGTTGTCCTAAACAGCATGCAAAACACTGCAATGTGGCCACTTCCTATACCTCTTGTCAGAGTTGAAGGGAAACAATCACACAACCTCGCCAACTGGTGACTAGTGGTCCCTACCAGTAACCAAAGTTATCCAGGCCACCCAAACCTGTCTTCAATTATTACCACAGTAGGGTGGAAGGAGCCATGCCTGAAGGATGCGGGAGGTTCTTAGTGGGACAGGAGAGCTGGGGGGGATCACATCTGGCAACCAATGAAACCCTTTGCTTCAGACAGTACATAGGTAGACAAGTCTAAAAAGCCCAGGACACAAATTTTCACAATCCTCTAGTGGTTATGATGGCTCATTTACCAGAAGTAATGTATTTAGCATTAACTTTGGAAGTGTAAACTCTATTCTTACCAAACTAAGCCTCCTAGAGCAAAATATGTATCAGAAAGCTATTGCTTGCAAGCCTATCTGAATCACCTGCAGCTTCGAGGTCACAGGCACGCTTGAGCCTTGCTAAACATCTCCTTTTCTTCTGGAGTCCGGATATACTGCTCTATCTCACTGTCTAAAATGGGCTCATCCCCAGTGATAGCAGAATCTTCAAGGCTTAGCTCAGGAGTTCGTAGCCTCTTTGCGGGGTTCAAGACGCAGGGTGGGAGCAAAGGTTTCCGCTTGCTGAACTTCTGCTTCTCTCCTGAAAGGGAGGCCTCTTCTACTGTTGCAGCGCTCTCACCTATTAGCTGCAGTGGCGCAGCTGCTGAGTTTTCTAGGTCACGGTCTTCCGTAGTATCCACGATGCGGAAGGCAGCCTGTAGAAGCACACGGCGGTGCCGCAGAAGGTCACCGATGTACTTTGCCACGCTCCGACGGTCCACTTTCAGCACTCGCAACCAGCCCAGCTGAGAAGCCATTTGCAGGAGGATGTTATGTAGCTCCTTCAGTCTCTGGTGGGCTGGCCGGGGAGCCTCCATACCAGCAAGCTTACAGAACTGAGAAAGGGTGCAAGTGAGGCGATCGACAGGCCGGAGAGACTGCCAAGCCAAGAAGGCTGCTGCTGTCACTATGGGGATGGGGTGCCGGCCGGTCACCAGCCACGTGTCGCTGGCAAGTTCCACCATCTGCATAGTCCTTGCCACCAGCTGCTCCTTTTCTTCCACAAACTTAGTCGGGACGCTGGGCGAATTCTGGAAAATCTTGAAGCTGGAAAGATGAAAATCAAACAAGCCATTTAGATAGACTGCCTTGGGTTGGGAGATGTGGCAGGATGGAGAAGACAAATAGATGAAAGAGGGACATGAGCAAAATAAAGCATTCTGTCAAAGGGCAAAGGGCAGAAGGCCCTGCATTTTCCAAGGATACCAAAAAGGCAAGCTGAGCAGCTTGAATCAAAAAGGCAAGCATCTTCCATTAACCAGCACTATGTGGACAGGGCTGAATTTACACTCTTCCTAACTTGTGCTCAACAAAATTCTGTTTGTTGACTTCTTGCACTTAATAATAATAGGAAGGATTTCCAAGCAATTACGGGATTGGTAGCAGGAGCAGAATTCACAATTCTGAGAATTATTTGTTTAAAAAAGGAAGTTTGCTGCCCCTGTGGCTAAAGAGAAAATCCTGGAACTGCCTGAAGTGCCTCAGATGAAATCTCAGAAATCAGGGAGTTGGAGTATACATGCACATATGAAAATACCCATTTCTTCCATGATGGAAGCACACACAGTGTTCCTAGGAAGTCTGACATCCAAGCACTGACCACACCCATCCCTGCTGAACTTTAAGAAGCTTGCTGTTTCATCCAATCAATATACCACACAGTCCATATGATACTTGTAAATTCTGTCTCTGAAATATGGAAATTGCACACCAACTTTGAGAAGTATTGTCAAGGAAAGGGCATAAGAACTTCAACATACCTGTTGAGGTGGGTTTTCACCATATCCATCAAGCTGAGAGTAGGCACATCCAGTGCCAGTTCCTTCAGGAAGCGTAGATAGGTCTTTGCAAACAACTCCTTGTCTCCATAGAGCAGCAGGCACACTGTGCCCATGGTCAGGGGCCAGTTGTGCTGGCGGCAGGTCACAAAGACGCAACAGCCCACAAGCATCTCCTTCTTCTCCAAGCTGACTAAACTGAAGCAGGGACGTTTGATTGCCTGCTGGTAATAGGACACGGCTGTATCTTCAAACAGAGAAGGAAGCCGCAGAACTTTGCAGAGATCCCGAACACGTTTGACTCCTGTGGGGGAAAATACCACAGCAGTACTTAAGAAATGTTTCCACATACACATTTATCAGTGACAAATCTAACCGCAGGGTAGGTCTTTGCCTGTATGAAGCTGCCCATATACTAAGATAATCTGTGGAGGCTCTGTTTCACATGCTCCCACTTTCAGAGGTTAGATGGGTGGCAATCATGGATAATATATTTTCAATTGTGGTAGTGTAACTGGAGTGTCCAAACCAAGCCTACTTTGGCTTTTTTTGGATATTATGGAGAACTTTTTTAAATGAAAGTCTTTGGGGGCTCTAATTGAGAATGGCTGTTAGTATTGCTGTTTCAACTTCACATTTGATTTTAATTTGGTTTTTAGTTATGTATCGATTTTTATTTTTTGCAGCTGCACACACAATTATAATAGCCATTTAATGGTAACAGAAACAGACTGGTCCAGGGTTAACCAGTCTGTCAATGATTCAGCTGGGATTTGATAAGGCAGTCAAACTGAACTGTGGACTCTATGCACCTCTAAAACTCTAAAATAGGTTGTTTTGATGTTGGTCCCACAGCAAATAGGTAAGACTGTTTTAAAAAATGCAAAATTCTCTTTGCTTTTAGAAAGTGGAACAATGCAGCTCTTGTGGATGACAGGCACATTAATTTTCACAAAGCATCAAAAGAGTAATGCAGAATACATACCTCGCTGTACACAACGGCTCGTTTGCTCATTCTGACCAGTACTCCGTGAATATGTGACTTCTATGAGATAAAAACACAGATATCAGCCAAACTTTGGTCCAAGCTCTCAAACATGCACCCATTTTTAAACTGTTGAGTGGTGTAGGGCCTGTCTATATTTGAGAACTGCTTGCAAGTCGTATCTCAAATCCTATGTCTTTGTAAGATACAAAGAGTTTTGAGCTATTTTGCTATTCTTAGCCTCACCTTGTAAATGTTCTTCATCAGCATATGTGGTTGTGAGAAGCCCTTCAGTCAGAATGAAGCCACAGTCTGCGCACACCAGCTGGTTCTGAGCATAATGAGAGTCCTCTACAATTTCCAAGGAGCCACAGTCTGGACACTTCTTTTGGCTCGACATCTTAGCAGCCTGAAAGCATAAATCAGGTCCACAGTTGGTCACTGATATTTTGGTATTATTTAATTACTTCCATGTATTACATTTACCGTATATCCCACCTGTCCTTTGAAGAGCTCAAGGTGGTATAATGGTTCTCTCCCCACCCAATTTTTTTTCTCACAACTCTGAAATTAGTTGGTTGTATTACTACTACTAAGGGAGGCGGGTGGCGCTGTGGGTTGAACCACAGAGCCTAGGACTTGCCGATCAGAAGGTTGGCGGTTCAAATCCCCGTGATGGGGTGAGCTCCCGTTGCTTGGTCCCTGCTCCTGCCAACCTATCAGTTCAAAAGCACGTCAAAGTGCAAGTAGATAAATAGGTACCGCTCTGGTGGGAAGGTAAACAGCGTTTCCGTGCGCTGCTCTGGTTTGCCAGAAGCAGCTTAGTCATGCTGGCCACGTGACCCGGAAGCTGTACACCGGCTCCCTCAGCCAATAAAGTGAGATGAGCACCGCAACCCCAGAGTCAATCACGACTGGACCTAATGGTCAGGGGTCCCTTTACCTTTATTACTACTACTACTACTATTATTATTATTTGAGTTTATATACCATCTATACCTAGGGCTTTCAGGGCAGTTCAAATAATAGTATCAACCTAACCAGTTGGAATTACCCACAGAATTGCTGATTTTTTTATCATTTACTAAGTATTAAAAAGGTAAAGGTACCCCTGCCCGTAAGGGCCAGTCGTGTCTGACTCTAGGGTTGTGCGCCCATCTCACTTAAGAGGCCAGGGGCAAGCGTTGTCCGGAGACACTTCTGGGTCACATGGCCAGCGTAACGAAGCTGCTTTGGCAAGCTAGCACCAGCCGTTTACCTTCCCGCTATAAAGCGGTACCTATTTATCTACTTGCACTTAGGGGTGCTTTTGAACTGCTAGGTGGGCAGGAGCTGGGACCGAAAGACGGGAGCCCCCCCCGCCGCGGGGATTCGAACCGCCGACCATGCGATTGGCAAGCCCTAGGCGCTGAGGTTTTACCCACAGCGCCACCCGCGTCCCTCAATACTAAGTATTAAAGTATATCAAATTCTATTCGAAAACCACAGTCACTGCCGGGATGTTAGAAGACATAATAGGACACAAAGTATGGAGAAGACAGAAAAACAAAGTCTTTTTATTTCCCTCAAAATCAAGGTGTCTCCTAGCTTGAAGGCCTACCATACTCTCACATTTGAAAAGTATCATCATAAAATCAGTCTGAGGATTCTATAGTAGAGCTTTACATTTCTGAAAAGAACTACAAAGACTACCAGAGATTTGTGGGGGCTCTGTCTTCAGTTCTGATATGCAGAATGCAGTTTTGATTAGGAGGGGAAGGAAACGCTCTCAAAGTACTCAGCTCAAATTACATAGGGCCTGATCCTGTCTTGTCATTGGAAACCACTGTATTTAAAGACTGTTGGTGGGGGTGGGAGTGGACGGAGCCATGATGTGGGGCTTGCGGTTTTTCCTCTCGCATTTGAAGCACCACCAGCATTTCTATTAGAGTTTGATGATAAGAATATACCTAGCATCACGAACACATTTCTGGTGGCCTGGCAAGACTTGCCCCACAGCCATTCGCTAAACAAGTGCTTATTAATTTTAAAAAAGGGCACGGAGACAAAGCTGTTGTGGAAAGCTCCTCCTTTGTTTCCCCAGAGGCTCCTAAAGGCAAGTGAATAACGCCAGGGCAACCTGGAGTGCGGGAAAGGGGAAGAGATGTGAACTGCTGGCTGGTTAGGGGACACAGAAAAAAGAGGGGGAAACTGACTTGTGTGATTTCGATGATGCTGATGTAAAAATTGGGGTTTGGCTTTTACTTCCCAACTCCCCATGGGAGTCCCCTAAGTCCATGATCCATAACAATGGAGAGGAGGAGGAGGATTGCTGGCGGTGCTCACAGAATCAGCGGTAGTTGGAAGGGGGTTTCTGCTCACGCCACTCGCGGGTTGCATGCCCTCCAAAAAAATCCCATATCCCCCCCCCCCAAAAAAAAAAACCCGGCCTGTCTCCTAGACAGCCACCCAGGAGCCTCTTTCCCCCTTTACGCCGGCTGACTTACCTTCTCGGCGCCGCTTTCGCAACACCGGAAAAAGCCGGGGGAGCTTTTTCAAGAGGGCACACACTCCTTCCGGGCAATCCCCAAGGCAACGGGGCAATCGGGCCCAGACACGCTCCAACGCTAAGCGGCCTCCGGAAAGAAACAAAGGAGCGCAGGACAAAGGTTCCGCCGGAGCCGCTCAGCTCGAGGGCGTTAGAGATGCGGCGAGCCAGCCTTTTCGCAAAGGCTGGAGCATTTGTGTCTGGACTGAGGGGTTGTCAGATCTACAGGAATGAGTTGAAGTTCCAGCCTTTTAAGCTCCTTTTCTCGGAGTTTATTCTTGGAATTTAATAAATAAAAAATAAATAAAACAACACCAGGAAAGCTGAAGACTTCCTTTTCCATCTTTGTAGTAAATCGTCTATTAGCAGCCTCCCTTTGCCTCATTTTCACCCTATCTTTCCTGATCTTTCCTTTGCATTTTTCATTTAAAATAAGTTCCCCTTGGAATACTTGTAGATTTTTGAGTGGGTGAGACATCAGCTCCTTATGTAACAGGGGGAAATATTAATATCAACACGTAGGACTGGAGACATACTCTGCAAATCTAGCCATGTTGACTCAGGTTGTAGCCTTAATCTGGATTCAACCAAAATCTACCTTTCTGTGACTTAAATTTAGTTCTGCCCTCTAGGGAAGCAGAGAGCAAGTTTCTGCCCTATTCTTTGATGGTATTTCAAGAGTGCTATGGCAAAATACTGTCATATTCTGGATAGAACAATCAGGCCGATCATTAGCACTTTGATAATAGCTTCAGTGCTGTGCAGTTGCGCATGCTGAGGTTGTGAAACTGGCACCACATTTCCCAGACCTGATAAAATAATCCTAGCAGCAAAATGCTTCCACTTTGGGAGAACTGATGTTTATTAACAGTCAAACAGCTAAAACCTAAACCATTTGGTAAACCGAAAACATGGGTAAACAACAATTCTTGCAACAGCAAGTGGAACCTGAAAGTTTTACTGTGTGGTTGCAATTGCACAACTGTGCTATATGGGACCTGTGGCATCTCCAAGAGAAGTATTACAAGACACTCTCTTCCATTCCTAACCTAACTTGCACAAGCCCTCAACCTTCAGCAACCCTCATAGAAAGGAATGGAGGACTATAGAAACTTACATATGCACACACCATATAGTTATGAGCCATGCACTGCACACAAGGGAATTTGATGCTACGTTATTTAATGAACAAAATATGGATGAGCAAAACTCAAACCAGCAGATGGCGCCCTTACTTTACACTTTGTGCTCTCCCTAAAAGTTGTTACATCACATTTCTATAAATTTGTCCATTGAACAAAGGTGTTAACCAGCTTAAATCTGATTTTTGTTACAGCAAGGGACCCCAAAATTCCAAAATACAGCTGAAGCTCTAAGATGCTGCTACACACAGCATCTATGAGAATGCAGCAGTGATGGGCATTCAGAATACAACAAATTCAAAAACGTTCTCATTTAAGCAATGCTTGAAATCTTGGAGGGCAGGGGGACATACTCTGCAGATCTAGCCACGTTGACACAGGTTGTAGCCTTATATAAAAATAACGAAAATCATAACTAGTACAGAATCCTCATGAAAATAACTGGATCATCAAGAAGAAATCAAACCCAGAACAGCAGCCACATAGATCTGGAGAAAGAAGGGGGGGGGGACAAATTCTGTGGCAACTTAAGAGAAACCCGCTTACTGTGGCCTGAGCATTAGTTTTGTTGGAAATTATTGTGGCTCTTGCCAAAATAAGCCAGCTAGCCATTCCAATCCAAATAACTTTATTGTACTAGCCATTTGTCATGACAAATCTGAATCAAAAACAAATCCACGAAATGGGATGCTGCTGCGCCGTAAAAATAATACTCTCTATTTAGATCTCTGCGTATCTCTTACAGTTCACTGCTATATCGTGTCTGATCTTTTTGGCCGCCAGAGGGGGTGGGGGAGGTCGAAAGTCGCTTTGGGACATTGGCAGAAATGACTGGCAGAATCCGAGACCAGGGAGAAGAGTCGGCGGAAGAAGATTGGAAGAAATTTAAAGATTACTTACAGAAATATTGCAAAATTAATGAATGTTAGAATGATGTTGGATAGAAACTAAGTGGTTTCCAGCTGTAATGCCCCAAGAGAATATGGAAAATAAGGTTTAGAATGAAGTTAAAATTTATTGATAAGGATTTGCTGAACTAACAATCTGAATTGGAATACAAAAAAAGGGAGGTATGAGGAGGTCTGGGAAATAAGTTAATGGAAATGTTGTTGTTGTTTAGTCGTTTAGTCGTGTCCGACTTTTCGTGACCCCATGGACCAGAGCACGCCAGGCACCTCTGTCCTCCACTACCTCCCGCAGTTTGGTCAAACTCATGCTGGTAACCTCGAAAACACTATCCAACCATCTCGTCCTCTGTCGCCCCCTTCTCCTTGTGCCCTCCATCTTTCCCAACATCAGGGTCTTTTCCAGGGAGTCTTCTCTTCTTATGAGGTGGCCAAAGTACTGGAGCCTCAGCTTCACGATCTGTCCTTCCAGTGAGCACTCAGGGCTGATTTCCTTAAGAATGGATGCGTTTGATCTTCTTGCAGTCCATGGGACTCTCAAGAGTCTCCTCCAGCACCATAATTCAAAAGCATCAATTCTTCGGTGATCAGCCTTCTTTATGGTCCAGCTCTCACTTCCATACATCACTACTGGGAAAACCATGGCTTTAACTATACAGACCTTTGTTGGCAAGGTGACGTCTCTACTTCTCAAGATGCTGTCTAGGCCTGTCATTGCCCTTCTCCCAAGAAGCAGGCGTCTTTTAATTTCGTGGCTGCTGTCACCATCTGCAGTGATCATGGAGCCCAAGAAAGTAAAATCTCTCACTGCCTCCATTTCTTCCCCTTCTATTTGCCAGGAGGTGATGGGACCAGTGGCCATGATCTTCGTTTTTTTTGATGTTGAGCTTCAGACCATATTTTGCGCTCTCCTCTTTCACCCTCATTAAAAGGTTCTTTAATTCCTCCTCACTTTCTGCCATCAAGGTTGTGTCATCTGCATATCTGAGGTTGTTGATATTTCTTCCGGCAATCTTAATTCCATCTTGGGATTCATCCAGCCCAGCCTTTCGCATGATGAATTCTGCATATAAATTAAATAAGCAGGGAGACAAAATACAGCCTTGTCGTACTCCTTTCCCAATTTTGAACCAATCAGTTGTTCACGTGGAAATAAGTAATGGAAATTTTGTGTACTTTTAATTATTTTCATTTTTGTATTTTTGTTATTTTTCTTTTCTATTTTTTCTCTTTTTGATTTTTATTGTACTATTATTGAAAACTTTAATAAATATTCTTATTAAAAAAAAAGTCGCTTTGGGACGATGGGGCGAGGCCGCCTTGCCCGGGACTCGGAGCAAACAAGGCCAGGCAGGTTGCTGTGCAAGGCGGGGAGCTCTGTTTGCCCACGAAACCAGTTGTTGTTGCAGCAGCGGCCGCACCCCTTTTGCAAGTCAGCCGCGTGCCAGCAAGAGGCTGCAACTGGAGCCCACGCTCGCGGGATAAAGTCACGTGAGGACACGGCGGGCAGGACAAGGTGAGCAGCCCGGGCAGGCGCGTCACTCTTACGGAATGGGCGGGCCGAGGCACGACCTAGACCGACGGTTCTTTTGTGCACAGCCCAGACGTCGGGGCTCTTTTTGCAGTCTTGGCTAGAAGAGCGGCGGCCAGGTCACAGCTATTCCTTAGGCTTATTTACTCCTTAGGAGACGTGCATGGATGGCATTGAACTGCAAGGCTGCAGCCCTATAGCCTGGTGGTCCCGATTCGAAAAACCCAGCCTGGCTGCCACGAAACTGGGTGCCTTTGAGCGGTCGCTACCTCTCAGCCCAGCCTACCTCGCAAGGTTGTCGTGAAGACGACATGAGACGCTGTGCAATGCTACCTTTGAACTGTCTGGAGGAAAAGTGGCGTGCAAATATAGTGTGATAAAACAAAATATGCATATTTTCCTGAAAGCAATCTTTATGTGTCGACGCTGTGGGTCTTTAAGGCGATACTGGCAAACCCTTGGTGGTTGCAGGAATTTGGCATTATAAATTAGGACCTTGAACCGGCCCAGGTAGCATATGGGCAGCCATTGCAAACTTTTGTGCATCAGTCATGGGTTGGCAATAATCTGTTTCGCATCAACAATATAACCACTAACGCGGACACCAAACTCTACTTAAAGTAAAATAGAAACATCGCCACCCAATTCCACCCCCCCATCTTCCCCCCCCCACCCCTTTCCCCCTTTTCTTCCTAATGTCTCAACAAAATGAAACTGATTTGTAAAAATGTTACATGGAAAAAATACGAGAGAGAGACATTGCACATACTTCTGTAAATCAAGAAAATCTTTAATAAAAATACAGTACGTTAAAAAAAAATAGTAAACAATATAGCCGCTGCGTTTTGCAGCAGCCAAGTCTCACGCCCCCAGTATCCTTCTCGACACGATGCAGATCCTGCAGTAGGGGCTGATTCCAAGAGAGATCTCCTGAGATCGTTTGCAGAAAGTAAGCACCATTTAAGACAGCAGGAGTTACACCTGAGCGCGCTGCAGTACCGTAAATAAGGGTTCAGGAATCCCTCAAAGTTGTTTCTACCTCTACAACTGCGGATATGGCGGGGAGCAGAGAAAGGAAGGAGGGGCTTTTGTTTTCCCCTCATGTGATCAATCGGAGGAAGCGGGTTGGCTCCACGGAGATGCAAAAAAAGGGTAGACTTATCCATGGCTGTCATTGGAATCCACGCTTTAATCTTTCTCCTGGGCAGAATTTAAGAGCTGCCCATAGAAACCCGTCGAGAAATGTATTATTACGGGTGCTTTTAGGTTCTTTCATGGGTTGCTTGTGATACTTGGTTTTAGTGCTTCTATAAAGCGGCTTTACATATGGTCACTTCTGAAAGGAGAGGAACGAATAAAGATTTAAATAATCGTCATAATAATGCTGAATCCAGATTCCCAGAAAGTGTAGTTTTGGATTGCAGCACTAATTAAGTAATTAAGTAACTAATTAAGTAATTAACAACACTTTCTGGGAGCCCCACTGGATGCAGTACTACTAATAATAATAATAATAGTGGTTAATTAATTTAAATAATTATTATTAGTAAAATACTGACTGATTTTAATTGATTAATTAATTAATCAGATCCCACCCTTTGCGACAGCTTACACAAATACAATGCCGTGCATAACATCCGAAACCAGACCAGGGGCAGGGAATTTAGGGCGTTCAAAATACTGTTCCTACCCCTACCCACCCCGACCCCCCAAAAATCAGCCCCATCCCGTGTTCCGGGGGTGGTGATCTGAACCTGGAGAGTTACAGTAGTGACGGCCTCAGAAACTCAGCGCTTAGGTGCCGCTCTGCACGTTTCGTCTCTCCGAGGCCGTACCGGCGTTGCGCGGTGACGCAGCCCGGGTGACGCTCGCGGCGGACGGCAGGGGTGGGGCCAGCGACTGGCGCTGTCAAGCGCAGCTCAGAGCCCGTGAGGCGGGGGTAAGAACGTCGAGGCGCTGGCAGGTAACGGCCTGAGAGAGGGGCGAGGGGCGATGGCGGGGGCTCCGGCGGGCCTGAGGCGGCGCGGCCTTGGTTTCTGAGGGGGGTTGGGGGCGGGGAGGCTAAGTGAGGAGGGCCGCCGCCTTTCCTGGCCTTCGGAGCGGGGAGCGAAGTGTCCTTGGCGCGACGCTGTTCGGAATGGGGTGACCGGCCGTGGTCGCGCGGGCGAGCGGGGGGTGGGGAGAGAGAGAAGGGGGTGACGGGAAGAGCGCGAGCGCCCCCTCCCCCCCTCAAGCCCACGTGGGAGCTGGAGCGCGCGCCAAGCCGGGACTCCCCTGAGTTCTCTCTGGGCGGCTGCGAGAGAGGGAGAGGGAGGCTCGGGCGGCTGCCGGCTTCTCCCGACCTGCCTCGTTTCCTGTGTTAGCCGGGCGGGCTGGTTAGAGGGCGTGGAGAGGATATGGGGGTGCCTGGCTGCCTTGCCTCTGGGCTTACGGCCCTCTTCAAACCCCGGACAATGAAGCCAAGGGCTATTACGTCTGCGGGGGCGGGGGGTGGGAAACAACGACGGGTGATTTTGGGGTTTTTTGGGGGGTGCTTCAAGCCTTTTTTGTTGTTTTTTTGAAAGCTACCCTTTGAAAAAAGGATTTTCTTAAAAAGAAAAGGGAAAAGAAAAAAAGGTACTTTGGACTACTAAAGGTTTTCTTTTTTCAGCACACTCCTGTGCATGCCTGCTTTAGTCCCACTGTCGAAACAAATTTTTTTAAAAAAATCCCTTCCAGTAGCACCTTAGAGACCAACTAAGTTTGTGATTGGTATGAGCTTTCGTGTGCATGCACACTTCTTCAGTTAGTCCTACTGTGTTCTCGCTGTACGACCTGTTTCCAGGTGGGTGTGCACAGAGTTGTAGACCTGTTCAGTCACCAACCCCACCCCATCCCCAAACCGCCTCCTGAAATGTGATTTGTAGCATGGTTAGGCAAGGGTAATGAACATGGCGATACAGGTTTCCCCCCCCCCAGCACATCCATCCTCTGGTCCATTCTGTACCTGGGTTGCCAACTGACAAACAGGCCTCTTTTGTAACTACCCTTTGTTGGAGGTGGCATTTGGAGAAGGTCATTGGCAAATCACCGGTACCTTATGAAGGCAGGCAGGCTGGTATGGGAGCAGGCATGAAGTGCTTGGGTTCCAAACTTTTTTAGGGTTTTAAAAGTGAGCACCAGCCTTTTAAATGGGGCTTGGAAGTGAATAGGCAGTGGCGTAGCGTGGGGGGTGCAGGGGGGGCCGGCCGCACCGGGCGCAACATCTGGGGGTTAGGCTTAGGGGGCGCAAATCCACGGGTTAGGGGGTGCAAATTACTTGCCTTGCCCCGGGTGCTGACAACCCACGCTACGCCACTGTGAATAGGTAGTCATTGATTATTATTTTTCCTTTTCAGCTGTTATGCTTTTTGCCTAATAAGTTTAATGGCTAAGTACAAATTAGAACTGGCTTTCCCCAGTTTCATGCTCACAAACCACTATAAGTCTGGGAACCCTGCACTTGACTTCTTCCTCTGAGCTTAGAGGGGCCCAGTACCTAGAGATATGGAGAAGGAAGTTGTCACATAATGCACTTTCCCATCATAGCTATGATCAGCTGAGATGCCCCATGTTGTTTTAGGTGTTGCTATCATGAGATGAAGGCCTTCTTTTAACATTCAGAAATAATTCAGTCTGAGGAGTCAGCCACCTTCTGCATCTGTGGTCAAAATTTTAATAGAGTTCTATATGTAAAATCTATGTCAGAAGAAATCTGTTGACCTGACATTTTCCATCCTGATTCTGTTGATTAAACGATGGTTCATGAAGCATTGTAAGCAATGTACAATGTGATCTTGAATTCAGGGCTTTGTTTAGGTGCTGCTGTAAACTTTTCTGTCAGTTCTGTGACAGTTTTCAGTTAGTTCTTAGATAGCCAAAACTAGGGATTTCTCTCTCATACAAACCGTACTTCCAACTTTGGGCTGAAGTATTTTTTCCTGCTCTCATAACAGCCTGTTGTTATGCTTCCAGCTAATGCATTACACTGGATTAGTGGTTGAGGTGGTTATCATATAATAATCCTACAAGGAGTTGCAAATTCCTCCTCTCCCTCCCCAGCCCCCCCCCCCCCCCATTTCCGGGATGAAGAAAAGCTGAGCCCTCATCTTTGCTCAAAAGCAGATCTGTGGAAGGAAGGAATTTGGGCATAGAGTTTTCTGAAAAGTTTCACTCTGAGCTGATAGTAGAGGGTTGCATTTGTTCCTGTGGCCAGCCTCCATGAAATTTATAACTCTTTAAGTTAACACATTTCAGTAAGAGGGACTTGTGAGTTCTTTGTTCAGATGCAGAGCTTTGAAAGAAATCCTAACAAATATATTTCTGCATGGACACAGAATTTGTTATAAAATAGATATTATGGGAGATAAAATAGCGGGAGAGCATTATTCTTTCACCATAATTTGTTATCCATATAAGAGACATGTCCTGCTGGACATCAGTGAGGACTAGAGCACTGCAAAATGACTTGAGTAATAAAACCTAAGTGAGTGAAGTAAAACTGAAGCACCAGATTCTCTTTGTATAAGAGTACATTTACATGACAAGCATAATTGCTGTACATACACTAGTGTTTCTTGTAGCAAACATTGAAATAATGTGTCCTCGAACACTTTTGTACATCCACTGGGAAACATCTGCCTATTTGAGGGGTCTCAGGAACATGTACTGTGTGTTCTTTATATTTGCTGCAGGAATCTGCAGTTCACAGTAGTTACCTTTACCATTTAAAGTGCGGAGGTACACTAGCCTTTTTGATTCTCTTATCTGTGAATTGACCATACAAGAGATGACAACTCACTGAACTTGTACACTTTGTTTTTAAAAAGTAGGCTGCCACTCCTTTGTTGGCTCATTGGCACATTCTTGATACTTCAACACCATCTTTAGAATAAATATTCTAAATAATGTATCATAGCACCAACCTCTTGCTTAACCAGTGGCTGTTATTTTACTTAACCAATCACTAAACAAAGTTTGGCTTGTTTAGTGGTTGGTTGTTTATTCAAATATTCCCAGATAACTCGCATTGATGGCTTCTAGAAGCTGCAAGAATATAGTTTTAAAAGGTCAGTATAACTATTACATACATTACAATCTTCAGACTTCTTTTTAGGGGGGTAAACTAGATTGAGTTTTTTCAGCCATGATACGGAAGAAAAGTATATTCCTGGCTAAATATCCACATGAAGATCCTCCCCACCTTTGTGAAGCTAGTTGGCGCTACTTTGCTCTGGGTTTCTCCAGCCAATTTCACAAAAGCTGTGGTAGGTGGAGGGGGGCTCTTCATAAGGTCACCCATATCAACATATCAGGAAATTAGAAATTGTCCTAGAGGCCTTTGTGAAGACAAAGAGAGAGATGGGTGCCCAAGTGTCTTTCAGCTTGTGCTGGACAGTTGAAGCCAAGTTGTAAGGCCGGAAAACTCCTGTTGTTCAAGAGCACACAAAATAAGTTAGCTGTTCCTGGCTTAGATGAATTTCATCATTCTAAATAGCTTAGCCAGGAAAAGCGCATCTCAGTTATTACCAGATTATGGAAATATGGGTTTAAATCATGAATTTAAATTATTATTTTGTTTGTAAGTACACACACCCTCTTTAAAAACAAAGGCTTCAGTTTTGTAAGTCATAATTCTCAGAATACGTATGCTTGCTAAGTGGGGTGAAAGAACAAAAAAGATTGTCTTGCAACTAATAAAAGTGATTATTATTTTTTTAAAAAAAAAACCCCTTTTATCAAATAGCTCGTGTGTGTTACGCACTTACCATATCTATTGGAAGCAAGGAGCTGTTGAGCAAAATAATTATTTATTTAGCTTCATCTACATGTTTAAGGGCACCAAATAGGTCATGTACTTATAGCAGGGTCCAAAGAATCATAAACCTAATTCTGTAATGGCAAGGGATTTTAAGTGCTTTCTTTTTCATAGAAAAGCAGGGGAGTTTTTTTGTTTGTTTGTTTTTAAAGTACTGATATTTGTGCAGCATTTAAAAATTGGGGACGTTAGCTCAAATTTTTCTGCTTGGTTGATCATTGATTCAATTTATGAGATATAGACAAGAACTGATTGATGTGTGTCCAAAAGATGCATGATCGGCACCGAACCCGGAAGTGACCTGAAAACGTCACTGAACACTTCACAAAAAGGGCAGGGTGTGCTGCATTTATATGCGCCCCACTGGGGGGGCAGGAGGTGGGAATGGGTACCCCATGTGAAATGGTCATCAACCGTAAATGTAAGTTCTTTAAAGTCGATCTGAATGTAATACAATGTGACTTACATTTTAAGTTCCACTTAAAAATTTTAAAAAAACTTCTATCGACCCTGACACAGTTGAATACCATAAGTGCACCGTAACTAGAAAAATAGAAACATCTTCAAATCAGGAAGTCATTATTAGTGATCTTCTACCCTAATGAATGCATACAACTCTGAAAGTTGCAGAAGTCTCATATATGGAAACTATTTAGTTGAATAAGGAGGACAGAATGACCATGGGTCAATCTTTGACAAAGTTTATTGAACTGCTGGATGGCTGAATTGACTTTATGCAACTTGTTAGCATATCTTATGCTGCTGAAAAGTTCTAGCTCTTTGACTTTGTGCTGCCCTTCCTCACTCTATAAAAAGAACTTGTTCTTGCCATGCACTGCTGACACATCTTGTTCCAGCACTGTGTAAAGTGACCAAGTATCATTGTTCTAAAACTGCTTTGAGGTTGCCTCTGTTGCTTTACGATCAAGCAGTATATAAATTTTATCGAATAAATAGATAAATAGTACACTGAATGAGATTGTGACACTTGTTATTGGTGTTATTTAACCAATATCAAAAGGAAGCCACACATTCTTACTCTGAAGGAAGTACTCTAGTAGTCCTTCATTTCTTTATCCATGCAGTTTCTTCCACTTCTTCCACACCATCCTCAATCCTTTAATCCTAAAATTTAACCCAATCTTCAAACCCCTTTCCTAAGATTCTACTGTCACAGACTGAGATCCTAGCTGTATAGTTCGTCTAAACTAAGCAATGATTTGTGAGTATAATTACTTTGGTTAATTACACAGCCACAATTGGCTTTAAAAGAAGAGGTTAACACTGTGCTAGTAAAACTTGTGTTTGATAACTAGGAATGGAGTAATACCTCCAATAAGAATTTATGTAACTGAACCTCTTTCTTATAAATCTTATAGTAGCAGGGTATTGTTCAATGTTTTGCATTTCCCGTCTTAAAACTGCTGTGAAATCATTTACAGCATCAGAATCTATACTATAGTTATCTTCATAAAATGTTTCCCTTTCTGTTTCCTGTTCAAGCAGGATTACTGAATAAAATAGCTAGTTTTCATTAATACATTAATTAAATTGTTTTGTATTTTGTTACCCTAAAGATGTTACATGAATACTGTGCTGTAGATGCCATTAGTAATAATCTACTTTCAGACTGGCAGAGAGCTATTCTTAAGGAGCAAATCTTCAAAACTAATCTGTGTCCAGCGTGGGCTGCTTTGCTACTTTCCACCTTTTAGAAAACAAAGCTGTTCAAAATGCAGGTCTTGTCAGTAGAATAGTGAAGATTTTAAAGAAGTAATTAGTTAAATACAGTATTGGCTACTTTGCTCTTCCTCATTGCTCAGCATTATTTGATTCAAAGAGCATTCTACTGCACTTGGTTTCCTGTCCTAGAGATTGGATCTTCCAAAGTTTGACATTGTGATGACCTTGCTGATGTAAGCAGAGAACTGTGGAATGCATTCTGAGGGGTAGTATGGTGTTTTTACAATAACTACATCCATAGTGCCTTTGCAGAAGAAACTTGGGCTGATAACATAGAAACAGTATTCGAAACTCCCACTGTTCTAAGGCGAATTTTGTAACAGGGAATTTCATTAGCGCGAGCAGTTTCTGAGCTCTGGGCGCAGTACTGCATCGAAGATTTCAGATTAAAACTGCAGAGTGGAAGGAAAGAAGGACCTTTTCTGCCTCCCCACTTCCAGCTACTCTCTGAAGACTGGAGAAGAGACCCTCTTAAGAATATTAGGGGATGGGGGGTGGGCAGGGGAAGGACTAGGCCATGTGAAAAATGAACATGAATTTTAGCTGCAGTTTATTTTATAAAAAAGCGCACCTAGACATTCTGTTGTTGCACCCATAACCTAGGTTTAAGGTGCCGTTTAGCTCCTAGCTTTTATATCTCAGTTTCTAACACTGTGTGGAAAATGTTGGGACAGGATAGAACTGCAGGCTGTGGAAACTAAATGCCAGTAACTTTGATACACATATGCCAAGTTCAGTGCCTAGCATCTTCAGTTAAACAACAGCAGGGCTGTGAAAGAGTTTTGCCCCAAATCTAGGAAAGCTGATGTCAGTGAGACTGGACAGTATTGAACTAGCGAGATCAATACATCTGATCTAGTATAAGGCAGCTTCTTATTCTCTGGGAAGCACAGGGTGGCCAGGGTTGGAAGTAACATGCTGAACTAAATAGTTTCTTGATCTGATCCTGCAGGGCTTCTTTTCTGCCTGAGTAGATCCTATATCTTCCGGAGTTTATTTTAGAAGTTGTCTTTCTCACGGTCATTCACTGTGATAATGCTTGACTTATTGGCTTTGTCACTGAGCAGTATTGTTGGTCAATTTCAACAATTTATCCCTTTATCTGGAATTTAAATTGTCTAAAGTGTTCCTGTGTCACTGATCACAATACAACAAAGACTAAAGCACCTTAAAACAGTGTACTAAACTGTGCAAGGGATTGTACCTTTCATTCCTTTTCTCCAGCAGCAAGTTTTAGCTTGTCCTACTTTGCTATTGATGTACTAAGTGAACATCAAGATATTAACTTCGCTATGGATCTTTAGTATAGATTTTGCAACAGATAAACATGATTAATCAGATGAATGATTATCTTTTCAACCTGTGCATTTTTTTTAATTTTATGACTGAATCATTATTTCTTCTTTCCCAACAGGAGCCTGTCTGCTTCACAACAAAAATGTTTCACTTAAGGACTTGTGCTACTAAACTGAGGCCTCTGACAGCCTCACAGACTGTTAAGACAATTTCTCAGAACAAGCCAGCAGCGCCAAGGACGTTTCAACAAATCAGGTGCTACAGTGCACCTGTTGCTGCTGAGCCATTTTTGAGTGGGACTAGTTCAAACTATGTGGAGGAAATGTACTATGCTTGGTTGGAAAATCCCAAAAGTGTACATAAGGTAAGGAGCAGCCTCCCTAGAATAAAGCCTGTTCTTCTACACTTTGGTTCTCATGTCTTCAGGTAAGTGCATTTTGTCAGAGTGAGCTCCAACTTGACAACTTGAAGAAGAACCTGGAAACCTTCTGAATCCAGTCAGTTTCAGTTGTGCAAAAATTGAAATGGCTCGGCTGACAAAGAATAGCACTGAGAGAATCAACATCGGAATGAATTTGGAAAGTTTATGACTGCCTTCCCCCTGAGGAATCTTCTTGGCTTTGGCATGGATATAAAGAAGGATGAACTCCTCTTCTTGGATGTCCACTGAGGAATTGCTGAGCTGCTGTTGATGTTCCTTTTTGAAGTAATTGAGACAGGTCTCCTTTTGTATAGGAACAGTTCTGTTTATAGTGTAAATAACAACCACATTCACGTGTCTGTCATTTTAAGCCATGGATTTAACTTGTCTGTGTGTTTATTTTAAACTTGGTCATACTGCATGAATCGTGACTTATATTGCTAGCTGTTTATCACATTTGAGAAACAGCTTTAATTATGGCTTCATTGTTTTCTGCTAAGATAAAGCTACACATGACTCCTAATTTATTCTGCTACAAGTTGAAGTACATCCATTATCTGAATGTCATGCTCCCAAGCCCTTTTAAGTAAGACTTCATGTTTTGGAGTAGCTACATGTATACAGAGAAGTGCAAAATACTTTGATCATAGTACATACCCAGTAGAAATTAATGCATGCCAATAATGGAATGGGAGGTATTAAATAGTTTCTAGAATCTGATGCAGAATCTGCTATCACATACCTTTTTCTGTCCATGCTGTGGAGAGCAACTGACAGCATAGAATGTTTTTTTAAAAAATAATTACCCAGAGAAGACACACATGCTAGCCTGTTGTCTCAGCGTACTTAAATATTGATATGTTTGAGAAAGCATCTGACTTCATTTCCGCAAATTTATATTATGCTGAACCATCAATGAACATTCATTCCCTCTTTGCGTATTTAACAGTGAACACCAGTGAACTGGTATAAATAATCCATGACATGCAGCTTTAAAGTGCGGCAGTGTTCATGGTTTCATGTAAACATATTTCACTCCCACAGCTGCCTTCAAGTGGGGAACCAGCTTGGTGCCCTTTTTCTGTCAATGCTGTGCAAATAATTTGTTAGCTATTCATCGGTAGCCCCATGTGACGCAAGTGATATAGTATGAGGCCGAAACAAGGAAACAAATGCTAAATTACTTGACGTGTGTAGTTGCAACTGGACTGTTTGACCTTGGTCTCTGCTATTTGCAGTTGGCTGTTCTGTGCTTAGTGCAGTGGCACAGCATGGGGGAGTGCCAGAGGAGCCATGGCCCCGGGCATGAATTTTTGAGGGTGTGTGTAGCAAATGCCTGCAGCATGTCCCAGCCCGGTGCTCCTCTCCCAACATTGGAGGAACCAATGCTTGTGGAGAGGAGCTGCCACTCAGAGCTGGTATCACGGCGGTGGACTCCGTTTGTGCTCTCCCCCTGGGCACGCCCATGTACACGCGCGCATGTCCCCAGTGGCCTGGAGACACTCCACCACTGGCTTAGTGTTACCAGCACTTTTTAGTTTGCATTATGGGTTGGTTTTAAAAATTGTATTAGATGGTAGTATTAGATGATAAAAAGCTAAGCACCCTCTGTGTAAGACAGACAGAACATTCTTTTGTTAACTAGTTTGTCAATAGAGACTTGCTTGGTAGCCTTTGGTAAAAATCTCCTCTAGAGGTTAGCTTTCTTAAATTACACAGATGTCTTATTTGCTCTTTTTCTATTAAAGCATAAATATACCAGATATTATCCTACTATATGGATATCTAGGCAAGTAAGCTATAATAAGCTCATTAGATTTATCTATCAGGGCATGGCAGTGAGGTGATTTACTAATATTTATGGTAACTTGCTTTCTGGATTCCCTAAATACCAAAGAAGGTCAATCGCAAGTCTGAGATTCATAGCTAAACCTGTTTCTGAAGCTCTGTAATCCTTATCTCTACTGGAACTGGTTTCTTTCATGAGTTTGGAAGAAATGCACTTCTGAGGCCCATCTGCTGAACATACCCATAGGAAAGAACCTTTCTACTGCAGGGCTGTACACATTGCAGCATAATGACATTGTATTGGTGTGTGCCCTGACCTTTGAGCTGCTATGAGTTCACCACTCAAAATGCTTTCAACACCTAGGAATTCTAAACTTTTATCGGGGAGAGTAGTCCATGTCTCTTGAGATAACATTTAATGAAATCCAGTTGCCTGTCTGAAGGTCAAAGAGTGCTTGCATACAGAACCGGAACTGCTGGCTTACTGTAGAACTAGCTATGACAGGACAGTTGCCAAGGCAATGGCACAGTATAATCTGGGTTCGCATAAGGCCAGATTGGAGGTAGATCAAGAACAAGTACTAGAATAACTTAAATGGTGTATGGGATACAGAGAGCTAGAAAGTAGTTCAGAGCAAGGCAAAACACAACTATAATTAGTCTAATAGTTTCACAGCTGAGCTCCTTTTCAACTAATCCATACTGCATTGCAGCCACTGGTAATAGAATCCTGGTAAGCTAAACTAATTTAAACCACAACAAGAAGTTACTATTGCCGCAGAAAACTAGTGCAGAACTATTTTGAATGTGAAAGTAATACAGGTGTCTTAAACACCCTTGTGTCCATGTCTGGAAAATATATATGTGCACTTTTATGCATTACTTCTGGTGCAATTGGTGCAGGAAACTTTAGCAGCAGTGCATAATGTGTTGCACTTTCCTGTGCATATATAATTTAAATATATAATTTTATTTTATAATTTTATATAATTTTAACAAAAGAAGTACTCACTGTTTTCAAAAGCTGTATATGAATTCCCAGCTTTGTTTTAAAAAGATTTCTGGTAAAGCAACCATTCTGTAGTTTCATCATAGTTTAGGCTAGTGAGTGATCATTAACTGTTGCATAGCCAATATTTCTGCACAGTGAAGTTTTTCTGAAAGTTATCATAATAATTTGTACCCTGCCCATCTGACTGAGTTTCATTAGTAATTCCAGTTGAGCAATGAAGGTTGTGACGATGGTGGTTGTGACTATGAATAAGAACTGTAAAGGATACTGCATGGTGTTTTATTTTATGAACTTATAGGTGTGTGTGATATGTTACAAAGTGAAAACCATAAAATGGAGGGTAGATTACAAATAATGAAAATTATACTGTTGATAGAAATCCAGAATCAAATTAGTAAAACAAAATATTGAGCCCTGTAAGCTAAAGTGCTTGTGCAGGCATTCTCTCAGTTTCTTTGGCAGATGGGAGGAGAAGAGACTGCAGTGGCAGTGCAAAAGAGAAAGTTGCTATGTTGGCAGATCGCATCACCCTATAACAAGAGTGTGATCTTTATACGGGCATAATTGTTAAATGGAGGTTGGGGAGCCTGTCCCCACTTTGTTTGTTTTTTAAGGCAGTGAAGATGTATGCTAAGGGGGTGAACATGCATTCCTTAGATAATAGTTAACTCTATCTATCTATAAATATTTCATATACGATAACTTTCTTGAAATGTCAGAACAGTTGCTCTGAGGTAAGGGGTAAAAGGTAAAGGTACCCCTGACCATTAGGTCAAGTCACGGACGATACTGGGCTTGTGGCACTCATCTCTCTTTACAGGCTGAGGGACTGGCATTTGTCCGCAGACAGTTTTTCCGGGTCATGTGGCCAACATGACTAAGCCGCTTTTGGCGAACCAGAGCAGCGCACGGAAACGCCATTTACCTTCCCACCGGAGCGGTACCTATTTATCTACTTGCACTTTGACGTGCTTTCGAACTGCTAGGTGGGCAGGAGCTGGGACCGGACAACAGGAGCTCACCTTGTCGCAGGGATTCAAACCGCCGACCTTTTGATCGGCAAGCCCTAGGCTCTGTGGTTTAGACTACAGCACCACCCGCGTCCCATGAGGTAAAGGGTAGCTTTGCATTATTGCATTAGGGCTCAGATAGCAAATAGTAAGCTTGCATGGTAAGCTTGCAGTTTAACCTTTTTGTGTTTAAAATCTAATATAAATTTCTGAGAATATTCACTGAAATAACCACTTAATTAGCCATACATATTGCACCTACCATGAGAAGAAAGAAACAAGAATAAGTGGTGTCAAAATCATTGAGGCAGATGCAAATAAATTGATACTTCTTGATTTTGTTGTACTCCGGTGAAGAAGAAATTAAGAGTGAGTTAGAGGCCACCCACTGAAAACGTTGCCATGCATGTGGCAGAGAGCCCCCTTTTAAAAAATGCTCACATTCTTCCATATCTGTTACTTCAGATGTATGATGGGTTATTTTTACTTACTGGATTTTTCAGGGTAAGGACAGGACATCCCTCCCTGTGGAAATTGGCTTTGAGGGGGTTGGGAGAAATCCCAAAATAAAGTTCAGGAGAAGTAGAGAGAGGATTGTTGTGTCTGGCAAGCTGAAATGCTGGCTGGGCTCATTAGAGGAATCTTGCCCATTAGTTTGTCAATTTAAAAGAGGGAGCCTGCAAACCTGGAAAAAAAAATCACACAAATCTTGGAATAGCTCGATAGTGTTAAAGATATCACTTTATTAATTAAATTGGTTTACTTTTCCAGGTACTAGCTTAAAAGTCAAATTGAGATTATGTTTTGGAACAACAGCTCTCAAGACAATTTAAAACCTTACATCATTTTTTTAATTCTATAATTTTAGACTAGATGGATGTTTTTGTTTCCTTTTATTCTTATTATAATATTATATAATATTATAATATTAAAAATCAAAGGATGTCTGTTTTTCCTACAGAATGTTGTGTGTGTCAGTTGGGGTGGGGAGTGAGGAATTAGAGGATGAAAGTGAGCAGATTGGCCTGTTGGCCTTGACAATTTATAGTAAATAGCCTAGGGACCTAGGGTAGGATGGGTGTGCACAAGAAAAAGAGATAAAGTTCAATCTTTCTATAAATACTGTTATTGCTAAGAAGATGACAGGTGAAACACCATCCAAGTGTGTAGAGAACAAGTGAGGAAAACAGTGGGAGTGTAGGTAGAACAGCCAATAACAGTTTATTGCTGTTGGTACTGTATTGCCTTTGACACACAGTTATAGACACGGACCCTAATGGAGAGATGCCTTTGGTTGCCTCATTCACATGCAACTCCCAGCCATCTGGCTGTGACAGCACCTGAGGGATACCTGAGTGAAAACATGAAGAACAGCAACAGAATGTGGACTAGCTAGGGACTATGCTTCCTTGCTACTTGAGGCAAAACATTGGCAAGCCAGGTTCATTTTCTATAAACAGCAGGACTCTGCAAAGGTATGTTTTTCTGCAGATTTGTGGATGTCAAGCTTCCTTGCAACACTAAAACCAAATGTGTCAGAATTTAGCAAGGACCTCCAAATTGGAGGAGTGGGGAGATTTCTCGGAAACTTTTCTCTCCCTTAGCAATGAAGTGCTTGGGTGAATCTTCCTCACTACCACTACAGGCCTTGAACAGCCCTATGTAAAATCATAGAATTGTAGAGTTGGAAAGGACGACGAGGGTCATCTAGTCCAACCCCCTGCAATGCAGGAGTGTTTGGACCAATGTGGGGCTCAAACCCACGACCCTAGTATTAAGAGTCTCACACTGTGATGACTGAGCTATCTTGCTGGAGCCCTGTTAGGAAATAAACCACAACATTTTTTTAAGGTTCTCCACTTGTACAGTGGTACCTCGGGTTACATACGCTTCAGGTTACATACACTTCAGGTTACAGATTCTGCTAACCCAGAAATAGTGCTTCAGGTTAATAACTTTGCTTCAGGATGAGAACAGAAATTGTGCTCCGGCGCGGCGGCAGCAGCAGCGGGAGGCCCCATGAGCTAAAGTGGTGCTTCCGGTTAAGAACAGTTTCAGGTTAAGAACAGACCTCCGGAACGAATTAAGTACTTAACCTGAGGTACCACTGTATTCTAAGTAGCAGTTAATGGTATCTATAGTGCCTAATTATTGCATCACACTTTTTATTTTCTTGTAAACCTTAACGATAGCCTAAAATGTAAATCGGTATTATTACAGTATTATAGATGGGAGCAAAGGCTAAGTAAAAGTGGCTTGACTTAAATACCTAGAAGAAATTAAATTTGAGCCAAGCACTCATGCTGTACCAGCTGAAAACATGCTGTACTGTATAGATCTTGTGACTTCGGTAATTGACACATTTGGTAAGGACATGCTATGCTTAAATACTGTTGTTACACTTTTTTTCCTCTCTAGCTTTGGTAGGTGGAGGGTTGTTCTCTGGAATTCTAATGATGGGTTAAGTGTGCAGGTTACAAACTCATTTGAGACTTGTGACAACTGGGTAAAGAAATGAATCGGTTCCTTTTTTATTTTTAGGTCACTGAAAAGGGAAGCACTGAATAATGTCTTAATGAATAGTTGAGCCTTAACCTGTTTTATATGCGGCATCTCACAGCTAATAGTTGGCAGTCACCTCTACTTATTCATCAATTAGCATGGATAGGACAGTCTCTAGAATTTAGTCTGACCTGAAAATAACTTTAGATACCATTTGCTGGTGCTATTTCCTTCAGGCTGAAGTCACAAAGTTAACTATTAACTATAATGGCTAATATTACAGGTTATTGCTATACTGAAGAGTTGTTACATCCCTTAGAGATTTAAGGGGTTGGTTTTTTCTAGAAATCAGATAAACCATATCTCAGACATTGCCATTGTTTCCTAACTAGCAACAGATAAGGCCGAATTCCAAATTACTGAATGGAAAAGACTGTTTTGTTTTGGTTTCTTACCTACTGCTCTTTCTCACGGGCACATGCATGTGTATGCATACTTTGTGTTTGGTTGCCCGTCCTTTTCCTGGAAAATGGTAACTGAGTCAAGATGTTGCTTTTGCATTTGCTTTTTGCTCATTAGAAGATCTGGGGGAACCCAGGACATTGAAAAGAATGGTATGTGAGCATATGTGACGAACAAACAACGCTAGTGGGATTTAAAGAGGCTTTGTGAAGTTAAAGGTGCATTGTAAAAATGAAATAGAACTGTAAGGATAATATTAAATGGCAATATCAAATATAGAGAATGTGTAAAAATGGAAAATATGGATGATTGGCGGAGAAGCTGGTGGAAGTCCAAAAAGCTGAAATTTGTGAAAATTGTTTGAGATGGCGAATTTGCAAAAGGAAAAATTAATAAAAATTATTTTAAAAAAAGAAAAAGAAAAGAATGGTATGTGGTCTCATCATAAGAGCAACTGATGACCAAAACTATATATTGCATGAAATGTTTTACCAGAACATCTGATTTTTTTGGTTTACATAAAAGTAGCAATGATGGGTCTAAAATCAATCAGAGCAATTGTGCTATTTAACTATTTCTCCCCATATCATTTTCCCGATCTAAATTCTACAATTCAAAACTGCAGTGCTCTGTTTATTGAAGTTCACAATTTGAATATCATTTTGGCAATGTGCATAGTAGCAGGAAAATATTTGACATGGTTGAAAAACATACTAAGCAGTTCGAAGAGGTAATTCTCACTCTAAAAAAATGTTTTATTCTTTTTTTAGTCATGGGACATATTCTTTCGCAATGCCAATGCTGGAGCTGCTCCAGGTACTGCTTACCAAAGCCCCCCTCCATTAAGTACCAGCCTATCAACGCTAACACACGCACAGTCTCTGGTTCAAGCACAGCCGAATGTAGATAAACTGGTTGAAGATCATCTTGCAGTCCAGTCTCTTATTAGGGCCTATCAGGTAAGATAACCTCTTCTTTTCTGATGTGTAAACATCTAGCACTCTTTTTTTGCCAGTCCCAAGTTTAAAAGAGAGAGATTCTTAGTGTGTGTGTGTGTGTGTGTGTGTGTGTATTTGCCTCCAAAATAAGACTTAAAGAATTGAACATTGATAGGAATTTAGGGAAAATAAACTGGAGTAAGAGTTCTTCTACCAGCGAGTGCCTTGCACCCCACACTGGCAGATACAGATTTGCCACTTCAGGCCCAGGCTGAGCTATATTACACTCTGTATGTGAGTACATGGGCAAACTTTCTATACACCAAAATTTCTTTCTTGAACAGTAGACTGCTCAGGAGAGGTTATGTGCAGAAATGAAGTGGGTGTAAGCATCAAATCTGCCTTCTTATGGTAAGCTATAGCTATAGCTGGTCATCAGAAATGGAATGAGGGATGTTGTGTACCCACACACCAGTGGGAGACTCAGTGGCTGTTGGAGAGTTGATCTCCCTCACTTTTAGGAAGAAGAGCATCACACAGATCAGGTAGCCTGTGGCTATGAAAGCTTGAGATGATAAGACTGGCCTATTGCTGTCACCACATAAAGCTTATTGGAAGCCTACCACATAAGGTTATAACACTGCCATTTTAGTGTTTAGAAAATGTGTGATTTTCGTTATCTAATCCATGGTCTCAAAAAAGTTTCCATTATTAATGTTACTTTTAAAAAGAAAATCCCTACCCTTTAACCTCAAGTAGATTTCAAAATACACAAGATTGTTAGATTATTGTTAAGAGTATCAAAAAAAGATAAACCAACCTGCTACATCTAGCATTTGTCCAAAACTGAAAGTAGATCATGGTTTGCCAAAATGTGCGCTGCAAATATCAGCCTGGCTTTGGCCGGGTTTCAGGAACAAGACGTGTTATATAGCAGCAGACGGTTCTATTCAGCTGCTGCTTTGTGCAGCTGGGTTGTGTGGAATCATGAAAGATAAAGCAGAGTTAAAGATTATAATAGCTAGAAAATTAATTTGGGTGAAAGTACACACACAAAAATGAAAATTTTAGAACTTGGATAATTTTACTAAAACTACATGAAAGGGCTGTCAAATAGTTCCCTAAGAGTATGGAAGCTTGAAAATATTTCTCAAACATCTAATTGTAAGCTATGTGATATCTACTGAACTTAAAGCTTTGCAAATTGTATCAATTTTCCTTGATAAAAACAGTCTCCTATTAAATGATTGTCACACAGTGGTGTGCTTTTACCCATATGCCTGAAAAAGATCAGAATATACAAGTGAAAAGAATGTGTTAAAATGATTGTATCCTTCAGAATGTTATACTCCTTGGGACAGCTTTTCCCCATTGCAGTTTCTTTTCCTATATCTTTCTCTTCAAGTTCTGGAAACAAACAAGGAAACAGGTAAGATTCTTCACTAGAGAGGGTGATAATGTTAGTCGTGCTCAGAGTGGACTCATTGAAATCAGTGAATTTAAGTAACAAGTTTGTTGATTTCTCTCTGTATACATGGGTGATAACCAACTTGGTCTAATATGAGTATGACTTTGTTGCTATCATCCACAGATAACTGTTGTTTAATTATTTGTCACATCCACAAATACTGTATCAGAAAAGATTTACTAGTTAGGAGGAGGTTCTAATGGAAATAGATGTAATAATTGGCTGCTGCTGAGGAAATCAATGATATGAATCAGAACTAAACAGCAGCAAAGGGACTGAGGTCTCTGAGGCATCTGGTCTCTGATGTTTCTGCTAATCCATGGCAGATACAGTGGTGCCTCGCAAGACGAAATTAATTCGTTCCACGAATTTTTTCGTCTAGCGAATTTTTCGTCTTGCGAAGCACAAAATCCCATAGGAATGCATTGAAAATCAATTAATGCGTTCCTATGGTCAAAAAAAGTCCAAACAAAGCCAAATTTGGTACAACAAGAGTTTATTAAGTGCTCTTTAAAGTCACACATACTGTAAAGAGCATTTCAGAATTCAAACCCATAATTTTTTTAAAAAAACAGCAGAGTGGCCCAATGGTCACAGAAAATCATAAAAATGCAGAAAAAAACAAGCTTCCAGATTCTTGCAAACCCCTCCCCAACTGTTCCCCCAGCCACCCAGCACACAGAAATTCAAATCCAGATTTTTTAAAAAAAAAAACAGCAGAGTGCCCCAAGGGTCACAGAAAATCATAAAAATGCAGGAAAAAAACCACAAGCTTCCAGATTCTTGCAAACCCCTCCCCAATACCAAGTCCTTGAATTCCAAACACCCCAACCCAAAATCCAACCCCCCAAAAAAAAGTTTTAAAAGCTTAACTTACCAAATGGCTGCAAAAGAAGTTTTGGGAAAGCTTCAAAAATCACCAAAGTCTTTAAAAACCTCAAAAAAGGCTACTATGTACACTGCGTTCTATGAGTTGCTCCTCAAAGTCAAGTCGCAACTGTATTAATGGTGTTAAGAAAAAGGAAACAAACTTGCAAGACATTTTCGTCTTGCAAAGCAAGCCTATAGGGAAATTCGTCTTGCGAAGCAGCTCAAAAAACGGAAAACCCTTTCGTCTAGCGAGTTTTCCGTCTTGCGAGACATTCGTCTTGCGGGGCACCACTGTACCAATAATAATGTTTTATTGCTCAAACAATACAAATAAGAGTGAGCAGCCTATTAGATGCAGTCTTTTTTAAATCATCCAGTAATAATACAACCTTCACAAGAATAATGTAAAAAATATGTAGTTTGGCTTGTGAATGGTAAAGCACTTAAATTCTGACAATTTTTTAAAAACATGATAACGCAAGAAGTGAAAGTGAAATCTAGGTCCTGCATATTTACATTAAGCAGATGTTTAGTTTATTGTATAGTGATTAAGCTTCAAATTCCAAAAGTTACTGGTTACATCGTTCATATGGATAATTTTACTAAAACTTCTCCAGAAAAGCCAAGCTTCTGGGCTGAAATTCTTGCTGATTAATGTCTCACTTGTCAGTTTGCCTGACCCAAATAAAACACACTTGGGCACAAGGAAGTTTAATACAGAGAAAACTTTTGAAGGAGCAAGCATGTTTCTGTAGAAGAACAATACCTAAAAGCAATATATTTTCTTGAAGCTGGGCCTCATGGAGGATTTTTAATTGAAATGCAAAGGTGGAGTGAAATAGAAAAGAAATAAATCTCAACAAGGTCACTTCCAGACAAATGTGTTAATTAGGTATGTTCATCCCTTGACTGGCTGAGGAAATATATCAGCAAACATCATAAAGGCACTACTTATTTTACTTATTGCATCTAATAAGCAGTACAATCATGTCCTTCAAGATCCCATCTAATATTTAAAATAAGGACATGAAACCGAGCCATCATGGGCTACATCTTTTTGAATGTAAGCCACAAAGATGTTTTCTGGGAATAAATTTACAAAAATAAGCAGCATTTTAACAGATGTATTCAGCACTTTCCACATTTCTAAGTGAATATTTATCATGGATATCCCTTTGCCCCACTGAGTTTTTGTACTATTACAGTATTTTTACTCCTTTAGTTTAAGAAAAGTTCGGTTCCAGTCTGACATATGGTGTAAAATGAGATCAGTGTTAAGATTTGCATTGATCTCTGTAAACTTGAAACAATAGCATTAGAGAAAATCTGCAATGTGAAACATGATTGATAACCAGCTTTGTGACTAATTTTGTTGTTGTTTCTAGGTCAGGGGTCACCACATTGCCAAGCTTGATCCTCTCGGCATTAGTTGTGTAAATTTTGATGAATCGGCAGTAACTGATTCTCCAAACGTCGGTGAGAATTACTCTGCAAATTAATTCTAATGTAATTTTAACTTTTATACCCCTTTCCTTTCCATCCCCTTCCTCCCCACCCCCCTTCTGGTATCCACTTTTCTTTTCATTCCTGGCCCATTTCATAGATTCGAGGGCATCATGTAGCACAGCTCGACCCACTGGGCATCTTGGATGCTGATCTGGACTCTTCCGTTCCAGCCGATATTATCACTTCCGCAGATAAACTGGGTGAGGGCTCCGAGAGCAGTTAGTGCCGCATTGCTTGAGCTCCTCCTCTCTCACTTTCACAGCTTCTAGTTAGATTGCTTCACTAAGTCTGAAGGGAAAGGTCTTAAGTTTCCTTTATAATGATCACTTTTTTAAAAATTGAACAGCAGCAAAGTAGTTCTGTCCCTTGTCACTTACCACTGTAGGCACAAGGTGTTACATGTGCAATACAAGCCAGTTTGTTCTCTTCTACTGTTAATTTTGAGTTCAGTAGTTAAGGGCTCTGAGTAGGTTAGTAGTGTCTATTATTTGCCTCTGAGGAAATGAGGACTATTTTCGAGTCACGTAAACAGGCCTTCTTCCTTGCCTTTAGCATCCCTTGACCCCCAGTGTTCAGTAGGTCTCTTGCTTGGAACTGCAGTGACTTGATTCAGCAGACTTCAAGAGTTCTGCAGTGATGCTACTGGGGAGGAACGGGGTGGTTTTTCAAAAGCCTTCAGGCAAGTCTTGTGGTATTTCCTCACTCAGTTCAGTTGTAATCCTTAGCTATGCAGCTTGCCCTAAAATCCTAAGAGTAGCTGAACCAATGACTTTCAGTGATCATGACGAGGAAGCTTTGGAGTTTATTCCCACATCTAATCAAGAGACTGAAATGGTGAGACCCTTGGTTGCAAGGTGCATGTATGTTGCTCAGATGAGGGTGTGTGTGCTGAGCCATGTTTGAAATTTGGTTTTCCAGTAAAGCCCAACCTGATCTTTTAAGTCTGATCACTAGTATTTTTTCCAAGCATAGCACAGGTTACGGTGGCTGAGCTCTATTTATTGCTGGTGCTTTCTACAGGTTAATCAACCTGGCTCCGCAAGCGCTTTTAAGTAGCATGCTTCTAACTTAGAATAGAACAATAATAATGACCACTAACTCCTTTCAAGACTGACATGTGATTAGAGTATTTGTGCATGTAATGTTTTGAGATGGTCATGATTGATGTGCTCATAGAATGTATATTTGTGAAATGGAAGGTATCCAAAGGAGAAAAAAACAAAACTGTAATGGATGCTGTTCTACTCATGTTCAGTCCACTTGGCTACACTGTCATCTTCAACTTACAGTTGGCGTTCTGATGTTGTTGCCCCCTTTATGTTAAAGATCCATTACTCATACAAAGAACGTTAGTCGTGAAGTCTAGGGGTTCTTTTCAGGCCTTTGGAGGGGATCCCTAATGTGTTCTACAGTACTCCTTTGACATTACACACATTAAATCATCTTCAGCAAGTATGTCAGATACAGGACAGTGGAGTGCAGCACCCCTTTACAGTGGAGTGGTGGTGATGAATTAAGATGGAATAGACATTTTGAGGGGGGAAATCATAGGTGGGTCCCTGCAGCATAGAGAATCTGGCTCTATTTTACTTATGTCCCTGCTTGATAATAGATTCATTATTACTCTTGAAGTCTGTCATTAATACTTCACAAGGGTAGAGTTACACCACCACCAGTTTTATACATGTTCATATATGTGAATCCTAAGATTTTAATAAAGCTGTATATAACTCTGCTACCTTGCATAGACAGTGTATGTATGAAATTCTTTAGATAATCTTTTTCTGATCAGAGAGTGAAATCAAAGCTGTTTCACATTAAATAAAGTTAACTGGGATATTAAATATTCACAAGTGATGATTTTTTAATCTACTAATATTTAGTATCTTATCCAGTCTTATGGGGCTCTCAGACAGTAGCTAGGTTGTATTCTGAGAAATATGTGCCACCTTACATGCCAAGTTATCTGTGGCAATGGACACTGCAAACTCAGTTTGAGAAGTAAGGTGTAGAGTGGTTCATGTTGCCTTAGAACAATGGTAGCCAAAAGTGTATTCACACTGATATAGCAGCATCAGTTTCTGTCCGGTGTGGAATTATCGTAGTTGTGTATACTCTGTACTATAACAAAATGGGCATACTACAAAATGGGCAAATGTGTGCAAGCTCAGGCACTAGTTCTTAAAAGTTAAAGCTCATACAACAACCAGATGGGTGGAAGCAGTTCAGGTAGCCTGATGCAATGGGTACTGTTAGGTGAAAACTGAGGGAGAGCCAAATGTGCCTGGTATCTTAGCAGAGCTGATGGAAGGGCCCTGCTTACCACCTCTCTTCCTCAGGATCCTGAACAAATTCTGGAATACATAGGAAACTACCTTGTACCAAACCATTTGTCTGCCTAGTCCAGTATTGTCTACTTTGACTGGCTGTGTCTCTCCAGGATGTCAGGGCTGAAGCCTTTTCCATCACCTTCTACCTGAGCCTTTTAAGTGGATGTGCCAGGGATTGAACCCAGGATCTTCTGTGTGCAAAGCATGTATTCTATCACTGAGTTATGTTTACTTTCCACATGTAAGCAGTTGGTTGCTCTCTCTATAGCTGCTTTCTCAAGCATTGCTTTAAGCTCAATAGGCTTAAAATTGGGTGCTGTGTCTTGACAGGATTTTACGGAGTGCTTATTGCAACAGACCTGTAGCTCAGAAAAAGTTTGTTAAAAAGCAGTTTTGTTTAACTTCAAGATAATTTGCTCTTGAAATTATTACTGAGCATAGTTCATGACACAGGGGAGCTGCTCCCTGTATTAGTAAACTTGAAGCAATCTGGTGAGTTATGCACCAGCCACACACCAGCTGGTTTTTCTGGGATGTGCATTGGAACAGCTGGCACACACTGTACCTCAACATAGTTTATTTGTTTTTGCAAGCTCTACTTCCTTTTTGGGAAACTGAATTCCTTTTTAGTGCTTCTTTATAAATGTGCTTATAGACATAAAGGCAAGCAGGTCTGCTCTTAAAGGCTGCTTGGCAGGCAACTCGAACAGGGTAAGCAAACAAACCAAATCTAAAGATATACGTCTGATCCACACATATGCCATTTCATAGATATAACAGGTCAAGCTTTCGGAATCCAACAACAAGCCATGGTTTCACATCACAGTTTGTTGATAGTTAACATACCATAGTTCAGCTGCTAGGCAGTTTGAAGATTATCATACTAAATATTGTTTAATAAACCATGGCTTAGCTTTGCATGCAAACCTGGCCTGTATCAAGAGCAGGGCGGAGCTCTTATAGTAATATCTGTTTGTAAGAAAGGGACTCCTGCAGCCAGATGTTTCATACCAATGCCCCATTCATACTGCAGGCAAAGAATGGGGGACTATAAGTAAATACAACTTGTGCCTCTTGGGAGATAAGCCAGCCGCAAAATAAGCTTTCAGAGACATATCTTGCTATTTCCTTTGAAACTAATTAATTTCACACAACACATACAGTATAACTTTGGGGGGGGGGGTTTATAATCAAGTGGTGTATAATTTTCATGAAATAAATAAAAATAGGATAAGATAATTCAAATCTAGCTAGTATTGGGGGGGGGAGGCCAAATTCTTACTGAGAAGAGGTTCCGCCATTTCTAGAACCCTTCTCTGCTGATTAGCAGCACTGAAAGGATGAATTTGTTACTATTGTCCTTTGATAGTAGAAGCGCTGTGCTAATGTGGTTTTTATGCTGAATGCATTATTTGCTGCTGAAAGCTAAGTGATACCCATTTGCAGTTTATCAACTTCTATGGAAGAGGTTTGTATAGGTATTCATCTTGTTATGTTGAACTTCTTGCTGTACATAGGAATAAACTCTGTGATTATTTTTGGTCCCAAATAATCCTAAAGTACAATTTGTAGAGATAAGCACTGGCCTTGTGCTGCTGAGCTTGTGTGCCTGCCTTTTAAACCATGAATTCAAACAAGTACAAAGTCACTATGTTCCTAGATATGAAAATGCCAATTAGGGAGAGTCACGTGGAAGGTGGTTGATAGTAGCCATTGAAGTGTGGCTTACATTTTAGTGGGGCGGAAATGTTGACCTTTTAAGTCAGGCTTCCTCAAACTCGGTGTCAGGCCTGGTCCTCCAGATGTTTTGAGACTACAATTCCCATCCTCCCTGACCACTGGTCCTGCTAGCTATGGATCATGGGAGTTGTGGGCCAAAAACATCTGGAGGGCCGAGTTTGAGGATGCCCGTTTTAAGTGATCTAGCAGAATGACTTCAGTTGTTGCTATAATACAGTTCCCCCTTTTTGTACATTTTGACATTTTATTCCTTGGATACAAGTATTTTATAATTAAGACAGGGAGATTCAGAAGTACATTTTCTCATTCAAAATATCCCGTTATCTTGTTTTATTCCTTGCTTTCACAGCACTATATTAATTGTTTAATTGGTGTCTCACCAATATCCAGTGCAGATATTATTATTACAACCGTATACCCTTGAAGAACAAGCATTCCTTCCTCCATAAAATGTAAATAGAATTGTTGCTGTTTAAATCTTACTCCTCTACAGTGCTGTTCTACAAGATAGGTTATGCTGCATTCAGGCCAGTAAAACACAGACACAGAACCAATCAGAGACTGTAGGCACATCACCTTCCTTTTCTGCAGCCTCTGCTGTATTTTGACTCAGCAGAAAATGTCATGCTAGTTGTTTGTTTGTTTTTATTAGCAGGCCTTCAAGGTCTAGCAACAAACCTATGGCTGGAAACAGAATATTCAGTCCACATTGTCTCAGGAGGTCTTTGGAAGGGCAGGCTCTCTGCTTCTGTGAGTCAGTCCATTCTTGCCCTTGAGTCAGGGAATGGTGCTGTGCAGCTACCTTTTTGCCCACCCACACAAATTTCCTGTTTCTAACTGATTTGCTCCTGGGACCCAATCCCAAAATACTCAGCACAGAACATGAAGACTCCCAGTCCTTGCATGCTGTGGTTGATTATGTGACATTTGAGTTCAGTGAATGTTTTGAACTCTTGTGGTCTAACATAAGCAGTCCTCCAGTAGGATTTACCATGTGAAATGGAAATACTTTTGTAGAATGGTTAAATTTTCAACTTAACATTCTTTAGAAATTTGTCACTTCCAAAGTTTCCTAGAGAAAGTTATGTAAAGCAGCCGCTTGGACATCATCTGTTCTAGACTAAATTGATTTGTTCCATTTGTTAGGCCATATTCGATTCATTCCTTTCTCTAATACAGTTTGCACCATGCATAGAGGCATGGTATGAACCAAAATCTAGACTAACACCTGGGACAATAAACTCATCAATGAATTGTCCTCAGATTTTATCAGGTGCCACTCCAACAATGGCAAGGAGCAGCGACAGACTATGGAGCATGGGTGACAGGTTTTGTCTTGTTCCTACATCATGAACCATAACATCTTTCACAGAATTATGCCCTTTGCTCTTCAAAATAGTTGCCTTGTTATATTTGCTCTGGATCCATCTTTCCAGGGATCCTATGAAGGAACCTGAGTCACTCTACAATATATGTGATCCTCTCCTTCATTTAATGGCTAATGGTGCTGAGAAATCATTTGGAAAGCTGCAGGACAAGGCATGATGTTCCTTGGGACAGCAACCCATAAATTTGTTTTACCTCCCTCCAAACTAACCTGAGAGGAATATAACCTCCCCTGTGGACTGGTACTTGAGAGAATCTGAGGACAACACGTGAGTGAGTACACTGGCCATTGTCTACACTAATGGCTTTTGGGAAGGAGTAGGGGATGTGCCAGTCTGTAAATGACTGGGTACCTCTGGGGTAGTTTGTCCGCCTTTGGCCCCAACTTGTACTCAGCTCTCATCTGTGGCTCCTGGAAGCTGTCAGCATGTGACAGTGGCCACACCTTAGGAACGACTTCAACTGGCCAGCTAAACCGAGTGAGGGTAGACGATGGGTCTTAAACCGTTGGTGAGTTAGGACTTGCCCTGCATGCGAATACAGGATCCAGCAAATTGATCAGATGAGACCAAAAGTGGGTCCAATGCTTAAGAAGGCAGTTTCTGCAAGTGCTTCAGAGAGAAGTGAGGAGCAGGTTGGGCTCGTCAACCTGGGAAGGTAGCCCATCTAGGAGAAGGAAAACTCTGATCCCAAACCTCTTTTGCCTTGCTAGATATATTCAGAAGAAAAACCTAAGGAGTAAACCCTACACAAATCCAGAGTGGAGTCCCTAAGACGGTTGGGTGGCCCCTTGTGGGCTCCTTACAGCAACTCCTGCAGCCAAGCTGGTGCCAGATGTATTGCTTTGCTTTCTGTGGACCACATCAGTGAAGCCGATGGGGCGGGGTCTTGTCACCTGGGCAGCAGTTTGACTTCACCCCCTTGGGCACACTCCATTGTCTCCCGAGACAAACAGATGTCAACAAAGCCTTTGTGCAATTCACTCAGCCTTCTTATGGAGCTAAGCACATCGTATGGCATGATCTACCCTTGATATTCAAAGCTTTCTCAAATATCTCTACCATACCCATGATTCAATCAGCACAACCTGATCGTTAGTTCAGGGGCTGAGGCACAACTGAAATACTGTTGCACAAAGGAATCTTGCTATAGCTGCTTACAACTGCATACAGAGAACAAAGTTGTTTATGGTTACATTCCAAGCTAATCATCATCCTGTGGTGGAAGCTCTGAACCTCAAGAGGGTCATATGAACATGCTTAGGAAGGTGCCTACTCAGCTCCCTGTGATAAAGGGTTTGATGCTTTCCCTCCCAGAAGAAGCTTTTGGGTGTCGAGGCCATTTGAGAAGGATGAGTCATAGCAGCAGTGACTTGCAGTAGTACACAATAAGTTTCTGTTTAGCAAAATCCTGCCAATAAATTACCCTGCCAGTAAATTGTTCCTTATTAGGAGGTGCCTTTGAAATCTCTGTTGATAGCCAAGCTAGGTTTAAACTTTAAAGCAAAGCCATTGACAGTTGTTCTGACTTTGACAAACCGAAAAGCAGGTGAGCCAGAGTAGTCAATAGTTAGCTTGTTGAGAAAAAACATAGGATACACGGTCTCAGCTGTGAAACTCATTAGCCTTTAACATCTTTCAGTCTAATCTATCTCACAGAAGTATCTGAAGAAGTGTGCATGCACACGAAAGCTCATACCAAGAACTGACTTAGTTGGTCTTTAAGGTGCTACTGGAAGGATTTTTTTTTGTTTTGACTATCTCACAGGGTTGTTAGTGAGGATAAATTGTGTGAACACTTTGTACATTGCCTTGAGCTCCACAGAGGTAGAATGGGATATGAAAGTGCTAAGAGGTTACTTCAGCTGGAGCAGATATGGGATTCTGTAAGAAGGCTTTCGTTTATTCATTTGTACTTTTTAAACTAGGCTCCTGCTCTAAAGACCGCTTGTTCCACAGTTGATGCTCTGAACTCTCCCCCCCCCCCCCCGCGCTTGCACATTTTACATAAGGAAACAACGAGGAGATCTCAAACCATGTAGCTTAACTGCTGTGTATCGGGTAACTTTCACACCTCTTTTTCTCTGTATGGCTTATATGGCTGGCTCTGAAAGATTCATTCAAGGATTTCCCCCCTGTAGTATTGCAGTCATCCTTCATTCTAACCTCCTTTCCTATGGTGGTGTTGACGGTGTGCTTGTGAGTACTGTTTAAAACGTTGACTTTCCCTGTATATTGCTACTTCTGCGGTTCTTTGGGGTTTTTAAAAAACTAACTTTGACTGGGTCTCTCTGTCTTCTCCTTTCTGCATCCCACCTTACCCCCTTCTCCCAGATCTTGCAGTATTCAAGGAGCGGCTGAGAGTGCTAACAGTAGGAGGTATGCAAATAATGAACGTCTAACCCCTTCTGGAGATTAGGACTCTCTGAATAGTTGACTCTGAGCCTGTATAGTTTAGGTAAAGTTGCGGCTTGCCCCCATGTCAAACAGTGTTTGTTTTCTTCTGAGAGTGGTTTGGAATGTATCTGACCAAAGTGCTTCATCATCATCTTCCTCCCAAATTACATACCTCTTTATTTAATTGAGTGGTAGCCATTTTTTCCTACTGTTTGTTTGCCATTGTTTGTTGTGTTGAGTACTGTCTTAATTGTTGTCACATGTTCATTAGAGCACTTACTCAAGTGCCTTTGATACTTAACCTGACTTGTGTGATTTAATATTATTTGGTGCACAAAAGTAAATGTTACATTTATGTAGGTGCCAGACTTCTGGCAGTGACATTCAGGCATCTAAATAGCCAGGCTTGGTTATTTTTCTATCTTGCTAAGAGATTCCCATCTCATGGTAGTCTTATGCTGTGAGTTGGATACTGCAGTGTCCAAATGCTTAATCATAATTTCCAAGTGACTGTTTTTTTATCCAGTTGAACAGAGCAAAATATTTCTAAAGAGAGATGAATCCCACACTATGTGTGGTGCTTTCCGTTTCATAGCTAATCTGGGCTTCTTTCTGGCAGGCTGGTATGTTGCAATGCATATAGGTGACAATTAAGAAGTAAAGCATATTAAGAAAATGCTTCCTTGCTGCATGCACAAGAATGAATATTTAGCTTTCCTGTTGTCACATGATACTGTATTCTCCTCCTAAATCAAACCTACTGTTGGCCTTGGTTTGGATTTGTCTCTGTAAAATCTCTGTAGATAAACAAATGGCTATCTCACTTATTGGGATCTAATGTCCCTAAACAGAAGACAACTTTAAAAAGTTATGACTATAGCCAACTAAATGGGTGTTTTTTTTAAACAAAACAAAAGACAAAAACCCTGGTCATACTCCCACAGTCTTTCCAACCATCAGAAATTTATGGAGTTAAATAAAAAAGCAAAGGCTGGTTTGCTCCTGCAGCAGCCCGTTTGTGGATAGTATACCCTCGGTCCTTTCCTTTCCTTTCTCTCTCTCTCTCAGCGTTTGTAACTTTAAAATCCCTGCTAATCACATTCTCCCTACTTCAGCATCTCTACTGGGATGGGAGATGCAGTGGTGAGTAACAGAATGACTTGCCTTACCCTAGCCTGATTCTGCATCCAGGGTAGCAAAATGATGTCCTTCAGGTTGAGGGTGTGTTCATGTCATATTTCTGCTAATAATAATAAGCATTAAAAATTACTTGATAGATGCTTTTTTCTAATGGGTGAATTAGAAAAAAGCATCTCTCTCATACCTCTTGATACATAATATTAACAGGTCTATGCACTGAATTTCCAAACAGATGAGAATTACTTCTAACGAGCAGGACTAATGTAGCTATCAGATGAATTTAAAGTCACTCTGAGATCTTCCCTTAATTGAAACTTTCACAATTTAAAAAAATGCTTCGGTTTTTACAACAAAGCAAAAGGGAGACCCAGAAAGCAGCTAGCACAATATGTTCTGACACAAGAACAATGTTTGGTTTCCCCATGCAATTCCCACCCACCCCTTTTACGAAAGAGCTTATTCTGTGAACCAACAATGTAGATTTTAAAAACCAGCAAGTGCCAAACACAGGCATTAGACCTGGGTAATAAGGTATGACCAAACTGCGGGAGGCAGTGGAAGACAGGAGTGCTCTGGTCCATGGGGTCACGAAGAGCCGGACACAACTAAACAAACAACAACAATAAGGTATGGGAATTACCCAAGTCTTCCTCCTGAGGACAGAACTACACTTGATTCAGGTTGCCATCAATATGAAAGCAAAATTTCAAGTACTGTATCGTGTTTCAGCTGGAGTTGGGGGGACGATCTCTTGACAGTGAACCTAATTAGGCCCACCATGCCTCCCCATTTGGTCCGCCAGGCATAATGAAGATAACAGGCATTCCATTGGCCCTTCCTTATTGCCTATGTGAAGGCATCATACCTCCAATCATAAATGGTGTCTAGTACGGGGCAAGTAAAGCTGGACCAAAAAAAAGGGGTGGAGGACCCAGCTGATCACCACTGGGTGCAGTTATTTGCAAGGCACTTTGAAGCCCTGGCTGTCAGCTGATCACTGGAGCCCTAAAGTACAGCGCAGAGCTCCCTTTCCAAGCAACAACAGTCAGCTGGTGGTACTTGAAGAGTACCTGCGCAGCCAAAGTCCCAACAGTTCACTGGGATTGGCCCAGGGAGCTGGAGGAAGTAGCTCTGATTCAAAGCACTTCCTTCACTGCTTTCTCAGAAGAGATGAAAAAATGCTCAATTTAAAAACTTTTTTAAAAACTTTGTTTTTCTTTTCCCAGGGGAGCAATTTATATTCAAAGCACTGGAGGAAGTGCTTTGAATATAAACAGCTTTCTCTACAAAGGAGGAAATGTTCCAATGATAGGAGCATTTTGCCCTCTGCAGATGCTTCAAAGGGGTTCCCTGTAACCAACAATCAGTCAATTATCTGTTACAGTGACCTTCAAGCTTTGACAAGTGTCAGTCACCTCTTGCCATTATGAAGTCAGGTGGACCACCCACCTGTCTTTGCAAGAAACAAAACCTGTTTGTTTGCAAGAGATGAGGAAGATAAGGAAATGCCAGAAGCAATTCCCGACCCAACCCCTAGTTTAGTCAGACTTTGTTTCCTTGCCCCCCTGGTGGGAGAGCAGCATGGGATACAGAGGACTAAACATGGCAGCAAGGAGTGAGAATTTGGCATATCATTAAAATGTTCAGTAGCAACTCTTTATCAAGCAGCATTGTAGCTCTGCCTACCAGTCTGCTTCCAAGTCTATGTAATCTTCTACTGACAGATGAAGCAGAAGTGTCTGGTGGGAACTGATTGCTTTGCAATCGGCCTGATGCAGGAAGAAAAATGACATAACGTGTACAGTCTTTTCTTTGAGCCCTTTAGATCAGCTGTAGAAGCCCTTTCTTGTGTCTTGCCGCCGTCTGAAATCTTGCTGGTGGTAACAGGGAAGAGGGCCTTGGTTACGTGGATCTCCCTGCTCCGAGAAAACCATCCATGCCTGTTGCCAGTGGCCTTATGCCATCATCTTGCAGCATTTTAGACAGGACATTAGTCTGTCCTTTGTTTGGCTTTTGTCTCCCCTTGGCTTCATGATGATTTTGCTGGTCTGTGAGCTTCTATTGTCTTAGGTTTAAGATGGTTCCTCTGTTT
Organism: Podarcis gaigeae; assembly: GCF_964106915.1. Lineage (NCBI taxonomy): Eukaryota > Metazoa > Chordata > Lepidosauria > Squamata > Lacertidae > Podarcis > Podarcis gaigeae. The sequence continues at coordinate 10,324,651 of NC_139692.1, forward strand.
CAGTTTGTGTTTAACTGTTTTTGGTTAGTTGCATGTAGTGCTTACTTTAAGGTCAAAGGCGGAATAGAAATTTCAAAACACATAAAGGGCTGGATTCAGCTAATGAGTCCCATCAGTGGAAGCCCTATGCCAGAACTTCTGCTTGCTCTACGGGACTTTCCGCCTGTCCTCCCCTCTTGTCCCCTGAAAAGGGCTTTGGGGGGGGAGTATTAGGAGAACCTCCTGGAACAGCGTGGCTGGGGAGGAGAGGCAGAATTGTTCTGTCTGGCAAGCTGAATTGCTTTCTGTTACAAAACTCCTCCCAGAATAGTTTCTCACTAGATACTAAGTTGATCATCATTAAGGAGTTTTTCTTTAATGTCGAAAACGCTTGTCAAGTTGCTATGCAAAATCTCCACTTGGATTAGTTGGCATATCTTTTTATAGACAACCTTCTGGCTCTCAGTTGTATGATCTTCAGCTGAACACTCCTTAATTATTCCAGCAATTGATGCTGAAGTATTTTAATATTGGTAATAATAAGATGCTTCTGGTCTGTGCTCCTGCACAGTAAACGTGAATAGTGGATGCTTAAATGTATTGCTGAGAGAGAATTTTGAAATTTGGTGGAAGCAAAACCTTTGTGAGGCCTGTGAAAAGCGTTGTTTGCAGAGTCCAGTTCATTCTCAAATCTTTGTTCCCATGGAGTGAGCTATTCAGGAGAGTCCTACACAGAACCCTAAAACTGATACATAATCATGCTGCTTTTCTACTTTTTGGTTCTGGGAGCTGGGCCTTTAACTCTTTTATTTCCTGCTTCATTTTACTTTTAATTTTAAATATGTGGTGAAATGTGGTGACAATGTATTTTTGCAATACTTTTTTTGTCTTTAACATCCAAAAAAAATGTGTGAATGTGGGTCTAAAATTCTTATTGATTCCTCCCCTGGATTTAATTACCAATTTTAACGGCAAGTATATTACCTGTGTTTACACCCTCCGTGCCTTTTACGGTAACCTTTTTTGTTCTTGCTTACCTGTTCATCATTTTAATTGCCACCTCTTTTTTTGTTCGTACAAACCTCCTTCATGCTTATTTTGTGCTGCTTTCTTGTCCCTCCCCTCCTTCACCAAAACCTGGTTCCTGTGCTGCGGCTGTCTGCATTGAACGCCTCTTCCCACTCCTTTTTTGCCTTCTCCTACCCATGAAAATTCTGCAGGGTTTTATGGGCTGGACGAATCGGACCTCGACAAGGTTTTTCACTTGCCCACTACCACTTTCATTGGAGGAAAAGAATCTGCTCTCCCTCTTCGGGAAATCATCCGCCGTTTAGAGGTAAGAGACCTGCACGGGATGCAGGAGCCTTGGAGAGTCAGCACTGTTTGGATGTTGTCACTTTTCTTCCCTCCCTACCCCAGTGTATACATAACAAGGCATGGTACAGGTTTTAGAATTGTGTCTTTCCTCTGTTCCTTTCATAAGCTATAAAAGCACTGCTCCCCACCAAGCCATGCTGAATTCAGCACACAATCTTCACTTCCTCTTCTACATGCCGAAAGTGGATAAAAAATTAGCCAGAGATCCACTCCCAAACTCACTGTGCATAGAGTTCGCAAGGTGGAGTGATGTCCAAACAACACTCTAATCAGAAACAAAGCAATTTATCCCAAATAATTTCCCTCTGCGATAGTTACGGTTGGTCGGTCTGCTTTTTAACATGGTGCTAACTGTTGGGATGCAGCCAAGGAATCGGGGGCAATTGACAGGCCCCCAGCCGGCCCGAGCCCACCAGCCAGTGTGCCTGGCGATCTCCAGTCCTTGGATCAGCATGAAACTGCGACTCTAGCTTCAGAAGCCTTCAGAAGCTGGGCACGCACACTCAGCAGAGTAAAATGCTGCGCAACAGAAGTGGCATGGAGAGGCTGTGTTGAGCATATTTACAAGCAGTTTATTCAGCATACATCAGGATAAAATGAAAACATGTCTTCTCCCCTTTATGTCCAAAGCAAGCAGGTAAAAGTGAAAGCTATCCACAAATGGAAGTTCCCAGCAAGCTGTGCTGGGGTGTAAACAGGCATGTGACACACAACAGTCATGCCTGTCCCTTAAGGTGGAACGGAATATTCTAACAGTGCCATTGTAGTCCAGAAGCTAATCTTCACACTGGGCAAAAGATTCCTGCATTGCAGGGAGTTGGACTAGATGACTCTCGTGATCCCTTCCAACTCTACAACTCTATGATTCCATGCCAGAAAAAGTATCCCATTACACACTTGTGTGACAAAATAAACACTGGCACCTTATTTCCCAAGTGACATCACACCTACATTTCCAGTTGGTATTAACTTCGTGTTGGAAAGAGAGCCACTGTGGGGTAATGATTAGATTATTGGACAAGGTCATGGAAGACCAAGGTTCAAATCCCTGCTCAGCCATGAAGCTCACTGATTGATGTTGGGCCAGTCACAGTCTTGGCCTTAGCGACCTCATACGGTTGCTTTTGAGGAGGGTAGGAATAGAGAAGAGAAGTACAATTATGCCACACTGAACTCCCTGGAAGAGAGGTGAGATATAAATGAAATAATTAAACAAACAATCCTACTGTTTGAATCTTCTGCCTTAACACCAGTACTGATCCGTACTACTCCCTAGTGGCAGCTGGTAAACATGAGTTCTCAAAACAATTTTTTTCCTTTGCAGTATCCAAAAGCAGTACTACTATCATTAGAAGCAATAATAGAATCCTAGAATTGTAGAGTCAGAAGGGACCCAGAGGACCATCTGGTCCAACCCCCTGCAAAGCAGAAATGCTGCCATTGGCCATTACGAGTGAAGAAGCGAGTGTTTGCATGAAGGATGGCAAGCTGGTCCTGTAGGCAATTTGCAGTGGACCCCTTCATAGGTGGTGAAATAGCTGCCTGTGGTGTTTCCGTTGCCAATGTTCTGCTTCTGGAAATTGCAAGAGGAGTCTTCAGAGGGAGCTGCCACTTGTTGGAATATTGTGGAAGCCCATGTACAACTTTACATGCTGATGCCATTCTACACTGTAGTCTGAAATGTAAAGTACATTTTAAAAGTCTGTATGAATTCTCCTTAGAGATGTTAGCATTGTGTGTGAGGATTTGGGCAGATAAGACACTGTGAGAAATAACCTGTCCCCAGAGAAACTATATTAGGGTAATATACTGCAGAGGGATAAGATATTTAACTCTGGTGCTCTGGCAGCTTCAAAAAGGCAGTGAAATAGAAGATAAAATGTGGTTATCCAATGGGGAAAATGTGAGAACACCAATCCTTCTGGATGTTACAACTACAGAAACTACTGTGCTCTGTAAACTATGAACATATGAAAGCTTAAAATTTTAATGGTCATTCTTGATGGAAGAGCATTTCTTATGCCTGTTTTCTGGCAGTCATACAGATTTTTTTTCCTTGCCAGTGTGGGTGCCTCTTGCTCAGCACAGCAAACGTACAGCTGCTGCTGACTCTTGAAAGGGGAAGAGATGGGAAGGAGAAGGAAAACCTCAAGGGCAGGGGCACTCCTTTCCTGTCTCTGTCTTCTGTAACTGTGTTGTGCAGAATAAAGGCAACCACTCAGCTTCCTCACCCGCAGTGGCTTTTCTTGTCCATCTTAACTTCTCAAAATGTATCTCCTTTTATTCTGGGTTTCAAAGTTATCTTTCCACTGTGTAAGCAGGTTATAATTTACATACTTCATAAGGCAACACCACTTCCTAGTGAAGAAAATGCAACCTTGGTGTCCTCTGCCTACATTAGTTCTGTGTCATGACTATGCCTAAAAATAATTTCCAACAAGGCTGTGCAAAGGTCAGTCTTGCTAACACTTGCCAGACATTCCTTTGCTCTTCTGCTTGCATCTCCTGCCAGTTCCCTTCATTGGTATTAAAATTTGAACATAACCAATTCAGAAAGTAGCTAGTACAGTTACTTATGTTATGTCTTACCTTTCTGAGTTTCAAACATCTACCTTCAGGGAACATTTTAGCACTTCATCTGTGCATTGCAAAGGATTCTGGGGCACATTTTAAGGTACATAGGTTACTGGCCAGCCCTCTTTAGTCTTACTACTGCTGCATGTGAATGTAAACTACATTCCCCTGCAGCTACACATTTCAAAGACAGATTATTAGTGGTAATCAAGCTATTGTTTTCAAGGAAGTTTGTCTGCCATTATTAATCATCTTATTGAGGAGCCCTTGATAGGTTTCCAAGTTTTGAAAAATACTAGCTTATTTGAAGACCTTAGATGTTCAACTTCTGTTTTTCCAGTCCCAGATTTGAATGAAACTGCACAGTCTTCATGTGCCTGATTGTGACTGTTTCAGGAAAGTATATCTTATTCAAATTAATGAAACGGGCAAGATCCAGAGCCGGTGTGGTGCAGTATATAAGATTTGGATTGTCAAGACCTCAGCTCAGATCCTAGGTCATCTATGAAGCATGACTGGACAGTCTTCTGCCTCTCCCTTGGCGTAGTGTGCCTTACTGAATGGTTATGATGGTAAAATGGAATTACCCATTATGCACTGCCCCACGTTCTTTAGAAGAAAAGAAGGATAAATAAATAAGACATAATTATTTGATGATATATAGTTGTTCAAAAAGTACTTATTTAATTTGTGCTGTGAGATGGTCAACTCTCTTGCTTTATTTTGTGTTGATCCTTTTTTGTGTTTAATAGATGGCCTATTGCCAACACATTGGTGTAGAGTTCATGTTCATTAATGATCTGGAACAGTGCCAATGGATAAGGCAGAAATTTGAAACTCCTGGTGTCATGCAGTTCACTAACGAGGAGAAGCGCACCCTGCTGGCTAGACTAGTCCGGTCGACCAGGTACTTGCATTTCTTTAACTTCCCTGAATTGTAGGGTTTTGTTTTGGGGGGCGGAGTTGTGTGTGTGTGTGTTTGGGGCGAGTCTCTTAGGCCCCTCAGGGTTCAAGTTTCATGGCAGTGGACAAGCGGCCTACAAGCATAGATTCACAGCCCACAAGGACCAAATGGTTCAAGAGTTGATTGACATTCTCAACAAACTGAGATGCACACATATGGTTCTAACCCAGTGTTTTTCAACCAGTGTGCTGTGGCACCCTGGGGTGCCTTGAATGATGGTCAGGGGTGCCGTGGGTCAACACTGGCCTCTGTCCCTCTTTCCTTTCCTCCTTCCTCTGATGCCCTCTTGCATCTCTGCCTCTCCAAGGCTTGCACAGCTGTTTGTTGCAGCAGCCCTGGCTACAAGCTCCCCAGGTGAATGGTGCCTCGGGCTGGTCAGGGGGTGTGCTGGTTGCCAGGAGCTGAGGCGGCAAGCAAGTGGGTAAGCAGGCATGTGGGTGAGGGAGCCCAGCCAGCCAGTCTGCCATCCCTTGCTGGTGGGAATGGACAGACAAGTCCCAGGGCCCTGTGAGGCAGTGTGAGGAGACACCATTCATTGGGGTGGGGGGCAGAGGTTGCCCAGAGGACTCCCAAGGAGAGGAGCAGAGAGGATTTATCATCTCCTCCAATGCAATTTAAGTGAGGTTTTTGTTTTTTAAGCTAAGCTTTCTCTCTGGCATGTACATGTTCCTTGACTATATTTTCCCAGCTAAAGCTGCAGTCAGGAGTGGCGTTATCCTCTCCATCCTACCACAGTTATACAGGATGTATTTTTTTGTGCTAATGGCACTGAATGTAGGCCATCATTAGTATGGCATGAAGGGAAAAGTCTGCTCTTCATTTAGGAAAGACCTTGTGTGTTGGCTCTTCTCACTTTTCTCTGCTTACTCACATCTTTGACCTAGTTTTACATTGAGAATAATTGTATCTAACCTCAGATCACACATGTTGTGAACCATCCTGAGATCTACAAGTATAGGGCAGTATACAAATTTAATAAATAATAGTAATGTGTATGTATGCCATAATCTAGTTGCATGACTTCTTCTGCTATCTCTCTAGAGATGACTTGCAAAACTATTCTCCTGAATCTTTATCATTTCCCCTTCATCTTCCCGCCCCCCTGCCACCTCCTGTTTCTGAGTGACACAACAAGAGATTTGAGAGATCTGGAAAGATATGACCATGATTTAGCACTGGGTTTTAACTCTTCCCTTTCTTTTGAATAATGCAACTCATTATGTTGCTATTTCCTCTGCAGCTCTTGAGTAATGCTTATTATGCCTGTAAGTTTAATGCAATTGAAGTTCTTCAGCCATTAACTACTACCGATGTTCCAACTCCTGTTTGTGTCCACATCCGCAATGCTTTAGATTGAGGAGGAGGAGGGTGTTATAGGAAGGTTCTCCACATGCATCTTTCACCTCTGTTGTCTCTGATGTCCAGCTTGTGAGGGAAAACAGTGGGAAGGGTTAACTGCCAGAACATCCCATGCAGAGCAAGTGGGTCACGGTGCAGAGATAAATTCCTTTCAGAATCACTTCCTTCTTGGAGCTTTTGAGTCATTCTAGTTGGTTGTGTGGCAATTCTTGTCGGACAAATGACGTATATCTTCTGTTTTCCAGATTTGAAGAGTTCCTGCATAGGAAATGGTCATCTGAGAAGCGATTTGGTTTGGAAGGCTGTGAGGTGCTGATCCCCGCCTTAAAGACAATAATTGACAAGTCTAGCCAAAAAGGAGTGGATTATGTCATCATGGGGATGCCTCATAGGTAACGTCATCCTTACAGAAAGCTGATTATGAGAAGAGAGTTCTAAGAGTGCTTAGAAGAAACACTGGCTAGCAAGTTGTTCTTTAATTTGAGAGGCCTGAACTGATACCTCATCTCTGCCATGGCCTTATTTAATTTTATTTATATGTTGGGCAAGTCTTTCTTCTCTCAGCTCAGTGTCCCACTTTTAAAATGACTGGTATTTTTATATCTGACAGACATGTTGTGAAGACAAACACAGAACTTGTGAAGTGTAGTGCAGTCCTCAGCCATGAAACTCACAGGGTAGCCTAGGGCTGATCATCACCTCACAGGGTTGTTGTGAAGATGGAACAGGGAGGGATAGAAGCTTGTGTGTTCCTTTGAGGTCCCTGTAGGAAAAGTGAGATATGACTTTAATAATGAATGAATGAATAAGTGTCACATGAACTGTAACTAGTAGTGGTAGATGTTTTTATAAACAAGAAATGTTACAATCTTTTTTTTTTTTTACTTTAAGGGAAGGTGTGTCAGAATGAGTCAAAGAATCTTGTTTCCAAGACAAGTCTGCACAGTTTCTTGCTAAATGTGGTTTTGGTTTTCCAGAGGGCGTCTGAATGTGCTTGCCAACGTTATCAGAAAGGAGTTGGAGCAGATATTCTGCCAATTTGATTCTAAGCTGGAAGCTGCCGATGAGGTGAGTTACTCCTTAATTTGTGTTTGAATTGTCTCCTCCTACTTCACTCCACGGGGAGATAATGATTAGTTAGCTTTGAAAGTAGAAGCAACAGCACTGTACCCATTTCCCCTCCAAACATCCTCTCTTAGGATGGATCTAGACACATAAAAAAGTGTTACAGGAAAACGAGTTCTAAATCTCATAATGGAAAATCACATTGCCGAAGGACCAAACTCTACAGCGCCATCTGGTGTTGCATGTGTATAACACAGTTATAACAATATACCGTATTTTTCGCTCCATAGGACGCACCGGATTATAGGAGGGGGAGAACAGGGGGGAAAAAAATTTCTTGTTCTCCCCCTCTAAAATAAGGTGCGTTCAAGGTACATTCACCAGAGCTTGTGGGGCTGGCGGTGGGGAAAAGCGCTGCTTTCCCCCACCGCCAGCCTCAAAGATCCCTGAAGCCTTTGGAGCGCAGCGCCCCGCTGCCCTGGAGAGGCTGTGCGCACCCTCCGTCTCGCTGTTCTGGCTTGGGAACAGCCTTGCTAGCTTCTGCAGGACAGCGGGGTGAAGGCACCCCGCTGCCCTGGAGAGGCTGTGCGTGCAGCCATCCCCAAGCTAGAGCAGCGAGACGGAGCGCTCCGCAGTGCTCCGTCTTCCTGTTCTGGCTTTGGGCTTAGTGGCGCAGCCTGCATTTGCTCTATAGGACTCACACACATTTCCCCTTAATTTTTGGAGGGGAAAATGTGTGTCCTATAGAACGAAAAATACGGTAATCGCCGGAATGTAGCTTAGTCATGTGGGATTTTAAAAGCTTGCCTTCCAGTATTTTTGTCACTTGTTCAGTGAGGCCAGCTTGGCTACAGCTTTTCTACAGTGTTGAAGTTATATGCAATTTTTTACACAGCACAGAATGTCATTTCCGTTGTGACTGAATGTCATTAGTGAATTTTTCAGTTCTCTGAACCTGGCCTTTCATAGAACTTGAGCTTCCAGAGTAGATAATACAGGTTATGATCCAGTAGTAGTACTACTGCTGCCTTGTTCTGAGCAGTGGTGGCTTTATTAAAATGAGCCTTGTGAGATACCAAGCACTTCACAGGTAACCTAGGATAATACCGAATGTAACCATGGTTCATGATTATTGATTCCTAGCAGCCACTCATACAGGTATCTGCATATAAGGTAATAGTGCTGAGATCTCATTCTGGATAGATTCCTTCTTGATAGTTGCAAAAGCTCATCAATTTGAACAGAGGTAAAGAAAGAAAGAAAGTCTCTAATCAGCACCACTCATTCCCTGTTCTGTGTTTGTGTTCTGGCCGTCTCTATGATAGATCTGAATGAGCACTCCATGCACCTTGAACTTCCAGTTCATTCCCTCCTAAAGAACTCAAACCACAAACATTTTGCAACCAAACATGAGGCTCTGAAAACTGACAGCATCAAAGGCCCAGGCTACTTAATCTGTTTTACACTCTCTCTCCCCAGGGCTCAGGGGATGTAAAGTATCATTTGGGAATGTACCATCGGAGGATTAATCGTGTCACTGACCGAACCATCACCCTTTCACTGGTTGCAAATCCATCTCACTTGGAGGCTTCTAATCCTGTAGTTCAGGGCAAGACAAAGGCAGAACAGTTTTATTGTGGGGACACCGAAGGGAAGAAAGTAAGTTGGTCCTTTTCAGTTGTACGTGTATGGGTGGACAAAATGGAAAAACTTTGATTTGGTGGCCAAATAGTTACAGCTATCAAACACTGCTTATTGTACCTGCTTCCTTCTCTAGCCAGTTATGTCTCATCAAAGAGCATCACTACAGTCTGCATTCAGTTCTGGGCACTTACTGCTTCAAGATTATTGACAAGCCTTTTGTTTGTGTTTTGGTTCTCAAAGGTGATGTCTATTCTTTTGCATGGAGATGCTGCCTTTGCTGGGCAAGGTATAGTTTATGAGACTTTCCACCTGAGTGACCTGCCTTCCTATACCACACATGGGACTGTTCACGTGGTAGTGAACAACCAGGTAAAATATGGATTTCATTATAATGTCAGCTTCCCTAACTCTTTTTTCCACTTCAAAATCTACCAAGAAGAGTACCAGTGTGATCTTTTGAATTTGGTTGTGTGCATTTTTAGTAGAAGCTGGGTGATGCTGTTATGTACTGAAACTGAATCAGATTTCTCTTCCTTCCAAAATGTATGGGAAAACATCTTGAAAGGCCATGCCCGCTTCACAGATTGCTGCTGGCTGAGCTATAACAGTTCACAACCAAAGCACTGGCTTTTCATAATTGAGCTAATTCATTGAGAAAATGGTTTGGCTCATCTTCTTATTCATGCTGGCTTTCCTGGATCTTGACAGAACTGAAGACTTTCTGGGCTGCTGGCAGTCTTGTTGAAATGCATCTACTTTTGTCTCACCTGTGGAAACTCTTTGAAAACTAAAACTCTTCAAAAAGAGACTAGTTGGTTTTTCTCTTGTTCCTTTCCTCAGATTTGTCAAATGAACATTTGAAATTGAAGTCCAGGATATAGCTAAGCTTTTCTGTTAAGCAGCAAGAATTCACTGCTTCTTTCTTTACCATTAACCTTAAAATAAAAGCAGCTAAATTATTGCACAGTTGCGATTATATAAAAATTGAAGCAAATACAGCAGTACTTCAGCCTTGCCTAGTGAAGACCATTTTTTTAGTGGTTAGACGAGAGAACTAGGAGTGACTTAAATAAGAATGAACTAGATTTCATCTTGGACTTCCTAAGGTATCTTAATGCTGATGATTCCAAAACATGCTAGTAGATAGGGTCTTCCAGTAAAATGATCTTGTTCCACTGTTAAAGAGGAAGGTCATCACTGACCAGTTTGGTTTTTGAGGGGAGGGAAGCCTTTACTGAATAGAGACACATAGGAATTCATCAGTTAGCAGCCATGAGAAGCTAGACAGTAGGCATGAAAAATGGAGGGGCTACTATCTAAGATGCTCCTCCCACAGTTATCTTTAGCAACTGATATCCTGCCCCCCCCCCCCAGTTTCTCAGTGTTCTGCCAGACCCTTACAGATTTGCTTGAAGTAGCCTTCATTGTACGCAAAGAAAACAAATGCTGATTACAACTTTTTGAAGTTTTTGAATGAAAAAAACCATGGTGTGCAAACATTCATTCTATTTTATTTATATGCCGCTTTTCACTTACAGGAGTCAAAAAGTGGCTTACATTCAATAAATAATATAGTAGAACATCACAGTTGCAACAAATTATATAAAACAGTTGACAAATCAATAGTAAAAAAAACAAAACCCACCTATAAAGCACTCTTCACAATTACTTAAACTGCTTCTATTATCCTCTGCAGATTGGATTCACTACTGACCCTCGAATGGCTCGTTCTTCTCCATACCCAACAGATGTGGCCCGGGTGGTTAATGCACCCATTTTTCATGTCAATGCTGATGACCCAGAGGCTGTGGTGTATGTATGCAATGTGGCAGCTGAATGGCGGAGTACTTTCCACAAAGATGTAGTGGTGGATCTGGTAAGTGCTGCCTCCTGTTTTGGGGGATACCTGTGTGATCTGCGGGTATGATAATATGTTTGAGAGGAAACATAAATATATTGTAGTAAACATGCTAAAACGTAAACCCATAAGCCTTTGTTTGTGTCATTAACATTTCCCTTTTTCATTCAAGTAAGCCGGTATTTAGATTACACTGAAACTTGCTAAAATGTCATCACAATTAGTCCCTCTGGAATTTTCTTTGCATCAGATATCTCCAAATAGTTAATACTTGGTGCTTGGAACTTCCTTTAGTTTTCAAAGATAGAGCATAATGCGGTTTCTGATTTTTTTATCCAAATGTGCTAGGTATGCTACAGGCGCAATGGGCACAATGAAATGGATGAGCCAATGTTCACCCAGCCATTGATGTACAAGCAGATCCGAAAGCAGAAGCCGGTGCTACAGAAATATGCTGAGACTCTAGTTTCACAAGGAGTGGTAAATCAGCCAGAGTATGAGGTACACTCATCTATGTCTTCACAGTCAATCTGGAGCTACTGACCCATTTTAACCTCTTAGAGATATTGTATAATCTTATTTTAATGACTAAGCGGAAGGAAGCTCAACTGAGGTCAAGGAAGTGCAAACTAAAATTTACTTTAGCATATATAGCAAGATCATCTGTCACCGTCTCAAGCTGAATACAGAAGGTTGTAACAGCGTTTTCAAAAAAGAACTAGGAAAAGAATCTAGTATAAGTGAAATATAAAGAAGTTGAAGAAGCATTCTGCTAAACGGGGAGGATGAAGCTCTGAACAAAATATCAGAGAGGTTTAAGTATGATGCGTGGTTACGCTTCAGAACAACAAAACTCTTTAAAAAATGCTGGTTCCATCTTGCTAATGCTATTGCCATTTCTTAGCCCAGAATTTCTCCTCCACTCTAGTCCTATAAATATTACACTAAACCTTAGAACAGTTTTCTGTCATCAGTCTAAAACCATGTTTATTGTGTCATGTCTAACAGCTAACTGTCATGGAGAGGAGTTTAAGAGCCTATTGTCATTCTGTAACTAAGCAAAACAATACAGAGTGACACATATTTAAGATAAGTTGTAATTATATTTCTTCATGTTGCCAGGTGATAGGCTTCCCTTTATTTGCAGACTAAAAATACAAGTTGGTGACTCAAATGGTGGTAAACAAGGGGAATGGAAAAAAGTCACTATCCACAGACCCACTAATATACCATGCAGAAGGGGAGTTAGGATTTACTAGAAGCATACATACCCTGCATGATTAGAGGGGCCAGGATTGGAAATACCCAATGGTGTGCATCATCCAGCCACAATCTCCCCACCCCATCTAGCACTATTTAAGCTGTTATGGGTTCTGCACTCTTGGCAGATTCTGATGGGGTTAATTTGGATTGGAGCAAATAGTTTTCACTCTCACCCCATGTGACACCTTTAAGATGCGAGCGGGGCAGATCTGAAGATCCTGCAGATGGGGCAGAAACGTTAGATAATTCCATAACTCACCCCAACCCAAAAGTATGCCTTACTTGTAGCAGGTCATGTGATTTTCTTTCAGCCTGCCACCCCACGGACAGATAACTTGTGTCTGTGCACCACCCTCATGCCACCTGAGTTCCATGGCAGCATATGGGCAATGTCTCCCAACTTCGGGGCCTATTCCTTTTTTAAAAAGGAGGTTCTCCTGGGTATACATTCTCCCCCATCTGTGTTATTTTCTACATTGCCTTTTTATGACCATATTGATTGTAGCAGGACAGTGGCCTTTTGTGTTGGAAGGAAATATAGTAAATAAGTCAACATCAGTCAACTGATGAGCAGCTTGAAATTCCATATCACATGGTTTTGCTGCTATTGTTTTCTGGTGGTCTTCCTTTTGTTCACTAGTTTTCATGGTCTTTAATATGTTGGAAACAGCGTTGGCATTTTCCTATAAAGGAAAAGCAGTATCTTAATATTTTTTAAGAATAAAATGAATAAATAATAATGGAATAGAATGCAGATATAATAGAATGCTTCCTGAACTCTCTTTACTTAGAATGAACTAATGCCAATTTTTCAGTTTAGGTTCACCCTTCTAACTCTTACATTGTGTTGGTTATGCATTTCAGGAGGAAATTTCCAAGTATGATAAGATCTGTGAAGAGGCCCTTGCCAGGTCCAAGGATGAGAAAATCCTTCACATCAAGCATTGGCTAGATTCTCCGTGGCCTGGTAGGCGCTGGCTGCTTCCTAAAAACTTTTGTTAAAAGGTAGTTCTGCTGCCAGGGGATTACACATGCAGCTCCTGGCACTAAAAAGAGATACTTGCCCCACGCTCCAAGTACTGAAATCCCATATAAAAACTGTAGAAAGATGTGAGCATTACACACTTAGTAAACAAAATGCACAGACAGTAAAGAGAGGGGCACTTTATGAGCAAGTTTTGTCCTTTCTGCAGATGCTCTGGCAAGGAATATTTTGTTCAGTTTTTAGCTCAGGATGGTTTCTTTGCCAAGTTTCTTCTTCTCAAAGGGAGAAAGGCAATGAAAGGGCCGCTTTTACATAGTTTAGTGTTCCAGAAACTAGATCTTCCTCCACTATTCTATGAATGGGAGGCTCATCGCATTAAATGTGCTCTGCTTTACTTCCCCAGGTTTCTTCACTCTGGATGGCCAGCCCAGAAGCATGACTTGTCCTTCCACTGGTCTGAATGAAGAAGATTTGGCCCATATAGGAAAGGTGGCCAGCTCAGTGCCTGTTGAAAACTTCACAATTCATGGTGGTATGACTTTCCACATTGATAGCCATTCATTCCTCAGGGTTCATCTTTAATGTAGTGAAGGCTGCATGAGAAAAGGCAACACTGGACTTCTTGTTAATAATAATCCTTACCATTCCATTGCCCTTTAGTTGGTATGGTGGACTCTTAGGTACACGGTGAGCCAGTCAGTGTGGGAATGCTGTGGATAAACAACCTACTCATGAAGGGGTTTCAGTGAAGTGATGTTCTTGTATGGGGAGACTCACATATAATCTGAGCACTAGGGAGAGGGGGACACTGTGGCACTTGTGCTCTTGCCCAGCACATACTGAGCATGCCTCACAGTGGGCTAAGTACTAGTCATGTCTGCAGCGGTCTGTGAGGACCATATGCTTACAACATCCTTTGCAAATTTCTCCTTCACCACTTTTTTTTTTACACCCTTATATTATAATGTTTTTACCCCATGTTCTCTGGAGCAGCAGTAGTTCAAGGTATTTTGGGTGCTGAGTTCAAGCAAGAATGTGAACAGTGCCATCGTAGAGTCATCCGTAGAGTTAAGACTGTACTCTGGAGTCAATCATTGTAGTTTCTTCAAGGCAGGCTGAAAACTTTTTCTTCTCTCTCTCTCTCTCTCTGCAGGTTTGAGCAGAATTCTAAAAACACGTGGAGAATTGGTTAATAATAGAACTGTAGACTGGGCATTAGCAGAGTACATGGCATTCGGCTCTCTCCTTAAAGAGGGAATCCACATCCGACTGAGCGGGCAGGATGTTGAGAGAGGGACATTCAGGTAAAGTGCCCCCCTAAAAAAGAATGCATTCCTAAGGGGTTACATTACATCTCAAAGTGTCATTGTACCTAGCAGCAGGTCACAATAATGAGTTTGGTCTAAAGCTTTTCCAGCTGCAAATGAAACACCTTGACCCAGAGCAATGTAAATCTATTAAAGCTGTATAGTTAGGTGTACCTAACTCCGTGTTAGGATTGGACTGCATGTGTGCTTGCTTTAATGCCTCACCTGGTCACTCTAACCAGTTAAATTGCAGAGCTTTCTTTTTTTCCTCTTCAGCCACCGACACCATGTCTTGCATGATCAAAATGTTGACAAGAGGACCTGTATTCCCATGAACCATCTGTGGCCAAACCAAGCTCCATACACAGTCTGCAATAGCTCCCTCTCGGAGTATGGAGTGCTAGGTAAGTACACCTCATGGCTCCTTACAGAAATCGAGGGTAAGTTAATTTGGTACTGTTTGAGTTTCCCACTCATAAGGTTCCAGAAAAGCATATTGTTTTTAATCTGTGTCATTGCAGGATTTGAGCTGGGCTTTGCTATGGCCAGCCCCAACGCTTTAGTGGTGTGGGAAGCCCAGTTTGGTGACTTCCATAATACAGCTCAGTGTATTATTGATCAATTCATCTGCTCTGGACAGGCCAAATGGGTGAGACAAAACGGCATCGTACTGCTGCTGCCCCATGGCATGGAGGGCATGGTAAGAAAACATTATTGTTCCTAAACAGTCTTTTGCCTATCTTAGATTTAGATTTTAGGTAGACGTGGCCCATGCAATGGCCTCATAGAAAAGGCGGCTCTGAGAATAGGAAGGCAGTAGACCAGGCATCCCCAACCTGCAGCCCTCCAGATGTTTTGGCCTGCAACTCCCATGATCCCTAGCTAACAGGACCAGTGGTCAGGGATGATGGGAATTGAAATCCAAAACATCTGGAGGAGCTGAAGGTTGGGGGTGCCTACAGTAGACCCTGATAAGTATGTTGCAGGTTATGGAAAAATTTAGCATAGCCTCTTCCATTGTAAGTTCATGCATGGCTAAAGATGAAGTATTGCATGGCTAAAGATGAAGTATTAGTAGTAATAGAGCCTGGTGTTCTGAATGCCATCATAAAGTCTGAATCAGATAGTAAGCCAAAGCCTTTGGCTGCTATATTCCTTTTGCAAAACAATGAAATTGGGACACAATCAGAACCGTAGGATAAAATTGTGGAACAAAGGCTTCTTCCCCCAACCTTAATATTGGCTGCTTCTGGTGCCTAAACTGCTTCAGTCAATATACAGTTTAGCCAATAAAGTTTTAATCCAAATCCTTGAAAGTCCTTGTGTTTTTGCAGGGCCCTGAGCACTCTTCCGCCAGACCAGAGAGGTTTCTGCAGATGTGCAACGATGATCCAGATGTCTTTCCGGTGAGTTAAGTCTGTGAGAGTACTTCCTGCTCCTTCCTTTTGTGCTTAAGCACACTCTAGTCCCTATTTCTTGAGAGTATCAAGAAGTGGTTCTGGAAAGGACTTCTTAATGTAACATGTGAAATGGCGGCCTTGTGTGTCTTGGTCCTCAGCCATGAATGAGGTTATGTCCTTGAAGCCTCTATGAGTCTCAGTGCTGTGTTACTCCTACCTGGGTATTAAAATTCATACTTGATCCTCCACTAGCAATCAAAGTATGTGATAGAAGAGTATATTGTACAATTGATTTTATTATAGCCGTGTTTTGGCTGTTTGACTATTTGTTTATGCCTGCAGCATTTCCCAGCCATTAACTATGGCTCTTGTATTTTTTTCCTCCTGAAGAAACTAGATGACTTTGATGTGCGCCAGCTGTACGACTGCAATTGGATTGTAGTGAACTGCTCCACACCAGCAAACTTTTTCCATGTTGTGCGGAGGCAGATTCTTCTCCCCTTTCGGAAGCCGGTCAGTATGTAGAATGACTTCCTCACTTCAGAAAGAACATGTGCTTTCTCCTCCCCCCAAGTCCAGCACACAAGTGGGATGATGAAATGACTTGGGAACCTGTAGAGCCTTTTTGTTCCCCTGGCATTCTATCTTATCATTGCATCAAGGAAAGACAAAAGCCTTGCAGTATGAGAGAGCTGGAACCACTAGCCTGGAACCAGAAATAAGTTAGAAGTGGTCTGGCAAGCCAACCAATCCTTGATGAATTCTGATTATCCAGAAAGTGTTTTTCCTTAGTATTTTTACGGCACCCAATTCCATGGGAGCTCTGTTTCTGATTTCTTAAATGAATGCCTTTGGACAAAGTGTATTATTTTTGTTCTCCTTCAAACTGCACAACTTTGCTGCTCTTCAGTGATAAGTATTTGTGCAGCTCCTGCCCATTTATTACTTAGAAAGGCTGATTCAAGAGTCATTGCTGATGGAAAAAGGCTAGTTTGGGTCAAATCCAGCTGTCATGCCAGTAGAGTGAAGCTTCAGAGCCTTGCTGGATCAGACCAAAGATGGATCTATTTTATTTTTCATAAAACTGCATAAAAACCTTCAGTTTCCTGAGCTGTCCCAAGTGTTTTGCCGTCCTCAGAAGTTGATCTGCATGATCCGTTATGTTTCAGGATCTCCTGCAGTATCACAGTGAGTGCAAATTTGACACAGTTGTGCTCACTCACAAGACATCAACACTGGTTTTTTTTTTTTTTGGCAATAGTGTAAGGAACACTGAGGGACGCAGGTGGCGCTGTGGGTTAAACCACAGAGCCTAGGACTTGCCAATCAGAAGGTTGGCAGTTCGGATCCCCGCGACAGGGTGAGCCCCCATTGCTCGGTCCCTGCTCCTGCCAACCTAGCAGTTTGAAAGCACGTCAAAGTGCAAGTAGATAAATAGGTACCGCCCCGGCGGGAAGGTAAACGGCGTTTCCGTGCGCTGCTCTGGTTCGCCAGAAGCGGCTTAGTCATGCTGGCCACATGACCCGGAAGGTGTACGCCAGCTCCTTCGGCCAGTAAAGCGAGATGAGTGCTGCAACCCCAGAGTCAGCCACGACTGGACCTAATGGTCAGGGGTCCCTTTACCTTTAAGGAACATTGAATACTCAAAACACAATACCACTTCATTGGCACGCACAAAACTAATACTAAGTGGGCAATTAAACCTTCAGTCACATCAGCCTTCTGTGTATCCCGTTTGTGTTGCTGTTCTCTGGGCCAGCAATGGGAGATCTGGTGCCACTCCCATCATCCCTGCTCATGTTGGTTGGAGCTTTATGGGCGTTCAGAGTCTAGCAATGTCTGGAGGTTCACAGATTCTTCCCTAAGTCATTCTGTGTGTATGATGCAGTTCATTAAGGCAAAACAATTATGACTCAATAAGGCAGAATTACAAGCATGAAAACTGATATTTTCCTGGTAATTATCATCATCTTGGTGTGTGTTAGACATGTCTGGATAGACAGTGCTTTCCTAGTAGACTTTGGGTCATATTGTTACTGCTTCAAAACATCTGTGTTTGACTGACTTCAGATTATTGGGCTTTTTTACTCCTGAATGTAAGTATAATAATTCAGTACTTAATTCAGGAAGTGTTTCCATCCCATACTGGCTATAACTCTGGAATCTTTTCTTTCCTGACTTAGCTGATAGTCTTCACTCCAAAGTCCCTGTTGCGTCACCCTGAAGCTCGTTCCAGCTTTGACGACATGTTGCCAGGTACAGCCGGCTTGGGACTGGGTTCAGGGAGGAATTTCTTCCCTTGTATTCCACTGCCAGGCAGAAGATAAATGTGACTTGGTAGTCAGGTGAGGAAACCATAGCCTTGGCTTGGGAACAGCTGTGCCCTGCAGAAAAACCTGATCCATTTTTTTGTGTGGCCACAAAATACCTGCTCCCACACTTCCCATCTCCTGTTCTCTCCATCTGGTAGGTAGAAATATAGCCAGACAGAGCAGATTCCTAGAAAGGTTGATTTGGGAGACCACTGTATGCACTTGCTTAATCTCATTTCTAATTCAGCTTGCTAGGAGAATACAGGAGAACTTCACATTCAGCACTTTAAATACTGCAGCAGTGTTCCACATTAATAGTTCAATAGCAGAGTTCTCTGGTTTATGCCCTGAGAGTGTCAAGACCCAGTCAAAGTGGCCTCTAACTCAGTCTTTAAATTTGGCATTCTCCAGGTTGTCAGTGCAGAGTAGCAGTTGCCCCCTGACAA
Organism: Podarcis gaigeae; assembly: GCF_964106915.1. Taxonomy (NCBI): domain Eukaryota; kingdom Metazoa; phylum Chordata; class Lepidosauria; order Squamata; family Lacertidae; genus Podarcis; species Podarcis gaigeae. The sequence goes on from NC_139692.1 coordinate 10,343,184, forward strand.
TCAGGATTAGCAAAGCCAGAAATAAAACACAGTGCTGCATCGGTTGGTTTGTCTTTTTTCCCTAGAGGGTCATAATACCCCACAATGATGTTGATCTTTCTCGATTCTTCTGCATGCTCAGGGACAGATTTCATTTTATTTATTAAATTTGTATACCACCCTTCATCCTTAGATCTCAGGGCAGTTCACAGCATAATAATACAAGATCAAAATACATAAAACAAAACTAAAACCACCTTTCCCCCACCCCAGATGTGATCACCATAAATAAAATCATGCCCTTGAAGCCACTATATAGCTATTGCTTGCCTCAGACCTGGGAGCTTTGGAACTCAGGTCTAAGGGAACCAACTTGCTGGCTTTGCTGCTGCTGTGGTATGCAGCATTTGTGCAAGACAGTACCTTGCCTTGCTTCAAGTCCCTGTGAAGAGAACCATGCATAAGAACCAGTTCTCCACTGCTGTTTAACTCTAAAATAGGAACTCAAAAATTCAAGATGGGCAGCTGGGAACCAAAATTTCCTTAAGCAGCATTTGGTTCTACAAGGGATGCAGGTGGCGCTGTGGGTTAAACCACAGAGCCTAGGACTTTTCGATCAGAAGGTCGGCGGTTTGAATCCCCGATACAGGGTGAGCTCCCGTTGCTCGGTCCCTGCTCCTGCCAACCTAGCAGTTCAAAAGCACATCAAAGTGCAAGTAGATAAATAGGTACCACTCCAGCGGGAAGGTAAACGGCGTTTCCGTGCGCTGCTCTGGTTTGCCAGAAGTGGCTTAGTCATGCTGGCCACATGACCGGAAGCTGTACGCCGGCTCCCTCGGCCAGTAAAGCGAGATGAGCGCCGCAACCCCAGAATCAGCCATGACTGGACCTAATGGTCAGGGGTCCCTTTACCTTGGTTCTACATTAAGCATATTTATTGGGCTCAGTTTTGTCCATGTAAACACTGTGTCTAAATAAACGTTCTGTGTCTGACAGGGCTAATTGTTAACTGATCTGTAACTAACCCTAAGCTTGTTGAACTGAAACAGCATTTTCTTTTCCTGTTTACCCCTGCCTCCTTTCTTCTGTTTTCCCTGTGTTGAACTTTCAGATTGTAAGCTCTCTAGAACCAGGGACCTATCCTCTTCTGGTCTGTAAAGCACCAGACTTGCTGATGGGACTATATAAATAAGGTTGTTTTTTAAAAAAACACTTCTCCTTTGCAGGGACTCATTTCCAGCGTGTCATCCCAGAAAACGGTCCTGCTGCGCAGAATCCAGAGGGGGTGAAGCGAGTTCTCTTCTGCACTGGTAAAATCTACTATGAGCTCACCCGAGAGCGCAAGACTCGGAAGATGGAAGCAGACGTGGCGATCACAAGGGTGGAGCAGGTAGGGGGGTGCAGGAATTATTTCTGTTGCTCAAAATTGTCAATGTGAGTCTGTCGTGTGACCTTCTGAGGTCTGAAATGAAGTATTTTAGATTCTCTCTTTAAACTGAAAGGCATTTTAGGAGGAGGTATGGGCTGAATTTTAAATTGATACTCCCAAACCTCTTGGCTTGATAGCCTAGTCTAACCTTCCAAGCACTGCTCTGGAGGCAGTAAAACCCCTCCAGGGGACACATTTTAGTACTTCAGTTGAGCCCTACAGACTAAAGTTCTGAAGTGGAGCATTTATTGTTCAAGCATGCTGCAAACATATAACAAGGAGCTCATTCTAGAAACAGACTCTTAATGGTGTTGAGCAGCAATCTGCAGAATACTTAAGAGATTCAGGTCAGCTGAGTTTCCTATAGTGGACATCTCCATTAAGCCCTGGGGGTTTGTTCCTCCCCATCTGATCCATGAACAAGTGCCGAGGTAAATATTCTTGCAATCTGCCTTTACTTTCAGGGAAAAGTGGTTTGTGCCCATGTCATAACAGTTGTAAGCTACATTTGCATTTGGCCTTAAGAGTGACCTCAAACTTCAAATAGTATAATGTTTCTGGGATTAAGAAGTATATTTCTGGACTCCAAAAGCTTTTTACTAAAAGAAAAAGGCTGCATGCAACCTGTTTCTTACTGCATGGAACTAACAAACGAAGGCTGCTGTTTTCCCCACCACAATTTGTCTGTTGCTGGGTGGCTACAGTCCTTGTGAACTATAAACTTTCTGTTGTTTGTAGCTGTCGCCATTCCCATTTGATCTCCTGCTGAAGGAATTCCATAAATACCCAAATGCAGACCTTGTTTGGTGTCAAGAAGAGCACAAAAACCAAGGATACTATGATTACGTGAAGCCCAGACTCCGCACAACCATTGACCGGGCAAAGCCAGTGTGGTAAGGACCGCCTACTGACAGTCAGGTGCCAGATCAGTGGGTGGAGGCCAAGCTTCAGATATTTGCTCTGGAGGTAGATACAGTTGTGGCAGTCATTCCTTCCACTCATTCTTCTTGGATGGTAGGGGAGTAGAACGAAACGTCAAACTGAGCTAGCGAGTGACAGAGCGTCAGTTGGAAAATGACTATTGAAAGGCTGTGAGAGACAGAGGGAATGAGATGTGACAAAAAAGTATTTATTTATTCAATTTGTATACTCATCTTCTTTCGGAGATTGCAGGGTGCTTTGCAAAATAAAATTGCAAAACAAGAGCACAAAACATGTAACGGAAACAGACAAGCAAGCAAGCCAATAAACCCATATAAAAGATTACATGCTGTTAAAGGCCAAAGGGCTGGTTATAATAGAGAAATGTTTGTTTGCCTTCTTTCTTTTTTTTTACAATTATTAATCTATCCCACTTTCCAAGGCAGCTTACAAGTAACATAAATTTGCATATTTTGAGAACACAAAAACACATTAACGTATTAAAAAATCACCAAGATCCTTCCCACAGAACAGAGTAGTAGTTGGTGATAGATCGCCTTGCAAGTGGTACTACAGTTGGAGCAGGCTGGGAAAGTGTATGTAGAAGAGGATAGGTGTCGTGAAAATTAGGACAGTAGTTTTAAATTGGGAAATTGGTATACTGTGGCCATCTATTTTGTTTGGTATGGTACTTCAATGAATGTTTTAACTGTCTCTGCTCAGGTGTGGGTGGGTTCCAAGGTAAACGTCTCTCCCTCCACATGCCTAGTGTGGATGCTCTAAAGTAAGAACGAGGAAAGAGCAGCAAGTATTTTAAGGGAGGTCTGGACTCAACCATCTGGGAACAGGCCTTGGTTAGGGGACCCTGGGAATGTTACAGTACTGCACTCCATATGTGGGCTTACATAACTGGACATAGTGCTGGGAACTGAAGGGTATTGCCCCACTTGCTGGTTGTGGGGTACTTGAGCTGCACTGGGCGCATATTGACCTAAGCTTAGGTTGGAAGACCTTTCTGACCCAGCAGGCCAAATTCCTTATCCCCCCCCCCCACCAGTTACATTGGGTAACTGATAGCTGAACAATCCTGCCCACCTATCAGAATTTGCCTATGGTGGGGGGAGAAGGGGGAACACGCTGGTGAAGCAGCATCTAGTAGGATTGAACCACACCCATTAGCTCCCATCACTCCAGTGATGTCAATTGATTGACAGGTGTGCATGAAAATGGGTCTGCAGGCTGGAGTTTCCCATGGAAACCTTGTTTTAGCATGAAAACTGGGGGGAGAGGGCAAATAAGCTGTGGGGCAACCACTGCCAAAGAACACAGAAAACAAAAAACCCGCACGTGACTTTGTGGTAGCTGACCCAGGGGCAGAAAAGCACAGGGCTGCACGGCCCAAAGTACATCCCCGGTCTTGAACTCTGCCAGTCCCATATAGGGCCAGTATGACTACAGATGAGCAGTTAAAGGACACCAGCTACAAATTGCCACCTTTCTATTTCTCCTTTCCACATGCTAGGTATGCTGGACGTGAACCTGCTGCCGCACCAGCCACAGGCAACAAAAAGAACCATCTGACTGAGCTGCAGCGCTTTTTGGACACTGCCTTCAACCTCGACTCTTTCAAGGGCTTGTCTTAAATACTCTTGGACTGGTTTCCGCAGCGCACTGTGTGTGTATCTCTGTCTGCTCACTTCCTTTCTATGTCCTTAACTATAGACCTTGTAAGCTAACTTAAGGCGCCTGTTATTAATCTCTTGTTTGCTCTTGAGGAACTGCCTCTTCAGTGACCCTGTCCAGAATGCTTGTGTTAGGTTTTATCTTTTGTGTGCTGTAGATCAAACTTCTGGAACAGTGGGTTATCACTCCAGCACAAGCCCATGTCCTTTCTGAGAACCCTGGGACTAACCAGCCCCAGTCCCCAGAATGAGGTATTTAGAGGGACTGGTATTTGCCTTCCAAACAAATGTCTCTCTCTTGAGACTGTGATGACTCCAGATGATGCCCGAGTCATTGTCTCCAACCCAGCAGTGATTCAGGAGGCAGGCGTTGCTTTTAAATCACAAACACAAATGTGCCCACCTGGAAGGACGAGAGGAATGATGTCTTTTCATTCCCTTTTCCTCTCCAGAAGTGTTTGATCTGGCATAACTCTTCAATTGTGTAATGAGATTAGATTCCCTTTCCTTATGCACGAGAACCCTAGTACTGAAAATCCTGGGCTAGCACCCTAAATCACTGCTGCTGTTTCTTGTGGTTTAGCAGCCTAGCATTACCCATGCTGAATACACGCACAGACAGCTCAAATTCAGGCACTCTTCTTCCAGGAGGGGTCCCTCCCCCATTAATGAAGAAGTTATAACTCAGCCCAGGCACTAATCTGTTTGCGGGAGGGGCGTGCTCTTTTCAAAACTGTCACCATTTGTAGTCCTAATATCCCTTCCTGGGTAGGAACTTGGTATACAGTGGACACTAAATAATCTTTTATACAGTCACCAAAGCCACTTCTCTTTCAGCCTCCAGGTTTGCTTAGCTTTCAGGTTCTAACCAAGAGAAAGCTACACTTGGGAATAAAAAAATACCCACGAATTAATGTTTTGTATAGGAAAATGTTGGGACTGATACTTAGATCACACTCTTGTCTGTAATACCACATGTAGAGCAAAATTTGAGTCTCTACTATTACTTGAGCAGAAGTTAATGTCCCCCCCCCTCTTCATGGGCTATAGTCACATTGCACTTTTTTCCTGAGTTTCACGCAAACGGGATTCCACCTTTGCTGCACACCTTTTTCATAAATTACTTCCCTAATGATTATTTTAGTCTTAACTTTGAGTTTAGCAATGCTTTTAAAGGACTACTTGTGTATATAGAATTGGCGGATGAAGTATTTTTTTTTTTAAAGAAAAGACCTATTTTCTGTCATTGCAAAACTTTTGGATGAGGCCTGAGTTGCAACAGCTTAGCATAATTGATATGTAGCCTGCTAGAAACATTTTTATGTTGGTGTCTCTGACCTCCACAGACCTTTCTAGCAAGATATTTACATTGGAACCTCAGGTTATGGTAACGTAAACTTCGGGTTGCAAAAGCAGGAACCCTGGAAGTGTTTTGCCACATGCGCAGAAGCGGTCTACTGCCGTGTGCGCAAAAGCAGTCTCTCCAGTTGCGAAAATTTCAGGATACGGCCGGACCTCCGGAACGGATCCCATTCACGACCGGAGGTACCACTGTACTTGTCCCAGGAGGCTCAAACATGGATATAAACACCCAGTTTCCTTGTCGCTGGATAGATTCTTTCCCTGTGTTCTCCTAGCTCTATGCTTAGACTGTGTGAGCAGAGTTTAGGACAGCATGCACTTCGGCTATGGAGTAGCTTGTACCTACTTCTCATTGGCTTTCTCCTGAATTACACAGCTTCTCAAACACAGCCCTAATTGGGGAGTGGGGAGAGACACAGTGAAACCAATTAAACATTATTTCCTAGCCCTCTCAGTAGGTAGTGTGCTAACAAGATAGCTCAAAATTGATCCCACGTGAGATTTCTTACTGCTTCCTCATCCGTGTGCACACTGGAATATACTGACTGATCTTAGGAACGCTGATATCATCTTATCTTCCGCCTGCAGTCCAGAGGCTCAAGCATGGCCCCAGTCAATCCCCCTCTACTTTGTGGCCTTTGCAACAGGAATTGATGCCATTTCTTGGCTCGCTCTTTTTTTTTAACCCATTGCTGATATCTGGCAACTGCTTTCAATCACAGTAATTACACAGTGGTCTGCCAGTGATAGAATGTACCTCAGTGCTTTGGCTGTCCCTTCCTCCCCCCCCCCCCCGCCCCCGTGCGGTCATCACAATGTCATTTGGCGGCAATGGCAGCAATGACTTGATTGGCAAGGCTGTTGAAGAGAGAAATTCTGAACTAGGTTGAGCCTACCCTCTTGGACAGAACACATAGCATGCGCCCACTGTTGCACTTCCGCCTAAGCCTGTTTCTATTCTGTGTCAATCTCCTGAGCTTCTGAATGTGGTCTGTGTATGCTGTCATGCCATGTCATGTCAGAGCTTTCCCATCCCTCAGAGAAAAGAAAACCTTAACATCTTTGCTGTCTTTGACAGGAGATGTCCAGCTCTATATTCATCTGGCTGATCCCTGGGCATTACTGAGAGACATACAGCTTCCTCCTGCCCCCATCTATCTTCTCTGTGTGCTGCCAGCCATACCAAAAGAGTGTGCCATCTTGTGAATAAATACTTTTCTATAATCTAAGAATCTGTGCTGCTTCACTAGTGGGAACAGCACATTCCAAAAGTGATGCCCACTGTTTGGGGGTAGGCTGTCAACAAAAGGGTTTATGTGGGACTGCAATATTTGTTCTTTAGTTCTGCAGAGAGAGAGAGAAATCCTAGTGTCTAACCTTTGCCAAAGCCAGGGGGCCAGTGGAGAGAGGGAGGTTGCCTGTTCAGGGCTAGCGCTACCCTAGGGCTCCCCTCAAACTCACAGCCTGACTTTTATTTATTTTGGTTTTAAAACAAAAACAAAAAATCAGACATGTCTGGCTTAAACAATAAAGCCTGATCTTCTTCCCAAAGTGTCTCCAGCTTGCTCAGTTGTCCGAGATTCATTCATTCACCCAGTGCAAATGACACAGGCAGGTTGAGGGCAGGTGGGATGGAAACCGGGAAGGGCCAATTCTGTCTGCAGCCTTGCACACTCCTGTGAAAACGTATAAAATGACTTGAGCAAGAGTCATAATCTATGCTTATCTGAAGCTATTTATTACAGTTGGTGCTCAATGAGCACTTCTTGACCCTGGTCTGAAGGCCATCCATCCCCAAATAGGCACACTAAAAGCTTAAACGTCATTTTGAATTGGTCCAACCTTCAAGTCCAGGTGGTCCAGCAGGGCAAGTATATCTCAAGGTAAGTACTGAATCGACAACAGCAGCAGCCACCACTGGGCTTCAGTGCGGCATAATTATCCTGACGTGTCCGGAGGAGTCAGTGCCAGCAATAGGATGCATGGAAAGTGACTTCTGAATTTTTCTCATTCACCTTTGGTTAACAAGCATCACAAAATATGCAGCAAAGTAAAGCGTGGAAATATAGGCTGTTAGACCTTTAAAATATGTCCTTTAAAGTGAGCTCCAAAGTTTCTCTCTTACCCCAGCATATAAAAAAGTCCACACATTTGGTAAGTTACAAAATAAGCTTTCTTACAAACTCTCCAAAGGTCAGATCCATGTGTTTCAGAAAATTGCACAGGCAGTAAAACATGGCATAGTTATGAAATGGTGAAAGTTTGTAAATTATTGGTATAGGAACTTGAGAGTAGTTTGTGAGAGCCATGCGGTCTGAACTGGAGCAGCCAGATCAGATGTTCTCACATGGTGAACTCAATAGAAACAAAGACTTAACTACCTAGTTCCTCCCAAGGTGAGCTAAGCCTGGCAGGACAGCTTACTATATGGTCTGTAACACCTTCATGCATTAATCAGACTTCAAGCATATTGGTTATTTGAAGCTGGTTATCCCACACCTAGAAAACTTTTTTTCTTAAATGCTCCTATAGAGTTGGTTCATGAAGTACAGTAATGAAAGAAAGCCAGGACAGCTTTAGTGTCCACCAGCACAGTTTGGCGGGGGGGGGGGGGAGCTTTGAATTGAAAAGGAGTCTCGGATTAATTGGGCAGCAGATTTCTGAAAACAAAGTTGGCATTTTAAAAGACGTATCAGGGAATGCATCTTTTAAAATGCTGCTATTACACATGTGCATCATCTGAAAACAATGGAAATAATGCTCCTTCAGGCATACCATGTTTATTTGCAAATGTATGCAGATTTAATAAATAGGTTAACTAAGTAATAACTCAATGTTAGAAATGTAATTTGTTCTAGCCACAGAGAACATGAAATGAGTTAGATGGTGGCCAACCCACTCCTATTTCCTGCTAATCAAGAGGTTTGCCTTGCTCTCCTCTTTTCATTGGAAGTCAAGACTGGTGATTTCAAAACAAGCAGATTTTGTTGGAGCAGTTTCTTAGCTCTTCTCTCACAGTGCTGTTAGTGTGTACAGAGTGCCAGTGTCTAACAAGTACCACTGAAACTGCAGTTTGCCTCAGGAGGGCAGCTGCTTATGTTTCTAGGCCAAGGGCAAATGGCTTTCAGAGGGCAATTTTATCCAGACTAGCATGGGGTGAAGGTAAAATTCCCTCCCATCTGCTGTGGTTGCGATCTTGGCGGTGGGGGTGCAGTACAGCTGCTATTCAAAAACACTGCAGTGGCAGCTATGAAGATGCATTTGAATATATAGTCTGGCAGACAATATAGGCTAGAAGAATTACTTGGCTTCTACCCACTAAGAATAAAACAACTTTGTAGATCAGGGCCACAAGGAACTGGTGGTCCTCTAGCTATTGGTGTCCGGCAAGTCCATCAACTCCAACTGGCATGTGCTGGGAGGAGTTGATAAACTAGACTGGGTTTCCCACCCATGTTGCAAATGGTTCTGAAAATTGAGCAAGTGCTTGTGCTGTCTAGACACGTGTCCTTTCCAAATGGGATTTTTTTTCTTCTTTCCATTTTCCACTCCCATCATAACGCGGGGGCATAAGAGATAAGTGCTCTATTTTGTTCTGCACTGGTACAATGCAGAGGAACAGCAGAAACTTAAGTTGCCACTGCATTAGCAGTATAAATAGGACAGGAATGATTGCCTAAGGTGCAAATTAACTGGTGCTGTTTGAGAAAATAGGTGTGAATTCCTCATGGTTGGCACACCATGAAATAGCAGCAGACCTTGCAAGAAAGTGATGGGGTGGCTGACTGCAAGCTCTGGTCTTTGTACCACTCCACTGTTAGGATTCGAGCACCACGATGTGTTCTCCACGCTTTTAAATCTAGAATAGCTCAGATGTCCCTATAGTTTTAGGAACTCCCAGCTGGCAGAGCAATCTTGGCCCTCCAGAGGATCCAATTTGGTTAATGAGGCCATTTCCACAGAACCACACTCCTCTGCTGTTGTCCTGGTGATATGTGCTGGTGGATGAGGCTCAATTCTTTTGACGGCTGTGTCCATTACTGTACATCCCTTTCCATTTGGCCGGGCCTTGCAGTTCCCCTGATGGGGACTGCTGCATGCAACCAAAGCAGCAGGATCAAACACTGCTCATCAGCTGATTCTAAGGGCAGCAAATTGTTTTGGTGGCAAGTGGGACTCTGCATGTGACTGGCATAGTAATTTCGTATTGCGCCACAAGTAACCAGTCCAAAAAGCCTTCGGAAGGGGTGGTGTTAGTTCACTTGGCAGGTACCAATTTTTAAAAAAGAGATGCTATACAGAATGCACTTGGCTAGGGGCAGGAGACAGAACTCAGTCCCACCTATGGCCTTTGTGTGAGGTTACCTGAATCTACAGCTGTACGGAGAGCTCAAGCTGTAAAAGTTCAGCATCACTTGAACACACTCATTAACAGCCTGTTAAGGGACAATTCACGGTGCTGACAGTGACATACCAAAGTGCTTAAATGTCTTGAGATATAACAGACCTGGGAAATGTCTAACACATCTCCCAGTTGTTACCTTGAAAATAGTCCATTAATCCTTTTTAGGAGGCTTGGAAAAGTTTTGTTGTAGCACTCAGATGCTTGGAGCTTTAATGGTAATGCACCTCCAGTCTACAATGCTGGATGATGGGTCGTAATGGAGCCACCAGATGGCAGCACATTATTGGCATAGATTTGGGATTAAATCTGATATAGATGGAACTAGGGTTGCCATATTTCAAAAAGTGAAAATCCGGACACAAAAGTTGTTGAGCTTTATTGGGGGGGGGGGCAAATAAATGACACTTCTGAGGGGTTGCCATATGCCCGGACGCCGTTTTCGACGGACGAATCCTGTGTATGTCCAGGAAATTCCGGCCATATCGCAGCCCTAGATGGGACCAAAGAGTACAGTGGTACCTCAGGTTACATATGCTTCAGGTTCCATACGTTTCAGGTAACAGACTCCGCTAACCTAGAAATAGTACCTTGGGTTAAGAATTTTGCTTCAGGATGAGAACAGAAATCGTGCTCCAGCGGCGTGGCAGCAGCGGGAGGCCCCATTATCTAAAATGGTGCTTCAGGTTAAGAACAGTTTCAATTTAAGGACGGGCCTCCGGAACGAATTAAGTACTTAACCTGAGGTACCACTGTACTTCAAAAGATGTTGCTGCAAGCATTTTAATTCTCCTAAGCTTTTCTGTGAAAATGAATGTTAACAGCAACCAAAGGTACATTAAAATGCTAAACAAAGGGAATGCACAACAGCTCAATGCAGCAGCAAGGAACCTGTAGCCCTCAACAAGTTGTTGGACTCCAGTTCCCATCAGCCCCAGCTAGCCTAGTTGCCTAGCCAAAGCTCAGGAGTTATGGGAACTGTAGTCCTGCAACATCTGGCGAGCCACAGGCATCCCATCCTTGGACTCCTTAATGGATTCTCTCCCCACCGTTTGTGCAGAATTTTGGAGGTTCCCAAGCTGTTCCAGTGAAAACTGTCCTGCCAACCCCATACATACTAATTTGTGATCCAGCACTGCCTCTGTTTCTTGGTCAACAAATCTGTTTAAGAGAAAACTCGGGTGGAGTTTTCTTTCTAACCAAGGCGGAAAATCTGGTTTTTCTTGTTAAAGGTAGATAAATGGGCTTGGCCGCCAGGCACCACCAAAGTAACGAGTAGGCGATGTCAGAGAAAACAGAGTAATGAGAAAACTGTAGTAATGATTAGGTGATGGCAAGGAAACAGAGGCCGTGAAGAACTTTGAAAGGTTCTCTACGGTTCATATGCCTTCTCTCCAGTCTTTGGATATTTAAACCCACCCTCTTATTCAGAATTTACCCATAAATTTTGGTTCTCCTGACAATGCTGGTGAATAGGGATCTTCATGTGCAATAGCATGCACCCTGCTGCTACATGTGAGCTCTGTAGAAAAGGGTACCAAGTCACTTGCATTAAAACAGAGCATGGCATCGTTGACTCACCTCCTAAAACCACAATTGAATGACCATTAGAACTAAATAGCAGCAGTTCTTGAACATTGGGTGGTGGTAATGGTATCCCGCCTTTCACTCCCTTTAAGGAGTCTCAAAGCGGCTAACATTCTCCTTTCCCTTCCTCCCCCACAACAAACACTCTGTGAGGTGAGTGGGGCTGAGAGACTTCAGAGAAGTGTGACTGGCCCAAGGTCACCCAGCAGCTGCAGGTGGAGGAGCGGAGACGCGAACCCGGTTCCCCAGATTACGAGTCTACTGTTCTTAACCACTACACCACACTGGCTCTCAGGACAGGACAGGACAGACTACCTAAATTGTATTGAAATTTATTTATATATGCTATGCTACTACAGCAGCAAGAATGCTACTTGCCCAAAAGTGAAAAGAAGCAGAAGTCCCAGCAAAGGAAGAATGGATACAAAAACTTATGGAATATGCAGGAATGGCGAAACTTACCGGAAGAATAAGAAATCAAGATAACAAACTTTTTAATAAAAGAACGGAAATGGTTTATTGACTATTTGCAGATAAATCGCAAACAGACAGAAACATCGGCAGGATTATTGTAATAACCTGCAGTTTCGTAAGAGTATATATTTAAAGTAGATAATTGAATGAGCAAATTAAATGAATTTTGATATGCAGAAGATAATAAAAAATAGATTCAAGGAACCGCAGAGAGAAGGGGAAGGAAGTCAAGTTTTGAAATGTTAAAATGATTGTAAAACTAATGAAATGTATAAACTTGAAAAGTTTAAATAAAAACTTTTTTAAAAAAGAAACTTATGCACCCCTGAGACACTGCATCCCCCTGTCCTGCTCTGGACTGTTGTGCCCCTGTAATTTGAGAACCACTGCTGTTGTTGAAATGCATGTCACAATTATTCTGCATACAGAAGTATGACTTATGGTACCATGCTTAAAATAATATGATTATTATTATAATAGGGTTCGTTGCACTTGGCTTTTTTAACATTATCAGTAGAGGTCTCCGCTTTGGAGAGTTTAACACTGATGGGTGGTAGATGCTGCCCATCTGGTAATGTCAATGTGTAGAGTCATCTCTTGTGTTGTTGGAAAAGAGTGTTTGTGATGACCAGCTTGTTCTCTTGACAGAGCTCTATTAGCCTTTGCCCTGCTTCGTTTTGAACTCCAAGGGAGCTGGACCATAAAGAAGGCTGATCGCCGAAGAATTGATGCTTTTGAATTATGGTGCTGGAGGAGCCGCTGAGAGTCCCATGGACTGCAAGAAGATCAAACGTATCCATTCTGAAGGAAATCAGCCCTGAGTGCTCACTGGAAGGACAGATCGTGAAGCTGAGGCTCCAGTACTCTGGCCGCCTCAGGAGAAGAGAAGTCTCCCTGGAAAAGACCCTGATGTTGGGAAAGACACAAGGAGAAGGGGACGACAGAGGATGAGATGGTTGGACAGTGTTCTCGAAGCTACCAGCATGAGTTTGACCAAACTGCAGGAGGCAGTGGAAGACAGGAGTGCCTGGCGTGCTCTGGTCCAGGGGGTCACGAAGAGTCGGACATGATTAAATGACTAAACAACAATGCACAATCAGGATTGCATATTAAGGCTCCCGATTGTGCATTGGCAGAGACAACTGCCACACACCTGATGTCACATAAGGCTTTGCTTTGGGACGGGTTAAGTGTCAGCCTCATGGGCCAAATTCAAACTCCTGGGGGGCCAGATGTTCCCCACCCCATTTAAAATCATGGGGTAGGAAGAGATGAAGGTGATCAGGTACATTTGCAGAAACCTCAAACATAATGAGAGAGAAGTAATTTTACATCATGGATTGGAAGGTATTTCCATGCAGGATCAAGCAAGAGTTAGCAAAAGTATTCTATCCCCAAACCTTATTATTCCCTAAATAGTCTTCACAGAATCAAGCTTCCTTCTCCTTCCTGCTTATGAAGGCTTGTTAGATTGCCAGCCCTCTTCCGTCAACTCCAGAAAAGGAGGGAGATAATGGGGATTATGTGGGGGTTGGTATTTAAAATTTTATTTTTGTGGTTATTACAGGGTGAGTACAGAATCATGAGACCTGATAAAAAGCACAAGATCTGGCAGCCTCATGGAAAAAGGGGAAAATAAAGGGTTCTCTAAGAAGAGTTCTGACCTGGCATACTACAAAGCAGCTTTTTGTCCATCTCACTCGCAGCTGTTTACATTTTACAGCACATTATTTCCCTCAAAGAATTCTGGGCAGTGTAGTTTGCTGGGAATTGTAACTCTGTGAGGAGCAACTCCACTACGCAGTATTTCAGACTATTAGTTTAGGGGAAACTTCTACAACGTGAAAGAAGCTTATAAAATTACACAAGGCATGGAGAAAGCAGAGAGAGGTTTTTTCCTTTCTCATAACACTAGAATTCACGGACAGTCAATGAAGCTGAATGTGGTAAGATCTGGGACTTGCAAAATAAAGTCTTCCTTCACGCAGCACATAGCTAAACCAAGGGAAGTTGCTCCCAAAAGAGGCAGTGATGGCCACAAACTTTGAAATAGCTTTGAAAGAGGTTTGGACAAATCCATGGACAAGAAAACTATCAATACCTGCTTGTCATGACGAATTGGCTTTGCCTTTAAAGTGGTACCTCGGGTTACAGACGCTTCAGGTTACGCAATTTCGGGTTGTGCACTGGAACGGGCTACTTCTGGGTTTCGGCGCTTCTGCATGTGCAGAAACACTAAATTGTGCTTTGCACATGCACAGAAGCACCGAATCGCGGCCCACACATGCGCTGCGGGTTGCGAACATGCCTCCCGCATGGATCACGTTCACAACCCCAGCTTCCATTGTATGGTCAAAGGCAGCAGCACTTCTGATTCTATCTTCTGGAAACCTTGGTAGGGGAGAGGGCTCTTGTGTTTGTAGGTTTCCCGCAGGTACCTGGGTGGACAATGTGAAGAAGAGAAGGCTGGACTCAGTGGGCCAGCAGGCTGTTCTTATGTACATGATTCTTCAGACACTCGGTTATCTCTCACCTTTTTGCCACCGTGGAGCTTACAGTAGCATAGAGCAGATTTCTAAGGTGTCTCCCATCCTGACACGGACCAGACCAAGACCTACTTAGCTTCTGTAAGGTAGGGTTACCAGATGTCCCCGGTTCCCAGGAAATGTCTCCAGATTTGCAAATCTGTCCCCAGGAAATGTGGCAGCGGCAGCCTCGGCAGCCCGGAGCCAGCCTGGTAGCACAGTTGGCTCTGGCTGGCTTCAGGAGCTGCTCGCTGCCATGGCGTCCGCCATTTTTCCTTGCTGGAAGTCCCCCTATGATGTGAGCAACACATATGCAACTATAATATAATATGCATATTACAACTATAATTTCCAGCTGCACTGGCTCCTGGTGGAGTACAGGGTCAGATTTAAGGTGCTGGTTTTGACCTTTAAAGCCCTTCACGGCCTAGGACCCTCGTACCTACGGGACCGCCTCTCCCGGTATGCCCCACGGAGAGCCTCAAGGTCCATAAATAGCAACACCTTAGAGGTCCCGGGCACTAAGGAAGTTAGATTAGCTTCAACCAGAGCCAGGGCCTTTTCAACACTGGCTCCGGCCTGGTGGAACGTTCTGCCTCATGAGACCAGGGTCCTGCAGGATCTGGTCTTTCTGGTCTTTCTGCAGGGCCTGTAAGACAAAGTTGTTCCACCTGGCCTTTGGCTTGGAGCCAATTTGATTCCCTCCCCCTCTTTCTTTCTTCTTTTTCCTTTCTCCTCCTGTGATGAGGCTGCATTTTAATATTTTAATGTTTAATTGTTGTATTTTTAAGTTGTATTCATTCAACTTGTTTTTATTATTGCTTGTTAGCCGCCCTGAGCCCGGCCTTGGCTGGGGAGGGTGGGGTATAAATAAAAAATATTATTATTATTATTATTATTATTATTATTATTATTATTATTATATCTACCTGTGTCTATCTCGTAGCATTTAAAGCAGCTACATCCATTTTCCCCCAGTGCCACCCACATCTGTGGCACGTGGGAATACGCTGCAAGAAGCTGTCGTTTGTCCTCCATTTCCCACCATGCAATTCTCAATGGGCAAAAGCAACTAGCTATGTAAGAACTTCAAGACTTTGGCTAAATCACTGGTGGGAAACCTCTGGAGGATCACAGGTTCCCTACTCCTGTTCTGCAACAGAACAAAAAGACTTGCTTTTGCTTGTTTTGTTTTATTTTTGCTTTCCCTTATGTTTGTCACCTCCTGCCTAAGTCTTGGCCCATCACTGCTGCCTGCAGAGCAAGTTTAGTTAATGGATAACGCAAGCTGTTATCCTTTGGGTGACGCAGGAAGGGAGGGAAACTCTTGCAACTGTGATTCATGGAGGGGGAGGTTAGCTTTTTCCTTGACAGTTTGCTCTGTGACGCCACACATGAGATTCAAAAGTGCTGGAGACTGTGTGTACTGATGCTTATAACCGCAGAGTAGTGGTGGTGGAGCTGAAATACTGCTTCCCCTGTGCAGGCAAGACTCCAAAAGGCCTTCTTTCTGCAGCAGATTGCAAGCAGACAGTCGCAGTCATGTCTAGGACACCCTCGAGCTGCCTCTCCTGAACTCTAAGCACGGCTGCAGCTGCCATCAGTCGGCAAGATGGCATCTGTCTTAATTATACCCCAGGAGGTTTTTAAGGTAGCGCCAAGGCTCTTGCTGGTGCATAGGAGTTTAATTCTATTTAGACAGTTGTACTTAGATCTGCAGTATAAATTAGGAGAGTGCCTTTGTGGCTTAAGGTAAAGGTAAAGGTACCCCTGCCCGTACGGGCCAGTCTTGACAGACTCTGGGGTTGTGTGCCCATCTCACTTAAGAGGCCAGGGGCCAGCGCTGTCCGGAGACACTTCCGGGTCACGTGGCCAGCGTGACAAAGCTGCATCTGTCAAGCCAGAGCTGCACACGGAAACGCCGTTTACCTTCCCGCTGGTAAGCGGTCCCTATTTATCTACTTGCACCCGGAGGTGCTTTCGAACTGCTAGGTTGGCAGGCGCTGGGACCAAGCAGCGGGAGCGCACCCCGCCGCAGGGATTTGAACCGCCGACCTTTCAATCGGCAAGTCCTAGGCGCTGAGGCTTTAACCCACAGCGCCACCTGCGTCCCCCCCTTTGTGGCTTAGGGCGCTCATATTTACAGGACTGCCTCTCCTGGTCTGCCCTGCAGAGGACCTTAAGGTCCATGAATAATAATAGTTTAGAGGGCCCAGGCCCTAGGGAAGTCAGACTATCCTCCACCAGGGCCAGGGCCTTCTCAGTGATGGCTCCAACCTGGTGGAATGCTTTGTCCCATGAGACCAGGGCCCTGCAGGATTTAACCTCCTTCCGCAGGGCCTGTAAGACAGAGCTATTCCGCCTGGCTTTCAATTTGAACTTAGCCTGATCTTTTATTCCGCTTCCTTCCCTCCCCCTCCCCTTTTTATGAAGTTTACCCACTCTGGGATCCCACAGCTAATTCTCTCCTGGTCTCCTCACTGCCCCCAATAGAACTAATTTAGCCAGCTAACCCTGGTGATCATCTAATGTTTATTGGATGGATTTCCCCCCTAAATTGATTTTTTAATTCTGAATTTATTGTTATTCACGTTTTATCCTGTATTTTATGCTGTTTTTGTTGAATCAATTAAGTGTTTTAAATTTGTTGCTAGCCGCCCTGAGCCCAGTTTTCTGAACCAGGAAGGGCGGGGTATAATTAAAAAAATATTATTATTTATTATTATTCCATACTTCCCCCCGCCTAATAATAACAACAGATTAAAGTAGATGATATAATAAAATGCAACAGCAACTTAACCGGGGGGGGGGGGGGGAGGAATATCTAAGTTCTAGGCAAATGTAAAGGGCAATGGAAAATATACTAGAGTCAGCCCTGGGGTGTCACCACAGAGAAGACCCTGATCTCTGATCATCATTGGTGCTACCTCTAATGGAACTGGAGAAGGGTCTGTGAGGGAAGGTTTAAACTTAAAGGATACATCTAAATCACGATTATACCACTTTAACAGTAATGACTTCCCCCAAAGAAAGCTGAGAACTGTAGTTTGTTAAGGGGGCTGAGAGTTGCGATGAGGCTTCCTATTTCCCACCCTGAATTAAATTCTCAGGGTGATTTAACAATCAATTCCTCTTCACATGGAACTTGGGGAATTTGTAGGTCTGGGAAGGGAACAAATGCAGTACATGTTTCGCAATAAAATACAACCATATATAAATATCAGACAACATGCAAATTGTAACGAAACAAAAACCTATAAAGTCGGTCACCTTAACTAATCAGTTCACAATTACTGGGCCATAAAAGTATTTCAAAACAGACAGCTCTGTCATGTGCCCATGGAAGTTTATTAGCCTGTGGTCTGCTGTGGGGCCTTTGGGGTGTGTCGTGCTTGTAGGAAAACGAGTGGGAGATAGTACTAAGGAGAAGAATGTGGCTGCTTATACACATAGTATTCTACAATTCCTGGCACTTGGGTACTTGTTTTTCCCCCCTACATAGTCCATGCACAGTCTAAATCAATTGCCTGCTTTTTGGCCCTGAAAAGCACTTCTTGAGAAACGGCTTTCATTCCGAAAATAAAAGCTCACTGCAGATGATTCCACATTACCAGATCCTGGCAAGAATTGTGGAGCCTTCCCTGCCCTGTGACATTGTGGGCGGTTGTATACCGAGATCACAAGCTCTGCTTTCTCCTCCCGTCACCTGGGTCATGTACAGGGAGGGAAGGTGCGGGCAGCCTAAAATGGGGCGGGTTAATGCCTTATCAAGTAACCTTGCATGCCCTTGTGGGCGGCAGGACCTAGAATCAATCTAGGCTGAAAGCGGCGCGAACAATTCCGGGCTGAGAAAAACCGTGTTTTTGTGCTGCAAGGGGGTTCAGCGTGCTTGCAGCAAGTGACTTTTGTCACCGGGTCAAGGATGGAGGAAAGAACCATACCTTTGTCTCAGATGGTCACTGTGTGCCTGACCTTTGTCAGCGGTGCCCAGTGCATGATGATCTGGCTGGGTCGCTGTGACCAGCCAAGGATTCAGGGAGCCCTTAAGGCGGTTTTGCTAATAAGCGCAGCAAGGACCTAGGACAAGGAGAGGCAGCCCGCACAGTGCCCTGCTGTCACCATGGCAACAGCAGTTCATCCCGTCTGCAGGAGGGGAAACGGGGGGGGGGGCACAAAATCATGATCTCACAACAGATCGACCTCTTCGCCAGCCAGTTCCATCTTTTCTGACTTAGTAACAGTGCCAGCCATGCCTTTTCTTCCCAGTGTGTGTGGCAGGGAGGGGAATCCCAATTTAGTTTTGATTACGCACCAGTAGCCAATTGCATACCTCCTGACTGGAGATGAAAGAATACATTCAAGAGGTGGTACATATCTTCAGAATGTATATAAAGTCTAGGTGCATCTTTAATGGGTAATATCTGCTATATATATTATGGGAAATGGCTTGTCTGTTTGCTTGTTTGTTCTCTGTGCTTTCGGACACCTCTTGCCAAAGTTGGCTTAAGGGCTCCCAAGATGGGTGTGTTTACTGTTGACCTTGGGCTACTGGCTGCCATTTTGAATTAATGTAGCGGACTGAAACGCGACTTCGGCATGACTTTACCTAATTTTTGGCGTGACAGATGCAAACTGACAAATTACATTCTCCGTTTAAAAATCACAGATTAGTTTTGGTTTCTAAAAATTTCCGGTCAGAGCCAGGAATGCCCCCTAATAGTTACCGGTACATAAAACGTAAAGGTAAAGGTACCTCTGACCATTAGGTCCAGCCACGGACAACTCTGGGGTTGCGGCACTCATTTCACTTTACTGGCTGAGTTACATAAGTTACATATAAATTCACTGCCAATTAGCTGCCAAGTTAGGGTGCAATTTTTCGTGTAAAGGTAAAGGGACCCCTGGCCATTAGGTCGAGTCGCAGACGACTCTGGGGTTGCGGCGCTCATCTCGCTTTATTGGCTGAGGGAGCCAGCGTACAGCTTCTGGGTCATGTGGAAAGCATGACTAAGCCGCTTCGGGCGAACCAGAGCAGCGCACGGAAATGCCATTTAACTTCCCGCCAGAGCGGTACCTATTTATCTACTTGCACTTTGCCATGCTTTCGAACTGCTAGGTTGGCGGGAGCAGGGACCGAGCAATGGGAGCTCACCCCATGGCGGGGATTCGAACCGCTGACCTTCTGATCGGCAAGTCCTAGGCTCTGTGGTTTAGACCACAGCACCACTCGTTTTTTATGTATTAAGCACTATATAGCCTGTAAGCAGGATACCTGAAATATCATCTCACATGTACTCTGCAGGAGGCCCATTCCACACACTGTAGGAACTGAACCTTTCATGTTGCAGCACCAAGCCTTTAGCTTCCTCTCATGTTAATGTTAGACAGGCGCTGTCTCTATTTCCCTTTCGGTGCCTACTGAAAACCTTCCACTTTCAAAAAATCCTTCAAGCAGCAATTGTGACTGTTTTTGAGATAGTTTTAAGGCTCTATCGCTTCTTGCTTGCTACTCTGTGCCTCCTTTGGGAGGAAGGGAGGGATATAAAGTTAATAAACAGTCATATGAATTGACATTACAAAATTATATTAGAATATTGTCAGAGGAAAGAAGAAAAACAAAGCAACATTATCAAACAATCGCCACGTGCAATGAAATTACTGTGTATGAGGATTGAAGGTTTCTGGGTGGGGTGGGCTCCCTAGAACTTATGGGTCCTCATGCATGACATGTATATGGCCACATTCTGCCTAGCAGAATGTACACATGGAGCTTAAAATATTCAGCCCTCTCCACCGTTGTTCATTAGGGCAAGCAAGTGAATATCTGGAGTTATCAGCTACTGCATTACAATTTGCATTTATTACCGTATGTCACAATTGTAAAGGATCATGGATGAGCACCTCTTTTGCATGTAGAAGGTTCAACTGCTGGCATCTTCAGGTAGGGTTGGGAGAGACCCCTGTCTGAAACCCCAAAGAGGTGCTCTCAGTCAGTGTAGACAATGCTGAACCAGATGGAGCAGTGGTCTATGGCTGTGTGTTGTCTGTCTGTCTGTCTGTCTGTCTGTCTGTCTGTCTGTCTGTTTATATCCCGCCCATCTGGCTGGGTTTCCCCAGCCACTCTGGGTGGCTTTCAGCAAAAGATAAAAAATAACAAAATGTCAGACATTGAAAAATGTTCCTCCTCCCTCACCTCATCTGCCCACAGCTATCCCAGACTAAAAATCATTTCTGAGGACATGCCGCTACCTGCCTTACCGCTGTGGTGGCATAAAGCAGTCATTAGTGGTTGTGGGAAGGCTTGGCATGTCACCGTGCCAATGATGACACATGCTTTTCCTGGTTTCTCCTACCTCTGAAAACGGTGCCTCCCACCAAGTTCCCCATTTTGTCCTCACGACAACCCTGTGGTGTAGGTTGGGATGAGAGGCAGTGACTGGTCCAAGGTGACTCAGTGAGTGTCATGGCCCAGTGGGGATTTGAACCCTGGTCTCCCAGGTCACAGTCTAACACTCTGGCCACTCCACCCACACCAACCACAGTCTATTTTGACAGCAACTGTCTAGGGATCATGGCCTCGGGCTGAGAGAGAGATCTTTCTTATCACCTGTGCTGCTACCTGATCCTTTTAGCCAGGGATGAACTCGTGAGCTTCTGCATGCAATGGATGTCTTTTGCTATGTATTCAGTGGTCTGTGTTTGCCTGAGCTTGAGTCTGGACTAAGGATTCTGAGCTCCTGTGTTCTGACATTTCAGGATTTGGGCCTCTGCCATTGGCCCTTGAATTCCGAGTCGTGATTCGTAGCTTGGAAGTTTAGACAGCCAATCACGTTAGGAGTGGGAGTGGCCCAGGCTTTCAGGAATGTTTATAAGCAGTTGCTTTGCCCCTGTTTCCCAGTTATGTAGTTCAATAAAGGTTCCTGCTGTTATCATTGTGTCTTGCCTCTCCGGAAAAAAGGAGAAGAATATTTCATATATTGAAAAAAGAACAATTGGACATTATTTGCCTGCAAGAAACACATGTGACCAGGCTCCACAGAAAAGTGTTAATAAACAAAAGATTAGGCCAAGAATTTATTTCTTCGGACAGAGTCAAGAAAAGAGGTGTGGTGATATATGCAAAAGAGAGCCTGTCATCAAAATTTTTATTTAAAGATGAGCAAGGAAGAATTCTGGCAATTGAGATACAAAACCAAGGAGAAAAGTTTTTGATATTAGGAATTTATGCGCCAAATGAGGGGAAATCGGAATTTTATAAGAAGCTGAATGAGATAATGCTGGACTATCTGAACTATGACAACATCATCATGATGGGAGACATGAATGGGGTGGCATCGACCAACATGGATAAGTCACATAGTCAAAATGTGACAAAAGATGGCAGACTACCTAAAACATTTTTTGAACTGACCGACAATATGGACTTGATTGACATTTGGAGAACAAAGAATCCCCTGGGAAGAGAAGGAACATTTTTTTCTGAAGCCCAACTGACATGGACAAGAATCGACCAAATATGGATAACTAGAGGTCTGGCACCTAAGACAAAAAAAGTGGAAATCTGCCCAAAGACCTGCTCCGACCATAATGCCATAAAGATGGATATGAGACTAACTCCAACCGGCTCCTTCAGATGGAAGATGAATGACAATTTGTTTAGAGATCAGGAGATTATCAAAAAGGCCCAAAAAGCTTTGAAGGACTACTTTGAGATAAATTTGAACACTACGGTGGAAAAAAGAACCGTCTGGGACGCAAGTAAAGCGGTTATGAGGGGGTTCCTGATACAACAGAACACCATAAAGAAAAGAGCACAGAATGAGAAAAAAGATAAGATCCTGGAGAAAATTAAAGAATGTGAGAAGAAGTTAAGATGGAGACCGAAGTCAAAGGAGATTTTAAGAGAAATTAAACTCTACCAAGCACAATATTCTAAATTGATAAATCAGGAAGTGGAATGGAAAGTTAAGCTAATGAAACAAAGATCTTTTGAATCGGCAAATAAATGTGGAAAGCTGTTAGCATGGCAGCTGAAAAAGAGACAAAAAATGAACAGGGTCACAAATTTAGAGATTGAAGGAAGAAATATTCAGAACCCAGTGGAGATCAGAAAGTGTTTCCAGAGATACTTTAAACAATTATATACACAAGGGCCGCAAAATGAGGTGGAGATAGAACAATTTTTGACAAAGAATGGTCTACCAAGGCTGTCTCAGGAAAATAGAACAATCCTGAATTATAAAATAACACAACAAGAGATTGAAGAAGCCATTCAGAATATGCAACTGGGCAAGTCTCCAGGGCCAGAAGGGCTTACCTCCAAATATTATAAGACATTGAAAGACTACTTGATACATCCATTAATGGAGGTTTGCAATGAAATTATGGAGGGGAAGAAGGCACCGGAGTCGTGGAAAGAAGCTTTCATCACATTGATACCTAAACTAGAAACTGAAAAGACACAACTTAAGAACTACCGCCCCATCTCCCTCCTGAATGTGGATTATAAAATATTTGCAGACATTTTAGCAAGTAGATTTAAACAAGTTTTAAATGAGGTAATCCACAAGGACCAGGCAGGCTTTCTCCCAGGTAGACATTTGTTTGCTAACACAAGGAACATTATTGACATTTTGGAACTTTTGCAAACAAATATCAATACTAAAGCAGTGTTGATTTTTATAGATGCGGAGAAGGCCTTTGATAATATTTCTTGGAAGTTTATGAAGAAAAACTTGGAAGGGATGGGAGTGGGACGGGGATTTGAGAATGGGATAGACGCAATTTATTCAGAACAAAAGGCTAAATTGATAGTTAACAATGTGGTGACAGAAGAGTTTAAAATTGAAAAAGGAACACGACAAGGTTGCCCTATTTCCCCGTTGTTATTCATTTCGGTCCTGGAGGTGCTCTTGAATATGATTAGAGGGGACCGGTTGGTTGAAGGAATTCAGGTCGGAGCGAAACAGTATAAACTCAAAGCCTTTGCAGATGACCTGGTTTTGACCTTACAGGAGCCAGAATCTAGTACGAAAAGGGTATTACAGTTGATTCAGGAGTTTGGTCGGGTAGCGGGATTCAAACTTAACAAGCAGAAAACTAAGGTATTGGGGAAAAAATTGACACCTTTAGAATCAGAAAGGTTTCAGAAAGAGACAGAGTTAAACGTGGTTTAAAAAGTAAGATACCTAGGGGTAAACATAGCAGCTAAGAACTTGAGCCTATTCAAGGACAACTATGAAAAGTGTTGGTTAGAAATTAAAAGGGATTTAGAAGCTTGGTCAAGACTGAAACTTTCCTTGTCGGGCCAAATTGCTGCTATAAAGATGAATGTATTGCCAAAAATGTTGTTTTTGTTCCAGACTTTACAGATTGTGGATAAAATGGAGTGTTTTGGGAGGTGGCAAAGAGACATCTCTAAATTTGTCTGGCAGGGCAAAAAACCCAGAATTAAGTTTAAGATACTAACTGATGCTAAAGAAAGAGGGGGCTTTGCCCTGCCAGACTTAAAGTTGTACTACGAATCAGCAGCTTTTTGCTGGTTGAAAGATTGGCTGCTTCTTGAAAACACTGATGTTTTGGATTTGGAAGGTTTTAACAATGCTTATGGATGGCATGCATATTTGTGGTATGACAAGGTTAAAAGTCACAAGGCTTTCAAGAACCATATTGTCAGGAAAGCAGTGTTTAATGTCTGGATAAAATATAAAGACTTGCTAGAAAACAAGACCCCAAGGTGGTTATCACCAATGGAAGCTAAGGCCTGGAAAAGACTCAATATGGAGGCCAAATGGCCGAAATATTGGGAAATATTAGAAAAAGAGGGAGATAATTGGAGGCTGCAGAGTTTGGATAAATTAAAGGACAAAGTGCGAGATTGGCTACATTATGCTCAGATCAAAGAGGTTTTTAAGTTGGATAAAAAGATAGGATTCCAGGTGGAAAAATCAAAGTTGGAAACTGAATTGTTAGAACCTAAGACTAAGGTACTTTCGAGAATGTATAATTTGCTGCTAAAATGGAACACACAAGATGAAACGGTTAAATCAGCTATGATAAAATGGGCACAGGACATTGGGTACAATATCATGTTTGCTGTCTGGGAAAGGTTATGGACCACCGGTCTGAAATTCACGGCATGTAATGCCTTGAAAGAAAATATTATGAAAATGATATATAGGTGGTACATGACCCCAGTCAAGCTTGCAAAAATATACCATTTGTCTGATAACAAATGTTGGAAATGTAAAGAAACAGAAGGAACATTATTTCACCTCTGGTGGACCTGCCCTAGAGTTAAGGCTTTCTGGGAAGTGATATATAATGAGTTGAAAAAGGTATTTAAGTATACCTTCCCTAAGAAACCAGAGGCCTTTCTTTTGGGCATCGTCGGCCAGAGGGTGTTAAAGAAGGACCGAACATTTTTTATGTATGCAACAACAGCAGCAAGGATACTAGTCGCCAAGTACTAGAAAACCCAAGATTTACCCACACTGGAAGAATGGCAGATGCAACTGATAGACTATATGGAGTTAGCAGAAATGACCGGCAGAATCCGAGACCTGGGAGAAGAAGCCGTGGAGGAGGACTGGAAGAAATTCAAGGACTATTTACAAAAATATTGTAAACTGTATGAGTGTTGAGAAAGATGCAAGATTATAAATAATATGGCACCATTAAATTAGTTGAAAGGAATATGAAGATAAGTGAAAACATATGAAAAGCTAATCTTTGGTTAAATAACATGTTAAAATTAAGTTTTTAAGATTGGGGTAAAATTATTTAACATTTGGGGCATAATATCTGAAAGTTATAAAATAAGAATTGAAGCAAGGTAATAAATTGCTGGACAAAGTTTGATAAACTTGGAACGCAGGAACGAGAGACGTGAGGAAGTCCAATGAAGTGAAGAAAGTATGATTATTGTAAAGTTATATGTCGTTTTGTTTGTTTTTTACATTGTATTAAGAAAATTTTGAATAAATATCTTATAAAAAAAAAATAAGGTAGCCTGAGTTTGGATGCCAATAATATATTGGCATGGGAATAGCAGCACAGATGGTCAGTGCATCTTGAAAGCACATTACGGCCCAGGAGTTCTGCACTTTGAGCGCTGGCTCACAAGGCCAGCGGCTTTAAACCAGAGATGGGCAGCTTGAAGCCCTCTGGATCTTCACAGAAATATAGAATTGAGAGTCGGAAGGGACCACGAGGGTCATCTAGTCCAACCCCCTGCAATGCAGGAATATTTTGCCCATGACCCTGAGATTAAGAGTCTCTTCTCTACCGACTGAGCTACAACTCAATGTGGTGTAATTGTTATGTACTGAAGTTCTCACCCTGGGCCAGCAGGGGGATACTGTAGATAGTTTTCATTCAGGTCCACATATGCAAATAAGGAATTGAAAGTGCCGTTCAGTGATTGGATAGTTACAGAAAGTTGTTACTGTTGCGTTGTAGAGGAGCTCTATATAAGCAGGCTGGCTGAACCCTTCAGTTCAGTTCTGTTCCGGCCAGTGAATAAACAAGAGCTGTTTGAAGAATCGCTTTGTCATCTGATATGTTCACCCACAACTTAACAGTAATGACACAGAAAGCTGGTGCCTGCTGAATTTCTGCTTCTGAGGAGCTGTTAAAAATACAGGAGCCCCACGGGGGGGAGGGGTACGTGTGGCTGCCATTTCTTCCCACATTGCACTAGATGAGGGTGGGGACACTTCTTGAACCCAAGGGCCTCGTTCCCTCCTGCCAGGGACCACATGACAGGTGGGTGGGGCCAGAAGAAAAAGTGGGCAGAGCAAAAAATGCAAATTTTACCTTTGTGCAATAGGCTGGTTTTCTGCACCCCTCTCTACCTTCCATCCAGACAAGGAAAAGGCATTATCAGAGTTCAAGGAAATGGTCCAGCCAGGTAAAGCACTAAAGTGAAGCAAGTATGGTGTGGCCAGGGAAATGGAGTATGACGCAAGGAGTGTTCAAAGGGCCCCATTCACACACACACTGGCCCTGAGGTTTCTTGTTGCTACACTAGAGCCTCATCTCTAATGAATTTCATAGGCTCCATAGAGGAAATCCCAGCAAATCCCATTGGGTATGGCAGCCAAGCAATAAAAAAATGTGCATTCTCTTAGGCCTTGTTTCCAGCTATTATTAAATCTTAGCTTATATAGCTGTAAGAGCTGGAGCATTAGCACCATATTAGCCGTACCACTTCCAGGAAATTTTCCAAATAATGGAGATTTAAGAATGTAAGAGCCCAATTAGCAAAAAACATGCTCAAATGTATGCTGGAAATGTAATGAAAAAGAAGGCAGCTTTTATCATATGTGGTGGAATTGTAAGGTAGTAAAGGATTTTGGGAAATGATATATAATGAGTTAAAAAAAACAAAAACGTTTAAAAAAACCTTTGTTAAAAAGCCTGAAGTCTTCCTTTAAGGAATTCTAGGTGCCAAAATCCCAAAAAAGCAGAAAAGACTATTTATGTATGTGACCATAGCTGCATGGATGTTACGGTCCCAGAGATGGAAAGAAGATAAAGTCCCTGCCAGAGAAGAATGGCAGATGAAGTTAATGGACTATGCTGAAATGGCTAAAATGACTGGAAGAGTCAGAAATCAGGAAGACCAAAATTTTAATAAGGAATGGGGGGGGGGTTTAGCTTATCTTAAAGACCATTGTAAACAGTTAAAAACGTTAGTAGGATTGGAATATCACTTGTAGCTGAAGGTTGAATTCTAGACATAACGGAAGAGGTAAAGAATTTGGAGTGTCATAAAAGATGCAGGAACAAATGATTAATAATAATACCCGCAAAGGGGAGGGTGGAAGTCCAGGAGATTCCTTGGAATCTTGTTTTTATGGGTTTATGTTTGATATATCCCTGTAAAATTTTAATTTGAAAAACCAAATAAATAAATTTGTAAAAAAAGGGGGGTGGATTTAAGAGCCCTATTGGATCAGAATGAAGGCCAAACGGGTTCAGCATCCTGCATTCCCACAGATGCCTCAGTGAATCTTGCAAGCATAGCATGAAGGAAACATCCCTCTCTGGCAGTACAACATTCCTCCCCTCCACCACAACTTAAATTCAGATATACACTGCCCCTAGAAGCTCCATTGTTTTCTGTACATCATTTGGCATACTGTCACATGGTCTATCAGGGGTCAGCAAACCTTTTTCAGCAGGGGGCTGGTCCATTGTCCCTCAGACCTTGTGTGGGGCCGGACTATATTTTTTTTGGGGGGTGAACGAATTCCTATGCCCCACAAATAACCCAGAGATGCATTTTAAATAAAAGGACACATTTTACTCATGTAAAAGCATGCTGATTCCCGGACTGTCCGCGGGCCGGATTTAGAGGGCGATTGGGCCGGATCCGGCCCCCGGGCCTTAGTTTGCCTACCCATGGTCTATGTAAAATAAATTTGAATAAAGCCATCATGACTTGTGGCTGTTGGCAGACTTCTCATCTGTGAAGGTGTCTGACATAATTCTTTCCAAAAATCATCTAAACTAGAGGCCACCGCCATCAACGAGGGGGAACAGATGGCAAGTTTGCTGCCAGCACTGCCCACCACTGCAACACATGTGGGAAGCGAGTTCTCAAATGTGACTCTTCCTATGTGTCGCTGCAGGATGAGTAAGAGCTCCCCCCCCCCATCCTTTACCAGTCTGCATGTAGGCTAACATCTAATTCAGCCCCTTAAAGTAGTTAATCTCCGGTCTTCTCAAGTGAAACCGTTTAATGTGCACCTGCAGGAGCTGGCAGAATGAAAGCAATGGGAATGACAACCCTTTGGGCGTGTGAATTATTGCCACCTTTCTTGCCAATGGCACATGAGTGTCTTTGGGTAGAAAGATATTGCCGCCGCCCCCCCCCGGCGCACCATCGCTAAGGCACAGTCATGGAAACAAGTGGCATATTAGCGCTATGAAAAGTGACATGGAAATAGTAAGGTACAAATGACTGGGTGCAAAGTACCTGGAAAAGTGCAGCTTTGAGGAGCCTGGTAAATAGGTAATTTACAGATAGCTACTGGATGGAGAGCTATCATGTGCTGAGGCATGACTAAATCAGGAACTTGTTTTACTGCAGCAAAGGAATTTGGAACTCCTTGCTTATGACACGCACAGCAAAGAATCTGACACCTTAAAGCCAACATAGTGCCTTCTAGATGTTGTTGGATCTCTCCAGACATTATTTTTATCACGCATGCATGATTCGTTGTGCTCTTGACCATTTTCAATAGTGTTTGTGAAATATACTCAGAGTCGAGAGCGGATTTCATGCTCTTTATTCAGCTCACAGTGGTGAGGAGGAATGAAAGTCCCCTCAAAGTATCTGCTTTATATACATTATTTACACAATGGGCTGCATGTGATTGGCTAATTCCAGAATTCTCCTGTAGGCCAATCAGGTTGTGGATTCACTTCCATCTGGAGCCGGATTGGGTGGCTCCTGCAGACCAATCATACTGCTGCATTGTTCTAGGACCAATCAGACTGCTGTATTCTGAATCCTATTGTTCTAGGACCAATCAGACTGCTGCCTTTTGGATCCTATTCAATTCAGTACATAACAGTTTGTGTCTACAAAAGTTTTGGGGTGGTCACATTGCTTAAGTTCTAAACTTCCCGCTGAAATCCCATAAACTTTTTTAAACCAAAAAGGTTATTTTTGTCCTGCTTTTGTTGTGCTGTAGCCCCTCCAGACGGCAGTAGTGGTGGTAGCATCAGCAAAGAAGAGCAAACTCCGGGGGGGGGGGGATCCATCACGAGTGCATTATTATTGTTGTGTTAAGAACATGTTGCAGGATACACTGGCAATAAACACCAGAGAGGACCTATCAAATTGATTGTGATATAAGCTTCTGAGGATTTCGCCAGATGATTGCATAACCTTTAGGCAATAAAGGTTGGCATTGCCATAAATCCATAGGTCTTTTAAGCCAAGGTGGCCCAACCTAACAGACCAAGTGGGCAGGAAGAGAGTTTTGACACAGAACTCACAGGCTGCACACCTGGTGGGGAGAAGAAGCCCAGAATTTGACACACACACATCCCTCGGCTCTACTACTGCCTTCCCAAAACCAGCTACGTGAGGTGCAGGGCTTTGGTGAGGAGATGGGAGGACTCTAGGACCCTGTCAGAGCTCTTATGCCTCTTTCCCAAAGCCTACTGCCTCACTTTCCAACTTTGGAGAGACCAAAAAAGGCCTCAAGAGCCACATGTTGGACCACCCTGTTTTAAGGTACCACAAGATTCTTTGCTGTGTCAAGCAGTCTAGAATAGCTGTCTAGAACAGGGAACCTGTGGCCTCCTAGCAGCTCCCATAATCCCTGGCTGGGACTGTTCAGGGAAGGTTTTAACATTTAACGTTGTATTGTTTTTAATACTTGATTGGGAGCCGCCCAGAGTGGCTGGGGAAACTCAGCCAGATGGGCAGGGTATAAATAAATAAATTATTATTATTATTATTATTATTATTATTATTATTATTATTTGGAGTCCAGCAACATCTGGAGGGCCGCAGGTGCCTCATTCTCTGCCTTAGAACAGCCGTGCGCTCATATGGATACTTGCCACACAGTTCCCAGTACAGTCGTACCTCGGGTTACGAACGCTGCGGGTTGCGCGTTTTTCGGGTTACGGACCGTGCTGAACCCAGAAGTACCGGAACAGATTACTTCCGGGTTTCGGCGCTCGTGCATGCGCAGAAGCACAAAATGATGTCACACACATGCGTGGAAGTGCTGGATTGCGTGACGCACGTGCGCAGATGCGGCGCTTCAGGCTGCGAACGCTGCGGGTTGCAAATGTGCCTCCCATATGGATTACGTTCGCAATCCAAGGTATGACTGTACAGTGGTACCTCGGGTTAACAACTTAATTCATTCTGGAGGTCCGTTCTTAACCTGAAACTGTTCTTAACCTGAGACACCACTTTAGCTAATGGGGCCTCCCGCTGCCGCCGCGCGATTTCTGTTCTCATCCTGAAGCAAAGTTCTTAACCCAAGGTACTATTTCTGGGTTAGCAGAAGCGTCTGGGTAACCTGAAGCGTCTGTAACCTGAGGTACCACTGTACTTATTTTTCTGTAAGATGTTGGTAGGCGCAATGCACAAGCAATTCTGGTTTTTTCCAGTAGAGGTCAGCATTTTTTTCATTTGCCACATGCATAAGCAGCATACTCCATCTGACCTATCTCTGCCAGTGTTTGAAATCTCATAGGAGCCATGATATTCAGCACACTCCTTCGATTGTCTACTCAGAAGTCCCGCTGATTTCAATGGGATCTACTCCCAACTAAATGAGGGTTGCAGCATTAGGCAGCTCCTCCAACTGTGAAGTCTCGATGCAGCAGTAAAAGCATGAATATCTAAATATACATTTAAATAGTTAGCTTCCTTAAAACAATTTCTTTGGTGTAAGGGAAAAGTGCTACAAAACGCCAATTAAATAATGATGATGATGGTGTTGATTTCATATATAAAAATATAGGGGGTAACATGGAGGGCAGGGTTGGGCTCATTGCATTCAATCTCATTGGTTGCAATGAGATTTGTTTAAGGGGGCGGCGATTGGGTCAAGCTAGCCATATCGATTCAGATGCTTTCGGTGGGTTCTTGTTGTCTTGTTGGGCTGTGTGTGTAATAAAGGGGAGCCACACTGGGGTGAAGGCATCCTCTTTTATTTGTTGGTTAGCTTTCCTAGTAAGGTTATTTCCCATACAGTTTGGTACCAGTGGTCCATGTTCACTCCTGACCAGTCCCTCCTAGTGTCTAGCTCCTGGCTGCTGAGATTAGGTGGGTTATAAGCTCTTTGTAGCCCCAAAAGCTATTCTTAAAAAGCAGGTATTCATTTAAAAGAGATCAGAGACAGCACCCTGTCTAACTTCCATGGAGATTAAGTTCCACAGGTGGGAGGGAGCCACTGCAGAGAAGCCACTGTTTCGCTATCCTGAGAGATGCACCACCGTGCTGTTTTTTTGAGGGTTGGGCAGTTTTAAACATGTAGAGCCTCTGGGCAAGGTGGGGGTGGGATGACAATCCCAGAGCTCATGTGCCACCTCTGTGTGCTTCAAAAACTGCCGCCTAATGTGGTGTCCAGACAGTTAAAGCTATGTATTTATATCTTGTATGTATGTTGTATCATTCCCCAAAGAGGTTCACAACAACCCTGTAAGCTAGGAGATGCTATGGGTGCAAAGTGCAAATCCAATGCTTTCTGCTAGCCTTTTTTCCTAGAAAAATAGGTAGAAGAAGAAGAAGAAGAAGAGTTTGGATTTGATATCCCGCCTTTCACTCCCTTTAAGGAGTCTCAAAGTGGCTAACATTCTCCTTTCCCTTCCTCCCCCACAACAAACACTCTGTGAGGTGAGTGGGGCTGAGAGACTTCAAGGAAGTGTGACTGGCCCAAGGTCACCCAGCAGCTGCATGTGGAGGAGCAGGGAAGTGAACCCGGTTCATCAGATTACGAGTCTACCGCTCTTAACCACTACACCACACTGGTACCAGTGTTATGAGAATTCTAAGGTCTCAAACATAGAATAAATATTCATAAATGCTCACATATCTAAATATATAAACCATGTGTCTGAAATAGTACCAGAGAGCAATCCTGAAGCCATTTTGACTCTCCCAATGACCTCAAATATTCCTCTGCAGTAAGGGAGGCAAATGGGGAAAGCCTTCCCATTGTCTTTTCTCTTACAAATCCTGTCTTAAGGGCATATTTGTGTATGAATAGGGTGAGGCTCTGACCTGGATTCAGGAACTAAAGTATAAAGAATGGCCAGGCTGCCCAGGTAATGCAATCAGCGACCCTTATCAGATATCCTGGCAGGCAGGATTTCTGCTGCAGACCGCCTCCTATGATATACTGTATTTTTTGCTCTATAAGACTCACTTTTTCCCTCCTAAAAAGTAAGGGGAAATGTGTGTGCGTCTTATGGAGCGAATGCAGGCTGCACAGCTATCCCAGAAGCCAGAACAGCAAGAGGAATTGCTGCTTTCACTGCACAGCGATCCCTCTTGCTGTTCTGGCTTCTGAGATTCAGAATATTTTTTTTCTTGTTTCCCTCCTCCAAAAACTAGGTGCGTCTTGTGGTCTGGTGCGTCTTATAGAGCGAAAAATACGGGATGTATGATGATTTTGGGGTGGTCTTTGGCTTAGAGGGTTGAGCAGTGTCAAAAGTCTTTAACGGTTCCTGCACACTTTTGTTCAGGGTCTCTCCCTCCTTGGAAGGAGGGGAGGGAACTCTGTCGCAACAGAAAAATAAATATCTGCCTTGCTTTCCACTGGATCCTGCCTCCATCCATTCTTCTCTGACTTAGGGGGCTCAGAGTCCCATGGGGAGCTGGGCAGCAAAAGCCAAACCCTAATTTTTACATCACTGGTACTCACCATGGAAGTTGTTACAGTAAGTGCCACACATTTTAACAACAACAAAAAAGAGGTGCCGGAACTGCATACTCTATTTTTTATGAAAAAAAATTATTCATTTTATAACACAAATAAAGAACACAGACAGAATACAAAGAAATTCTTGTCATATCCTTATTTTTCTAAACATTGTTAAGTGGGCTTCCCCAAGTCCCACCTATCTGATTTTCATTTTACTTCATCTTTAGCAGTTTACATATATCATAGTTTCTAATCATCTTTTTCCCCCCCTTATCACACTTAAAAAAACTTCTCATTTTATCACTTACAAATAAGACTATTTTAAAATACTGGAACTGCATACTCTTGAGTACCCCCAGAAAGAAAGAAAAAAGCACTTCCGCTAGCAACAGTGCCTCCGAAGATGTCATCTGGCAGTAGAGGTTGCACACTAGTACGTGGCAGAAAAATAATGGCTACTTGTGAGAGATGGGCTTTTTCTTAGCAGAACAGAAAAGGAAGACACAGCTGAGTGGGTTGTGCATAGTCTCCTCTGTTTCTGGAGGTTTGCACTAATGATCTCCGTCAGCACACAAGTCTCATTGTTCCAACAAAGAACATAAGAACAGCTCTATAAGAAGGACCTAATAAAGGGCTATGTAGTCCGGTAGTCAGTTTCCTACAGTGGCCAACCAGATGCCTATAGGAAGACTACAAGCAGGGAAGGAAGATAATAGCTCTACCCTACCCTTGTTTCCTAGTGTTTGGTATTCAGAGGCATATTCAGTGCCGGATTTATGTATGAGCTAAACAAGTTATAGCTTAGGGCCCCACTGTCTTGGGGGCCCCCCAAAAAAATTAAAGGAAAAAAAACCTGGATGTACATTTCCAAAATATAAGATAAAAAGCAAATAAAATAAAGCCTACATAGAGCAACAGTGTTTTGTGTTGTGTAGGGTCCTATGATGTAAGTAATGGGCCCCTCCTGCTAGCCTCCTGCCTAAAGTATCACTGGTTTGCTCATTTCTATATATAGGGTGCCTACATTCTGCATAGACTGGTTGCATGGCAACATGTGCCAATGGCTTTAGATACCTATTAGGTCCATAAATTACCATATAGCATATATTCAACACAAAAACAGCAACATTTTGTTGTTGACAAAGGACAGCTGGACAAAAGTAGCTTAAAAGGTAAAGGGACCCCTGACCATTAGGTCCAGTCGTGAGTCGTGACCGATTCTGGGGTTGCGGCGCTCATCTCGCTTTAGTGGCCGAGGTAGGTGGCGTACAGCTTCCAGGTCATGTGGCTAGCATGACTAAGCCGCTTCTGGCAAACCAGAGCAGTGCACAGAAACGGCGTTTACCTTCCCGCCAGAGCAGTATCTATTTATCTACTTGCACTTTGACGTGCTTTCAAACTGCTAGGTTGGCAGGAGCAGGGACCGAGCAACAGGAGCTCACCCTGTCACGGGGATTCGAACCGCTGACCTTCTGATCGGCAAGTCCTAGGCTCTGTGATTTAACCCACAGTGCCACCCACATAGCTTAGGGCCTCCTTAAACCTAAATCCGGCCCTGGTACTGTAGTTTGTTCAGATTGTTGAGAATTGTAGCTCCGTAAGAACTACAGTTCCCAGAGTTCTTTGGAGGAAGGTGTTTTACGTATGATGTGTATGAAGCGATCATGTGATTAAGCCAGCCCAGCAGCATTTGGGGGACTTTCATGCTCATGCTGTTGAGTGGGGGACCCTGGTCCTCTGCTGCAAACACCTAATCTGACATTACGCAGGCTCCTTCATTGCACTGTGTTTGGCAACTGTCCAGAACTTCTTTTTTTGGTAAGGGTGATATGTATTTTAATTAGATGTGTGAAAGACTAGGGGGGGCCCTGAAAAAATGCAAGGGGGTGTTCTAATTTTAATATGCAATTTTATCTTATAGAATGTATACATTTAAATATTTCATGTTGTCACATTTTAGTTTTGTTTAGGTTAACTTGTTTTCAGCTCTGAATTTTATCAATAATTTTAATGCCCATTTTTTATTTTAGGTAAAGTGCTTGGGAGTCTTTATGATTAAACGGTATACAAATCCCAAATAAATAACTAAAACAGCATCATCCATGGCATCTGAGGAAGCCGGCTGGTACAGGAGGGCCAGCGCAGGACAGCTGGAAGACACAGAACGCACAGCTCTGTCTTCCAACAGGGGAAGATCAGAGGAATAACCGGAAAGCTGCTGCTGCTGCCACCTGAATCTGCTGCATAAGTCACCTCCCTTTGTCTAACGATAGGGCCGGTCCTTCAGGGACCGCTGAAATCAAGTCGTCTGACTTGATGACTGAACGCACTGAAATGTGTCCAGTGGGTCACATCCATGGGCAGCCAGGGTGAAGATTCCATCACATCATCACTCCGATGATGATGATCTGTATCCCACAATCTGCAAAATAAATGCTTCCAGGGCGACTAACAAAATGTTAAAGCCATATAATTAACAGGGTGGGTGGGACACGGGTGGCGCTGTGGGTTAAACCACAGAGCCTAGGACTTGCCAATCAGAAGGTTGGCGGTTCGAATCCCCGCAACGGGGTGAGCTCCCATTGCTCAGTCCCTGCTCCTGCCCACCTAGCAGTTCGAAAGCGCGTCGAAGTGCAAGTAGATAAATAGGTACCGCTCTGGGGGGAAGGTAAACAGCGTTTCCGTGTGCTGCTCTGGTTCACCAAAAGCGGCTTAGTCATGCTGGCCACATGACCCGGAAGCTGTACGCCGGCTCCCTCGGCCAATAAAGCGAGATGAGTGCTGCAACCCCAGAGTCGACCATGACTGGACCTAATGGTCAGGGGTCCCTTTACCTTTACCTAATTAACACGGTGGGGGAGAATCAGTAAATTAACAAGTAACTACAAATCGAATCTGCTCAACAATAAACTTGCTCCAAGCTGCTTCTTTGTGCTGGAGGAACGCTGCACCTGTTGAATCTGTGCCTACCTTTGCTTTTGGGAAAAGGCAGCTGACATTTGCTTGAGTTGGCACAATTTCATTAGGAGTAGTTTCAGAGCTGCCAGGCAGGGATGCAAGATGAGAAGAATTAATGCCATCGGCAGCACACACACATACCCCCCCCACACACACTCCAGAGACACAAGTAAAGAAGGGGTGTGCAAACTCCCCCCTTGGCAGAGCCTGGCGCTGCGTAAGCCTCCTTTGGGATGTTCAGAGGCTGCCTTCGTGCCTCCGATTCCTCTTTCACCCATCTCGCCCACCTACGCCGAGCCGTGAGGATGTTCTGACTGCAGAAGCCACGTCAGGCAGAGTTGCTGAGTAACATTCTCTGACACACACAGGGAGAAGAAAGGTCGCACAAGGTGAGAGAGCAGCACGCCTGCCTCACTTGGCTTCCGGATCTCTTCTTTTTAAAAAAATCGATAAAGGGGGTGAGTCAAAGGGGTGGAGACTTAGGGGCCTCAAATCCCCACCACAACAACCTTTCGCAACAGCCCAAAGAAGGGGCCTTTGTAATATATGGGGCGAGGTTCTTAAGGTGGAGCAGCTGGGGTGTGGGCTGGGGTTTCTGTTACTGGCCATGGCAGCAAGGAAGGATTTCTCATTGGCAGCAGGCAACAGCCCCTTGTCAAGACTTGTTGACTTAATTCACATCCACACCATACATTTCAGTGGTGTAGCGTGGGTTGCCACATGGAGGGGGGTTCGAGGGAAAGAAACAAATGGAGTACAAATGCGCATTCAGCTGCCTAATGGCGTTAGCATCCCCCAGAAGATTGCAGCCACAAAGATAAGAAAATAAAGAGTCGTTTCCAATGCATCCCAGCGATGGAAGCATGCAGCTGTATTGAGGCAGCAATTTCACGCCCTTAATAATTTTGTGTCCAGGGTGACCGCCCGTGTGCCCAACCTGTGGTATGCCACTGATACATTGAAAGCACATTTGGGTGGCTCCCCCCACCCAAAGAATCCTGGGAACTGTAGTTTGCCCCCTCACAGAGATATAGTTCCCCGCACCCTTAAGAAACTACAGTTCCCATGATTCTTTGGGGGAAGCCGTGCGCTTTTATATGGTGGGGATGTGAGCTTTGAATGGAAAGCAGCTTTCGGTAAGGATGGTGGAGGAGGGTGGTACGAAAGGAGAGGGTTGTAGCTCAGTGGGAAAATGCCTGCTTTGCAGGAGGCCCTGGGTTCAAACCCTGAAAATGTCATCTCCACTTAATAAAAGAAATCAAGCAGCAGGTGATGGGGGCAGTGGGGAAAAACACCTCTGCACAAGACCCAGTCTGATTTGGCAAGATTGGGGTAGATGGTATGCCACAACTGCAGCTAGAATTTTGCTGGCCAAAATTGGAAATTGCAAAAAGTACCAACAGTGGAGGAATGGCAGATGAAGATGATGGACTTTTTGGAGCTAGCTGACCTGACCGGAAGAGTCCACAACCAGGAGGAGGAGGAGTATCAAGAGGAATGGAAGAAATTTAAAGACTACTTAGTTAAAGATGTTAAGATGACTTAAATAGAATTATTTGCGAGTAACAGGTAGGCCTAGGATTTAAATATGTGATGTTGGATAAAAGTCAAAATGAAAAGAAAGAAAGATGTTAATTGACCAAGTAAATCTGATGTGAAAATAGTTTTGGAAAACTGCTACAATGATTTATATGGAAACTCAGCCAGGGGGATTTGAGGAAGTCACCCAACAATGATAACAAAAGTGGGATTATTACAGTTAGGATAAATGTTTGTTTGTTTGTTGATATTTTTTTCTTTTATGTTTGTTGATATGTTTGTTATAAACTTGGAAAAATAATTAAAAAAATTTAAAAAAAAAATGGGCTGGATGTGATTACTAGTCTGATCTGCTCAGGGCTGGCTGGTACCCTCTGGGACTGATGGGGCAAAAGGCAGAGTGGCTAGCAGTAGCCAATGGCAGATCCAAGCAGTTCTCATTTTGCCCCCATCTTTCTTCCTGCCAAGTTCTACAGGTAGAGAAAGATGGCATCCAGACTCAGTCCCTGCGCTGGATGTAAGAAGTCAGGCCCCACAAGTTCCGCCTCTGCCCTCAGCCAGCTCCTAGCTCCTGACTTACGACCTTTCTAAGGAGTGGCACTGAATGTCAGCTTCCTCCTTCTCAGTCCCAGTGTTGCCTTTGTACATTTCAGCAGGGAGGAGCCTTCAGACAAAAAAACGAGAATTTGTTCCCTTTGTCCTTGGCTCTAGCTAAGCCTGCCTTTGGCTCTGGCTCCACCTGCTGTTGACTTCCCTTTTTTACCCTCAAAAGCCACCCGTCCCCACTGATCATACAATCAGTCCCAGGGGAGGATAATGTCTTTTGCAGAGTCCTCCATATTTAATACCAGTCTCCTTGGGTTCACAAAGGCAGGCTAGCGCTGGGCGAAAATGATAGAAATAGAATGAAAGGCATATAAATCTGAATAAAAGTATGCAAAACCATGGTCAACGTAAAATTCTGAATCTCCCTGGCAAAACAGAGCATTCTCTCTTTTAAAATTTAATCTCTAGCCAATTTGTTGTTGACATCCATCTGTCTTGAGAGACAATGGAGGGCTGTGTTAGCAGCACTGAAGAGACTTCACCTGCAAGCCTGGGCAGTATGTATGGAGGTCCTGGGCTCAGTGGCATAGCGTGGGGGGTGCCAGGGGGGCCGGCCGCACCGGGCACAACATCTGGGGGTTAGGGTTATGGGGCGCAAATCCACAGGTTAGGGGGCGCAATCCACGGGTTAGGGGGCACAAATTACTTGCCTTGCCCCGGGTGCTGACAACCCACGCTACGCCACTGCCTGGGCTGCCCAGAGGACAAGACCCCACTTTGAGCCTCCCTGATGTGGTCCAAAGGAAAGCAGAGCAGCATATTGGGCACCAGCTTGACTGCAGGAGTTGCCACAAGGAGGTATACTAGGCGTCGTCCAACCGTCTTAAGGACTCTGCTCTGGATTTGTGTAGGGTTTACTCCTGAGCCTTTTCTCCTCCCGAAAATATACCACCAGGCAACGGAGGTTTAAGAGCAGAGTCTTCCTTCTCCTAGTTACAGATAGGTAGCCGTGTTGGTCTGCCATAGTCAAAACAAAAAAATTCCTTCCAGTAGCACCTTAAAGACCAACTAAGTTAGTTCTTGGTATGAGCTTTCTTGTGCATGCACACTTCTTCAGATACACTGTGTATGTGAAGTAGTGTGCATGCACACGAAAGCTCATACCAAGAACTAACTTAGTTGGTCTTTAAGGTGCTACTGGAAGGAATTTTTTTTCCTTCTCCTAGATCAGGGGTCAGCAACCTGTTTCAGCCGTGGGCCGGTCCACCGTCCCCCAGACCTTATGGGTGGTGTTATGTACTAAGCTTGGATCCTAGAACAATAGGCAAGTAGGATCCTAGAATGCAACAACTGATTGTCTTGCAGGAAAAGACCAATCAGGCTCCAGGAGGGATGCAGAATCAGCCAAACAGACGGAACTCATTGTGTAAATAATGTACAGTCATACCTCATGTTACATTTGCTTCAGCTTGTGCATTTTCAGGTTGCGTCCCACGGCGACCCGGAAGTACTGGAAAGGGTTACTTCCAGGTTTCGCTGCTCGTGCATGCCCAGATGCGCCAAATGATGTCACGCTCATGCCCAGAAGCAGCAAACGCAACGTGCATTCTGCTCATGTTGCGAATGGGCCTCCAGAACGGATCCCAACCGCAACCAGAGGCACCACTGTATATAAAAGCCTGAGGTTTGGGGGGCAATTCAATCACTGTTTTACAAGCTGCAATAAGGAGCATGAATTCACTTTTGGACTCCGAGTATATTTCAGGTGGCCAGACTATATTTTGAAAAAAAAGTATGAACGAATCCCTATGCCCCACAAATAACCCAGAGATGTATTTTAAATAAAAGCACACATTCTACTCATGTAAAAACCCCGTCCTAGATGGTTTATCTACCCAGGTGGATGAACCCCATCTGCCCCTCACTTCCCTCTACAGCATGTGCAGAAACTGCCTTCTTGACCATTGGACCCACTCGTGGTCTCATTCACTCTGTTCCACCAGGGCCTGAGGGTTTGAGACCCATCAGCTATTTTCACCTGGTTTAGCCAGCCAGTTGCAGCCGTTTCCCAGGGTGTGGCCTCTGCTGCATGCTGACAGCTTCCAGGAACCCCAGGTGAGAACTGGGTGGGGACCAAATGTGGATAGCCTACCCCAGAAGGAGCACAACGTGTCCCCGACCATGAGTGCTCCTCCTCCCCTAACACCCTATGCATCCCTCTCATCAATTAAAGTCCATACAAAATGTGCAGGGAGTACCTGGAAGCAAGTCCTGTAGATTTATATGTTGTTTATAAGATGGGCTGCAGGAAAGGTAATGTTTTGTTCTGCTTTGCTTCTACGAAGAGCGGATCTTTGCAGCACACATATATGGAGTTTGTTTCGATTTGAGTTTCAGATTTGAGTTAGGTGTGGCCTGCTGACAGAAATGAATGTTAACTCGCCTGTTCACCTAAGGGATTAAGGAACACCCAGTTGGACTTCTCTGCCAACCTGTACAATCCAGGCAAGGTGTGGATCTGTATTTTAGAGTGGGGGGGTGGGGAAAACAGCTCGGAAAGCCAGTTCAGAGTAATAGGAAGCTCAAAAGGGGTAACTAGATACAGTACAGTCATACCTCGGGATAAATACACTTCAGGATAAGTATTTTCTTTTTCTTTTTTAATAAATTTTATTAATTTTCATCCAGTTATACATTTTATCTCGAATACAACAAATTATGTCTGTTTTGAACTTCCTTCAGTGTCTCTGACAGTCATCCATTTTTATATCTTTGATACGCATTCCCTTTTTTTCATATTGCCATTATTCCTCCTTAGTCCCATTATTTTTAATAAACAACACTTCTTTGTTTTTGTTTTTACAGTGCCTCTTGAAATCCCACTAACGTTGTATTTATACCACATACGTTTTTCAGATAGTCCACCAATTTTCCCCAGTCCTCGATGAACTTTTGGTCTTTAGTATATCTGATTTTCCCAGTTAATTTGTCCAGTTCCGCATAGTCTATCAATTTTAATCTCCATTCTTCTATCGTCGGTTTGTCCTCTTGTTTCCACTTCTGGGCCAACAGGATTCTGGCTGCCGTTACAGCATATTGGAAAAGTTTAAAGTCCTTTCTTCTTATGTCCTTTCCTACCATCCCTAAAAGAAAAGCTTCTGGTTTTTTCACAAAAATATATCTTTTTTTTTCATCTCATTGTATATCATTTCCCAGAAACTTTTTACTTTCTTACATTCCCACCACTGATGAAAGAACGTCCCTTCTTTATCTTTGCATTTCCAACATTTGTTATCAACCTTATACATCTTTGCTAGTTTTACAGGAGTCATATACCATCTATAAAACATTTTCATTACATTCTCTTTCAGTAACGTATAAGTATTTTCGGGTTGCACTCTGCGGCGACCAGGAAGTAACGGAGCACGTTACTTCTGGGTTTCGCCGCTCGCACATGCACAGACGGTCAAAATGACGTCATGCGCATGCGCAGAAGTGGTGAAACGCGACCCGCACACATGCAGACGCGCTGTCGCGTCTTATGTTCTGTTCAGGATGCGAACGGGGCTCTGGAACGGATCCTGTTTGCATCCCGAGCTACCACTGTAATAACTTTTCAGATCATTTACAGCATGGGGTCAGCAACCTTTTCTGGCCTATGGCAGTATTTCGATTTTTGAGCATGTTATGTACTAAGCTTGGATCCTAGAACAATAGGCAAGTAGGATCCTAGAATGCAACAACTGATTGGCTTGCAGGAAAAGACCAATCAGGCTCCAGGAGGCAAGCAGAATCAGCCAGTCAGACGGGCCTCATGGTGTAAATAATGTATATAAAAGCCTGAGGTTTGGGGGGGCAATTCAATCACTGTTTTACAAGCTGCAATAAAGAGCATGAAATCACTACAGGACTCTGAGTATATTTCAGAGCAAGTACCATGGGTGTGACTGTCCCCTGGTCACTTTCTCTCCTCAAGAGACAGATGGAGAGAAAGTGGAAACACTGCTTTTTTGAGGAATCTGGGTAAAAGTCAAATCCAGCAGAACTGAAAGAGGGAACAAGTGTCGGAAGGGAGAAAAAAGTGACCACCCTCACAACCTCATGCCCAAAGACACCGTGAGGGATTTGTGGGCCCCAGGAGAAGAGTTCAAGGGCACCAATGTACGTTGCTGAGCCCTGATTTGAGAGGGTAGGGGGATGTGAGCGCACTGTTCCTTTAAAGCACATTTGGAACACATTCTTTCCCTCGAAGGATTCTGGGTTCTGTAGTTTATACCTCACAGTGTTACAGTTCCCAGCAAACCTTAACAAACTGCAGTGCCCAGAATTCTCTCAGGGAAAGAATGTGCTTCAAATGTGCTTTAAAGGTACAGTGTGTACATAGGTTTTCCCTCCAGAAATTCACTGATTTTTGCAAGCGTACATCAGACCAGGTAATTTATTAACTCTCTCAGGAGCTCATATACTGCATTCCCAGTGGGACGGGAGGGGAAATTGGGTGTTTGCCTTGTGTGTGTGTGTTCTGGACTGGATCCCAGTCTACTGCTTGGCTTTTGCCAGCAAAAGCAGTTGTTTATGTTTGTTTGTTATGCACAAGAGAAAGTTTAACCAGCAAAATGACTTACTGCCTTTATGCAGATAGAGAGATATATATTATAGATTATAGATAGATAGATAGTCATCTAGCAATCACTTATATGCAACTTTTTATATTTACACTCACTTAATGCTGTGCTAAATAAGTTTGTTCGACATTAGAAAAACACCTTCATGAGAACTAGGCAGTTTTGTATCTGGATTTAGTTTCGTGTTAAACACAGGCTGTTCTCAGTGTTGTTTAGTTGTTTAGTCGTGTCCGACTCTTTGTGACCCCATGGACCAGAGCACGCCAGGCACTCCTGTCTTCCACTGCCTCCCGCAGTTTGGTCAAACTAATGCTGGTAGCTTCGAGAACACTGTCCCACCATCTCGTCCTCTGTCGTCCCCTTCTCCTTGTGCTCTCAATCTTTTCCAGTCTTTTCCAGGGAGTCTTCTCTTCTCATGAGGTGGCCAAAGTATTTGAGCCTCAGCTTCAGGATCTGTCCTTCCAGTGAGCACTCAG
This sequence comes from Podarcis gaigeae, assembly GCF_964106915.1. Classification (NCBI taxonomy): domain Eukaryota; kingdom Metazoa; phylum Chordata; class Lepidosauria; order Squamata; family Lacertidae; genus Podarcis; species Podarcis gaigeae. The sequence goes on from NC_139692.1 coordinate 10,386,096, forward strand.
GGCTGATTTCCTTAAGAATGGATAGGTTTGATCTTCTTGCAGTCCATGGGACTCTCAAGAGTCTCCTCCAGCACCATAATTCAAAAGCATAAATTCAGTAGCCTATTTAAATTCCAGGACTTCTGCACTTTTTAACATCTGCTCTACTCAGAAGGCAAAGCTTTTCCAGTTACTATATACAGTATGTATTAAACTGGCAAACTGGAGAGCCGCCTACACGGAGTCCTAGTCACTGTTCATTTTTCTGGAGAAATTGGTGTATATCATTTCCTCTGAGTGGGCCTTTGATAGTAATGCTTGGAAACTGGTGGGCGGGCCGTGGTTTCAGGCAGAGGAATGTGCAAGCATTTGCAAGTGTATTGTCTAGAAAGATACCAGAAAGTGCAACGGAGTCTTTGCATTCCTCCTGATACTGCACAGAATATACTACATATTTGCATACTCAGTGTACCCTATGTCCAGGTTATAGAGGCACCTTTTTCTCCCTAGCCTGTGCAGTTTAGCTCCCATCAGTGAATGGAAGCAAGCAGATTAAGAGGCCACGGAACTGAAGAAAAGAGCCCTTGTTCTAACCAGTTTTTCTGGATACGGGGAAAAAAAACCTTGGACACACAGCGAGGTTGCCAGTAGTACTTGGGAATCCAGATCAACTGGAGAGGCCCTGCTCAGGGATCTGATTTTTCCAGGGATGGGAGCTGTCAAGTGGAACTAGAGCCGAGCTAAAATGTCACAGAAGTCCTTTTTCTGATCATTTTTTCTGAGATTCCCCTTTTTATCACCCACATGGAGAAGGCCACTTTGCAGAATTTCCTCCAAGTTTCCCTCCACCATTTCTGTGGTGGATTCCATCTCACCCCTAAGGGCTGTGGAATTGTGCAACGTGGTCCACAGTTTTACGGAGGAGGCAAAATGCTGGCCATGCTTTGACCACAGTTGCTGCTGATGCTGCTGCCACTTGCAACGATAAGAACTTATTGCACTTACTACGACGGCTAATTATGAGCCCCAGCCCCGAGAGCTGGATAATTTCTACTGCTCTGGAAGAATTCGGTGAAATGATTCCCCGCCCCCAAATCTCTCTGTTTACAAAAAGGGTGCTAAACTACAGTTCCCATGATTATTTGAGGGGTGCCTTGTGTCATGTGCTTAAGAAGCAGACTTTGGATGTAACCCTCAAAGCACGCTACATTTTCAGATGCACACTTAAATGTGGTTTTTTGGGAGTTGGCAGGCTGTCTGTAACCAAGCACCAACCTGCCACCCAATTTGCGTGGGCAGAAAGTGTCTTTGCCCAGGATGGACTGTAGATCATTAATGATACGTTTCGGTGTTTTTAACTGCAGGCTAAATGGCAGTAAGTGGTGGTCTATCTTTTTCTCTTGCAGCTCTGTCCTCTAGTTAATTGCTCCTAGGTACCAATCTGGCCTTGTTGCTGTTGTCGTTTTCGCTTTGTTGGATGCATGTGGCAGTCTGAGAAATGCCTGGTGCTCCCCAGTTGTGAGTTTCTGACAAATCTGAACACATGCAGTTTTTCTCTTAGGGCTGGGTATGTTCTCATTCATGTCCATAGTTGGGTGACCCACAGGATCCTGCCACCTCCATCACATTCATTTATTTATTTATTTATTTATTTATTTATTTGTTTATTTCTTTATTTTCCTTCCTTCCTTCCTTCCTTCCTTCCTTCCTTCCTTCCTTCCTTCCTTCTTAAATTTAAATACTGCCCTTATTGTGAAAATCTCAGGGCGGTTCACAAGATAAAAAATACAGGATAAAAAGCAGCAAGTTTTTAAAAATCCTGGTTTTCTGGAACTTCAAGGAACACTGGGGGGGGCGGGGAGTGGTACCTTGGTTCTCAAACTTAATCCGTTCCAGAAGTCCGTTCCAAAACCAAAGCGTTCCAAAACCAAGGCTCCCTTTCCCATAGAAAGTAATGCAAAACGGATTAATCCGTTCCAGACTTTTAAAAACAACCCCTAAAAGAGCAATTTAACATGAATTTTACTATCTAACGAGACCATTGATCCATAACATGAAAGCAATAAACAATGTACTGCAGTCACACAATCAATCAATCAGTAGCTGAACTGGGTTCCACACAGTCACACACAAAAAGAGCCGCAAAAACAGAAACTCAAAATAGATGGCAAAAACAGACCTCAGCGTGGCACTCAAAACGGAAGTGTGGCACTCAAAACGGAACATGTTCAGCTTCTGAAAACAGTTCGCAAACCGAAACACTTACTTCCGGGTTTGCAATGTTTGGGTTCCAAGTTGTTTGAGTACCAAGGCGTTTGAGAACCACTGTACAAAGGAAGCTATCAGTTTGCTTTTAGCCATTTCCTCTGTTGACCTTTCATCCTCTATACACCATCCCTGTAAACCATGGGTAGAGAATCTGTGGCATTCTAAACGTTGCTGGACTCGCAACTCACACTGGCCCCCAGCTAGGATGACCAGTGGTCAGGAATGATGGGAACTGCAGTCCAAGAAATCTGAAAACCACCTGCTCTTAACTCCAGCAGGGTACCCTTATGGTTAAGTACAGAATAGCTGTGGGGTTGGTTGGTTGAAGGTTAATGGTTCACATGACAGCTAGGTCTGCTCAGGGTTTGCTGGTCTAAGAGGCAGCTTGGCAGCAACGTCATGCAAGCTTCTACATCAGGGTTTTCCAAACTCCTGAGTTCAGTGATCCCTTGATGAGCTTCTAAAGCTGCCATCAAAAAATATACCAGAAAGTGGAAAGTCAGTCCCTAGGGTTTATAGTACCATATGGATTTTATGATAACCATTTTTCTTTCTTTGCCCCTTATTTATAAAAAAAAAATCTGGACTCAGCTACATTCATCAAAAAACAGTGTTTTAAATGTGTTATAAATGTGTTATGCAACAGCAGATGGCTCTGCAGAGCATAAAACTTTTCTATGTGATTTTACATAGGGTTTTTTTCCTTTCGTTATGATTTAATTTATGACTTATCAATAGCGTTTCCCCCCCTGTGTGCAGATCCAACCTCTGCTATTGTGTGCGAATTCTTACTATTACAAGCTTCTGAGTCTCTTTCACATATATTCTCACTAGGATGAGGGTTTACGTATTTACTTGCTTATTTATTTCATAAAATTTAGACACTCCTTGATTGTAAATCTGGACAGGGTTTTTCCAGGAGGCTGCATAAAAATCACTTGGCTTGGTTTTTTTTTGGGGGGGGGGATTTTGTGTGGCTGGGAGGTATACTAACTCTACAATGAGCTTCTTTATTTCCTGCAGAGATAAAAAAGGTAAAGGTACCCCTGCCCGTACGGGCCAGTCGTGACCGACTCTAGGGTTGCGCGCTCATCTCGCTCAAGAGGCCGGAAGCTGGCACCGTCCGAAGACACTTCCGGGTCACGTGGCCAGCGTGACGAAGCTGCACTGGCGAGCCAGCACCAGTGCCGCACACGGAAACACCATTTACCTTCCCGCTATAAAGCGGTACCTATTTATCTACTTGCACTTAAGGGTGCTTTCGAACTGCTAGGTGGGCAGGAGCTGGGACCGAACGACGGGAGCTCACCCCGCTGCGGGGATTCGAACCGCCGACCTTATGATCAGCAAGTCCTAGGCACTGAGGTTTTACCCACAGCACCACCCGAGTCCCTCCTACAGAGATAGTCAACCATTTTTCTATCAAGGGCCGCGTTTCCTCAGAGATAATTTGTCAAGGGCCACATGTCAGCAGTGAATGGAATCAGAGCCAAAAATGGGAAGAACCCCATTAAGAAAAACTGTTCTGGATTAACTATTCTGGAACAACAGTCCCAGTTTCCTCCATGGCTATTTCAGAATAGTATTCCTAGCCCTATGCAGAAGTAAACTCACCACTAAGTTTGATGGAGTTCCTCTCAAATAAGCATGTAGGATTTTCCTCCACGTGTGGAAAGCAAGTGAAAGTATCTTTCTTTCTTTCTTTCTTTCTTTCTTTCTTTCTTTCTTTCTTTGTCAGCTACAGAGACACACTTCCAAAGCTTACCAGCTTTATTTCAGTTTGTTGCTGAGGCAGAAGGGACTTCTTTTCCCCCAAGCCATAGAACCAGGATTTTTTAAAAAACCCCAATGTATCTTTAACAAATTAGAATACTGTCTCTTCCAGTTTTATTAAACCGCACAAAAAGAGAGGGTAAACATTTGTAAAAGTCAAGAAAAATAAGAAAGAGAATGGAAATGGTTTTTGAATACTTGTATAAATTGTAAACAGATAAAAACACTGGCAGAATTATTGTAATAACCTGCAGTTACATAAGACTATATCTTTAAGGAAGACAAACAAATGAGTAAGTTAAGTTAATTTGGATCTGCAGAAGATATTAAAAATAAATTTAAGGAACCACAGGAAGAGGGGGAAGGAAGTCAAGTTTTGAAATGTCAAAATGATGGTAAAATCTGTGAAATGTATATATCTGAAAAGTATAAATAAAAAGAGAAAAAAAGAAATAGGAAGGACCTCTGATTGGATGGACAAATGGGGTTGCTTCAGATCAGAGGCATTGCAGGCTGCCTTAAACGAGACTGGGGGACTATGTGGCCCCTGAGCCACAGATGTGGCTCACCTGTGATGCAACTTCTCAATAAAATACCAATTAGAAAAGGGGCCATACAGGTAAAGGGACCCCTGACCATTAGGTCCAGTCGTGACCGACTCTGGGGTTGTGGCGCTCATCTCGCTTTATTGGCCAAGGGAGCCGGTGTACAGCTTCCGGGTCATGTGGCCAGCATGACTAAGCCGCTTTTGGTGAACCAGAGCAGCACACGGAAACACCATTTACCTTCCCACTGGAGCGGTACCTATTTATCTACTTGCACTTTGACGTGCTTTCGAACTGCTAGGTTGGCAGGAGCAGGGACTGAGCAATGGGAGCTCACCCCGGCGTGGGGATTTGAACCGCCAACCTTCTGGTCGGCAAGTCCTAGGCTCTGTGGTTTAACCCACAGCGCCACCCGCGTCCCTGAGCCACAGACGTGGCTCACCTGTGATGTTGTGCATCATCATGCCGACTTCTCAATAAAATACCAATTAGAAAAGGGGTCATAGCTCAGTGGTATAGCACACAGTGGTATTGCATCTCCAGGTAGGTCTGGGAGAGGCTTCTGACTGAAGTCCTGGGGAGCTTCTGCCAATCAGTGCAGACATTGCTGAGCTAGATGGACCAATGGTTTGACTCAGTAGAAGGCAGTTTATTACACACACACACACACACACCCCACACACATCCTTTGAATATTTTTACATACAGTGGTACCTTGAGTTACATACGCTTCAGGTTACAGACTCCACTAACCCAGAAATAAGGTTAAGCACTTTGCTTCAGGATGAGAACAGAAATCGTGCTCCGGCGGCATGGCAGCAGCAGGAGGCCCCATTAGCTAAAGTGGTGCTTCAGGTTAAGAACAGTTTCAGTTTAAGTACAGACCTCCGGAACAAATTAAGTACTTAACCCGAGGTACCACTGTACTTGTTTTTAACTGTTTTTGTTTATAATTTTAATGCTTTATGTCCTGTTTTTGTAAACCACTTGAAAGCTGTTGCTTTTGCAATTGAGCGTTATAAAAAATTGTTAAATAAAACAAAGCCTTTGCTTCCATTGTCATAGCATCTGGGGAACTGTGGCACAGCCAGTTTCCAGACTGAAACCACAAACTGATTTATTGATATATCTCCTCTCTTCTGTAGAAGTCAAGGCAGCCTATTTGGGGATCCCAAGGGATCTCACACTCCCCAATCTATCACTGGCTAGATTCATCATTTGCGTTCAAGTCCAAACTCCTGGTGTTCTTACTAAATTTCAATGATAGTCAGCCAGGAAGAGGGATCTGCAACAACGTGATCCAGTGTAGAGTGTGCTCCTGCTTAGGATTGTAGGCCCCCAAGAATTTGAATCCACCTCCCATGTCTTTTGTTTCTCCCCCCTGAACTGGTCATCACTGAAGTTTTTTGGGGGTTTCCCACCTTAGGGTTTCCCCCACTCCCAAACTTTTTGTTTATTTGCTTGGTACTTCTTCTTTTGTACTTCTGCAAACCCTGGGGTTTCCCCAGGATTGCCGATACTTTTATTTCATGTGTGGAGGGTGCCATTTTGGCTATAGAAAGAAAATGTTACTAGTTGAGGCAGCTAAACATGGCAGTGGATTTGATGCATCCCATGTGTGCATATTTTCAATATTATCCACTTCTTTGGCGATCACTCGTAGCTGAGTAAGATTGTCTTCCATAAACACGGTTTTAACAGTGAGTCCGTAAGTGACTGTGGAGGCCAATTCTGGATCCACACGTCCTTCCACAGTGGGGACATGGGTTTCCGGGCGCAAGTTGATCACGGTGTGGATTTGCCAAGCATGCCTTCCTCTTAGCACGTTTCTCCCTTGCGTCCTGAGTTCAAGTGTCTTCAAAGCCCATGACACCTTTGGTAAAGGCTGTTCTCCAACTGGAGCGCTCGCAGGCCAGTGTTTCCCAGTTGCCAGTGTTTATACTACATTTATTTAGATTTGCCTTGAGACAGTCTTTAAACCTCTTTTGTTGACCACCAGCATTACGCTTTCCAATTTTTAAGCTTTGGAAGACGATCATCAGTTATCCGCACAACATGACCAATCCAATGAAGTTGATGTTGAAGAGTCATTGCTTCAACACTGGTGATCTTTTCTTCTTCCAATACACTGATATTAGTTCGCCTGTCTTCCCAAGTGATGTGTAAAATTTTTCGGAGACACTGTTGATGGAATCTTTCGAGGCATTGGAGATGGCTTCAGGTTTTCACGATCCATTGATAAGGCAATATTAAGGAGGAAAAAACTGACATTCAATTGTGTGTTAGCCAGCTGTGGATGTACTGAAGTGTATTGTGTGCTTTACATTTTTAATATGCATGCAGGGACATTTTTCTGGATGCCAGCTATCACCACAATACCTGCTTGCCTAAGGTGAGGTGCTCTTCAGTTGGGTTGCTGGTAAGGCTGGGTGCAATATAGTTGATTTTTGTTTAATTCAGTGTTTTGTGGAAGTCTGGTACGTCAGGAAACTTGTAACTCAAAAAGGAATGGCTGGGCTCAGAAGTAAACAAATATTTGCCCCACCTGCCCTCAGTGGGCCTCAGGTTACTGGAAATAATTGCTGAGGGGAGGGAACAACAAGACACAATACAAATACATCTTTTTGAGAGGAGGAATCCTCCCTAAACCTAAGAAATTAATGAATGTCAGCATCTGCCTAATATTTGGGATAGCAAAGGGAAAAATACAGACCGCAGCAGTTCTCCTGCAATAGACAGTTGTCATCACCTCAAAAGGAATCCCCCAGGTCTGTGCGAAATAGGGATTACCAAGGTTGTTAAAAGTGTGTGGCTGGACTCACATGTGCACAGCACTCAAGTATGTCCATTTACAGTACACACTGCTGAGAGGTTTAGGATAATTTGCTTGAATTACTACATATCAAATAAGAATAAAAATGGGGTCCCTTCAAGGGGTTCAGCTTCTTAAGGAAGACTAGACCTTCGGAGAGAGTGTACCTTTTGAGACTCAGACAGGTCGGGAAATGAACAGAGACCAGACCAGGATACCTCGGGTTACATACGCTTCAGGTTACAGACTCTGCTACCCCAGAAATAGTGCTTCAGGTTAAGAACTTTGCTTCAGGATGAGAACAGAAATCGTGCTCTGGCGGCATGGCAGCAGCAGGAGGCCCCATTAGCTAAAGTGGTGCTTCAGGTTAAGAACAGTTTCAGGTTAAGTACGGACCTCCAGAACGAATTAAGTACTTAACCCGAGGTACCACTGTATACAAAAGCAAAGCGGCTAGTAAGCCTGATCTTTATTAAAGCTGTTGCAACAGAGTGCTCCTCCCCACACACAGGAGGGGGGGAAGGACCCAGGACAAAGGTGTGCAAGCCCTTATCTAGACATTTTAAATGGCCCGCCCTGGAGCCCAAGACCACCACCCAGATACATCTTACCTACATCACAGAAGAGGCAGTCCACAGCAGAAAACCTGTCGGCCAGGTTACCTGAGAATGATAACTGATTACATTATTTGGGCAGTCTGGTGATTCCTTTGTAATGGTAAATACTCAGTTCCTGAGTCCAGGTCACAGGCTCACACCCTATTCATATCTTAAATGTGCCCTTGAGACAGGATTTGTGAAAGAGACAATGGGGAGATTTCCCATTTCCTTCGACCTTGCAGAGAAATATTTGAGGTCATTTTGGGAGAGAGAAAATGGTTTCAGGACTTTTCTGTGGGTATCAGACATGTGGTTTACATATTTGCATGTGTTTGCTTGGTGCATTTATGAACATATATATATATGACCTTAAAATTCTTATAACAAATACATACACTGTTGATGAGGTTTAAGAATTGTTCTGATAAGAAATGAGGATAATGAAGTGGTGAAGGAGGGGCTTGTGGGGGGGCACCTCTGGTACCGAGGGTTGCAATCGCCCTTAAACATGTCCTTATGAAATTCACCATTTGGGCTGCCAAATGGGTCAGCTGCTTTAGGATGCAGAACAAACCAGGGTGTACCCCAAGGAGAAAGGGGAGAGCTTGCGGAATTCCAGCAAAGCCAGGAATTGCCTGGAAACGAGCTGTCATTGTGTTTGTGTTGAGGCTGGTTGTTGTTGTTTTTAATGCCCGGCCTGCTAAACTCTGCAGTACCGTAAATCTTTTTACAGGAGAGTTGTATTCTCTTTCTTTCTTTCTTTCTTTCTTTCTTTCTTTCTGCTATTTCTTATATGCATCTGTGGTAGGATGCCCCTTTCTCAAAAGCGGAGGTGATGTCATAAACCCAAGAAGTTAATGCATGTCAGAATCTAGGTAATATCTTGGATACTGAAGGGAAAATACAGCCTTCAGCTGTTCTCCTGGGTGTGTAGCCTATGCAAACTAACCTGGCAGGGCTAGCTGAATGAAAGTCATTATGAAACAATAGACAGTTGAAAGTAATCCCCTCCCAGGTCTGTGCAAAAGACAGTGATGGGGAGGGATGTGAGATTAGAGGAAGGTTTGGGGTTTGGGCTCAATAGTTTTCTGGGAAGAAGAAAGGAAGTAGGTAGAACTGGGGGGGCGGGGCTGAAGAGCACAATCATATTTTGAGGCTGGGAGAGAGCCACTAGAATGGTGTTTATTATTATAAATTTATTATTTATACCCCGCCCATCTGGCTGGGTTTCCCAACAGAATATTAAAAACACAATAAAACATCAAACATTAAAAACTTCCCTAAGCAGGGCTGCCTTCAGATGTCTTCTAAAAGTCAGATAGTTGTTTATTGCTTTGACATCTGATGGGAGGGCATTCCACAGGGTGGGTGCCACTACAGAAAAGGCCCTCCGCCTGGTTCCCTGCAACCTCACTTCTCGCAGTGAGCATGCCTTGGGCTGTAATGTTACACAGCTGCAGGGAGCAAGGCCCACTTGAGATGTAATGCTGTGAACTCTCTCCCTCTTCATGAAAGACTCTCAGTGTATATAGGTGCAAAATAGACCATATACCTTAAAACGCTACAGCCTCTGTCATGGCTGGATTCTCAAAGGAAGCACACCCTGGGTAAAGCGCCTGGAATGCCTGGAATTTTGCTACTGCTTAGCAGGGATTGGGGTGGCATATAATAAATACATCCAATTTAGCACTGTCCTCTGTGTGTCTACCACTTTCATCATCCTGGCCCTGACCACTGGCCAAGCTGACTTGAGCAGGTGGGCACTGGAGTCCAGTCTTTTGGAGAACCCTGTGTTTGGGGAAAGCTGACACAGTATAATCAAAGCCCCTCACGTTTTGTAGTGCAATAATCTGTTGATTGTAGCTGCACAACCGTGTGTGCAGGGGACCGCCTGTCACCAGTGTTTGTACGAAGACCTTCTATGCGCTCTGCGCATGGTGGGGACTGCAGCAAACATATGCTTTTGAAGCAGTTAAGATGTTTGGGGAGCTGGGGTGGAGGAATGAGTCTGCTTGACGTTTTCTGTGTGTTTATAATAATAATAATATTATCTATAATGAAATGCATAATCATACTTGGCGGCACAGCTGAGCTGGAAAACAACTGAACAAATGGCCAAGGAGGCTCTGGATCCTAGCAGGATGCAGTCATTTCACAGGGATGCCGTAACTTGGTCCAAGGAGCGCCTGGTCTGAAGATACCTGATGCAGGAACTGTGTGGAAGCTAAGCCCACCAAGATCCAGCCAGTGCCTGGATGGAGACCGATTGACAAAAGGAGCCTCTTGTACAGCAACCCAAGTTTCACCATGGTAGCAAATGTGGGATGTCACCCAGACACAAACAGTTCTTCAATCTGTGACAAAGCTCTCTGAGTGGCCTTGGGCATCTTGCTATCTTGGAATCTAGCCTACCTCACAGGACTGTGGTTGAGGAAAAGGGGCACTGTGGGCTCATTGCCAATGACCTTGGAGGGATGATAAAGCTGTGTTTTCTGAGTGTACATTAAAAAGCCCTTCAGGTTCATTAAATGCCCAGTAATTTTATTTCCCCTATATCCCACTTTTCCACCAAGAAGCGAAAGGAGGCTTCCTGTTTTGTCTTCGCAACAAGCTGGTCTGAAAAGAGATGGGAGCCAAAGCCACTGTTGTAAACAAAAACTGCTCCCTTTTCCTTATGGCAGGAGTCAGCAACCTTTTTCAGCCATGGGCTGGTCCACCGTCCCTCAGACCATGTGGTGGGCCGGACTATATTTTGAAAAAAAATATGAATGAATTCCTATGCCCCACAAATAACCGAGAGATGCATTTTGAATAAAAGCACACATTCTACTTATGTAAAAACACGCCGATTCCCGGACCGTCCCCAGGCCGGATTTAGAAGGCGATTGGGCCACATCCGGTCCCCAGGCCTTAGGTTGCCTACCCCTGCCTTATGGGGTCCACAAGAGCCCTTATAGAGTCCTTTGTAGGTTCTCCATAGGTTGGAGAAAATAACAGAGGCCAAACAGAGAATATTGAGAAGTAAAGCAGTTAGTAAGCCTGATCTTTATTAAAGCTGTTGCAACAGGGTGCTCCCCCCCCCCACACACACACAGGAGAGAGGAGGACCCAGGACAGAGATGTGCAAGCCCTTACACAGTCATACCTCAAGTCTAACATTGTGTATGCCATCAAATGCCAACAGTGTCCTTCAGCTCTCTATATTGGACAAACAGGCCAGACCTTACGCCAAAGAATAAACGGACATAAATTGGACATCAGGAGTCACAAGACAGAGAAACCAGTAGGAGAACACTTCAGTCTCCCAGGACATTCTATACAAGATCTCAAAGTAGCTGTTTTACTACAAAGGAATTTCAGAAATAGACTGGAAAGAGAAGCTGCTGAATTACAACTTATCACCAAACTTAAAACCATGGAGAAACCTGGCCTGAACAAAGACCTTGGATTCTTATCTCATTATACATGACAAAGCCATTTTTCACCTTTTCACCCCTTGCTTCTCCCTGTAAGACCTATTGCAGTGTTAAGAGTCCTCAACAGGCTCATCACAGCTATCTGCCAACCACCCATTCCCACCACCCTTCTGAGTAATACCCCTCCCCACCTTCTCACTATATAGAAGGGTCTGGTAACTTCTGTTTCAGTGTATCTGAAGAAGTGTGCATGCACACGAAAGCTCATACCAAGAACTGACTTAGTTGGTCTTTAAGGTGCTACTGGAAGGAATTCTTTTATTATTATTTTTTACTATGGCAGACCAACACGGCTACCTATCTGTAACAGTCATACCTCGTTATATTTGCTTCAGCTTGTGCATTTTCAAGTTGTGCCCTGCGGCGACCCGGAAGTACCGGAAAGGGTTACTTCTGGGTTCCGCTGCTCACGCATGCGCAGACGCACAAAATGATGTCACATGCATGCCATTCGCAACCAGAGGTACCACTGTATACTTTTGAACTGCCCACCCTGTAGCTCAAGACCACCACTCCATACATCATACATACATCACAGAAGGGGTGTAGCCCAAGACCACCCCACTAATATATCAAAGAAGGGGTGGAAATCTGGGTGTGTTGTTTCTTTCTGAATGCCAAGTTACCTGACTGGATTACCTGGGCATCCTGGCCACTCTTTTGTTAGGATAACTACTCAATTCCTAAATCCAGGCCACAGGTCACAGGCTCACACCCTATTCATATCTTAAATGTGCCCTTAAGACAGGATTTGTGAAAGAGACAATGGAGAGATTTCCCATTTCCTTCGACCTTGCAGAGAAATATTTGAGGTCATTTTGGGAGAGAGAAAATGGTTTCAGGACTTTTCTGTGGGTTTCAGACATGTGGTTTACATATATGTATGTGTTTGCTTGGTACATTTATGAACATCTATTATATATATATAAGAGACCTTGAAATTCTTATAACACCACCCAGAGTGCTTTCTGGATGAATAGGGATTTCAAACCGAGCGGGTCTCCAACATTCCACCCCTGAACCCACCTGGTTCTGAAAAGCAATTCTCACAACAACCCCGTAAGGTAGGTCAGCAGCGCTATTATCTCTCAATACGGAGAGAGCGCCTGGCTGTAAGGGCGCCCCTAGCCTCGGAGGCAGGACGGTCCCTGCGTGGCTTTCCCCGTCTCGAGTGTTGCGTACGGGCGGGGATCGGGAGCCGTGGTGTATTCATAGGTGCGGCGAGCTTTGAACCGGGAGTTCCCAGCTCAGCCTCGTCATCGCGGCGGCCCCTACGCTGGAGGCATGGCCGTCCGTCTCATCATCTACCAGGCTGCAGCCTCTCCTTTCCTCAGTGTGGGGGCTGGGGGGGGGGAAGAGAAAAAGACACACACACAGCCGCCCTCCACGTTATCTCCCCCACCCATCTTTGCAGGGTGGCACCGTAAAATAAAATGCACAGCCACCCGTGCAATTCAGGGAAAAAATAAAATGCAAAATGCCACTGAGTTCAAGGACTTAAACGCGCCTAGGGTTGCAGCTTTTGCACAGAGGGGGCTGGGGGCGATGGAGGCGGAGAGGGAGCCGGCCCCCTTTTGTCTGATCCCTTCCATCACCTTCCCACCCGCGGGAAGACGCTGCTCTCGCTTGCGAGCCTTGCCCGACGGCAGCAGCATCGCCCTCCTCTCGCGCCCCGGGAGGACCCTTCCCCCGGCGCGCGCTCCTTGCAAAATGCAAAGTGCAATGCAAAATGCAAAGCAAGCTCTCCTCTCTCCCTCCCTCTTCACCATCCTCCTCCTCCTCTCGAACCGGGAGATAGGAGCTCTATTGCTCTAGCCTAAGAGGAGGAGGAGGGCCATGAATATTGATGAGGCTGCCGGGGCTCTATTGTGCAATTGGAGCTGCGAGGTGGAAAGCGCAGGCAGAATGGAGGTGGAGAGCGGCGATGCGCTCGCAGCTTTGTGGCTCCGGCAGTAGCAGCAGCAGCAGCAGCAGCAGCAGCAGCAGCCGAGCCGAGCGAGCCAGCAGCAGCAGAAGCCGCCTGCACCGGGGGAGGGAAGAGGAGGAGCGGGGACGGAGGGGGGGGGGCTTTGTTACTTGCACACAATCGCCTCCCATCCAGCCCCCCGCCAGCCACAGCCAAGCGGACGCGATGGAGCAAGGGCAGAGAGATCTGTAGGAGCCACAAGGATCTGCTGAAGACCCACATTCTCTCACACACACACCCCAGAAGGGAAGGAGAAGGAGAAGAAGAAGAAGAAGGGAGAGCAGCGGCGGCGGCTCATCCGAGCCCTCCTCCTCCTCCTCCCTCCACGCCAGGAAGAGAGACGAGGAGCCAGGCGAGAAAAAGGCCATTTTAACGTGGCTCAGCTCGGGCTCTTGGGCAGCCGCAGGCTCCTGCTTCGGAGGTTAGTGGCGGCTGAAGGGGTTTTTTTGGGGGGGGGGCAGGCAAGGTGGATCTGTTGTGTTACTGGTTGTGGCTTTTAGTGGGGGGAGGCGGAAGGGGGCATGTTCCCCAGGGAGAGAGGAGAGGTGGTGTGTGTGTGTATGAGAGAGCTTTGTGTGTTTTTAAACCTCGCCCCCCCCTCCAATTGCTATTTCACAGAGAAATATCTCCCCCTCTTGTTCGTATTTGCTGGGCGCTTCTGGATTTCCCTGTTGTTTTTTCCATGTTGGTAACTGGGAGGGTTTGGTGGTGGGCAGAAAGAGAAGAGGCGGGGAGAGGGGTGGGTGGGTGGGTGAGGTGGGGACCATACGCAGATATTGGGGGCACCCACCTCACCCAGGCTGCCATATTTTTTTTTGTTGTTCTGCAAACAATTTTTAAAAATAATAATATTATAATTATTGGCTAAAGTGTGCCAAAGAGAGAGAGAGAGAAAGTGAGTTTCTATGGCAACAGAAACTGATGCCATGGGGAGATGTGGGCACGGTGTGGCACCTGCTATGGGAGATGTGGGCACCTGGGGAGGGGGGTGTTGTGAGGCTGAGCGGGGTTGTTGCGAAGAGCACCTGCTGCCTGGCCAGCTGTTGGCTCCTGTGTGCTGTGGAGGTGAGGGTAAAATCACTTGGTGTTCCTGCGGGCAGGGATGCCATTCCCTGGGCATTCAGACTGAGAATGAGGTGGCCCTGCACCACTCTCGTTGGTTTTTTAAAAAGGGGAGATACTTTGGTACTTGAGAAGGATATCTCTTCCTCCGATAAGCAAATCTTGTGCTTGGCTGTTAGAGGACATCTTAAATGCCAAGGCCCCTGTTCAAATGCCGCCCTATAGTTTGTGTCTGAAAAACCCTACTCCAAAGGGAGAGTGTGAGAAGACCAGGTACTGCAGAGAGCTTGGAAGGTTCTTCATCTGGAGACTTTAGTTCTTAAGTACTGTAGCTGACTGATCTTGTGGAAGTCTCATGCACGCTTTCAGTCATCTGTGGTGGATGCAAGGCCAGTGGGGCTTTTCAAAGCCAGAAACTTAGGAAGCGTGGGTGTCAGCTTTAGATTTCCCCTCATCTTCACCCCTTTTGAGGTGCTCCACTTGCATGAGTCCAAAGTAGAGAACAGGACGGTGTCAGGCTGCTAGGATATTCACACAGTTACGATCTGTTCTTCTCTGGAGCTGGATGGTATTTTTATATCCCATTAAGCAAAACAAAACAAAACTAAAACAAAAAAAGAAGTTTATTGTTCTGCTTTTTGATTGCAACACAAGTTTGAGATTCCACCGTTCTCCTGTTTTGTGCACCGATCATGGTCTGCTGGCAAGTAGGGGTAGGTCTCCAGCTGTCTGCTGACGCTGCTCTTGTTTTCTGGTATATATTTTTTAAAAAAATTATCTTACTGCTCTGGGCGGATGAATGCAGCAAGGTGGGGTGAGAGAGAGCATCCTCTTTTCCTGGTTGCTGGTTGCTCAACTCATCTTGCGCTTCTGACTTTTCTAGACACTGCTAATCTGTCTGGGCCAGAGCATTTCCCAGGTTTACCTGAATTTGGGGTTTATTGGATCAGCGTAAAGCCAGCAAGCATCAGCGTCCAGGCAAGGAACCTCCCAGACTGTCAAGGGGCCTTTTATTTGATCTGTTAATCCTGTGATCGTATACACACTAACCTGGGAGTAAGCCCTATTGAATCCAGTGGGATTTATCTCTGAGTGGACATGCCTAGGATTGTATAGTAAAACATGTCATAAATACCCTTGGCGAAACATCCTAAGTGGCCGACAATCAAAGCGGGCAGGGGAGAGAAACTTTATTCAAAACAAATAAACAAACGAAACCAAATGAATGAAAGAATAACAAAATGAAACTGTGGGCAGGGCCAAGAGAGACAGAGAGGAGGGTTGGATGTAGTCAATATCCGGCCAGGTCATGAAACATTATCATTTGGATCTAGGCCAGGGGAATCCGTTCAGGATTGTCCACACTAGGGCTAGCCAATGTAGTTCCTTCCAGATGTTGTTGGACTGCAACTTTCATCAGTCCCAGCCCTTCTGGCCAGTGGTCAGGGGTGGTGGCAGTTGTACAAGAGCCAGTGGTGTGCAGTGAAATTTTTCACTTAGGGCCAGAGGCACCAACTTGCAAGGGCAATTGGTGGGGTGATGTTGCACACGTGACATCATGCATGTGAGCATTGCACCGAAGCTTCGCAGGCTTTGGGAAGGAGACATCAAGGAACATTCAGGAGACTAGGCTAGTCCCCTAGTCCACTGACCGCACACCGCTGAGGAGAAGATCTGGAATGTGCCACATTGGTTCTCTATAACATACCCTGACTAGCTACAGGTCTTCAGAGCTTCAGCAAGGGTCTTTCACAGCCTTGCGTGGAGAACCTGAGACCATTTGCAAGTAAAGCAGCAGCTGTTCTCTGCAAGGGAACCAGGGCAGAGAATCTTTGCAGTCTGAGCGCCACAAACAGAAAGGCCCTGTCTTGTGCACCTTGGGCACAATAATGGGGCATCAAGCAGAACTTCTTGCCAGTGTGAGGTGATGCCTCCCCCTTTTCTGTCTGGTTGAGGAGCCGTAGGAGGGAGGGCATGCCCGTCCTCGCAGTCAGTAGCTTGAGTCTATAAATATATATTAAGCACTAAGATTTCATGAATGAACCAGAATAATCACAGAGCCAGGAATACTCAGCAGGAGTTTGGCTGGTTTGGTTGGTTCTGCAAAGCTCATCTTGCCTGTCTCCCTTCCTTCTCTCTTGGGTGTATTGTTTTTCTTTTACCATGTTACTTGTAGGATATGGCAGCCACAGCGATGTTTGGGCACCTGCAAGAGGGAGAATTTGGGGGAGGGCAGAGACTGTGTGATGTGCTTCCTTTTCCCTTAGTGGCTTTTTCACTGTGCTAGCTGGAGAAGGGTTGGGTTTGCGGGGTCTTTTTGCTCATGCACAATCCTTGCATAAACTCTCTCTAGCTTTGTATTCTGTTAAGAGCCCTGGTGCATTGGTTTCCATCACTGTTGTTGCTGCAGCTGATGAGACAGTGATGAAGTGGCTTTTAAGCTGCTGTCTTAGGCTAAGGTTATTCCATTGGTCCCAGGGTTGTTTACTTTGACTGGCAGTGGTCAAAGCAGATCTTAGAAAGCAGCCTTTCTCAGTTCTTCTACCTGAGAACCTTTTAACTGGGGTTACTGGGAACTTGCTCCTGGAAACCTATGCATGATAGACATGTGGACGTGAAGTGAGCATGGGATAATGCTGCGCTGGATGCCCGACTCCTGCTCGTGTTTGGGTCTGTGCATCACACATTTCAGCCCAAAGCCCAGTCTACAGTTGCCTCTACCAGCTCAGACAATGCCACTGTATTCTGGTGCTGAGAGTTGCTGGCTGACCTCTGCTCCCTGCACAGAGCTACAATTCCCAGAGTTCCCTGGGAAGGGAGATTTATTCTTCAACCGCTCTGGGAATTGTAGCTCCATAAGTGAAATAGGGCTTTCCTAACAACTCTCAGCACCCTTAACAACCTACCGTTCCCAGTCTCATTTGGGGTCATCCGATATATGAAGTGGTTTGATAACGCTTTATACGCATAGTGCAGATGAGGCCTTAGAACGGTCTGATTGATCCATTCATGGAGACAACTTGTTTCTTATCACACAGGTGGCATGCAACTGTAAGGATAAACACTTTTCGTGAAAAGGGTTTTGTGTGTGATGGTGAGGTTCTCAGGCTTTGAGTGAGTGCATTGCTGGGCACTAACACCCACACAAGAGAGGGAAGGTGTCAGCAGATATGGGAAATTCCAAGGTTTATAAAAGTACAAAAAAAGAACCTTTAGAAGAAAAACTCCCTAAAAGTGTGGGGGGGGAGTAGCACCACTCTCTCATAGCTGTGAGTGCCAGGAAGGTAATAATGAGCCAATCCTGACCCTGTGTTCCTTCTCTGAAGGACCTTCTCAGAGTGTCCTCTGAGGGAGATGTGGAAGGTGGCAATGCAACAAAGAACAGGCCTTTTATTTGGTGCCCCCCCCCCCCGCCCACTTAAGAAATGTTCTTCTCAGGGAGGCCAATCACTCGCTGCTTTTAGGCACCAGGCAAAAACAATCGGTTTGTTTGGCCTTTAATTTGGAGAGTTTAGGGTACTCTGGCCTTTAATGGGTGGGGTGTGCTAGGCTGCTTTCTATGCATATGAATGATCTTAGCTTTTATTTTGTTTTGGTTTTGCATTGATTTTAACTTTGTTAATTATATTGTAAGTTACTTTGTGTGTGTGTGTGTGTGTGTGTGTGTGTGTGTGTGTGTGTCTCTACTAATAAGTACAGTTAATAATAATAATTTCCAGGCACATTTGGTATGATTAGGAACCAAAGCAGGTCAAAACCAGTCAGTTAGGAACACTTACATTCTGAGGAGACAGTCCAAAAGCGAACGAGTTGATAAATATTACAGGATTTGTTAATCCTATAATGACTTGCACACGTAGAATTAGTTTCTTGGGTTTTGATGAATAAGACTACAGTAGCAGCATCCGTCTCTTTGAGCAGCCAGATACCAACCCATTGTACTCCTGCAGACGCTCCAGGATTGTAACTCAATATGATAACTCAAAACAACTTTCAGTAGCTGATAGCTATACCTAGAGCTCATAGACACGGTCAGCTAATGTTATCAGTAAACATTATGTGTTATTTATTCGATTTATACCGTGCGTTTTCCTCCCTAAGGAGCTGGGCACACCCAGCAATGATAAAACACTTACACAAACAGTTTAAAAAACCATTCTAGAAACTGTTTAGAAACATTGCTCCAGAATACTATCTTTCAGCCACCAGTTGCCTGGATAAACTGGAATGCTTTTAAATTTCTTCTAAAAGTCAGCAACGAGGGAGACGGACGCATCTCACTCAGAAGAACTTTCCACATACGGAATCACCCCGGAAAGGACTTGTCCCGGGTCAACGCCAACCAGGCAGTTCCCAGTGGCAGCAGCACCAACAAGATTTCACCTGCTGGTAATAGGGTCAGTGTCAAGAAGCTTAAGGATGACCAAGGCAGGTTTTAGGTACTTTGGGCTCAAGACATTTCGGGCAGTGCTAGCACCTTGAATTTGGCCTGGTGCTGTGCTTGAAGGACCTTTCTCCCTTTGCCCCTCACCTTTCCTATTCCCAGTGTTCGAAATTAGCCAGGTGCCAGGCGCATTTTACACCTGGCTTTCGATCATTTGTGGCCAGTGGAAGATGTCTGGGTGCCAGGATGGCACCTGACATCTTCACCTTCTGGGGATCATTGGATCAGGAGTGTTTTCACACACCAAAACCCCGTCTTGTAGAATTCTATCAGTTATATTTTATGTGCACAATCGGAGCCAATTGCTTTTTCTGTGCAGCCTAAGCAAGAGCAGTCATCATTAAGAAACAGAGGTCAGAATAGGCCAATATATATGTGGACTGTCCCTGGAGCAAGGGACTTTTCTTTATGTTTACAAAGCTCAACATATCTCAAGCTTCTCATCCAAATTAGACAGGTGTTTAACTGAGAATCAATCACAGTCAGTCCATCATTTGAAAAATAAGACTTTAGAGCCGTCTTATCCAAAAATGGCAACTAGACCTTCCGTTTTGGTGACTGCAACCTTAGTTTAAGGAGCCATTTGGCGCCTAGCTTATATACCTGAGTTTCTAACACTGAAGGATGGGGCGTGGCATTCAGTAAAGTTCTACACACTAGACACACAAAGGGGAAGTATTGTAGCCTTGTTGTAGTAGAACCACTAAGGTCCAAAATAGTGGCTGGGATCGTTCTGGAGCCTCATGGGAAATGATGACTCAGATTTCCTGCTTGCCCACCATAATCGAGATAGCAGAATGCCTTGCTTGTATGCATGGTCAAATCTCTGTCTGAATGACTGTAGATGGGGGATTCTAACACACAGCTTAAAACTTTCCAAAGACAACCTGTCAGTACCCTGGGAGTGCAGAAGAAGTGACACTGAGTCTAGGCCAGGGGTAGGCAACCTAAGACCTGGGGACCGGCCCAACCGCCTTCTAAATCTGGCCCACGGATGGTCCAGGAATCAGCGAGTTTTTACATGCGTAGAATGTGTCATTTTATTTAAAATGCATCTCTGGGTTATTTGTGGGGCCTGCTGGTGTTTTACATGAGTAGAATTTGTGCTTTTTGTACATGAGTAGAATGTGGTGAGCCAGTGTGGTGTAGTGGTTAAGAGTGGTAGATAATAATAATAATAATAATAATAATAATAATAATAATAATAATTTATTATTTATACCCCGCCCATCTGGCTGGGCCTCCCCAGCCACTCTGGGCGGCTTCCATAAAAACCAAAAATACAATAAAATATCACACGTTAAAAACTTCCCTGAACAGGGCTGCCTTAAGATGTCTTCTGAATGTCAGGTAGTTGTTTATCGCTTTGACATCTGCTGGAAGGGCGTTCCACAGGGTGGGCGCCACTACCGAGAAGGCCCTCTGCCTGGTTCCCTGTAGCTTTGCTTCTCGCAATGAGGGAACCGCCAGAAGGCCCTCGGCGCTGGACCTCAGCGTCCGGGCAGAATGATGGGGGTGGAGACGCTCCTTCAGGTATACTGGACTCGTAATCTGGTGAACTGGGGCTGATTCCCCGCTCCTCCACATGCAGCTGCTGGGTGACCTTGGGCTAGTCACAATTCGCTGAAGTCTCTCAGCCTCACTCACCGCACAGAGTGCTTGCTGTGGGGGAGGAAGGGAAAGAAGAATGTTAGCCGCTTTGAGACTCCTTTGGGTAGTGATAAAGCGGGATATCAAATCCAAACTCCTCCTCTTCTTCTTTTATTTAAAATGCATCTCTGGGTAATTTGTGGGGCATAGGAATTCATTCATTTTTTCCCCTTCCAAAGTATAGTTCAGTCCACGACATGGTCTGAGGGACGGTGGACTGGCCCTCAGCTGAAAAAGGTTGCTGACCCCTGGTCTGGGCTTTAAAACTTTAAAACCTGGATATATGGCAACTCGATGGAAAAAGCTCAACAGAACAAAAAAAAAAAACTCAACAATTTTGGGGTCTTCATAAAAAAGCACAACAACTTTGCGGGTGTCAATAATTCTACATGTGGGGCAGGGGTGGCCAAACTTTTTTCAAAGAGGGCCAGGATAAAGTGATCATGCATGAGGGCCAACCAAAGTTGTTGAGTGTTTTTTAGGATTTTACCCTGGGACATATACTTCCATGGGGGCTGGATTAAATCAACTGGATGGCCGGAATAGACCCCCAAACTTTGAGCATGCCTCGTGTAGGGCAATCCCTACACTGAGTCCAATAAGCAGTTATCACATACCAGACTTGGTGCACTCATACAAATTTCTTGCAGTTTAATTTGCTGGCGTTAAAAAACTATTTGGAGCTTGAAATCCATTTTCTGCACATTAGCCCAGGATCTACCAGTAGATCCTGACTAAGCTCTGCTTTAGAAGGTCCATGGCTCAGTGGTAGAGCATCTTCTTTGCATGCAGACTGTCCCAGGTTCAATCCCCAGCATCTCCAAGTTGGGTTGAACTGGGTAAATGGTAATGACATGCGTAGGTGGAGTGTATGAAATAGTAGCTGTCTTGTTTGTTTTTGTTTATAGTGTCTCCTAGGACTCATCCAGGTTCCCATCAGCGCCTGGCTTTCCAGGCACAGGTCAGCGCTTTAAAACACCATGTCTGAGGTTGTGGTTGTTGTTATTGTTGGTTTTTTCTGGACTCAGCGCTTTCCCTGGGAAAACCCACGTTTTACAGGAGAACCAGAGCAAATGGCAATCCATGAAATAACCAATTGCCATCATTTCCAATTCAGCGGTAAAACACTGGTTTTCCCGGGGAAAGCATTGGAACCAGAACAGAACAGAACAAAGCAAAACACCGCTTGGTAACAGAGCTTTGAAGCGCAGACTTTGTGCCTAGAAACTCAGCACAAAATGCAGTCTGGATGAGCTCCTAGTAAGGAATGTAGGACTTCCGTAAGAGCTGGTTGATATGAGCTGACTGAAATTTGCTCCAGGCATTTTGCTCGGAGCCAAAATAAGACAGATTTCTTATTTGTAGCCAGAGCTTTTTTAAAGCCAGAACTCACTGGAACTTACTTCCGGCACCTCTTTTTCTAGAAAAACAGCACTGGTTGTAGCTGATCAGATTTACTGTTTTCAAGACAAAAGGCTGTGAGGGTAGCCACTACAAATAATACTACAAATAGTTAACTTTTAGCCAAGAAATTGGCGGGAGGTTGAGTTTTCTTATGGCTTTTACAGATGCTGAACTGGTTCAGATGTCTTGACAAACCATGGTTTATTGTGATGAAAAGAAGCTGCAGTCAGCCTTGGGCTTGTGCCCTTGTTTCTTCTTTTCCTGTGACACAGCTGTGAAGAGGAGTTTGGAAATGTTCACTTCTGATTTTGTTTCATTCTTTGGTTGACTATTTATGTGAGCCTACAATTGTTTGCGTGAAACATACCCATGGATTATGAAGCTGGCTTGTTTCAACAAACTGTATTTAAGATTAACCACTGTTTAAGGTCCAGGCGTAACACTAAACTACAGTTAATCAAAACCAAAAGTACAGTGATACCTCGGATTAAGAACTTTTCGTTCTGGAGGTCCGTTCTTAACCTGAAACTGTTCTTAACCTGAGGTACCACTTTAGCTAATGGGGCCTCCCGCTGCCGCCACACCGCCGCTGCGCGATTTCTGTCCTCATCCTGAAACAAAGTTCCTAACCCGAGGTACTATTTCTGGGTTAGCGGAGTCTGTAACCTGAAGTGTCTGTAACCCGAGGTACCACTGTAAAAGTTTTATCTCATGACTGCTGAAGAAGGCAACGAGTACATAAGCTAGAGGCTCACCACAGCCCATTCCTGTAACAATAAACCATGGTTTATCATGACATCTGAGCTGGTAAAACAAAATGAAGGAATACTACACATAAATATATATCTGGAATATATATCTAGTTTTTACTCCTTCGTAACCTTGGTTCCCGAACGGCTTAGTTGTCAAAACAAATCGGCTCCTGAGCGCCGCAAACCCAGAAGTAAGTGTTCAAGTTTGCACACATTTTTTGGAAGCCGAACGTCCAACACTGCTTCCACTTGAGTGCAGGAAGCTCCTGCAGCCAATCAGAAGCTGCGCCTTGGTTTTCGAATGGTTTTGGGAGTTGAACGGTCTCCCGGAACGGATTAAGTTTGAGAACCAAGGTACCACTGTATTCTTTTGAAATAGTTTTATGGAATCTAATTCCTGAGGTTTACCTAAGAGCAATAGAAAAATGTTTTAAGTAAAATAAATACTAATAAGTTTACAGTGTAGTTCTTATCTTCCTGTAGCCCTTAACTCACAAGCATGATCCTAAGCATGTTTACTCAGAAATAATAACCACCAAATTTACTTCCTAATAAGTGTACCTGGGATTGCAGCCTCGATTATGTTTCTCAGAACCCATGGGAATAGGGAACTAGGAACCAGGGAACAAAAATAGTCCTGATTGTAGTAAATCTGGAGATAAATATGCAAACAACACAAGGCAGTAAGCTAGTTTGGTTAAAATTTAGTGGCATTGCCTGTTGGAGGGCTTGATATTCAGTCTCCTGGAACAAAGTTTTTCAGTTTTAGAGCCAAATTAAACAACCAGTAACCTTTATATGATGCATCTGCAAGTTGGACTGTACCAGTATAGTCTACAGCAGGGAGGTCAAATATTTGAATGCTCTCAGCTCCCCGCCTCTCTAAAATGCTAGTTTTGCAATGCATAGCAGAGGGAGGGAAGTATGCAAACATTTGATTGCTCCTTTGCTGCCCATAGTTTGCTGATGATGTAGCAATAGCATGGTGTTTACAGCATGGAAGAGGAATCTGTGGCTATACTTGGTCTCCAGCTGTCATCAGCCAGCATACCCAGTGGTCAGGGACGATGGGAGCTGTAAGCCTAGCAACATCTGGAAGGCGAAAGTTCCCCCATCACTGATTTACAGGATACCTCCTATCTAGTTTTTGTTTTTCTTGTTTGGAGTGGTTTGAAATAGTTAAGTAGGCAGAGAAGCAGCAAACAGGATTGCCAAGTGACCAGGGTATAATGGCCTGTTTTCTGTAACTGTTAAGAGCAGCTTGGTCTTCAGGAATCTTTTTGCAACAATGAAATAAGTTTGAAGACCCTCCAGATGTTGTGGAACAGGCATAGGCAAACTCGGCCCTCC
The DNA here is from genome assembly GCF_964106915.1 of Podarcis gaigeae. Lineage (NCBI taxonomy): Eukaryota > Metazoa > Chordata > Lepidosauria > Squamata > Lacertidae > Podarcis > Podarcis gaigeae. The sequence goes on from NC_139692.1 coordinate 10,410,176, forward strand.
AGATGTTTTGGGACTACAATTCCCATCATCCCTGACTACTGGTCCTTTTAGCTAGGGGTGATGGGAGTTGTAGTCCCAAAACATCTGGAGGGCCAAGTTTGCCTATGCCTGTTGTAGAACTTTCATCACCCCTGACCATTGGTGATGTTGTCTGTGACTAATGAGACTGCAACATCTGGAGGGCCAAGGTTTCCCCATCTCCCCCCCCCCCCACAGTCATGAAATATTTTCTTCTGTTTCATATGAGAACCCCTCAACCACTAGGCCCAATTGAGAAACATATAATTCTGAAAATCAGTTTACTATGCCTCAAGCTGTTAGGACTATTTGCGAACAGATGACTTAAATGTTCAAAATCACTGTGGTGAAATTGAGGTTTGGCTTTGAATTTATGTCAGTTCCACTTTAAAATATCTACAGTCTACATTATTGGTGTTGCTCAAGGCATTTAATATGTAAAGAATGTGCCTCTTTGACAATTTCAGGAGGTTGTTTGCTTCTTCACATTACTGTGCTTTCTCCTTACTGACTTCTGTGCCCGGAACTGTCTCCCAGAATGCCTCTGTGATACCAGCTCCTCATAATTCCTTTAATTTCTTCCTCAAGTCCACCTTTTCCATTAAGCCAGGGATGGGAACCTCTGGCCTTTGAGTGCTGTTGGACTACCACTTTTTGGTGGTGGCTCCCCGATTGTGGAATGCTCTCCCCAGAGAGACTTGCCAGGCACCATCACTACATATATTTAGACACCAGGCAAAAACATTCCTCTTTTTTCCAGGCCTATGGCTATTAAATAATCAACGGCCTGTGAAAGTGTGGGGGAGAGACTGTTATTATGATGATTATTTTACTATTAGGCTGTCTGTCAGTATGTTTTTTACTATGTTTTTATTACATTTTTATCACTGATGTTTTGGAATATGCTTCACATGTTATAACACTGCCTGGCCTCTGATATCTTTTGATAAAGAGCAGTAAACAAACAAATAATACAACTTCTCTCCAGGCATATGCCTGCCATACTAATATTCATACCCTCCTACATTTCTCAGATGAAAATAGAGATGTCCTATTTCATAATCTAAGGGACGCGGGTGGCGCTGTGGGTAAAAGCCTCAGCGCCTAGGGCTTGCCGATCGAAAGGTCGGCAGTTCGAATCCCCGCGGCGGGGTGCGCTCCCGTTGCTCGGTCCCAGCGCCTGCCAACCTAGCAGTTCGAAAGCACCCTCGGGTGCAAGTAGATAAATAGGGACCGCTTTCTAGCGGGAACGTAAACGGCGTTTCCGTGTGCAGTTCTGGCTCGCCAGAGCAGCGATGTCACACTGGCCACGTGACCCGGAAGTGTCTTCGGACAGCCCTGGCCTCTTGAGTGAGATGAGCGCACTACCCCAGAGTCTGGCAAGACTGGCCCGTACGGGCAGGGGTACCTTTACCTTTACCTTATTTCATAATCTTAATAATAACCATAAAAATATACCCCGACCATCTGGCTGGGTTGCCCCAGCATCTTTGGGCGGCTTCCAACATATAGAAAAGCATAATAAAACATCAAACATTAGAAAACTTCCAAAGGTTGTATCATTACTTATCTCCTTAGCTCAGGGGTTGCATAACTCCATACACTCCAACATTTCTCTGAAGAAAATAGGGACATTCCAAGGAAAAGTGGGACAGAATGGGATTAAATCAGAAACCGGGACGGCTTCTCTAAATCTGGGACTGTCCCTGGAAAATAGGGACACTTGGAGGGTCTGAACATTGTATTTGTTTTTCAGACCCTTTTTGCCTGTTGTTCCACCAGGGGTAAAAGGAACAGGATGTGAACTGCTGCTACTGTCAATCTTTATTATTATCTACCGGTAAATGGCATTGCTTCTGTGCGTTTAATTGATACATAGGCTTTTCCTGGCAAGGAGCTAGACGCCATCGCCTGCTAATTTCTGTAAACCTGACAGGTGCTAGAGGCACAGTTACAGGGGTTGGCTGAAAAGTTGGCAACCCCTCTGCAGCCCTGCCCAGTGAGAGTCTGACAGCCTTAAGCCAGCGTGTATTAAAACGAGTGTCGAAAGGATTACTTTTTCTTCTCTGTTTTCCTTTCCTCATCACGCTTTTCAACATACCCTCTGTAGGTGCGGCCCGATTCTAAGTGATGTTGGAGATTGTGAGTGTTAAGATCTGAGAGGTGGTAGCTATTGCAGATTAATTAGTCGAAACACGCAGGCCCATTTTCAAACAAATTGCTTTATTGGCACAGAGCTTATTTTATTATTTAATAACATGCATTGCTGCAGATTACCTGGATAAGGGTCTGGACAAGTGCACTGGCAGAGCCATTCCAGAACTCATGCACCCAGTGTTCAAAATTAGCCAGGCTTTCACTGCCTATGGCAGACCTTCAAGTAACTTGGCCTTAAGCATTTACGTTCTTTAAAAGCTATGACCAACACTTTGAATTGGGCCTGGAGCATATTTGCAGTCAGTGTAGCTGATGCAGAATTGGTATCAAATTGGTATAAAACGGCCTTCTGTAAAGGTAAGTCCTGGCTAACTAACTTTTTAGAGCGCTTTCTTGGTGAATGATGCAGTAGGCAGGGTGTACAGCACTTTGACTTTCAGAAAGTTCTTGATACGGTCCTTTGCCAAAGACTTCTGAGTAAGCTTGACATGGACAATTTGCAAATGATATTATTTTTTCCTCTTCTTCTGGAAACCATTAACACAGAAACAAGTGCTAAACTTCTGTTTCGATCCCACTAGGTTTCCAGAAGTGGCTTTTACTTTGTGGGAAAGGTAACATGAAGTGCAAAAAAAGTTAAGGGAAAATGTTGGGGAGACAGAATAAAGTGCTGTCTGTATGCAGTCCTGTTTCTGCTAGGCAGAAGGTAGCGGCATTGGAAATTTTAATGTGATGTCTGTGACCTTGCCGATCAGACAGACTCTTGCGAGGGATCCAAGGAACATCACAGCAGAGATGAAACAAGGTTAGATCCATCTCCCGTGACAACAGAAGGCCTGCGTGGGTGAAGGCTACCTGGTGTTGCCTGTATCTCATTCACAGAATGCTGCAGTCATATTGAAGCTCCTTTTTTTCAGAATGCCATGGACCCATAGAACATCAGACTTGATGATGCCCTGGATATTTTATTTGGCACCCAGCACCTTTTCCTAGGGACGCGGGTGGCGCTGTGGGTTAAACCACAGAGCCTAGGACTTGCCGATCAGAAGGTCGGCGGTTCGAATCCCCGCGATGGGGTGAGCTTCCGTTGCTCCTGCCAACCTAGCAGTTGAAAGCACACCAAAGTGCAAGTAGATAAATAGGTACCTCTCCGGCGGGAAGGTAAATGGCGTTTCCGTGTGCTGCTCTGGTTTGCCAGAAGCGGCTTAGTCATGCTGGCCACATAACCCGGAAGCTGTACGCCGGCTCCCTCGGCCAATAAAGCGAGATGAGCGGCGCAACCCCAGAGTTGGCCATAACTGGACCTAATGGTCAGGGGTCCCTTTATCTTTACCTTTACCTTACCTTTTCCTAGCATGCATAAAGTTGGAAATGAGGTGTCTGCTTCGGATGTAAACCCCCCCACCCCCCCGCTGCCTGATTCCCAGCTCACAAGGGTTTCCTAGTCCTATAACCTCCTTTCAAGAAGTGTTTTTGTGCAAACACACAGTGTCTTAAGACCATTAAACTTGTCCCATGGAAGCCAAGTGGCTTTGCACTCTAGGCTATTCTTGCTTCTCAGAACACAGCTATGGCTGCCCCTTTTCTGCACATCCAACACAGGGTGTGGTGCCGTCGTTCCCACTGCCCCGAGGAGATTGCCAATTGCGTTAGTGGTGAAATAGTTCACTAGGTAACTAGGTTAAGTACTGAGTCATCCGCCCACTCGCTTATATAATGCAGCAAGGGCTTTTAAAAACAGGTGTCTCTAAAGGTCAGGTGCTTTAAAGCAGGAACGTGGAGGTGTGCAGTTTTGGAGAGTGGGACTTTCAACAACTGAAGGGGGAGGGTGGTGGAGGGAGGGAGCACAGAAAAACAACAACACATTTTCAGATTTTTTTTGGCAATGCACCTTTGCTTTTGTGCCCAGTATTGTGCTATTGGGTGGCAAAGCATAGCTGGTATTAACTTTTCCACCTAGCAATCTATTTCTGTTTGCTCAGTGCAAACCGGGCAGCCTGTCACTCAAAGTCCTGGAAGCAAAAACCGAGGCCAAAAAAACAAGCTGGTGCCCTGTAGGGTATCAAACAGATGATGGTGTAAACAGATGCCCGACATTGGTGGGTCGGGTGACTGATGTGGCAGAGTGTTTTGTTTTTCAAAAGGACACCCCACACAGCTTGGATTGAAAGAGGGACTATGGCACGTAGCCCAGGAGAGGAAGGAGTCGCACACTATGATCTCCTCCAAGATAAGCTTTTTGTGTGTGTGTGTCCTTTATATTCAAATGTTGTCATTATTTATTATATTTATGGGACGGTTTATAACATGGTTAAAAACACAAACTACAACATACAGACCCCCCCAACACACAGACACAGACACACACTCTCTGAAAGGCAATAACAGCCTATTACAAACAATAAAAATAGGCACATATTGCCATGTAAAAGCCGGCAGAAACACAGCAGGATAAAATTAGTTTAAAACCAATGTAAACCCTGTAAGGGGAAAATGTACAAGAAATTATAAACACCATAAATGTGTGCCTGTTGGTACATTGAAAGGCCTGGGAGTGTAATAAAGGTGGCTCCATGGTATGGTGCCATGTCAGGGGAGGCATTCATAACAACAACAACAACAACAACAACAACAATTTATTATTTATATCCTGCCCATCTGGCTGGGTTTCCCCAGCAACTCCGGGCAGCTTCCAACAGAATATTAAAATACAATAGTCTATTAATAGTCTTCTAAAAGTCTGGTAGTTGTTTTCCTCTTTGACATCTGGTGGGAGGGTGTTCCACAGGGCGGGTGTCACTACCGAGAAGGCCCTCTGCCTGGTTCCCTGTAACTTGGCTTCTTGTAGCGAGGGAACTGCCAGAAGGCCCTCGGCACTGGACCTCAGTATCTGGGCAGAACAATGCGGACAGAGACACTCCTTCAGGTATATATATTGGCCCTTTGCCACCAACTGCCTCATTGCATTATGCAGAGAAACATGGGAATGTGTGTGTTAGCACAGGGCCTTTTAAAGTAGCAACACTTTTGATTTGGCATTCCGTCTGAACTGACCCATAGTTTACTTTTGCTTAAAGGTGATTCATAGCATGGCTAGTTTATAAACGGTGGTTGTCTTTCTTTAGAGCAGCTTCTGTGTTACCTGCACAAGAAGTTTGTGTTTGGTGGCCGATGGTGCTGCTTATTTGTTTGCCAATGCACTTTGAAGGTTTTACGGTTTGATTTGCCCTGCTGCTCCCGGTTTATTTATTTATTTTATTTTCAGCTTTCTATACTTGTCCTGATGTAGGGTTCAGCTTGGAACCCTAACTGTTGTAGGCAATAGAATGGGTTTGGGTGTGTGCTTGTGTGTGTCGTTCCCCTGACAGTTCATCAGGTTTGAAAAGGTGTCCACAGGCCTGAGAAAAAGTTTGTGACCTCTGATGTAGATTCTGTTTAGCCACTTGTAAGATCCCATTGCTTCCATTGGCTTGTGTCTTAAGGAAATGGATTCAGTCATGGGAAAGTCCATGGAGAGATGTTGGTGGGAAAGGCCAGTGTTGTGATGACTCTCTCTGGAGAATATCTAGGTGACCTGTCCAGAGGCTTAAAAAAAAAGTGTATCATCAGTATAAATTGTTTATGACAGAGGGTTGATGTATTTGTCTAGGTATTGTTCCTCAAGGTGATAGCTGGGAGTGTCCGCTGACTAGCAAGGAACAATTTTGTATCCTCAAGCACTCCATTGCTAAGAGAGGCCTCATCAGATGTCCATTCGTTGACTTGGAATTGAATTGCCACAGCCCAAAAGTAGTAAACATTGTTTTGAAGGGGCAGTAGCTCATTCGTTGCGCACATCGTTTGCATGCAGAAGGTCCTGGGTTCAACCCCTGGCATCTTCACATAGGACTGGGAAAGATCCCGGAGAACCTCTGCCAGTCAGTGTAGGCAGTACTGAGTTAGATGGACCAATGGTCTGACTTGGTAGTATAGAGCAACTTCCTGGAGCGGCGTTGTTTTTGGGCCATTTTTTCCTGGATTTAACCTATAAAGCCTTACGTGGTTTGAGACTTCAATATCTCAGGAATTCTCTTTCCCCAGAGGAACCTATCTGTACCCTAGGACAGTGGTTTTCAACCTTTTTGAGTCCACGGCTCCCTTCACCAAGCATGTTCTTTCTGTGGCTCCCCTTTGGGAGCCACCAACACTGGGGTTCTGTTATAGGATTTGCATAAGTGGGGATTCCCCCTGTGGAACCACACTCCGCCAGCTCCCCTGAATGTTCCATGGGGAGAAATATAATGCAGGAAGATAATGGGCTGCAACTTAATGAAAGGACAACTCCCTAGGGCTCCCCTGAACGTTCCTCAAGATTCCCCGGGGTGCCCCAGCACACTGATTGACAACCAATGGCCTAGGATCCTCATCAGAGAACCTCCTCTGTCTGCTCCCTCCAGGAGAAGTCCAGAGGGTGGCTATTTTTTTTAAAAAAATATATTTATTGAAGTTTCAAAGTTTACAGAAAAAGACAAAACAATAATACAAACAAAACACAAAAAACAAGTATAATTTCAATCCCTTATTTTCTTATAACTAACTTCCCCGACCTCCTCATACCTCCCCTTTCTGTATTCCAATTTCTAATTATTTTGTTCAGCAAATCCTCTCCCTTAATTTTCATCAAATTTTTAGCCTTTCTTTTCCTTTTACCTAATCATTACAGCTGGAAACCACTTAATTTCTAAAACCAACATCATTTTAACATTCAATGATTTTGCAATATTTCCTAAGATAGTCCTTAAATTTCTTCCAATCTTCTTCCGGCGTCTCTCTTCCCTGGTCTCGGATTCTGCCAGTCATTTCTGCCAGTCCCATATAGTCTATCACCTTCATCTGCCATTCTTCCAAGAATTGGCTATCATAGGTTGGAACAACCTTTTATGGCAGCGTTGAATACCTCATGACACAACCCCTCAGGTTATTGTTAACCCTTGTTAACAGAAAGCCTTAATCTTTGGGCATGTCCACCAAAGGTGAAAGAATGTACCTTCAGTCTCTTTACACTTCCAACAGAGAGGGTGGCTATTTTGATGGTAGCCCTCCACGCCACTCCAAAAAGCCTGGAATAGTCTCCCCAGGGAAGCTTGCCTGACACCAACACCTTTTGGGCAACAGGTGAAGACCTTTTTATTGTCTGATGCATTTGAGTGCTAATAATGTTTGGTTCCTGCAGCTGTTTTCTCTGAGCTCTTTGCTGGTTGTGCTTGTTGAATAGGGAAAGGCAATCTTTCTTTATCAATTTTTATTAAAGGATGGTGAACTGTTGGTGCGGTGTCCTTCGTTTTAAACGCTGTAATGATGTGAATTGCATCTGCACAGGTGTGTTACTGTTCTCGGTTGCCTTGAGACTCTTTGGTAGGAAGCAACAAATACCTAAAATTAAAAATGTTCCTATGTGTGAAAAGCTTGTAGCCGTAATTTTGCCTGACATACTTATTTCCCACAAGCAGGCATGACTTTTATGATTGGCTTTCGACAGAGTTTGGATATTCGTGCAGCAGGTCTGCTGTGATTTGCTCAGTCTTTATTGCTGTTTCATGAATGCTTAAGGCAGCCTTGGCCAACCTGGTATCTTCCAGCTGTTTCGGACTACAACTCCCATCAGTCCTAGCCAACATGGTTGATGGGAGTTGTAGTTCAAGGCAGCTGGAAGGCACCAGACTGCAAAGACAGCCGTAGGGTGCTGATACCTATGTATCTGGTTAACCACAGAGCCCAAGTGTGTGGGAGTTAAAAGGTAAAGAGCATTGCTCTAAGCTCATACTGAAGAACTGTGTTTTCTAGTAACTGGGCTCTGTTTAATTCTGGTTAAGCCAATGTTTAAACCGGACACAATGACAGGCAGAGATGATGATCTCTGTTAAATGTTGGCAGCCCCCTTGCCCAAGGTACAGTCACCTTTTCTCCTTCTTAAATTGCTCTTCTCAAAATAAGCACTCACTGCCCATCAGGTCTGACTACCTTTTGTTCTCCCATTGTCCATTACGAGGATTTTTCACAAACTGGGGCTAGCAGACAGTCCTCTTCAGATACGCCTTCTTCCTAAGTGTTAATCAGTCCCTACTGGACAAGCTGCTCTTTTTCTTATTTAGAATGAGTCAGACTTCATTCCTTTGTTCCAAAAAGCCATCGAAAATGCTAGATGCTTTTGATTGGCTCAAGATCTACCTGACTCATGACATCATGACTCATACCTGAACTTAAGCTTCTCCCCCTCTAGTAGTAAGACCCTGCCTTTGATGAGAGGCTGAGAAAGGGGGGGGGGGCATGTTGTTTTTCTCCGGCTGAGTAACCATAAACCCGTTCACACATTCAGAGTGGCGTTTTTATCCGATCCAAATAGCTCAACACTGCATTCATGGTTCTCTCCCCTTCACTCGTTGTGTCTCCCCAACAACCTTGCAAGGTAGGATAGGCAGAGAAAGTGGGTGATTGGCCCAAATCTGCCAGTTGAGAGGCCATGGCTTAGAATCGATCGCTGTGCTGGGTAAACTCGAGGCTGCGCTTCTTGGGAGTAGAAAATGGCGTCCCACGCTGGCGTCTCAACCGTGCCGATCTTCTCGCTCTAAAAAGGAGCATTTTAGGCAGCAGAGAGACCGCTTCTTGGTGCTGCTGGGAACCTGGCCTCAGAATCTTTCTTCTGAGGTTTTTGGGGGCTTGTGGTGCCCACGCAATACCCCCATTCCCCCCCCCCCCGAAAAGCTGGATTCTCCCTGGAGGGCTTAATCCCGCTTGCTCATGGCTTCACAATCAACCGGAAGTTGCCTAACGATCACGTCATTTCACCTTCTTTTGTGATAACCAAGCATCCTTTTATGGTAACTAGAGAATCTAAACCTGTGGTTGCAGCTACTATTTAGTTGAAAACATGCATGCTTATTAGCCTACTCCTGTCCTGATGTGTGCTATCTAGAGCTAGATCTTTGTAGCTCCTCCTGTATCAGCCCCTGGGTCCTTGAGAACGTCATGCTGGCCTTGCCCTATTGATAACCCTTTCAGAAAAGGCACCAGTAAGTTGTTTTTCAGTCTGATCCTTTCAATTAGAAGAGAAAATGAAAGTATGGTCACACTGTATGCTCAGAGAACCAAAGATATTTTCTTGGAGCGCTTCATCCTTCTTTAACTTTGGAGCAAATTTGGGCATGCAAAAGAGTTGTGCAGACAGGTTCTTTCTCTCTCTTCTGCAGCATTCTTCAGGGTTTTCCATCTAGGAACATCAAAGGAAACAGGGGAACTGCAGAAAAGAGAGCCCGCTCACTGATGTGAGTGGGGGATTGGGCAGAAAACATCATTTGTCATAGGAACTTTGGAAGCTGCCTTTTACTGAGTCAGATTGTTGGTCAGTCTAAAGCGGTATTTCCTACACTGACTAGCAGCTCCTCTCCAGGGATTCAAACAGAGTCATTGCTGGTTCCTCCTGTAGATGCCAGGGTTTGAATCTGATTTCATGCAAAACATTTGGTCTGCCACTGAGCATGCAAATCATGTATTCTGTCCGTACAACACTAGGCAATGCTTTTGTAGACCTCAGATCCGGACATCTCAAATTCATTTATTTTTCTTTTCAGGCAAAAAGTCTAAAAGAGATTTTCCAGGCTATTATTGATAAATGTCAACAATCGTCTTCCTCCAGTCCAACACAACAAATTTGTCCCCATTATTGAGGAATAATAAATCCTTGATCTTTATTCCCACAGAAGCCTCTTCACTGTGGTCGTATAGTAGAGCAGAAATCCATAGCGATTTATCTATTGTATATTCATTAATTCACACTGAGATCCATGTCTTCCATTTCCTGTTGGCCATGATTTTGCATACTAATTTAGGAGAAAGTTTTCTTCCATTTCCTCTTGTCCCATTCTTTTTCCAATAGCGTTGTCTGAGATCTGATGGTGGCCTCTTCCTCTAGATTCAGTTAGTCTTTTCCTTCTCAACTCTGTCTGCCAGCTCAGGATATTTCTTAATCTATGGCTCCATTCCACTCCTCCAGCATCATGACTCCACCCTCTGGAGAGAGCCTGCCTTGATTGACCTCTTGTTTGGGTATTGTCAGAACAGCAGTGGAATGCACAGTTCGGAGGTGAAAGGTCCCCTGGCAAGGCTTAATCTTCTCCATGACAAAGGAGCCCCTGGAGGGGGTGGGGAACCAAGGTTTTTGTGACCAGAGGCTCATTCTCCACACAGTTTGATGTCTCCTAGGGTTCTGAGGCTTCCTTCAGACAATCATATTACTGCTTAATAAACCGAGATACCTACAAATCTTTTGCCTGTTTCAGCAGCCCCTTTGGTCCTCTATTTGTGGCACAACTTGAAGTCTCCAGTGAACCATAATTTCCCATTTCATCTGAACTGGAAATCTATGGCTGCCTGCTTCAGCACAAGTTAGGATCTTTAACTGGTGTCAGTCTATGATTTCAGATCGTGGCTTGTTCCAGAGATGATAACCATAGTTTCCTGGTTCAGATGAAATGGGAAACGATGGTTAATTAGAGACTTCCCGACTCATGGCTGCATGTTGTCAGGGGAGCAGCAAAGGAACTGGGGCAAAAAGCTTGTCGTATCTTGGCTTAGTAAGCACAAATGCCATTGTTATTTTTTCTGAGGACTAGTTCTCACTCCAACTTTTGTAGCTGGGTGGAAACAAAACAGTGCACAAAACTTGTCAAGCGTGAGGCTCATGTTTGTGTTGAATTAGGCACCTGTCCTTTAAAAAATATTGAGAAAGCTGGTCAGAAAGGATTGGGGAAGGACTTTTTTCAGAGTAGGTTAAAGGGGCATTGGTACTCAGTTCACACTTGCCAAAAGACTTGTGTATTTTGGTTGGGGGCAAACCCTAACCAGACTCGACCAATAAAACGAGAACTGGCTTTTGGAGTAACTTTGGGATGTCAATAAGTGGAAGGAGAGAGTTTGCACCTTCCTCTTCCATTGCTTATTTTAAGAACATGCAAATCCGATCTGATCTGCAGGCTTCCTCTGATATTTTAGTATTACGTTTTAATCCGACTTTTTATCCAGATTGTTCCGAGTAGCTTGTGCGGTCCATCTCCCTTGCCCCACCATCTCTCCTTACAACAATCCTGTGAGGAAGGCTGTTTTGTTTTTCTTTCTTTATTCATACCCTGCTTTTCGGTCTTCAAAGCCAGCTTCCTCCTGCTTCACCTCAAAACCGTTTACAAAAAATAATTCCAATAAAATGCACTTATGGTACAATTGAAATAAATGTAAAACCAAAAGTGATACAAGATCAAAATAAGACATAATCAGCTAGTATGATTTGAAGTTAAAAAAATAAGTTAACTCAAGCCACAAGTCAGATGAAATAAAATTTTCACAGCTTGTCTGAAACTCAGAAGCGGGGAACCATCTGGACCTTGGGCAAGGGCTATGGAGGTTAGATTGAGCGATGGTGAGTTGGTTCAGCATCTTCAAGTAAGATTCATAGGTGAGCATCAGTATCTCTGTGCCATGTCTGACTCTATTCACCACACCTCACTTGTTCTTGTTGACTTTTTTACTCTTCCTATTGACATTATCTTGGGATGTCGATCAGGCTGGGTGGGAAACATGTAAATGTAAACTTTCCTCAAAATATTAGATGTGCGTCTCTATCAAGCCCGAGGTGTCCATTTTGTCAGAAACGTGCCGTTGTTTCAGCACATGATACTAATACAGAAAGTGATACCAAGTGTTCAGCATCCTGGGGCAACAGTAGCTTCTTATATGCACATTTTATTTAAAATGCATGTATTTTGAAAGGCGCCCAGTCCCTGGCCTTAGGACCATGTATGTATGTATGTATGTATGTATGTATGTATGTATTTATTATTTTATTTTATTTTATTTTATTTATTATTTTATTTGTTGCATTTATTTCCCATCTTGTTCTCCAAGGGGCTCAAGGGGGTGTACAACCACCTCATTTAACCCCCACAAAAACCCGGTGCTGTAGGTTGCGGCTGAGAGGCAGAAACTAACCCAGGTTTACCCCGTGAGTTTCATGGCCGATTGAGGATTTGAACCCTAGTCTGACTGGTCCTGGGACGCAGGTGGCGCTGTGGGTTAAACCACAGAACCTGGGACTTGCCAATCAGAAGGTCAGCAGTTCGAATCCCCGCGACGGGGTGAGCTCCCGTTGCTTAGTCCCTGCTCCTGCCAACCTAGCAGTTCGAAAGCACGTCAAAGTGCAAGTAGATAAATAGGTACCACTCTGGCGGGAAGGTAAACAGCGTTTCTGTGTGCTGCTCTGGTTCGCCAGACGCGGCTTCGTCATGCTGGCCACATGACCCGGAAGCTGTACGCCGGCTCCTTCGGCCAGTAAAGCGAGATGAGCGCCGCAACCCCAGAGTCGGCCCTGACTGGACCTAATGGTCAGGGGTCCCTTTACCTGACTGGTCCTGCTCTGACACTATGCCACGCTGGATCTGTAGCCCAAGTGACAAAGATCTCTCTCGAAAGCCCTGACTCTCGAAAAGAATACCCCAGGCCTAGGGATTCCCTAAGTGAGCAAGCGTTGTCTCATTTCTGCAGGCTGTCCCCCACCCACTGCCTCTGCCTTGCTGGGGGAATAACCCTAACCACGCTGCTGCCATGTGTTTCCAAGAGTCCTGGGGAACTTTTGAGACCTTCCAGACTGTGACTGCCTTACTTGCCATTCCATAATGCAAATTAGGTACCCCACTAAACACCCTTTTAACCACGGGGTGTTCCCTGTCGCTTTCAAGCGACTAGCAGGCAGGGTTAGTCAACATATTTTGTGTGTGGATCATTATCTTTCATGGACTTCTGTGCAAACTGGCTGAATAGAGGTGAGAGGGTGGGCCCCTCGGGAAGGGCAATTATGCAGTGTCAGTTGTGGTTGCTGAGGGGAAATGCGAAGGATGCTACATTAATTAACAAGAGCTAATTGATGTTGCTGGAAAGAGGGAATGGGTGGTTGTTGTCTTTTTCTCTCCAAGAGAGGAATTTCCCCCACTTTCCCACTTCCATATACAGTGGTACCTCGGGTTAGGTACTTAATTCGGGTTAGGTCCGTTCTTAACCTGAAACTGTTCTTAACCTGAAGTACCACTTTAGCTAATGGGGCCTCCTGCTGACGCTGCGCCGCCGGAGCACGATTTCTTTTCTCATCCTGAAGCAAAGTTCTTAACCTGAAGCACTATTTCTGGGTTAGTGGAGTCTGTAACCTGAAGCGTATGTAACCTGAGGTACCACTGTAGCAATAGGGCCAGATTTTGGAGGTGGTTTTTTGATCCTCATTTAGCGCATTCTGCCTGTGTGTTTTTGTGTTGCTCTTTGCGTTCTTTTAGCTCGTCAACTCCTCCCGTGTCAGGCCAAAAATAACACAGCGAGAAACGAGAGGGTAGAATGGGGGGGGGGAAGGAACCCCTTCCCACAACCCCACGGAGAAAGGGGATTCCTGCCGTTTTGTGCGCAGAGAGGAAGAGAGAGCAGAATGCTTAGACTTTAGATGAGCAGAGGATGAGCAGACAAGAGGCCAAGCGCAGAGCAGGCTTGGGAGTATCATCTGATCAGCTGCGGCCTGCGAGGCTTTTGAAAATCTGGGTCAGAGCAGCTCTGGATTCCTTGCAGCTCTGGGGGATGGGTTGTGTGTGTGTGTGCGCGCAGGGCCCTGCCTCCCGGCTGAACAGTTTGGGCTCCTCCACACCAAGAGTTCCAGCAATTTCGTCCCTGCCCGCCCACCCAGCCGCAAAAAGGATGTGAAAAAGTTGATGCCGTGCCAGCAGCAATTGTCTTTTTTAAAAATTGCCCCAGCCATCAGGGTGTGTTTACAACCTGCCCGCGAGAGGCTCTGTCCTTCCCTATCCAGCTCTTGGGTGGTTGTGCTCGGTTGGCACATCCAGAATAAATTATTGGTGTTTCAAGCTTTGAACTGGAAGGCAGGGGTGGGGAACCTCCGCTTGGGGTCCACATGCAGCCCTGCAGGCCTCTCTGCCTGGTTTTTGGGACTCTTCCCAGGCCTCACCCTCACCAGCCACATTCCTCTGTTGGGATCCTGTTAGGGGCTGCATGTCAATAGCTAGGTGGAGCCAGAGGCAAGAATGAGCAGAGCCATTCTCACCTTTGTGAAATAGGCTGCATTCCAGCCATGCAAAAGTCACAGGTTTTCCACACCCAAGCATTGGCTCAGCCAGGCCGAAGCTTGCAAGCTGGCAGAGCAGGGCCAGTGAATGGTATGTCTGGGGACATGGGATGCAACCTGGGAAGAGTTGCAAGGGCCAGATCAAGAAGCCTGGAGGGCCACATATCCCACCTCTGTTTTAAGGGAAGCAGTTTTCAGAGGAAAGGGAAGATACGTCGCCAAAGGGGCACCTGTCACCCTTCTTTGCAAGGTCAGTGGAATCAGGAACTCTTGTGTATTTTATGTGATCATTTGAAATCTGGGGTGAATCCTGTACATTTTGTGCACATTTGCTGTTTCCTGAAATATAGTTGAAGGCAGAGGCACAATTGGCTATCATAGGTTGGAACAACCTTTTATGGCAGCGTTGAATACCTCATGACACAACCCCTCAGGTTATTGTTAACCCTGTCTGCATGTAGTTTGACTTTTTAAATCTTGGCTTACATCTTGTATTTTGAGGAATGCATTCTGAGTAATAAGAGTATAAAGCTTAGAAAAGGAAGTAGGGACTTGTTAACATCCAGTGTGGCCCTGAGAAGTGAATCATGAGCTGCAGACATATAGGAAACATCATTCCCACTTTTGTTCACTGTTGAACAGTTCCCACTTTTCACAGGCTAAGACATAGAGTGAGGATGAACCTTGGTATTGTCAAGGGTTTAGAACCCATGCCTTAACTTCCCAAAATTAAAAACTGTTGGCTTTAAAATCTCATGATTTTTTTTAAAAAAAATATTGAATAAAATTTGAAAATCCCATTTAATTTTTCAAGACTTTATTCAGAATCATTTTTTGTTCCATGAGTGCTGAAAACTTATTTTTAACTAAATAAAAGCTGAGATTCTTAAAAGGACTCTTGTGATGCCTATAGACTTTCTGCTTTTGGTAATTAAAAAAGAAAAAGAAGTTCCACTCGGTGGGTGTATATAACGGCCATAGCAATATTGCTTTGAAACAAAAAGTTGGGAATCACCTTGGAAAAGCGTCTAATTAGAAGCGTAACAATTAAAAATAAAAGATGCTGACAAATACACACATGGTGCACAACCCTCTGGAGATCCAAAATAGCTGAAAATATGCCTTCCTCCACCACACTGAAAATATTAAACACTCAGGGTTGGAGAGACCTAATTGCACCATCTGGCTCCTGTTCATGTCATCTGAGAATTCAGATTTCCCTAACTCCACCTGGGCCCAGTTGAGACCTAAGATTCCCCCCCCCCTTTTTTTAAGGCACAGCAGCAGAGGAGAGTCAGGAGTGCTCAGTCTCCGCAAGACATCAGTGCCTAAATGAAGGATCATCCCTTTGGTGGGAGTTGGTTTGGTGTTTCCTGTAACAAGATGCACAGTTTTGTTCAGGAGAGAGATTGGGATGGGAGGCTACATTGGATTCCAGCGCCAGTGGTGAATGGATGAAATGTGCTTTGCAATAAGCAGGCACCCGACTGGACCAAGCAGACTTGCTTTATAATGTATATCAAACGCAGTGCAATGCTTGAATTTGAGGTTGAGGAGAGAACACACACATTTCCTCTATTACCTTCATATCTTCATATATTGCCTAGGTGAGCTGTGTGTGGAGGGTTCCCTGTACTGGGATAATCCTAGGGCCATTTTGTGATGTCTTTTGACTTTTGCTTTAAAGGGCTGCATAGAAAAGACACAGATTCCACATATGCATGAAGCATTGCAAAATAGGCACGCTCTATCCAAGCATGGGGAAAAGAGGGAGAGAATGGAGGGAGAGAGAGATTTATATATAAATAAAAATCTGGGGTGGGGAGAAACAGCCCAGAGGATATTGTGATGGTCTGGGAGGTAGGCTGAAACCCATTTTGTGCATTACCAGACTGGTATTGTTGCAATTTCCCCCTCTTCTATTGGTTGCATATCGTATCATATTGGTGATTCCCCCATGGCCATGTCGGCACATCATGGTGAGCCAGGGTTGCTTACCATGGTTTATTGCAAATGCCCAGTGGCTCCTGCTTCATTCCTCCTATGGCATGAGTGGGGGAAACTAAGCAGGAAACAGCACTTAAGCTCAGCTTCCCACAACATCGGAACTTTGGCTTGTTTCTCCTTAACAAGCCAGGACCGTATACCAGCCAGAAACCATGGTTTGTTATTGGCATACAAATTGTAGCTTGTTTGGGAGAAGCAAGCCACAGTCCTAGATTCAGATGTTGTGGGAAGCCATAAAGCTAAGTTGTGCTTTCCTGGTTTGTTTCACCCACTCACACCAGAGGGGAGGAGCCAAGTGGGAGGGATTCTCTACCCAGGGATCGAAATTAGCAGGGTTAGGGTTAGGGTTAGGGTTAGGACACAGAAAGACACAGAAAGCCTGTATGTAAATGGTGTGTTACTTTTAACCTCTTACTGATTGATTGCAAGCATTTATATGCAGCTCTCAGGCTTACAGTCTGAAAGGCATGACACAAAAGGGAATGATTGTGAGGATAAAATAAAATAAACCCATGTATACCATTCTGGGCTTTTTGAGGGAAAGATGAGATACATGTGGTAAACCAGAAATGAAATTGGACATGGAAAAATGCAAGGTTGTTTAAAAAAGAATGAAACCTTAAATAGAGAGTAAAATGCAGAAATGCAATGTGTCCCGACAGCTGTGTTCATGCAAAGCAGGTATGAGAAAGCTGAAGGCCTTGAAAGCTTGGTGGACTACAACTCCCATCATCCACCACTATTGGGCTGATGGGAGTTGGAGTCCAGCAAGGCACTTGATGCAGCCGCCTTGTGAAAGATAGACAGGCCTGAGCCTGGATAAGGTGACTTGTCAGAGGGAGGGTTCCATGGTGAAAGAAAGGCAGGTATAAGAATATAAGTATAAGAAGATGAAAAATAAACGAACGTCGGTCCTTTTGATCACATGCAAATTAGCTGTAACCATTGTACATGGTTCTCCCCCTCAATTAATCACCACAACAACCAAGATCCTAGTCCCAAATTTCTAACCTCTGCACTGACTCTCTATTTCTGAGATGACCTTCAGATCACATGTTTATCTTGAACAGAGAAGCTTCCATGTCGCTAAAGGAGGAAAGTCCCATTCCTTAGAGTCTCCTTCCCTCAGACCTAAAGGGGAGAAGACCAGCTTGGGGGCGGGGGAGTTGGGAAGAAGGTGGTATTGCTCATTCCTGACATTCTTGATGCTGGTTAGTTCCCAGGAGTTTGTATCATCCCTCCCTCTCCACAGCCCCTGTGACTATTCTTAAGCACATTAATCATGACTGGGCTGAAGGATAGAGTAAGGCTGTTTTCCTGCCTCGCTTCAGAAGGCAGAATATCTTAGTCGTGCTATTGAAAGGGTAGGTGGTGAGCAGAAGCCTTGCAGAGAAAATATAGCAAATGCCAACTGGTGAACTTTAGGTTTGTGTATTTGTGTGCCCGTGGAGAGACAGTACAATTTCTGATCCGAGAGTGGTTGTCGGGGAGTTTGGACTTGCCTGACCTCTTGTTTCTCAGTAGCGGTGAAAGGGCACTTTACATACGCTCAGAGGCGTTGGGTGAATGCAGACAAACATCTTCTCCCTGGGAACACCTTGCTGCAGAATGCAGGCAAATCACTTGCTTCAAATTCCACATTTTTGGGGAAGCCTTGGGCTTAGGTTTCTGTATGGCAGCGTTCTTCTACTTGGGGTCCCCAGATGTTGTTGAACTGCAACTCCCATCACCCTTGACCATTGGCTAAGCTGGCTGTGGATGATGGGAGTTGTAGTCCAACAAATATCTGGGGACCCAAAGTTGAAGAACACTTGTGTGGGGTGAGGACTAGCAGAGCAATCCTAACTATATAGAGCCGGTTAAGTTACCCCTATTCCAAATTCAGTTCAGGAGGAATTTGACTTAAACCACCCTTTTTGCCACCTAGGTATTCCTGGTTTGCTAGGCCACATGACTGAACTGAAGGGGGTTAGGAATAGGTCTGAGTCTCTTCTTGCCCTGTCCCACCCCCACAATGCCACCAGAACTTTTCTGAGCTTAGAACAGCGTGTATTCCACTGGCTGAGCCGCGGTTGAGATGGAGTGAAGGACTTAAGCTGCCATAGCCCCATCTGAGCCTCCTCTTCTAGGCTTGCCGCTGTTTTAATCCACTGTCACATTTTAGATTCGAAGCTCCTTGGGACAGAGACCTTGCCACCTTGTTGTGACCCTACAGCACCATGTGCACTGATGCACAATATACATAAAACTACAGACACCTCTGTCTGTAACCAAATATGATGACCCGTAAATATTAAAGAAATGGTCTGGTGGTTCTGGGATTTGGAACAAGTGTGGCAGAGAAGCGGCACACAAGTTAAGGTTTGATTAAAATTATTGCAGGAATAACAGGTTCTGGCAGTGGGGAGGAAAGTCTGCCTTCTGAGACAAACCATATCCTGCGTCCACAACACAACAGGCATCTTTTGGAAGTGTGCAACTAATGGCAAGATGCTCAGCATTGTGTCAGCAACCAGCAAAAGCATCTATCGCAATGTGTGCGCAATTATGGTTTCATTTCTAGGAAACAAGACGTAATTCCTAACAAGCTGGGGGAATGATTATCTTCTCCTTTTCCAGGGAGTGTTCTTCCCGCTTCCACATAGTTCAGCGTAGAACAAATGCTTTGCGTGCAAAAATTCCCAGGTTCAGTCCCTGGCAATTTCTAGTTAAAAGGATCAGGTAGCCACTAAAGGGAAACAGCACTTTGGGACGGCCGCTCCCATAAGTCCCAGCAAGCATATGGAGGTGGAGGGCATCAGTCAGGTTGGGGAAGGCTAGGCTATTGTCCAGGCATGTCCAAAGTCTGTTTCGGGGGCCTAATCCGGGCTGCCAGTCAGTTTAATCCAGCCCCTGTAGCAGTTTATTTCTTAAAATAAAGTTTCTTAAAAAAACAACAACTTCAACTTCAACCCTTAAAAAACAACAACTCACCAACTTCAGTCTTAAAAAAAGGTCAACAACTTTGGTTGGCTCTCACAGTCCTTCACATCATCAAATCCGGCCCTCTTTGAAGAAAGTTTGGACACCACTGCGATCATCTGACCCCTTCTTATGCTTTCTTTGCCCTGAGGCTTCTGGGATAGAGATCTCCAGGTCCCACGGGTGGCCGTTCCATGTGCCCTTATCAACACAGGCAGGTCTCCTGCGATTAGCAATTCATGAAGCAAGTGTCCTATTATTCTGAGCACCAAGGTGTTTGTGTCACACCCAGGCTCTCTTTGGTAACTCATGCCAATCCACCTCTTGTTTTGGCAGGTTTAGTGGAGATCAAGGACTAACTGGGTGCCTGGACCAGCTTGTTCCTGTTGGGACAGGTTGCAGCTTGTTTTGTGCAATGGGGGGGGGGGGGGGAGGAGGAAGAGGTGAATATAGCCTGACCTGCTGAGCCAGGGATAGTTTGCCAACGATTGTCAGTTGGCAGATTCTTTTTTCTTTTCCTTCTTTTTTTAGACCAGGCTCTCTCCCCTGCCTCACACATCTCCTGGCTGTTTGTTTGGCTGTTTGTTTATTTGTTTTAATTAAAATAAAATCACAACTCCTTTATCTGCAGGTTATTCCATTGCAGAATCAGAGTGAACACTGTGTAAAGTTTTGCAAAAAAAAACCCCAAGAGTAGTTTGATGCCTTTATTAGGGCCAGCAGAGTCACAAAGTGGTGAGCATATTTTTCAGTATCAGGACTCTTCTGTGGACTCAGTGCAAAGCTGAGGGTGGGGTGGGGTTGGGAGGGGGGCATGGATGGAAAAGCCTGCCTGCCTGAAGGTTGTAACGGACTTAAGACAGAGCAGAAGGAAATGTCCCGGAGGCTTAATTAGGTTAGATGGAACCCGATGCAAAGAAGACTTTTGATTTCAGCAAGCAAGTTTTATGGAACAATGGCAAAAGCGTAAAAGCCAGCAGTTCTTTGGCTCTGCCTCTCAGTACCTGTAATGTTTAAAAACACACACACATACACACAAGAAGCCTCTGGTGTTTTTCAGTTCTGTAATTAAAGAAAAATCCCATTTATTAAGCAAATAGTGATTTAGCAATGGCAGTTTATTTTAGGATTCTGCCAGGACAGAGAGAGGAACCATAGGGTCTGTTCAAATACACAGACTCTTCTCTTCCTTTCCCCAGAATAATGTCCATGCAGCGCCAAGGCAGATTCCTGCTTGGGAATTACACCGGATCAGGGCCTTGGAACTGCATGCACCAGGGAGAAGACAATCTTGTAGCTGTGTTTGCTCAGTGGCAAACAGCTCTGGGCAAAACAGCTCTTTGCAGCCAGGCCAGCTGCTGGTGTCACTAGGGACATGGTTACTAGGGAGTGCCTGTCATTTTTCTCCCAGTTGCACTGCGGGCCCAACCCTTGGAAAAAACCGTGCCAATAGCAACCCTATATCTAGTTGAACACATCTGCTACGGAGCTGCCAAGTCCAATTTGCTTTTGCTTAAAAAACAAAAAAGGCAATCAGCGTTTGATATTTGCAACACACACACACACACACGTATGCACAAAGTTCTTTTTTTAAAAAAACAACACCAAAATGCTTCTGTAGATTCAGCTCTCCCTGGTAGACTGAAATTCCCGTCTGACTAACACATAATGAGAGAAATTGCACAAGCAGCGTTAGAACAGGTACGGATGGAGGTTCAATTCATTGTCAAGACTTAATTGTCATAACAAATTAATGAAGAAAATAACCCAAAGTTGCGATTAAGTGTTGCACAAAAGGAATGGGGAAGGCAAAGCGGTGCATGATCAGAATAACACGTTTGTATCATTAAAACGATCAATGATGTTAGCGGGGAATCTTTTGGCCGCTTTAGCAGCTGAACCACTCTCGCCAAGTATGCCATTTTGTGTTAGATTGGCCACCCAAATTGCCACCTGTATTTGGGCTGCGGGGCAGGAGGGGGGGCAATGTGGAATGGGCTCGGCAGTGAACAGTGGAGACACCACCACCCCTTAATCTCTATGGAGCAAAATAGTGAGGAGATTGCAGGCTCCTTCCCTTGGGGGCAGCTGACTCCTGCCAACTGAGGGCACAAACAAGGCCAGAGGTTAAGGAATTGTAATGGGTGAGGGCAACTTCAGCGGCCTTTATGCCAACATGAAGAAACGGTAGCTCAGTTCAGTGCCAATCTCCAGCCCCAGGCGGTCTGCTGTGTATGCAGCTATCAATCTCCCCTCCAGGAACATACGGCATTTGCTGGATCAGGCCCACCTGCCTAAGGCCAAAGAGAGCAGTTTGTGGAAAAGCTGATTTGGGCTTTTATCACCGCCTTGTATTGGCTTCCCAATAGCTTGCAAGGCCACAACATCTGCACCTTCCGTTGAAAGCATTCTTATACCGCTGTGAGGCATTGCCCCCCCCCCCAAAAGAATCAGGGGACCTGTAGTTTGTTAAGGTTGCTGAGGATACTCTTGTGCCTCTCACAGAGCTACAGTTTCCAGAGCGGTTGATCCCTTCCCCCAGGGAATTGTAGTTTGTGAGGAGAAAGAGCGCTAACAGCTATTAGTTATTGCCCACTTACGGGGTTTTCTTCTAAAAAGTGTGTTGTTGTTTTTTACTTCTTTAAACCTTGGAGTTCCCCATGCCTGCCGATACTTCTCCTTTTCCCCATGTGGGTGACTGGGCCCTCAGTTGCACTTAAGGCAGGCTCTGTCTGTATTTTACATTTAAGGCAGTATTATTATTATTATTATTATTATTATTAACAGAGTTTTTATTCATGTTCACCTTTAAACTGTGTAGCATGGCTGCATTGAGATATGTCTTCATATAAAACATGCAACAGTTACATAAAAAGTAAAACCACAACAAACACTCAGATAAACTTTTCTGAACAAAGTTGTGCCAAAGTGTATACGCCAAAATTATTGCAATCATTACAGATACGAAATGATGTTTAAGGCTGTCTTGTACCACTTTAAACAGTCACAGCTTCCCGCAAAGCATTCTGGGAAGTGTAGTTTGTTAAGGGGGGTTAGAGTTGTTAGGATGCCCCTATTTCCATCACAGAACTACAGTTCCCAGGGTGGTTTAACTGCCAAACCCTCTTACCATGCAGTGCTATGAACTGTAGCTCTGTGAGGAGACTAGGGGGGGTCTCCTAACAACTCTCAACACCAAACTACAGTTCCCTCGATGCTTTGGGTATAGCTTGACTGTTACAAGCGGTATAATACTGCTTTCCATGTAAGGGAGGGTGTTATTGTGACCTCACTCCCTATTGTACCACGCCAGGCACTGAGGAATCTGGGAATCAGTGGTATCTTTTTCTTTTTAAAAAAATAATATTTATTAAAGTTTCCAATAATAGTACAATAAAATGAAAAAAGAAAAAAGAATAACGAAAATACAAAAATACAGAAGTAAAAATATTTTAAAACACATAAGGTTTCCATTGCTTATTTTTCATTAACTTATTTCCCAGACCTCCTCGTACCTCCCTTTTTTGTATTCCAGTTCAAATTGTTAGTTCAGCAAATCCTTATCAATAAATTTTAACCTATTTCTAAACCTTTTTTTTTATGTTCTCTTAAAGCATTACAGCTGGAAACCACTTACTTTCCATCCAACATCATCTAACATTCATTAATTTTGCAATATTTCTGTAGATAGTCTTTAAATTTCTTCCAATCTTCTTCCGCTGACTCTTCTCCCTGGTCTCGGATTCTGCCAGTCATTTCTGCCAGTCCCATATAGTCAATCATCTTCATCTGCCATTCTTCCAGAGTGGGTAGATCCTGTGTCTTCCAGTACTTTGCAATAAGTATTCTTGCTGCTGTTGTGGCATACATAAAGAAAGTTCTATGGAATCAGTGGTATCTTTGAAGGCTCATATCTTGCCAGGTTTCCTTTCTGGAGACTAAAAGGGAAGAAGGGGAATCAGGCTACCTTTCTGTCAGCCTGAGGGGAAACCTTGGCTGACCCCAGCACCTGGATTGAGCTGAAGTAGCTGAACCGGATGGTGGGAACAATAGGGGCAGGGGTGGGAAGAGGTTGTTCCCACCCAGTTTTATTGGCCACTTTAGAATCGGAGAGAACTTGCCCCCAGGGCATGCAGAGAAGGCGTGGGAAGGATTTGGCTGGTGAAAAGATTAGGGTGCCAGGGTGCCACCCTCTTGCAAGTCTAGCATGCTGGGCTTTCAAAGGCTTGGTGGGGAAGAGAGACAGAGCCTCGATTTTACTCTCTGTGGGGATTTGGGAAGGGGTGTGTACCGCTGATCAAGGCCTGTGTCCGTTCCTGGGTACTGGAGAGCTCTGGAGAGAGGCAGGGTTGGTATTTGTAGAATTGTAGAGTTGGAAGGGACCCCAGGGGTCATCTAGTCGAAACGCACCCCCCCCCCCCGTCGTGAAGGAATCACAGCTGAAGATGGTCATCCAAACTCTGTTTAAAACCACAAATGAAAAAGAGTCCACCTCCTTCCGAGAGAGCCCGATCCACTGTCAAAGAGCTCTTAACCATGGGTAGGCAAACTAAGAAAGACCTACATTGGCTCCCAGTACATTTCTGAGCACAATTCAAAGTGTTGGTGTTGACCTTTAAAGCCCTAAATGGCCTCGGCCCAGTAGACCTGAAGGAGCGTCTCCACCCCTATCGTTCTGCCCAGACCCTGAGGTCCAGCGCCGAGGGCCTTCTGGCGGTTCTCTCATTGAGAGAAGCAAAGCTACATGGAACCAGGCAGAGGGCCTTCTCGGTAGTGGTTGCCCGCCCTGTGGAACGCCCTCCCATCAGATGTCAAAGAGATAAACAACTACCTGACATTCAGAAGACATCTGAAGGTAGCCCTGTTAAGGGAAGTTTTTCGTGTGTGACATCTTTGTGTATTTTTGGTCTTTGTTGGAAGCCACCCAGAGTGGCTGGGGAGACCCAGCTAGATGGGCGGGGTACAAATAATTTTATTATTATTATTATTATTATTATTATTATTATTATTATTATTATTATTAGGCCCAGGGGCTGGATCTGGCCCAATCACCTTCTAATTCCGGCCCGCGAATCAGCATGTTTTTACATGAGTAGAATGTGGCCTTTTATTTAAAATGCATCTCTGGGTTACTTGTGGGGCATAGGAATTCGTTCATCCCCCCCCCCCCCAAGGTCTGAGGGAATGTGGACCGGCTCCCTGCTAAAAAAGTTTGCTGACTCCTGCTCTTAACTGTCAGAAAGCTCTCCCTAATATTTGACTCCCCTTTCTTGCGGGTTGAATACATTGGTTTGCGTCCTGTCCTCTGGTGTAACAGAAAACAAGCTTGCTCCATCTTCCATGTTACAGCCCTTTAGATATTTGAGGATGCCTATAATATCGCCACTGTTTTCCCTTCTCCAGGCTAAACATACCCACGTTCCTCTCAAGGCTTGGTTTATTACTGTTGTTTTGATTTCCTACCTGCCCGGGTACGTTGCAGCAATTTAAAAGTGCAATATGAACCACAGTTTAAAACAAGTTAAAACCACAAGCAAAGGGTTGGTCCTCCATGCCCAGACTGCAGATTCCCCACCCGTTTTGTGAGTTCCCTGCAATAACATGCAAAGAGAGCCTGCGGAAGGGGTTTTGTTTGCCCTGGGAATGGGGTGGGTTGGCAAGGGGAGTTTTGGACTCCTGAACGTGCGTGAGTTGCTGCTTCATATTTTTATTGGCTGTGATAATACGCTGTACATGGTAGGTTATCCCATAGGGTTACAGTCCAGTAAGTCGTGGGCTAATGAACTTGCAGACAGTTGTCCTTCAGTAACCTATACCCAGGGAAACAGAGTTAATATTTCCCAAGGATTTGGCATCCAACTGCATAACACTGAGATGGTCCGGACTATTTTCCCCCTTTGGCCTACTTTGTCTTAAGACTAGAAGCAAGAAAACTGGGAAAAGAGCATGCATTTCTAATCCTGGTTTTTAGCAGGTTGCAAAACAGCACAAAAATGTTAGAGGAGGAGAAAACTGTTCTTCTGTTTTCTAGTTGGCAGAAGATGTAAGATTATCGGAAGAGACAGAAGGGGGAGGCCCGGGAAGTGGGTGTATTGTGTGTGGGGGGGGGTTACTCATTGCTTACTAACTCTTTTTCTTGAATTTTCTCAATGTTCTGCCTCATTTTCCACGTGTGCGGGGCTAGGTTGAGGGAGGCGGGGGCGTTATTTGAGGCCGCCAGAAATTATGGATTTTAAATCTGTTAATCCAGGGCATGTTCCACTAGGGCTGTATTAAGTGTATTAAGGACTCTCACTAGAATAATTAGACAGGAATGTGTGTGCAACAGTTGGCCGCAGAGGCTATTATTTATAATTTCAGTGACACTTCTTAGCACATAAAGCACCTTTGCAATCTGCGTATGATTTATTCACCCAACAAACCTGAGTGGCAGGCTGCGGCTGCTCCCATTTTATAGGCTGAGGCACTGAGAACAAGGAGTCTTAGGTCCACCAAGCAAATTCCTAGTCAAAACGGGGGCAGGCCGCTGGGAAGGGGAAATCATTCTGCTGCTGCTAAGCCAAATCTTTAAAACAAAAACAAGGGACTATGTTAGACAGCAAGATCTCACCTTCCTCAGACACTTCTTAGGTTTTATTCATCTGAAGTAGCAGGGCTGGCATAACTCAGGGAGGTGCCAGGAGCCACCTGCCCCAACACCCACTCTGAGCGGTGATGGAGCGTCCATTGGGCACCATTACAATTACAAAAAGGGGGTGACAAACCCCTGCCATATGGGGCAGCCCCCAGGGTGCCCTATTTTGCCGCCCCAGCAGTGTGAGAGTAACAGAAACCTACACTAACTGATGGAAAGTCTGAGGTGTTGGGGAGGGCACATGCAATATATCCTGCATTGCTAAATAGCTCTTAGTGGAAGGGGGTCTATTGGCTTTTCAGAGTCATGCAAAACTGGCATCACTAGTGCCTGAGACCTGTGATTATAACACACACACACACACACACACACACACACACACACACAGTCTCTGTCTCTCTTTTCAAGTTCAGTTTCATTTAGTATGCCCATTCCTTGCTTGCTGATCGGTTGGCGTCCATATGTACCAATCTCTGGCTGTTGAAGTACATTTTGGGAAGATGGCAGCTGCACAAAAACAGGAATTTGTATCTCTCTCTCTCTCTCTCTCTCTCTCTCTCTCTCTCTCACACACACACACACACACACACACACGGTCCTCCAAATTGCATGCATCCCTTTCCCATCCTGAACCTTTTCTCAGAGAGCATTGCATGCTGGGACTTGTAGTTCCTAGGGCCAGCCCCTCCATGTTAAACAGAGGGAGAGCTGCCATCTGCTCTTCACGCAGAAGGAGCTGCGACGCAGCCCTCACAGGCTCCGGGCAGACTGCCAGCCGAGCTCTCAGCTGGAACTGCGCTTGGGTGCATCTGTGCCAAGGCTAGGATGTTTCTCCGTTCCTGGGATCAGGTGACCCTGCTGTTGTTGCTGCTCCTGTCGGCTGCCGCACAAACACATTTGCTGCTTTCTGGATAAGGAATCCACAACTGGCAGCCTGCTGAAATCAGCCTCTTGGGGACGGGTCCCTGTCCAGGAAGCAGAGCTGCAAGACAGAAGCCTGGGTGGGACTATAGCTTCCCTTTTCATCCCAGCCCTAGTACTTCCACACTCATACTGCTGGGTTTAAATCATAGGAACCCAGGAATCTGCCTTCATTTGCATCGGACCCACTGATCCTCAGGATTGTCTAAACTGACTGGCAGAAGCATTTAAGGGTTCCAGACAAGGAGTCTGTCCCAGCCCTACTTGCAGATGCCGGGGCTTGAACCTGGGACCTTCTGAAGGGCAGAGAATTCTACCATTGAGCTATGGCCTTTCCCCAACTTCCCTTTCATGTAGAGTGGTACCTCAGGTTACATACGCTTCAGGTTACAGATTCCGCTAACCCAGAAATATTACCTTAGGTTAAGAACTTTGCTTCAGGATGAGAACAGAAATTGTGCTCCAGTGGCACGGCAGCAGCAGGAGGCCCCATTAGCTAAAGTGGTGCTTCAGGTTAAGAACAGTTTCAGGTTAAGAACGGACCTCCGGAACGAATTAAGTACTTAACCCGAGGCACCACTGTACTGTACTTCAGACCCAGTGCTGGGGTCACAGAAAGAGTGCCAGGCTAGGAGTGGGGTGGGAGGGATCTGAGTTCAAATCTCAACTCTGACTTAAAGCTCACTGGGGCACCTAGTTCCCTCCCAACTCTCTCCCCCCCCCCCCGAAACGTGCATATGCACACTCTCTTGCTCAGTGCATTGTGAGAATAGTGTGGGCAGAGAAGAACTGTGGAATGCACTTTTGAGCATTATGGAGGAAGGGTGGGGATTAAAATGGAATAGTGAACCAACTAGAACTACCTATTGCACATTACGCAGCATTAGCAACGAGATTTGCGCATTGCCTTCCCAGAAGAGCATGCAGTGTGTCGGCATCATGCACTTGCCTTGCGCGTCTAGATTGCGCATGCCCCCCACAGCATTCTGCCTCCTCGAGATGCACAGAAATTGCACTGAAGGCAAATACCTGAGTCACTCACACTGCCTCTAAGCCCACATCTTGTATTAAGTGATATGATCCATGTCCAAATCTTGATCCAATGGAGTTCCCTGGCACGTTCTTAGTGCCTGCCTTGAACACTTATTTTAAGAGCTTCCTGTTCCATTTTGTTTTCCCCTTGGGTTGTGGTAGCTGGTTTTCCTTCGTAGAGATGTCTCTTCATTTTGTTAAAAAAATATATCACACTAGCAAAGTGTTTTTTGGATGAGCTCTTGGCTTCCTCCATGTCCCCTTGCAACACCCAGACTCCATTAGACAGGTGACCAAGGGTGCAGTCAAGAGACTTTGAGGCCTTGGGTGTGTCCTGTATCCCTGATTCTTTAATATTGTGGTATTGATCGACTGGTAGTCAAGTAAAGCAGCATGGTCAAACTTAAGGCTTGCGGAATCTACTTGGCTATTTCCGTTTTGCTTTTGCACCAATGAAAGCTAGATGTAGAAGAATGAGCTCAAGGGGCCAAGGCATTTACATAGGGCATCCCTTGGTCGGCACACTGTGGCGACCTTTATATAAACAAACAAATCTGCACATGAGTTACTGCGGATCAGCAATTCTAACAGCCTCATTGATGGAGAGCAGAGCTCTTGTGTCGCTATTGTTAAGAGGGCCAGCACGGCCTAGTGGTTAGAGGGTCGGACTAGGACTTGGGGAGACCAGGGTTCAGATCCCCATTCTGCCACGAAGGTCACCAGGGTGACCTTGGGCCAGTCTCTCAGGACAAAACGGAGAGCGAAGGTCAGGGGGGAACCATCTATGCCTCCTTGAATTATTTGGAGGAGAGGCAAGATATAAACATCTAAAATATTGATGACGTTGCAATTGATGAGCCAGGACCTTTTTTAGCTCTTGTGTGGGAAAATTGCCCGCTGGTCTTATCGGCAGAGCCGCATCTGCATTCTGGCCACCCTTGCAATTGAAGTACAGTGGACACTTGGGTTGCATACGTGATCCATGCGGGAGGCACGTTCGCAACCCACAGCGCCGCGCCTGCGCACTTGAGGGTTGTGATTCGGTGCTTCTGCACATGTGTAAAGCACAATTTAGCACTTCTGCGCATGCGCGACTGCTGAAACCCGTAAGTAACCCGTTCCGGTACTTCCGGGTTTCGGCGCGTCCGTAACCTGAAAAAACGCAACCTGAAGCGGCTGTAACCCAAGGTATTACTATCTCACTGGAGCAGGCTGGGCCAAAGGCAGGAGTTGCTTTGCAGAATGCTCTTGAGTCTTGCCTATCCAGACTCTCTCCCCCAACCCCCCCAGCTTCCCCTTGCTATGGAGGCCATATGGCTCAGCTCCAAGCAGGGAGGAGGTGGTCATGGATTCCTCGATCCCAGGGGTGGGTTATTGGATTACCACAGCCACCCCCACCTCCACCCCGCCACTCCTCCAGCCCTTTTTTGCTGCTCTTCCCTCCCCCAGCGCATTTCTTCCATTTGCACAGACTGCTGCCCCCACAGGCTTTTCTCTCCAGGGTGGGGGGATCTGCAGAGCCCATAACAGGAACTGGAGCCTCTGAGGCACTTCCTGGCCTCTTAACCCTTTCTCGCCCCTTTTCCTCCCGGGTAGAAAATACCGTGCTTTGCTCTTTACCCAGAACCCCAGGGCCTAAGGCTCTGCGACTGAAATTTGAGTCCGTACTTGGCTCTGTTAGAATGCTAGAGAGGTACCACGGGCTGGCTATGTTGAAGGGCACAGGGAGCCCTGTGCAGAGACATTCCCAGGGAGTGGGGTTTAAGTTTTGGTCTTGAAATGGGTTGCTTGCCTTTCTGTAGATCAGAGCAATTTCGAGACGGGGTTAAGGTTCATAAAGCACTCTGTATTTGAAATCTGATGTGCTGGTGATAAAAGGGAGCAATGTTGAGCACGTGGAAGGTTCCACGTTCAAATCCTGGTTGTCTGGGGAAAGTCCCCAGAGAGCCTCTGCCAGTCCGAGTAGACAGTACTGAGTTAGATGGAGCCAAAGGTCTGTCTTGATACAAGGCAAGTTCCTTCTTTTGTAAAACAAGCCATCTGAAGATGTGCTTGAAGTCTTCACACAGGCATGTTAATACACCTACATGCTTACCAAGGTGTTTTAAACTGTCTGTGACCGGCATTCTTGGTTACTCAAAGTGCATCTTTTCTCTCTAAGGGGGGCACTTGAAGCTGAAACATCTGGCAGCGAAAAAACTTGCAAAACCTGAGGAGGCGAGGGCACATCAGATACCCCATCTAGTGGCTTCAGCCACATCAAGATGAAAAAAAAAAGTGTTTCCTTGTGCTGCTGAAAATTATGTAGATGGCAAGGATTCAGACATAGAAACCCTCCAAAAAGCAAGATTACTTTCCCTCCAGCTTTCATCATGCAGATTGCTTCTTTCGGGTTAGCAAAACCCACCTTCCAGTAGAGGAAGTGGCAGCTCATTCGAAGGGGTCTGGGAACAGAGGCAAGAACAGGAAACCACCCTAACACGTGTGTGTGTGTGTGTGTGTGTGTGTGTGTGTGTGTGTGTGTGTGTCCCCAGATTAGTAAATAGCAACATGGGGAGTCTGCAGAGTAAGTGGTATCAGTCGGAGGGAATATTTTTTTATACTGTAGCATACCTCCGCTCTACAAGACATAATGGCTGCTGCTTATTTTTTTAAACAAGGCTTGGGGAGAAAACGGCTCTCCTCTTACCAAGCCTGGATTTATATATTTTTTAAATGTTTCCACTGCTGTTTTGCAAATCTGGGCAGAAACCAAGCAAGCCTTTGGCTTGTTTCGGGGGAGGGAAGGAGATGGTGGGGGGAGGATTACGGTGAGGAGTCCATTCTTTGCCCCAAGGCACAGCCCACTGCCTAAGTCTCTGATGACCTCCTGCAGTGCTGTAGTTCCAGGCTGCAGTGCTGGGATGGAACAGCCTGTTTTTCCTTGTTCTCGGAACATGTTCTGGAGAAAGGCACTCGGCGTTCAGAGAGAAAGCGTGAGTTCTTGCTGTGTCACACGCAGTGGGTTGGCAGTAAGCAGGCAGCTGGACCCTCCACAGCCTCGACCTTGCTACTGGGGACGGTTTGCTGCTAAAATCCGCATCGCCAGGCCTATTTTTCCCTTCCAGTGTGCCGGATTCCCAGGGGCACCGGGAAAAGCCAAAAGTTCACAGCACACATTCTTCACCCAGCAATTGCAACATCAAGAGAGGTGCATGTGTAAATAGGTTGTAGCTAATCAAAGCTCCATCTTCCATGCTTACTGCCTGGCACAATGCAACCCTGTGAAACAGTGTGCTGGCTAATTGAGTGGTCTGGGTCCATATTTGAATCAATATCTGAACGCAGCCTAAAAGCTAACTCCGCCATCCTTCGGATATAGGGCACTCCCTCCTGAAAAACTGCTGCCGTAAGTCGGGGGCACACTGTCAAGGGTTGCTTGAATCATCTGTTGGAGAAGTGTAAAGGAGCCCCCGCCTCGCAGGTGGCTTGCGTAAACCGGAGGTGGGGGTAAGGGCTCTGTTACACTTCTCTGCCGAGGGGCGGGCAGCTGTGTGCCCCTCAATGGAGAAGTTTAAAGGAACTGCCAGCCTGCACTGGCAGTTTCACCCGGCAGTATATAACAAGTGGGGCGTGGGTGGCGCTGTGGGTTAAACCACAGAGCCTAGGACTTGCCAATCAGAAGGTCAGCGGTTTGAATCCCCGTGACGGGGTGAGCTCCTGTTGCTTGGTTCCTGCTCCTGCCAACCTAGCAGTTCAAAAGCACGTCAAAGTGCAAGTAGATAAATAGGTACCGCTCCGGCGGGAAGGTAAACGGCGTTTCCGTGTGCTGCTCTGGTTGGCCAGAAGCGGCTTAGTCATGCTGGCCACATGACCCGGAAGCTGTATGCCGGCTCCCTCGGCCAATAAAGTGAGATGAGCGCCGCAACCCCAGAGTCGATCACGACTGGACCTAATGGTCAGGGGTCCCTTTACCTTTACTTTTATATAACCAGTGAAACCACTGCCTCTCCTGAGTCCCTCTGTCTCCAGTGCTGGGCTGCAGCTTGTTTGTCCCTTGGCACACTGGGTGCTGGTGGCAGAAAGACTCAGACGCAGCAGCGGTTTCACCCACGATAGACGGCTCGGTGAAGCAGCCATTGTGGCCTGGCCCTCATACCAGTCGTGGGCGATGTACAAACAGAATACACGTAACTGGGGAGTTGCCTGTAAAGGAAACTGACTCTGCAGAAGTGATCAAGGGGAGGGTAAGAGACCCTGCTTAAAACATTACATGCTGTGTTTTAGTCCTTCCACACAGCGATGCCCAGCATGGTTCAGTTTTCATTTCAGGGCAAAGACACTTCATTGGAAATGATTGCTGATGAAATACAAACCTTATAAAGCTTTTTGCAAAGGAGTAAGGGGGTGGGGGCTGAAGTTAGGTACTAAGAAGTACCCCCTCAGATACCAGGGCTGGTTCCCTGCACACCAGTGGT
This sequence comes from Podarcis gaigeae, assembly GCF_964106915.1. Lineage (NCBI taxonomy): Eukaryota > Metazoa > Chordata > Lepidosauria > Squamata > Lacertidae > Podarcis > Podarcis gaigeae. The sequence goes on from NC_139692.1 coordinate 10,442,505, forward strand.
CATGACCTGGCAGTAAAGGTGAAGGGACCCCTGACCATTAGGTCCAGTCGTGACCGACTCTGGGGCTGCGGCGCTCATCTCGCTTTATTGGCCAAGGGAGCCGGCGTACAGCTTCCGGGTCATGTGGCCAACATGACTAAGCCGCTTCTGGCGAACCAGAGCAGCGCATGGAAATGCCGTTTACCTTCCCGCCGGAGCGGTACCTATTTATCTACTTGCACTTTGACGTGCTTTCGAACGGCTAGGTTGGCAGGAGCTGGGAATGAGCACCGGGAGCTCACCCTGTCGCGGGGATTCGAACTGCCGACCTTCTGATCGGCAAGTCCTAGGCTCTGTGGTTTAACCCACAGCGCCACCCGCGTCCCTTGACCTGGCAGTAGCCAGCTACAAATCTGCCATTTCTTTATTCTCCCTGCACCTGGGACCCTCAGCCTCTCTCTGTGATGTTGAATTGTGTACCCCATTAGTGCGCTGGAGGTGCATGAGGGAAAGTGTCGTTCTTTGGGACTCCTTCACATGTCACGTTTTTTATCACTTGGCTGCTGTAGTGCTTAATTTGCTTTGAGTTCTGCAAAATTGCCAGCATTCATGTGGAGAGTAATGGCAAAAGCCCTAACTTGAATTTTTCAAAAAGTGTATCTCTTGGAGTTGTGTTTTCCCCAACAGCCTGAGCTGCAAACCAGGAAGTCCGTTCACCCCAAATTTTAATCTCTTCTCTACCAAGGACTACTAGAAGCATCTGCATGCAGGAATGATGCTGTGCTATTGAGCTATGGACCTTTCTCCCCTAAGGAGCCACAAGTTCCTGGTTCAGCATTATGTGCAATCCAGTGCCTTTAGGCCGCCCAGTTTCTCTCAGCAACATGGGAGGTGCTAATACAAATTTACGTTGCAGCAAAGCTGGGGAACCTGTGCCCCCCCCCCGACAATTTTAGACTTCGACTCCCTATCGGCTCTAGCCAGTATGGCGAACAGTCAGTTATGATGGGAGTTGTAGTTCAACACCACCTGGGGAAGGCATAGATCCCATGGTTCTGTGGCTGCTGCAAAGAAGCATAGCCAAAGGGGTGCCCGCCAGATGTTGTTGGATTGCTGCTCTCATCCGTCCTGGGCAGCATGGCCCAATGGTCAGAGATGATGGGAGCTATAGTTCACCAGGATCTGCTCTTGTGAAGGTTACCAGTAGGCAATGCAAGTGAATAGCTTTGAATACTTGAAATCCCTATACCAGTGGTTTTCAACCAGTGTGCCGTGGCACCCTAGGGTGCCTTGAATGATGGTCAGGAGTGCTGTGGGCAACACTGGCCTCTGTCCCTCTTTTACTTCCTTCCCTTCCTCTAATGCCCTCTCGCATTTGTGCCTCTCAAAGGCTTGCACAGCACTCTTTGCAGCAGCCCTGCGTACAAGCTCCCCAGGCAAATGGTGCCTCTGGGGCTGGACATGGGGCGCTTTCAAGGTCCCTGTGGGGCAGCTTCATGAGACACCTCTCTTTGGGGCAGGGGGGCAGCTCAGAGACTAGGAGTGTCAGCAGCGGCTGCCTGGAGGACTTCCAAGAAGAGGGGAGAGGAGGCTGAGAGAACGCGCCGCAAGGGAGGGTGTCCAAAAAGGCAAGGGGTGACATAACTGGGCTCCTGAGCCCCACAGGGGTGCCGCAGAAAGAATGTAGCTGGTCAAGGGAGCTGTGGACCCAAAAAGGTTGAAAACAAATGCTCATTAATATTACTTTTATTGGCCTGGCGTAGCCCCAAGTGCTGAGGGTTGGCCCAATGTTCCATACTTCCAGCTCCCCTCTACTAAATTAATAAGAACGGAGCAAATTGTCATCAAAAGGAAGTGGGTTTGCTGGCCATGCAGAGTGTCTGTGCTGCCTTCGGGAAGGGCTTAATCACTTCCCTCCTTAGGGTCACCCTGCTTGAAATCCAGCCACCTCATTCCTGAGTCCTCTGCATGTTTACTCAGTTCTAAATCCTGCTGAATTCCCCTCCCAAGTGAGCACCCATAAAATTATAGCCTTTGGCAAACAGCCCTTTCTTTCTACTGAAGATGCTGGGGCCGGGTGTGTTTTGCGCGGGGTGGGTGTGTTGTGTGTGAAACACTACTGGCTTGTTGGCTTTATCCTGCAACATCATTAGCAACAAGGGATATCTGGGTGAGGCCCGTGAATGCTGTAGGACATCTCACCCCCCCCCCCATCTCTGCCTGAGATTTTATGGGTCTGGAGCAATTTCTCCTCTGTTCGTCTCCAGGAATCCTCCCTTGCAAAGGATGGTTTTGTCTGTCTCCTTTTGCCTTTGGAGCTGAAACCCCTTTCACCCCCCCCTCCGCTCCCCTACAAAACTCTGCATACCATGTCCAACGCTCTTCCAGAGCTCCCAGACTCCCACACCCAGCCTTGCCAGTTGAAACAGATCCGATTAACCCCTGCAGCACCAGAGCTGCCTAGCACGGCTCTGCGGGAAGATTGCCGAAAGTGCTCAGAGCACCCCAGACAGGCCCCCTTTGTTCAGATGGGAGCCGGCTTCATCCAAACAAGCAGTCTCCTCCACACACATGGGGGGTGCGGAATCGCAAACCAAGGACACCAGCAGGCATTCCGAGCTGTATGTGGGAATAGCCTCCTCCAGGTTAAAATTATAGATAGCGCACAGTTTCCATAAAGAGGTGGTTGTTTTGTTTCGTTTTTTGCTTAGAAATACCTATAACAGATTCTTTTACAGCATACGCAAGCTGCCATTCAGCAGCCTCTCTGCAATATGCAAGCCAAACGATGTTTACTCAGAATTCAACAGGTAGAAGCTTTCCCTGGTGTGCAAGCGGAGGGCTGGGGAAAGGTTCATGCATTTAATTTCTGCCTGCTCTGCTCAGCATTTTTTAAAGTGATGGAGAAGGGAAGGTGGCTGTAATAATAATAATAATAACAACAACAATAACAATTATTTTATTTATTTATTTATTTATTTATTTATTTATTTATTTATTTATTATTTATACCCCGCCCATCTGGCTGGGTTTCCCCAGCCACTCTGGGCGGCTCCCAACAAAACACTAAAATAGAATAACCTATTAAACATTAAAAGCTTCCCTAAACAGGGCTGCCTTCAGATGTCTTCTAAAAGTTTGGTAGTTATTTTTCTCTTTGACATCTGGTGGGAGGGCGTTCCACAGGGCGGGTGCCACTACCAAGAAGGCCCTCTTCCTGGTTCCCTGTAACTTGGCTTCTTGCAGCGAGGGAACTGCCAGAAGGCCCTCGGCGCTGGACCTCAGTGTCCGGGTAGAACGATAGGGGTGGAGACACTCCTTCAGGTATACTGGACTGAGGACGTTTAGGGCTTTTAAAGGCCAGCACCAACACTTTGAATTGTGCTCGGAAACGTACTGGAAGCCAGTGTAGGTCTTTCAAGACCGGTGTTATATGGTCTCGGCGGCCGCTCCCAGTCACAAAACTAGCTGCCGCATTCTGGATTAGTTGTAGTTTCCGGGTCACCTTCAAAGGTAGCCCCACATAGAGCGCATTGCAGTAGTCCAAGCAGGAGATAACTAGAGCATGCACCACTCTGGCGAGATAGTCTGCAGGCAGCTAGGGTCTCAGCCTGCATACCAGGTGGAGCTGATAAACAGCTGCCCTGGACACATATATTAAATAGATATATGCCACCTGCTTTGCATGCAGAAGCTCCCAGATTCAATCCTCAGCATATACAGGTGTGACTGGGAATGCTTGCCCTTGCTTGAAATCGCGGGAGAGCTGCTGCCAGTCAGTGTAGACGGTGCTGAGCTAGATGAACCAACAGTTGCCTTCAGTGTAAGACAGCTTCCTCTATTCACCCGCGATAGGATGCTAAGAACTCCTTAATGTGTAATATTTCTTATTTTAATTGGTGTCGTCAGCTAACACTAATGCAATGGCTGGCTGAGGTTTACCAAGCCAAAGACCCTTCCCATAGCAAGTCTTGGCAAGGTAAAGGTAAAGGTGCCCCTGACTGTTAAGTCCAGTTGCAGATGACTCTGGGGTTGCGGCGCTCATCTCACTTTACTGGCCAAGGGAGCCGGCGTTTGTCCGCAGACAGCTTCTGGGTCATAAGCCACTTCTGGCAAACCAGAGCTGTGCACCGAAACGCCTCTTACCTTCCCGCCAGAGTGGTACCTATTTATCTACTTGCACTTTGATGTGCTTTCCTGCTAGGTTGGCAGGAACGGGGACTGAGCAATGGGAGCTCACCCTGTCATGGGGATTCGAACCGCAGACCTTCGGATCAGCAAGCCCTAGGCTCTGTGGTTTAACCCACAGCGCCACCTGTGTCCCTTCTGCAAGTCTTGGTAATGCGTTATAATTGCCTGCACATAAACTTTAGAAGGAAGTGCTGAAGGTGGGTTATAATATATTTTGGGTGTAGATATATATAGATACAGATATATATTTAGAGAGAGAGAGCGTCTTTATAGGTGGTACACATGGTTTTGCCCGCCACCCAATCAGTTCTAACCACAACAGCCCTTTGGGGTAGGTTAGGTTAAGAGATGCTGACTTGGCCAAGATTAGCCAGTGAGCTTCATGTCTTAGGGCAGGGGCAGGAGATTTGAACTCGGGTCTCCTCCGTCCTTGCCAAGTAGCCAACGCATCACATTGTAAAACTCTTGTGCCATTCATTCGTCATGTGCTTTCCTGCGGCAAGCCTGCACAGTGTGTGACTCACCAAACCAAATGCTGCCCGCTAGCCATTGATTACGGGCTGCTAGGTGCTGGAACATCTATTTTTACTTCGTGCCAGTGAAAACAAAAGACACAGAGATTGTTTACCCAGTTCCTTCTGGGTCGTCTTATATGCCTGGCGACCTGCGCTTCTCAATTTGTAGACCACATGTTCCCCTACAATAACACTCTCTGTAGGTCTGGCCAGCTTCTTGGGGAGCCGGTTCTGCAGGAAGGGAGCAACCACCATGAAGGCCCTGGGTGTTGCTTCAGAAAGTGCAAACTAAGGCCCGGGGGCTGGATCCGGCCCCATCGCCTTCTAAATCTGACCTGGACGGTGTGGGAATCAGCATGTTTTTACATGAGTAGAATCTGTCCTTTTATTTAAAATGCATCTCTAGGTTATTTGTGGGGCCTGCCTAGTGTTTTTACATGAGTAGAATGTGTGCTTTTATTTAAAATGCATTTCTGGGTTATTTGTGGGGCATAGGAATTCGTTCATTTCCCCCCCCCCCCCCAAAGTCTGAGGGACAGTGGACCGGCTCCCTGCTGAAAAAGTTTGCTGACCCCTGGTGTAGACCCCTTGAGTTTTCTCAGGAAAGCTTTAATGCGTGCAGGGGGTATGTAAGAAAAGGTGGTGGACCTGACCTGTTTAAGGCAGGGCTGAGAAACCTGTAGCACTTCAGTTGTTGCTGGACTCCCACCAGCCTTGGCCAAGCATGATCAATGGTCAGGGAATGATGGGAGTTGGAGTAGTGTCGAGCCAGGGTGGTGTAGTGGATGACCCGAGTTCAAATCCTCACTCAACCATGAAGCTATCTTGGCTGGCTGGCTTTACTCTTTCTCTGCTTAACCTTCCTCACATTGGGCACACTGTATAGGGCTGATGGGAGTTGGAGTCCAACTAGATCTGAAGGTTAACCACCACTGACGTGTTCATGTTGGGTGGAAGCTCAGTAATGAAGCCACAGACTCTAATGAACCTGAACATTTGGGGAAGGTGAGGGAATCTCATGAAAGCTCATTCGCCTACTCTCAGTTCCCAGCTAGATTTCTCACCATCAACAAGTCCATCTAAGGAGCATCAGGCTTTGATTTATTTACTATCACCTGGCTCATCCTTGGCCCTGAATTCTGGGACAGGGCATCCTCTTTGTTTGAGAGGAAAATGAGAACATGCAGGGAGCATCAGATGCCATATCCTCTTGACACCACCTTCTCATCAAGATCTTCTCAAAACCTTCTCATCAAGAGTGTAACTGCTGCCATAACGCTAAGCCAAACCATGGTTTAGTGCAGAGCAGAGCAGAACCTGCACGTTTTCTTGTTCACACTAAACAATGGTTTGGCTCAACGTTGTGCCCAAACTGAACCAGTGCGTTGCCCCCACCTCCCAAACTAGACCAGCAATTGATGGGTGGTTGTAAATTTCTGAGAGGTTCAAGAAACTGAAGGGGGCCATGCTCCCAGCACATGTCCTCAGCTCTAGCAACCAAAGGCAATCTCATCCCTAAAATCAGGCCAAAAATCAGACAGATTTAACTGGGTCAGGATAATCTGTCTCGTCCATGAGTTCCGGATTCAGGACAGGGCTCTGCTCTTGTGCTTATAATAGCTGTGTTATGTTTAGAAGGGATAATTTTCTGCAGATAGAGGTCCGCACACCAAATACTGCAAGGCAAATTGCCAGAATTCTTCCTTCTCCCATCTACTTAAAGAACACAGCCCCTCCCTAAAACAGCAGGTTCTTGTGGTCAGTAGCCTAGAAACTGCACATGGGGTTTCCCCCCTGCAGCTGCTTCTTGTACTTTTAACCTTAACCAACCCATTAGACAGAGCAAAAGGGGAGTAGCCACCTAAATACACATATAGGAGTGAGCAGGGGAACTCATTGTCACATGATTACAGGTAGGGATAACAACCATGGAAGGCAAGGGTTATTTAGGTGTCTGAGGCTGAGAAAACACTTGAACTGATACTCCGAAAGAGTGGTACTATGATCTATTGCTTTTCCTCAAAGCAAACAGAATATTCCTTACATTCTAGTATATAAACCACCCATGCAGAGCAGCCGAGCCTGTTTGCTTTAAGCTTCAGATGCGTAACCCATACCCACTCTTGCTGGTTCTTGAATTCTGTTATGTAAGTATTTATTTATTTTAGGTTGCATTTATATTCCCCCTTTTTCTCCAGGGAGCTCAGAGTGGCACACATAGTTCTCCTCCTCCTTGGTTAATCTGCACATTAACCACATGAGGTGAGTTAGACTGAGACGCAGTGATTAGCCCAAGGTCACCCAGCGAGCTTCATGGCCGAGTGGGAATTTGAACACTAGTCTCCCAGTTTCTAGTCTGACACTCTATAACCACTACACCCCACTGTCTGTGTTGTGCTATGTGAGAAAGTGGAGGGAGCCAATACCTTCCTATGATGTAAATCCAGATTTATTAATTTTGTGGAACTGCAGCACCCATCACCATAACTGTCAACGTTTCCCTTTTTTAAAGGGAGATTCCCTTATTCCGAATAGGATTCCTCGCAAGAAAAGTGAAAAGTTGACAGCTATGCCCATCACTCACCACTATAGCCAGTGCTTGGGGATGATGAGAGTTGTAGTACAACAACTTGTGCAGGCAAAAGGTTGACTACCCCCGGTGCAAATTGTCCAGCCGTGATCTGGGGTAGGGGTGGGAAAACAGGGCTTCCAGATATTGTAGACTCCTGCCTTCTCCAGGCAGCAGAGCCAATATCATCCCTGACCATTGGGCTACGCTCACTGTTAGAAACTCCAATGATATATAAGCTAGGCACCAAATGACTCCTTAATCCAGGGTTACCGTCGTCAAAAACTGAATGTCTAGTTGCCATGTTGGGGCCAGACGACTCAAAAGGCTTATTTTTCAATATTGACTTTTTGGTTCCTGAAATTCATTCTGATGGTGCAGGTAAAATATCATGGATAGAATTCTACAGGAAGTGTTGCTCGTGTGTGGGGAAAAGTCAGGATCCAAGGATCCCCAGGCATGCAGCTCCAGATGGTGGAGACATTAGGCGCATTCCTGGCACCTGGGCATCTTCACTTGGTCACAAGAGCCCCATAAGGTAAAGGTAAAGGTACCCCTGCCCGTACGGGCCAGTCTTGACAGACTCTGGGGTTGTGCGCCCATCTCACTCAAGAGGCCAGGGGCCAGCGCTGTCCGGAGACACTTCCGGGTCACGTGGCCAGCGTGACATCGCTGCTCTGGCGAGCCAGAGCCGCACACGGAAACGCCGTTTACCTTCCCGCTGGTAAGCGGTCCCTATTTATCTACTTGCACCCGGGGGTGCTTTCGAACTGCTAGGTTGGCAGGCGCTGGGACCGAGCAGCGGGAGCGCACCCCGCTGCAGGGATTCGAACCGCCGACCTTTCGATCGGCAAGTCCTAGGCGCTGAGGCTTTAACCCACAGCGCCACCTGCGTCCCCCCAAGAGCCCCATAGCCAGGAGCAAAATGCGCCTGGTGAATTTCAAATGCTGGGGAATCCAGCTTAGGAAGGACAAATGATCTTCCAGGAAACCCTGAATAAGTATAAGGTGGTTCTGCTGAAGTCTTGAAAGCCTAGCTTAATTTAAAGCCACAATGTAATGATGAAGCAAGAATTTCAAAGCATCTTATGTATCTGATGTAGAGTGTGTTAGCTCAGGGGCTGAGCACTTGATTTGCATTGCAGAAGACCCCTGGTTCAGTCTGCTACACGTGCAGCCAAAAAAAGGACCTTCAGCTCTAGGACTGGAAAACGCCTCTCTGCCTGAGACCATAGAGAAGTGCTGTCGGTCAGAGTAGACAAGGCCAGGCTAGATGGACCAGTGGTTTCATGCTACAGTTATTCACCAATATAGCATAAGCAAACTAACTGCATTCCCACATCACGTCCAGATTTAATCTAAGCAAGGTAAAGGTACCCCTGACCATTAGGTCCAGTCGCAGACGACTCTGGGGTTGTGCACTCATCTTGCTCTATAGGCCAAGGGAGCCGGCATTTGTCCGCAGACAGCTTCCAGGTCATGTGGCCAGCATGACTGAGCCGCTTCTGGCGAACCAGAGCAGCGCACGGAAACGCCGTTTACCTTCCCGTCGGAGCGGTACCTATTTATCTACTTGCACTTTGACGTGCTTTCGAACTGCTAGGTTGGCAGGAGCAGGGACCGAGCAACGGGAGCTCACCCCGTCGCGGGGATTCGAACTGCCAACCTTCTGATCGGCAAGCCCTAGGCTCTGTGGTTTAGACCACAGCGCCACCCGCGTCCCTAATCTAGCCAAAGGCCAGTACAATTCCTGTGGACTACATATGAAAACTCGATATATACACATGTAGGTTTTTTTAAAAAAACAACAACAACCACCTTACTCTCGTTAGCAAAATGGAGGGCGGTGGAGATGCAAGGAGAGGTCACCTGTTGCTTGGACTAAAGATCAGGAGAGGTCACCCCTTCCACTAGGCTGCAACAGAAGGAGAGAAAGGAAGCTGAGAGATAGTTGCTTTTAATTCTCCTTCTGCTATCTCCTAGCAGTAGCCTCACACCACCTGACCTGTTGCCATTCCTTCTGGTCTTTATAAGAATTGTAGCTTTAAGAAGCTGGGTCTTGAAGCTTGCCTGTTCTGTTTTCCCAGCTCTCCCTTTCTCCCCCCACCCCCTTTGTGTCATTAGATTGAAAGCCTGAGGGCTTGAGCTCTCTTGTCTTTTGCTGATCTGTAACTTTTGGGCTGAAGAGCAGGGTAAACATGCTTTCAAGATCCTAGAGATGATGTCTCTTGGCCATGGTAGGTTTGGATTTCCTTTCAAAGCTGTTAGGAAGAGGGCATTTTCACCAGATGTGGCTTTTTGCATCAACAGCACTGCAGTGGCAGAAGAATTGGCATGAATATGCAATGAATACTCAGAGTAGACCCATCAAAATTGGTGGACCTAAGTTTGCCATGTCCATTATTTTCATTGGGTCTAATCAGAGGAAAAGTTAATTACATACAACCCTACTGCCTGCAATCACACCACCAACTTAAGGAGCAGCATGGCTGTCTACGCTCTTTAAGTTACTCTTTGTCAACATTTAAGTTACTCATGTCAACATAGACTTGAGTCTCTGCAGTGGAAATACCTGGGAAACTGGAATAAATGCAGTAAGAATAAGTAAAAAGTAAAACACGCCCGCCCACAGCACTCGCTCTGCTAAGAGTTTTGCTTTCTTACATGGCTTCATTGTTAGGCAGTGAGCAATGTATAAAAGGCATGCATGTATACTTTGGATTAATAGGTTCTTAAGTACATTAAGTAGTGTAGTTACACAAGACTTTTAATGTCTATTTCCCCCATATTTTGGAATTGGCTGTTTGGTAGTACAAGTGTATGAGAACGGAGGGCCCTTGTCTCCCAGCCCTTTCATCACACACAGCAATTAAAAGAAGAAGAAAAAGCTGTCGTGTCGTGTCGTCTCATCTGCTACCATTTATAACTTGATTGGGCAAAACAAATACCCCTGTTTCTCCCCTTCCTTTTCCTTGGTACCTGGAATTAGCTGATGCAAACATTCATACTGCAAGTAAATAAAAGCCAAACTCAGAAAATTCTGCTCTAAGGTTTAAGGGGGGTGAAATAAGAGACAATATTGAGGTTCATTAATTAAATAAAACATAGGAGGTGTAATGAGTGTTGGGGAACATTTTCAGGTCCTTAGGAAGAATATGATTGCATCAGATCAAAAGTTGAATATTGGCCTGTATTCAAGCTATCTATTGACTTGCTTCCGATGACGAAGGCCTTGCAGATAAACTAAGATACCGCACCAGGTGCAAAGGAGGGGTGGGCTCCAGCAGTAATTAATAATTATGCAGAAGAGATTAATTTTGACAGATGCAGGTTTGTTGAGAAAAAACTGCACCACCTGAAATTACTCTCTTCTGCAGAGTTGCTGAAAAGTACAGGAGCTGTGTCCTCCGCCTGTACAGTGATACCTCAGGTTACATACGCTTCAGTTTACATATGCTTCAGGTTACAGACTCCGCTAACCCAGAAATAGTGCTTCAGGTTAAGAACTTTGCTTCAGGATGAGAACAGAAATTGTGCTCCGGCGGCGCAGCGGGAGGGCCCATTAGCTAAAGTGGTGCTTCAGGTTAAGAACAGTTTCAGGTTAATTATGGACCTCCGGAACGAATTAAGTACTTAACCTGAGGTACCACTGTATTTGCAAAGGAATTCTAGCTCAGTGGTAGAGCCCGCTATGCTTTGTAGAGAGAAGTTGCCAATTTCAATCCTCCTGTTAAAAATTTCTTAGGTAGCAGATGAGAGGAAAAATCTCTCTGACTTTGCATTTCTTCTTAGACTGCTCCAGTTCTCTGTAGCATCTGAATCAGAAGATGCTGTGGATGTGCCAAACTGATGTCTGGGTGCAGTCATGGGCAAGATGGGGCTGATAAATTTCAACTGAATCCTGCCTTATGGATAGATGGATTCCAGATCCAGGAATTAGGATGTACACCAACTACCCTTGCACCTTGTTCAGAAGCTGTAAAGGTAAAGGGACCCCTGACCATTAGGTCTAGTCATGGCCGACTCTGGGGTTGCGACGCTCATCTTGCTTTATTGGCCGAGGGAGCACCGCGGCGTACAGCTTCTGGGTCATGTGGCCAGCATGACTAAACCGCTTCTGGCGAACCAGAGCAGCGCACGGAAATGCCGTTTACCTTCCCGCCGGAGCGGTACCTATTTATCCACTTGCACTTTGATGTGCTTTCGAACTGCTAGGTTGGCAGGAGCAGGGACCGAGCAACGGGAGCTCACCCCGTCGCAGGGATTGGAACCACCGACCTTCTGATCGGCAAGTCCTAGGCTCTGTGGTTTAACCCACAGTGCCACCTGCATCCCTTCTGTAGCTAATGCAAAAAGCAGCTGCTAGAGTACTTAGTGGGACACCCAGCTTTACACATTACCCACGTGTTGACAGATCTACGCTGGCTGCTACTGGCCTCTGCTACTGCCAGATTCAACATTTTCTTGTTGACATGTAAAGCCCTATACAACCGGGGACCAGATTGCCTAGCTGATCACCTCCCCCCCAATGCATGCCAAGCTGATCATTTATGATCTTTCCAAGGAGACCCTGCTGGACATTGCAGGGGCTTATTTACAAGGCTGGCCTTAGAGCAGAGATGAAGAATCTGCCCCTTCAAATGATGAATTACAGCTCCCCTCACCATTGGCCATGCTGGCTGGATTTGATGGGCAGTGGAGTCTTAACAACATCTGGGGGTGGTTCCCCATTACTGCCCTAGAGCCTGAGGGGTCGCTTCTAGTCAGAGCAGCAAACAATAATACGCCAGATTGGGGGTGGGGGATCTCCAGACATGGCCCACCAGGGGTCCCGGATTGATCTGCATGCCTATTTCCCCCATCATATGTGAAGTCAGGTTTGGGACAGGTGCTGACGAAGCTTCGAAGGAACAATCAGGAGCGTAAAGTCATCTCCCAATTGTTCCTTTGCTGGGAGGGGGAAGAAATTTCCCCAGTTTTCAGAACCTTAAAAGAACAGCACAGGGCTGCTTGCAAAAGGGCTTTCAAACAGCCCCCATGCTGCGCTTTGAAGTCCCACATTTGTAGCCCCAAAGCACAATGTCACCTGGACTGATTGACATATGGGTGACTCTGTCCAGCTGTGATAGTTGGGGAGATAATGATCTGGCCCAGCAGCCAGAAAAGGTCCCCCCACCACCACCTCTGGGCTAAAGGGACAAATAGTCAGCTTATTGTGCTTTCCGTGTTCCCCTTGACACTAAGGCTTCAAATGGCCTGTTTTCCACCTTTGCTTCCCATCAGCTGTGAATTGGGAAGTCCCTAGTTGGAGTCTTAGTCTCTGTTGTGAACTTGCTGTCTGACTATAGACCTGTCTGTAGCCTGGTGGTTGTTTTTGCAAGGTGATTCTTAGGTTTACAGTGAGGGCAAGGTGGGATCCAATGGGTGGAAATCTCAAGGAAGCAGATTTCAACTGGTCATTAAACTTCCTAACAGCAGGAACTGTCTGACAGTGGAATCACCTTTGCTGGAAATGCTTGTGCAGAGTCTGGGTGGCCGTCTGTCAGATGCTGTAGTTGCAAGATCCTTGACTAAGCAGAAGACACTGAGTAGATGAAGAGATCAGAGAAAGGAGAAAAATTGATTTGAGTTGCTAGCGACACCCATCGTTACAGAATCTCTTTATTATCACAGCTTCCTTCCACGATTAATCCCCTTTTAGGTAAATCAGGGGTGACATTACCAAGGCCCCATCTGCGCTAAAAATTTAAAGCACTGTGATACCACTTTAGCAGTGTGCAAATGATTTTGGTCTAAGGTTTTGATCCTGTGCACGCTGATTTGAAAGTAAGCTTCTCCACTGAACTCAGTGGTGCTTACTTCTGAGTAAACATGCATGGGGTTGTGTTGTTAGCTATACTAGATAGAGTGGAGAGGTGGAGGTCATAAAACGATCCCATGGTGCAACAGTGCATGCTGGGAGAAAAAGACACAATGTCCTTTGGAAATATTCAATCCAGCAGCTATCCAACTCTAGCTGTAACCAAAATCCTCCAGTCCCTTGTAAGGCACAAGGCAGACTTAAACCAAACAAAACACCACAACAGTCGTGTGTTTTTTTTCTTAGCAAAGCTGGAGATGAATTTAAAAACCGCAAGATGGGTGAAACAGAATTGTGTTTTCTTTTGTTTTAGGATTAGAACAAACAAACCACGCACAACAATAGTGGATGTTGGTCATGAAGGGATTTGGGATTATATTTCAGTACCGAGGGCTGGGGGAAACCCACACCGGCCGGGAGGATTGGCCTGGGAGATGATCCAGGAAGCCCTTCGCTTTGCTTTCTCTCTTCTCTGTTTGGCCGTGGATCTCTCGCTCCTTCTTTTCCTGGAAGGTCAGGGGAGAGGCAAGCTGTGTTTTCCTACAGCAGTCCTCTCCTGCTCTGCCGGCTCCAGGGCTTGCTGGCTCCTTGTGCATTGGACACTGGGCGGTGGGAGGGGACGGTGTGTGTTGTGGGGGGGGGGAGAGAGCCGGGCGCTCCTGGGTGCTGCTTCTTCCTTGTGGTCGGCTGCTGGCTGGCTCCCTGCAGCTACAGGCGGCTGAGCAGATCGAGCGGGACGTGCTGTTCCAGAGTCCTCCTGACGACGCCGGGGCCTGGGCAGCCGGCGAGGGGGAGCGGGTGCAGTAATGCGATGACACTGTGTCACTGTTGCTGTGGAGAGCTGCTCCACCTTCTCGGCAGGGTGACCATTATTGCAAGAGAGGATTCCCCCCCCGCCCCCACCCGTATGCAATAGTTGTGCATACAAAAAAAAAAAAGACCTAAAAACAAAAAAGGAGTTAATTTTTTACCACCGACAGCTTTTATCACATTGGAGCAGATGCACCCTCTTTCTCCTCCCCGCAAGACACACTTTCTGCACAAAGGTGCAAGAGTTCTGCCCTTGGTTCATCTTACTAGGTTGCCGTGTGCCCATAAGAGAAGCATCTAGGGAAAATATCTCTACGCCCTGCCTTGCTTTTAAGTTCTGATTTGCAAGTGATGCCCCCACCCCTGAACCCAGGGAATTGTAGATTCCTCCTCATAGCTGCAATTCCGAGTCAACAAACTACAGTTCCTAGAAATCTTTGCGGTAAATTATAGGTGCATCGGATGTGCTTTGAATATATGTTGTGGGTCTGCCAGGTGAGTTAGCTGAGGATCCTTGGCAGCTCATTTGATTTGATCCGATCAGCTGAGGGCTATTTTCTGGACCATGAGTAGGGGCATTCTTCCTTGTTCTAGTACATGGGTAGGCAAACTAAGGCTCTGGGGCCAGATCTGGCCCAATCGCCGTCTAAATCTGGCCCCTGGACGGTCTGGGAACCAGCGTGTTTTACATGAGTAGAATGTGTCCTTTTATTTAAACTACATCTCTGGGTTATTTGTGGGGCCTGTCTGGTGTTTTTACATGAGTAGAATGTGTGCTTTTATTTAAAATGCATTTCTGGGTTATTTGTGGGGCATAGGAATTCGTTCATTTCCCCCCCCAAAAAATATAGTCCGCCTCCCCCCAATGTCTGAGGGACAGTGGACCGGCCCCCTGCTGAAAAAGTTTGCTGACCCCTGTGTGTGTGTGGTGGGCCTGGGGAGGGGGGAGAAAATTGGGAGATCTGCCAAACTGGAGGCTTCCTATCTCTGCTCTCACCAGAATACCATTTTCATACAAAGCACCCCTCTTGCTTCAGTCAAAAGGAGCCATCCATTTTCCCTGGGCGGAGGGTTGGGTTGCGCCCTCATTTATATCACAGTGCCAGTAAAGGAGGACCCACTTCTGGTTTTCAAAATTGGTCCTCAGGTTTCTGTTCATATTGGCAGGGGTTTTCCTGTTTTCTTTTAGAAGTAAAGGCTAGGTTTCCCCACCCCACCCCAACCAAAGGTACATCAGTTCCACCCGAAAATCGGCAAAACGAAAACAAAAGTTTCATTTAGTTAAATTAAGCTAAATGGAAAGGGTGCCAGATTTAGAGCGCTGAGTTGCTCGGCTCGGGTTATAAACAGCTGTGCTACACTTTGGACTTGAGAAATATTTATCTCCAATTAACTCTGTATTGGCTCTTCCCCCCCTAGGATTAAGCCAGTCTCTACCTGGAAAAGAATCTTATCTGAGCTTTATTCCTGACAGTGACATGGCTGCTTAGTGTACTGTGTCTGTTCTTTTCCTCCAAGAAGGGAAAAGACCATTTGTCAGTGATGCAGTTTTTAATGTGGGCCAAGCTTTGGCTTTGGGTGGGATTCTGCTAATGGGGCCTGTCAGCAGAAGCCCCACACAAGGACTTCTGCTTCTGCAACGGGGGGGGGGGAGGGGGCCTCCTCCAAAATTGGTTCAGGGTGCTTGGGGGAAGACAACACTGGGGGGGAGGAGAGGAACTCGGCCCAACAAGGTGGTAAAGCAAATCCTCCAGAATAAGCACATGGAGAACACCCGGGAACTGTAGTTTGTGAAGGATGCTGGGGATTGTAGCTCTGCGAGGTCAGCACCCTGCAGTCATGAATTCTTCGAGGGACATTGCGATGCTGTGACTGTCAACGTGGTTTAAGAGTGCTTGCAATGTGCAGTGTGGAGGCAAACTGAGATTAACGTTTATGTACCACTTGACATTTTTAATACTGAGTTTAGTCTAATAGCGGCAGGTTTACCTTGGTCACCCTGAGAGCCCACAAACACCACAGTGTGTGAGTCATAGCAAGTTGTGTTTTAGTGCAAATCTAAGCCTTACCTGTGAACTCCTTCCCACCTGAGATTAGACAAGTACCCTCCCTTGCAGAAGTTTAGAGGCATGACCAAATCTTCCTTGTTCAGGCATTTCAAGCTAGAGTATTGTACTATGATAATTTTTATTGTTTTGTTGTCCCATTTCGTGTGGATTGTTTTTATGCACACCGCTTAGAAATGTGAATCATGAAGCAACATATAAATATCTTAAACCAACGAGGGGAGCTGCCACATCCATACTTCTGGTTCTCAGTTTCTGCTTTTATTAAAATGTGGATAGCAAAGCTTTCTACTTTACCGTTTCCTTTCTAAACGTGCACAACTTCTTAAATGGCATCCTTTCTTGTCATGGTCTAGGATTACGGTTTTTAGAGCAGGAAGTGTGTTTGGGCAGCGGAGGAAGGGAGTAGACTTATTTTTCTAACTGCCTCTTATTTTCAGGACGGGTGGGGAGAATCAGAAAGGCCTGACTTTTTCTCAGCAACTTTGCACAGCTAGCTAAGACGGCCAATTCATCTTGAAACCACTTACGAGCTGGGGCCTCCATGCGCTTGATTGGTTTGTGAAAGAATTTGCAGAAGCAATGGGGTTGTTTTTTTAATCATGTTGAAAAAGCCTTGGGAAGCACCATGAAAACTCAACTTTCATCTCGTACGAAGCACAGCAAAGCAGACATTTCCCTTGATGCCCATCTTGTAGGCATGTGGTTTTATAGCTTTTTATCGGATTGAGTGGCTTTTTGAAGAGGGGGGTAAGCCAATATATATAATCTGCCTCCAATTATGTGAATGCAGTTTTGGTTCCAGTGCTTGTGCATCCTCCAGTCTTGTAGAGCAGGGATAGTCTGTCGAGGGCCACATCCCCTTGGGAATCATCTGTTGGGGGCCGCACACTAGCAGTGGTGAGCTAAAAGTGAGTGAGACTATCCCTTTTCTTTCTGTTTCGGAGTTATAGTTTCAGCAGCATCTGAACAGCCAGAGGTTTCCCCCCAAACCTGTCCCATAGGGCACATTAGGGAAATGGCTGCATCCAGTGCTTTTTTCTAAAAAAAAATGTTTAGGGGTACTCTCATTTTGACTCAAGAAAATCACCATTTTATAGTTCAAATCGGGAAAAATAAATACAGCAAATGGACAAAAGCACAAAGATTCACAAAATGTCTGGGGGTATGTGTACCCCTGCTTGTTGTTGTCGTTTAGTCGTGTCCGATTCTTCATGACCCCATGGACCAGAGCACGCCAGGCACTTCTGTCTTCCACTGCCTTCTGCAGTTTGGTCAAACTCATGTTAGTGGCTTCGAGAACACTGTCCAGCCATCTCGTTCTCTGTCGTCCCCTTCTCCTTGTGGCCTCCATCTTTCCCAACATCAGGGTCTTTTCCAGGGAGTCTTCTCTTCCCATGAGGTGGCCAAAGTATTGGAGCCTCAGCTTCAGGATCTGTCCTTCCAGTGAGCACTCAGGGCTGATTTCCTTCAGAATGGACAGGTTTGATCTTCTTGCAGTCCATGGGACTCTCAAGAGTCTCCTCCAGCACCATAATTCAAAAGCATGAATTCTTTGGTGATCAGCCTTCTTTATGGTCCAGCTCTCACTTCCATACATCACTACTGGGAAAACCATAGCTTTGCACACCCCCAGAAAAAAAGTACTGGCTGTATCTCTTCGATGGAGCACTTGGTTTTGTGTGCAATGAGCCTGGTCCAACCTCCCTCCCCCCCCCCCACTTTTTTGGCAAGACAGCACCATGGTGACATTTGTCACCACTGCAGAAGCCAGAGGCAAGCGCTTTCGTCTCCTTCTGTATCCATTACCTGATGAAGGACAGGCTCTGGCACATGTGTATCTTGCATTTATCAATTAACTTGCAAAACACTCAATAAATGCAAGACACACATGAGATGGGAACTCTTGAACTGTAGCTTAACTGTTTCCCATCATTTTAGTCTGAAAGCTAGTAGTTTTTATTTTAATTGTTTTTGTGAAACGGAAATACAAAAAACACTTATCATTGATTTATTGGGTTGTTACCTTGTTCTTCCTCCAAGAAGCACATAGGGGTTTTCCCACCCCTTTCTTTACAATTCTAGGAGATAGAGAGAGCCAGCCACTATTTTGGCATACAGTTGATGGGGATGGGGTTGCCAACTGATCAGAAGAAAGAAACCTGGCGGCTTGACTTTTAACCGCCACTTGTTCTGCAGGAATCAGCAGATGAACTTTCTCGTGCCAGGGAGTTGTGTTATTATTACCTGTCTATGGGTTAAATCTGTGGATTAAGGAATTGGTTGGCAGCAGTTGTTGCTTAAATATTCGCAAGTCTACTAGCCACAGGCAAGCCAGTGAATGGCAAATTACAATGTAGGCTGGTAGATTTTCTCCTCCCCCCCCCCCCGCCCCCCAATAGCAGAAGCACTATACATGGTGTTCTTGCAAAATGCCTCAGGCACAACTGCTGGAAAGTACCGCATTTTTCGCTCTATAAGACGCACCAGACCATAAGACGCACCTAGTTTTTGGAGGAGCAAAACAAGAAAAAAAATATTCTGAATCCCAAAAGCTAGAACAGCAAAAGGGATCGCTGTGCAGCGAAAGCAGCGATCCCTCTTGCTGTTCTGGCTTCTGGGATAGCCGCGCAGCCTGCATTCGCTCCATAAGACGCACACACATTTCCCCTTACTTTTTAGGAGGGAAAAAGTGAGTCTTATAGAGCAAAAAATACGGTATTTTTGAACTAATTTCATCTCCCCCCCACCCCAAACAAACAAACAAAACAAAGACCCACTTAGGCATGAATTCGATTTGTGCTTTTTCTCTTTCTCCTTTTACATCTTTGGTGGGCCAGGATGCAACCCAGAACCCGGGAAGGAGATAAAGTCTCTTCCCTTGCAGCCCCCGTGTCCAGACTGGTCCTTGCCTCCTTTCCTGCTGTATGCTCTTGCACTCCCAGCCACACACCAAAACTGGCTGAGAGAAAGCTTTCTCCTTCCTATGAAAAGCATAAGCAGTATGACAGCATCTCTCTACTTCTTCCCGTCCCCCACCCTTCTAACCAGCCATCCTGCATCACTTTGCAAAGATTGAGCATCTTTCTCGTTTTAATTTCTGGGGAAGCGGGGCTTGTGGTCACTCCCAGGTGAGGCAGTGGCTTTGTTTGGGGGAAATGGGGTTTCAAAGTGACAGTGGGGAGCTGGTGTCAGATTATATGTCCTGGTAGGCTCAGAACTTAAGGTCCTTTGCACGTGCAACCTTCGCTTGTTGGGGGTTCGCATACGAAACTTACATCCAGCTGCTCCTGGATGCAAAAAAAAAGTGCAAAAGGGGAAAAATGTGGATAACACAAAAGCCTAATTTCAAGTCCTGCTTTGAACCAGCTGAGACCCTTCTGGGTGCCTGGAATTTGTTGAGCCTTTATAACTTAGCATATACCATATTTTTCGCTCTATGAGACGCACCAGACCACAAGACGCACCTAGTTTTTGGAGGAGGAAAACAAGAAAAAAAATATTCTGAATCTGCAGTGAAAGCAGCAATCCCTCTTGCTGTTCTGGCTTCTGGGATAGCTGCGCAGCCTGCATTCGCTCCATAAGACGCACACACATTTCCCCTTACTTTTTAGGAGGGAAAAAGTGAGTCTTATAGAGCAAAAAATACGGCACCTTAGGATTCAGGAATAGGCAATTTGCGGTCCTCCACATGTTGTCTGACTTCAACTCGTACCATCCCTGGGTGGCTGAAGGACCTTGGAATCCCACCAACATCTGGAGAGCTCAGATTCTCTGTTCCTTGGCCTCAGTATGCTTAAAGAACTACAGTTCCCAAAATTCTTTTGGGGAAAACCCACAACTGTTTAAAATGGTATAATACTGCTTTAAATGTATAGTGTAGATGGAGCCCTTCAATTTTTTTTTTATTTTTTTTTTGCACTCCATATATCTAAGAGTCACTGTCCTGTTCAGCACACGCTCTCCGCTTTGTCTGCATTGCTAGGATGTTCATCCTCTGGTTAAGCATTTCTTTCTTAATAAAGCATGTGTGAATATGCACTTCAATTGCAATCCTCCAGATACATAGATCTGACATCCCGTAATTTACTGCAAAAACAAGAGGAAAGGAAGTCTAGATGTACAAAATCCTGATTTTATTAGGCTCGGCGCATTTCAGTCAGAATCTACACCAGGGGCATTGTACATTTATAAGAGATGTCTAGCTGTTGAAATAGATTGTTGATAAAGTGTGCATAAAGAGGCAAAAGTGTGTAGCGAACAATAATAGTACAAACTATGGAAAGGGGCAGCAGTCGTATGAAACATGCCAGAACTGAAGTTTGATTCTGTCACTCAAAACAAACACCGCCAGCATTGCCAGAAAAATCTCCTCTCTCCTTTCCCTAAAACAAACAACCAATTCAGCTGAACTGACCCTGCAAAACAAAAACATTCTGCTCTCCAAATGTTCCGTTGAAAAGTAATTCCTGAAACTAAGCCCAGAGTAGTCTCTTTATTGCTCGGTCCCCTTTATGAATGTAAGATTTAGAACTGTGTCTGAATTAGGCCATCTTAGCTGCCCCTCTCCCTTTGTAGCATTTTCCTCTTCAAAGTCAATTTTCCAAGTTTCTTCGAAATCATAGGCTTATGAGAGCTTTTAGGTGCATTTTGTCAATAGGGATACTTCTCATGTTGCAACAACACATTCCCTAATACAAGCACACATGGGAGGGTTTTTTAAAATTATTTTTTTAAAAAATTAATGAAAGGGTTAACTTCTTCCCTGTCTGGCTAGTTGTGTGTTTGAAGCTCGTAACCCTGTAATGAGAACACTTGTGTTTCTCAATTCAGTGGCACAGTTTTGGGAGTCACAGTTTACTTGCAACAAAACATTTGGAAAACACAACACTGTAAGCCTATAATGGCTTACCATGAACACATAGCTTGCTCCTCCGTGCTTTGCAAGCAGGAACAGCAACCTATGTTCCACATCCAAACCAGGGTTAGTGTTGTTATTTTGCTCCAGGACCAGGGTTTTATAAAACCAAGGTTCGTTCTTCGCTTCCCAATCATTGTTTGTTTGAGAGGAACAAATCACAATTACCCCGTTTTGATATTAACACTAAACCAGGGGAAGGGAAGCAGGTGTGATTTGTGAGTTCACGGGAAACCAATAACTGGGGCTTGCCACAGTGTGTGAATGCACAGTTCTCTTGAATTGTGTGGGATTTCTTCCTCAGGAGTAAGGCACCTTATCATAATGTACGGAGCACAGGCAGCCATTTTGAGATAATGTGTGTGTGTGTGTGTGTTGGGTAATGAGAATGCAGTTTTAATTCTGGTATGATTTATATATTTTAGCTGCCCCTTTCCGTTGTTTGTATAACTGTTGTATGTCTCGTGTTTTACCTCATTTTCCAAAGAACTTCAGTGGATATATACAGTGTAATTTACTGTTCATGGGGGGGGGGTGTCTTTCAGTGCCCTTTAGGTGAAAAATAGAACTGGGCTTCTGCACCTTTCATTGCTGTGAAGAATAAAGAATTGTGTCTGTTCCATGATAATTAAAGTTGCAAGAGCACCCCGTTCACTTTTGTATCTGGATACTGTAGTGCTTAACTCTTCTATTCCCTTTACCCATTGTAAGTGATTTGCTGACACAATAAATGAGACCTATCTCAGATATCCGCTGCGGCCTGAACCCCCAAAAAGCTCCAAATGCAGATGGGGACCCCTGTTTAGTTTGCATCCCCCGCCCCCATTCCTACCTTCTAATACCCTGAAAATCATTTATTTTGTTGTATGTTTTTGGTTCTTTTAACCTGCCTTTTTTTAAAAAAAAAATCACAGCAGCTCACATAAAATAGCAATCAGAGCCACTTAAGGCCATTTAAAAGCATCCAATTAAAACATCAAAGGAAAAAACCACCAGACAAAACCCCCCAAAAGTCAGCCGGGGGAGCGTGCAGACAGCACCCGGTCTTAACAATATTAGCAATTAGCCAGCCCCCTTGAAAGCAGAAGAAATAAAAGTGTTTTTGCCCTTCTCCTAAGAGTCAGGAAGGGGGGAGGAGAGAGAGAGAGAGGTTAGCTTGGCAGGGTTCCTGGGGCAGCCCTCGCTCGCCTCCCCTCCCTCAAATGCATGAGTAAATGAGGGGCCTGTTGCTGGGTCTGCTCCCAACCCTTTCCCCCTCCCTGGCTCTCAGTCTGATTCCACTGACTCCTCTTTCACCCAGCAGATGGTGGAATGGAATGTCCCCACTCCTCTCTCCCGGCTCCCTTTGCTGGTGGAAACCTCCTTCCCCGCCCCAGGAAAAGCGTATGCTCAGAAGGTCCCAGAACATCAGTGGCTAGAGAACACCATCGGGAGCGCAGAACGCTTTCCTAGTTGGTCCTCCATCTCTCTCTGGTGGAATGAATAGTGAGAAGCAGCCAGAGGTGGCAGTTTCTCCCTTTCGTTTGGTCCCCAAATGAAAAGATGCCTCTGCTTTTGGGGCCCCCCCAAAAAACAGAGGCAGCTGCGAATAGGCTCTGTAATTGGCCCTGGTCAACAACCAGCCCCGTAGGAGCAGAGGTGGCTTTTTGGACTTTGCCAACCCTCCTCTTCACTCCCGTGACCTAGAAAATGTGGGGTGCAGGCAAGGGATTCCTACTTTCCCAGCTCCAAGCTGAGGGCGCTTGGTTCACTCAGGCTCCCCACACCTACCTTTTCTTCCTTCAGAACCGGATCCTTAAAACCTTGCTGGAGCGGTTCTTGCCAAACACACTTTCCTAT
Source organism: Podarcis gaigeae (assembly GCF_964106915.1). Classification (NCBI taxonomy): domain Eukaryota; kingdom Metazoa; phylum Chordata; class Lepidosauria; order Squamata; family Lacertidae; genus Podarcis; species Podarcis gaigeae. The sequence continues at coordinate 10,465,252 of NC_139692.1, forward strand.
CTCTCTCAGCAGTCCCAACAATATATTCCCATAGCCTAAAACCTAAAGGCAAAGAGGGAAAAATAAGTTGAGCTAGGCTGAGATTCTGTCCAGAATTGAGTCTCCCCTTCTTTTTGACTCTCCTGTATGGCTGACCTCAAGGAAGTCACCTGGTGGATAGGGTGATTCCCTTTCCCATGTGCAGAGCAAAGATTTTAGCATATGAACAGGGCTGGTATCAGAAATCAGCATTGTTCGGAGCCCACTGAAGCCCATACCTCAGTTGGGTGGCCCCGCTGCCAACCCCTGGAGCACCTAGGCTGAGCTCCAGCTCTCTTTATCTTAACCAGGGTTTCCCAAACTTGGGTCTCCAGCTGTTTGTGGACTACAGTTCCCATCATCCCCAGTGACGTAGTGTGGGGGGTGCAGGGGGGGCCGGCCGCACCCGGCGCAACATCTGGGGGTTAGGGTGCGCAAATCCACGGGTTAGGGGGTGCAAATTACTTGCCTTGCCCCGGGTGCTGACAACCCACGCTACGCCACTGATCATCCCATTGGCCCTGCTAGCTAGGGATGATGGGAGTTGTAGTCCAAAGCCAGCTGGAGACCCAAGTTTGGGAAAGCCTTCTCTAGACCTTGGGACTCTGCCCAGGCTACTCTCCTTCCGGGTTACGCTCCTTAGTGGCTGTGCTCCACTCCTGGAGTTCTTTTGCTTGGCTGGAAAGGGACCTTGAACTGTGATGATGCCTCTTAACTAGCCTGGACAGAGAGACATGTGGCTAGCACAGATCGAAGGTAGCCACCTGTACAAAGACAGAGAGGTTGCATTTTTGGCACCACGTCTGCTTTTTGCTCCTGGCTGTGCCCACCACAGGTGTGTGGCCCTTGGAAGTTTGCCCACGAGGGTTTGCGGGATCCTGTGAAGCAATGAAGAAAAGGATGCTTCTGCGCATACCCAGAATGAGTGGGGGAACCTGTGGTCCTCCAGAGGTTGTTGGACTCCATTTCTCTTCAGCCCTAGCCAACTTAGCCAATGGTCAGGGTTGTGGTCCAGTAGCATCTGGAGAACCACAGGTTCCCTGCCCTCGACGTAAAGGGACCCCTGACCATTAGGTCCAGTCATGGCCGACTCTGGGCTTGCGGTGCTCATCTCGCTTTACTGGCCGAGGGAGCCGGCGTACAGCTTCTGGGTCATGTGGCCAGCATGACTAAGCCGCTTCTGGCGAACCAGAGCAGCGCACGGAAACACTGTTTACCTTCCTGCCGGAGCCGTACCTATTTATCTACGTGCTTTCAAGCTGCTAGGTGGGCAGGAGCCGGACTGAACAACGGGAGCTCATCCCGTCGTGGGGATTCGAACCGCCGACCTTCTGATCGGCAAGCCCTAGTATTTTTTACCTATTACCACAATCATCCTCCACATATTCAGGACTGAGAAGGGTGGGGGTTTGTACCCAGCATGACTTCAGGCAGGCTGTAAAGCTTATACTGTTAGCCTCTGCATCCTAGTACAGTGGTACCTCAGGTTACAGACTCCGCTAACCCAGAAATAGTGCTTCAGGTTAAGAACTTTGCTTCAGGATGAGAACAGAAATTGTGCTCCGGCGGCGTGGCAGCAGCAGGAGGCCCCCATTAGCTAAAGTGGTGCTTCAGGTTAAGAACAGACCTTCAGAACGAATTAAGTACTTAACCCGAGGTACCACTGTATTGTCTATTCTGCATGCTTCCAGACGGGGGCTGTTTTCAGTTGGGATTCAGCCACACGCTGGTAAATTCAAGTTGTGCAGTTCAAGCTGAGTTGGAGGACTCTTGCGCAGCAAACCTGCTTCCCCTAAGATTTGGATCTTTTGCGATAAGGAAAGTAACGGAGAACCCGCACTGAGAAGTTTGGGGGGAGCGATTGCATTGTTGCAACAGTACCTCGCAAATTCGGAGCGAATGCCAAAGTCGCCTGATGTCGCTACTCAAAAGATACCTTTGCTAAACCTGGGAAGTGCCCCAGCGGGCTGGCTGTGGTTCTTCAAGGTCTCCTGGCAGAGATGCTTTTCAGCTGCAGATTCAGGAGTTGGAACTGGGGACTCGCTGCCTCCAAAAACACGTGCTCCCTTGCTTGGTTACGGGTCACCCTGTCCCTCTAAAAGGTAGCCACCCACTGCCCCGTGTTCTGTAAAAGGGCAAGCTGCTTCGCAGGGCGAAACGAAGGAAGTAACACACGCCCGGTTCCGTTTCCCGAGCAGCAAGGGTTGTGATGGGCCTGGCCGTGCTCACAGGACAGAGGCAGCATGTGGCTGGCCGTCATGCTGCCTTGGCCGGCTCAGAGTTGCGTCTGTGTGGATGCTGCGCGGGCAGCAGAGAGTTAATCTGGCGTAACTAGGCCAGCCCTCTGGTCCGCGCCTGCCAGGACCTTGTTTTGCCATATCTGGGCAGTACGCCAAGTTCCTTCTGGCCGCTGTATAAAGTTGACGTAGTCAGAGCGAAAAGCCTCTGCTGAACAAATGCGACCACTTCCCCTCCGGAAAACTGGGAGCAAGCTGGGGGGGGGGAGAATGTCATTGGGGAGGGGGCAGAACTCCCATTGGCTGGCTGGCGGTTTACCTGTCCAGCACAGAAATCAAGTGACCTGCTGTCTAAGGTGGAGAGACTTCTCCTGATCTGGAACGAAAAGGCTAAAAGGCATCTGCAGGGAGAGGACACCAGGTTTTGCCACCCACTCGTGGCCTTGGCTGTCTGAGGATAAGAGTGTATATAAGGACACAAGGCATCTCTGGGCTGTATCATAGAGAGAGTACTTGTCTGTACCTTATTTCCAGAGAGGCAGCCATGTTAGTCTCTTGCAGCAAAGTCTCTGGCAGTCTTGTGGCACCTCAAGGACTTAGGCCCCATCTGCACTATATATTTAAAGCCATATCCTATGGCACAACAACATTTCATTTTGTGTTTTTTTATTTATTTGTTGGATTTACATGCCACTCTTTAAAAAGATCTCAGGGCGGTTCACAAAATAGAAACATGAGATAAGAGCACAACCAGGGGTGCAAATGTGAACAAAATATTGGGGGGCCCAGGTAAGCCCCAGCTTTTGCAATTGATCACATAACCCTAACCCTTTTGAATGTCCATCCACTTTAGGGAGTCCCAGGACCCCTAAAATATTGTATTGGGGGGCAAAGAGTTGGCTCCTATGAGCACAACAATAAGGGGGCCAAAGATAAACCAGAATGTGTGAGAAATTATGGGATTTCAGCATTGACAAAACAGTGTGGCTGCCCCCAAACTTTGGCAAACACACACAGTCTTCAACGTGGGATCACGTGTCAATCCCTGTTTGCAGGGAGCTGTAGCAATTGTAACTCTGTAAGGGAAAGAGGGGGACACGGGTGGGTTAAACCACAGAGCCTAGGACTTGCCGATCAAAAGGTCGGTAGTTCGAATCCCCGCCACGGGGTGAGCTTCCATTGCACGGTCCCTGCTCCTGCCAACCTAGCAGTTCGAAAGCACGTCAAAGTGCAAGTAGATAAATAGGTACTGCTTCGGTGGGAAGGTAAACGGCATTTCCGTGCGCTGCTCTGGTTCGCCAGAAGTGACTTTGTCATGCTGGCCACATGACCTGGAAGCTGTACGCCGGCTCCCTTGGCCAATAAAGCAAGATGAGCGCCACAACCCCAGAGTCGGCCACGACTGGACCTAATGGTCAGGGGTCCCTTTACCTTTAAGGGAAAGAGGGGCCTCCTAACAATTTTCAGCACTCTTTGAGGGATGTCATGACTGTTTAAAGTAGTACCATAGTACTTTCAATATGTGGTGTGGATGTAGCCTCAGACTAAGGCAGTGTTTCTCAAACTTGGGTCTCCAGCTGTTGTTGGACAACAACTTCCATCATCCCTGATCTCTGGTTCTGCTAGCTAGGGATGCTGGGGGACCCAAGCTTGAGAAACACTGAACTAAGAGGTAAACTTGGGCTCACATGAAACACGCTGAATGACCTAGGAACAATCTCTCTCTCTCCCTCTCTGCTGGGCAGAGCTATAGGACATCCTGGTGGGTTGCTTTCGGAAGCAGCTGGTGGTGCCTTGTGTATATGGCACTGTGTGAAGGGCAGATTGTCTGCCTTGTGAAGAGAAGGTCCCAGGTTCTGTCCCTAGCATCTCTAGGAAGCGCTTGGGAGAGACCCCTGCCTGGTCAGTGTAGATAATTCTAAACTAGATGGACCAATGTTCTGACTCAGCATGAGGCAGCTTCCTCTGTCCCTGTGTGTGTTTTGCTTCTTGAAAGACCAAGGGCTGAGACGTAAAGTGGATTTCATGTGGAACATCAACCTGATCTAAGTCTCTGTGCTAGGCTTTCCTCACTAGTTCTTCAGGCAAGGCAAGCTCAATTGCCTTGAGGAACACCTTTTGATTTATTACTGTGGGTCAGCTTGACCTGACCTGAGAGTGTTCCAGCCACCAAGCTTAGCCCGATTCCTGTTACATGCTGTCTGGGAGAACATGGTTTTAATCTCTCTCTCTCTCTCTCTCTCTTTGTTTCTCAATAGCCCAACTAGAGCCGTGACACTGAAGAGGCTACTTGCTCCTCGGATTGGTGTTGCCTTGGAAGATCCTGCTCCCATCCCTGTCGCCTTTCTGTAGCCAATGAATTCAATGAACCCAATGAAACCATCGCTCCCGCCCACCCCACATGGGTAAGTATGGCCAAGCTTGCCACACACGTCTGTATTCCTTCATGCACCTCTTTCTCTGTCTTACCCTTGGGAATAAACTGAGTCAACAAAGAGGCATCAGAAATGGATAGGCGATTGAGATGCTATGTAGCTCAAAGATAGAGCCCCGACTTTGCATGGAGAAAGTCTCGTGATTTCAACCCTTGATATCTGGAAGTGAAAACAATAGCCCTTCCCTGCGGTTTGCCCTCTGGCAATTGGAATTTTGAAGATACGCGGCACCTGAACATGGAGGTTCACTTTACCTAACATAATGCACACCTGTTGATGTTGCAGCTGCTGAGCGATCAACAGGCGCACGTGTGCATTCACTCTTGTATTCCCCCTCCTGCGTAAGCATCAGTCCTGCATTTTCTTGCTCTGCTTTGGGCCGCTTGCCCACTCTTCCTGTGGTCCAGCAATCCCCACCTGCCTCCTGCCAGGCTTTTCTGCCACTTCCCCAAAGGCTCCTAATTAAAACCTTGTGCGTTGTTTGTTGCTTTTCCTAGTGATGGTTCATATGCCTACGAGTCAGTTCCTTGGCAACAGAATACCAGTCAGCCTGCAGGATCTCTCTCAGTGGTAACCACGGTGTGGGGAGTCAGCAACACATCCCAGAGTCAGGTACCTTCCGCATTCTTCCAAAATGATGGGGTGGGGCGGGGAGGTGGTGTGTCTGGGCTGCGTGTTTTCGGCCATCTTGGTAATCAGTCCCTAAAATGGGCGAGGAACCTTTTTTTTACCCTACTCCAAGGACTGCATTTCCTTCCAGGAAAACTTCTTGGGGGGGGGGGCACATGGGAGGGCAGAAGCTAAAGTGGCCAGGGCAATGAATGGAGATTTCCCCTTTTGTAGGCTCCATTCAGATAAGCGAGCGTCCTTATCAGAGTTGAAGGGTGCATTCCATCCAGGCCAAAGAGGGGTGTCCTGGGGAGAGGAGGTGTGGTCTGGGGAGAGTCTCAAGGGCCAGACAGAGAGGCCTGGAGGGCCAGAGTTTCCCCAGCCCTGCCCTACAAGACTACACTGCCATCAAAACTGCCTAGTTAACCTAATGAAAGAAAGAAAGAAAGAAAGAAAGAAAGAAAGAAAGAAAGAAAGAAAGATAGAGATAGAGATAGAGATAGAGATAGAGATAGAGATAGAGATAGAGATAGAGATAGAGATAGATAGATAGATGATATAGATAGATGATAGATAGATAGATTACTGCCTTATACCCAGCTCAGGGCAGTTCACAGAACAAAATCAAAATATAAAACTGCAAAATATATAATCAAAATATAAACTTACAGCCCAATAACCCCTCCCCTCCAAAAAAAAAAAAATTTAAAAAGGGCTTAGGATGTCAGGGAATACAATGACAGTGTCAGCTCTAGTTTGTTTTGCCATTTGTGCTCTCCTTGGGCAAAAAAAGCCTCCCTGAGTAGTCTTATCTCCTTCATGCTGCTGCTGCCCATTTGCTTGCCCTGCCCCTCTGGGAGCTGCCCAGAGGGAGCTGGCAACATGAATGGAGGCTGTCGTTCCTTCTTCTCACTCCTGTCTCTGCTTACGGGTCTGGAGATGGCAACAAGGAGCCAGAGGGGGCAGTGACTCCAGGGGTTGGCAGTGGGCCCCTTGCCAGGCCACGGATCTTCAGCAGGTGCCCAGTGGCACTGGCCCCTGATGCCAGTCCTGCTACCTCTGCACCTTTTACCACGTCTGTTTTATGCTGCTTTTATAATTAAGTGTTTTAAAGTGTTTTAAATTTGTTGTTAGCCACCCTGAGCCCGGTTTTTGAACCAGGAAGGGTGGGGTATAAATAAATTATTATTATTATTATTATTATTATTATTATTATTATTATTATTTCCTCACTTGGGCTCTTCAACCTCTGCAGGTTTTTGGAAACCCCATGGGCCCTGGGGGGAACACCTCTGGCAACCCCATGATGCCCAGCGTGGCCAGCAGCGGCTCTGGAATGAACTCGCCTCAGTTCATGGGACAGCAGCCTTTCCCAGAGGGGTCTACCAACAAGGGCTACGTGCAGCCGGGGATGTACAGTCGCAACACTTACCCCGGAGGTCCGGGCTTCACCACAAGGTAGGTTCTGGACTAGCAGATCAACCTTGGTCCATCGTGTATTGCCTGCCTGCCTGCCTGGGTCGCAGCAGGCATCAGCTTAGGTCAGAGGAACGAAAGCACTTCTGCACACAGCACGTTGTTAAACGGTGGAACTCACTCCCGCAAGATGTGGTGCTGGCCACGAACTTGCGTGATTTAGAGGATTAGAGAGATCCATGGAAGATAAAACTATTGTGGCTTCTAGCATGCCTCTGAATATCAGTTGAAGAGCACTGAAGAGCGTGCAGTTGCATTCAGGTCCTGCTTGGTGGGTTCCCAAAGGTGTGCCTTTGGCCTGATGCAGACGTTCTTTTTATGTAGAAGTCATTCTCCCCAATGTGAGAAGAAAGAAGGGGTGCCTCTTTAAAGACAGGGCTTGCCATCTGGAATTTTTAAAGTGCTTTTATTGAAGTTAGTCGTCTTATTTAATTGGGGGCACCATTTTAGCAAATTATGGGTGCAGTCCTATACTTGCTTTCCTGGTTCTAAGCCTCATTGCACTCCAGGGAACTTTGTCTTTAGCCAACGCCTGTAAGATGGTGCTGCGAAAGTCTTTCTAAGCGTAGTCCTGTACACAAAATTGCTTGGGAGCGGTGAGTCCTGTTGGACGCAGTGGGACTTAATTTCTGAATAAACATGCACAGGATTGCTTTGTTAATCAGTTTGTGAAACTGATTAAACATTGCATCCCTGATTATTATTCGTTTGTGTGGGGCCAGGAAGAACCTCACTCAACCTACTCCACCCCCCCAAAAAAAGCATTTGCCAGAAGGGTGGCTTGCTTGAGCCATTTGATTTGTGTATTTTGAATTTCTAACCTACCTATTCACAATAAATCCGATGAATAAAATGCGCATCCAGAATATTACATATTACAAATGAATATAACAGCCCCCAGGCCTGCTCAACCCCAGCTGTTTAATTTTTCTCCTAAACAAGAAGGTCTCACAGTGCTTCTGGAAAACTGTTTAAACCATTAGGAATTTGATGGGTCTGTTCCAGGTAGTTTCACAACCGTGGTTCAGTCACCAAGAATGTATCTCAATATACAATCTTGCAGTACAGATCTGTTGTATTGCGTATGCTCTGAAGTGGTGTTTTTGTGTTTTTTTAAACAGTCAACCAATATATAGATTTCATGAAATAAATAAATACATAGTCAGAGGCTGTTCCGGATGCATTTTGAAGATCTGATTTTTGCAGATTATATTTGCAGGGATCACTTGACCCAGCAAGTTGCGGATGATACATTTTTTTAAAAGCCTGCTTTTCTCCAGTCTACGTTTATACAGCAATTTCACAATAGAAAGGGGAGAGCAATGGCTGCTGATAGGAAGACGATGCTCCTGTTTTGTTGGTGTGTGGCTCCTTCACCCCCGTCGGCCAAGAACACACTGATATCTCCACTCTCCCCTTTCTGTTCTTCCTGGGAGTAGAAGGGAGTTTGCTTGCTTCTTTGGAATCCTAAAACAGAAGGGGATTTTTTAAAAGGGGGGCAGGAATCCTTCTTTAAGGAAGCTGCCCTATGTTGAGTCAGAACATTCATCCATCCAGTTCAGTATTGGCTACACTGACTGGCAGCAGTGCCCCCCAGCACTAATGGAACAGTATCAGGGATTGGACTTGCAGCTTAGGCTTGCAAAGCAGTTGGTCTGCATCCATAGCTCTTCCCCTTGTAGCAACCTCTTAACATGTGAATCAACGCTCTGCGTGGTGGGAGAACAAGACGCTCAGTGGGTGCGTGGGGAGTTGAGCTGTCAGACGCCTGTCACTTGCTGCGTAGTCATCCCATTCCCCCTGTGGCCGCCACTGAGCGTGTGGGGGAAAGGGCATGAGCGTGTGACTAAGCATGGTTTGCCAGCTCATGGTTGCCAGCTCATGGTCACCAGGCCTGGTTTCCCAATCACCAAGACACATCGCTCTTCTAGCGTTATCCGACTCCAGCCGGGCTTCCCTATACATTCCAGAAGGACCGTGGTGTTACTGCTTTCCCTGATGTAAGAGGCCAAATGGAAGTCATAATTCATCAGGGATCCATCAGTTGGCAGGGCAGTCTCCTTAAGGAAAAAGGGCAGTGGTAGCTGGTGCCCATTGGTGCAGAAAGCGGGAAGCCCCATCGTTCAGCCCAGACACTGAGGTCCAGCTCCGAGGGCCTTCTGGCGGTCCCCTCACTGCGAGAAGTCAGGTTACAGGGAACCAGGCAGGGGGCCTTCTTGGTAGTGGCACCCGCCCTGTGGAACACCCTCCCACCAGATGTCAAGGAAATCTGACTTTTAGAAGACATCTGAAGGCAGCCCTGTTTAGGGAAGTTTTTCATGTTTGATGTTTGATAGTGTTTTTCATATTCTGTTGGGAGCCGCCCAGAGTGGCTGGAGAAAGCCAGCCAGATGGGCGGGTACAAATAATCTATTATTATTATTATTATTATTATTATTATTATTATTATTATTATTAATGCCCTTCAGAACCAACTCATTCTAATTTTGTCCCCATCCACCTCCCTTCTGAGTTCTACAAGAGGAGACAGGGCTGACAATCTGTGCCACCATGTGGGCTGGTTGTAAGTAGGACGGTGGACCAAACTTGATGGAGCAGCGCCCCCATTTCCCCTAATGAACCAGCCTCCACTGGAGAAAGAAGTAGGAGAGTCGCCTTCTGCCCATCCTGTTCCACAAGAGGCTCCCTGGATCTAACCCTTTGCTTTCTTAAAAAAGATTTTGAGGACATCCCTCTTTTCCCACTTTGAATACCAGGTTCTTCTGCCCATGGAGTAGATGTGTGTGGCCTGGTCTGTGAGACACCCCCACCCCACCCCCTACTTCCCTCAGTTCCAGTCTTTGGTTTCTCTAAGAATGCTGTTTTCTGCATGTTACAAAGTTGTATAGATCCTCAAACTATTTAGCTGATTCTTATCAATAAAAAGTTTGTGCATGTTTATTCTAAACCTGCCAAGAAGTCCAATTCGCTTTGTTGCGTCTTCAGATACTTTGTAAAGGGTTCCCATTCATCCTTAAAGCCACAGTTATCCTTGTCCCGTAGCTTATATGTCAATTTTCCCAGTTCTGCATAGTCCATCAATTTTTCTTGCCATGATTCTTTAGTTGGGGTTTCTTCAGTCTTCCATCCTTGTGCTACCAGAACTCTCGCGGCCGTTGTCGCATACATGAAGATGTTCTTCAACTTTTTTGGCCGATCTTTCCCTAAAATCCCTAATAAAAATGCTTCAGGTTTTTTAACAAATGTTAAATGGAACATTTTCTTCAATTCGTTGTATATTATTTCCCAAATTTTTTTAATTACCTTACAATCCCACCACATATGATAAAATGTCCCCTCCTTTTCCTTACACTTCCAACATATATTTGAACTAGTTTTGTACATTTTCCCTAACTGCACTGGTGTTGTGTACCATCTGTACATCATCTTCATGTAATTCTCCTTCAATAGGGAACAATCTGTAAATTTTAAGTCAGTTTTCCCTAATTTTTCCCAATCATCCATCATAATGTTGTGACCTACATCTTGTGCTCATTTAATCATAACTGATTTTACCTCTTCATCTTTCATCTCCCATTCTAATAGTACTCTTTTTCTTTTCCAGTTATGCAGGCAGCCCAAATGGCCCCGGGGGAATGGGCATTCCTTCACACACTGGGCGACCCCCTGCAGACTTCACCCAAGCAGCTGCCGCCGCCGCTGTTGCAGCCGCCGCCGCCACGGCCACAGCCACGGCCACCGCCACCGTGGCCGCCCTGCAAGAGAAGCAAAGCCAGGAACTCAGCCAGTATGGAGCGGTAAGATGCAGGCGGCGCGATTTCAGCGCTTGATAACTCCCGGGGGGTTTCGAGGGTGAAGAGCGGAGCTCACAGGATGTAACTTGCAGCCGGGGAAATAGCGTGAAGCCAAAGGAGTACCATCTGTTCTGTAATGGTTATAGGGGTTGCTCATGTGTAAGTTGCCGCCACTCCTGGCTAGGTTACCGGGTTAAACCCTTTCTGTCTGGACAGCCCTTCACTTCGTGGCTGTCTCAGTCGCTGGCAGAATCCGTCAGTGGGCGTTTCTTGAACTTCTTCCAGCAAAGACATTCTTTGACGCCAAGTCTCCGCCTACTCTCCCTGCGCGGAAGTCTTCTGCGCAGGGTGGGTGTGGGCAGCAGAGGACCCGTGCTCTCCCTGCTGGTCTCCGGCGAGGAGTCCTGGAGCCCCCTCGCCGATTCCCCCATCTGCCCCCCTTCACCCCTGGTGTTACGCTGATTTCCTTCCCCAGCAGATGGGCTGCCTCTCTCCCTGCTGGGCCCCTCTCCAGCATCGCTCTGGAGCCTTGCCTCCGCCTCTAGCTCCGATGGCAGTTCCCTGACATGTTGCAATGCTATAATGAAAGGCCAAGGGCCTTGAATTTGCTCAGAGTGAAGTGGCACCTTCCCAGAGGGTGAGGGTGATCTTTCTCTCTCTCTCTCTCTCTCTCTCTCTCTCTCTCTCTCTCTCTAAATAAGTTTTATTTGATTTTACAAATATAGAATTATAAGAGTACAAAGCACATATCCATATTTAGAGATTTCTAGACTTCCCACCTTCGCCTCCATGGGTCCAGTTGCCAACCTTTTCTGCTGCATATTGTTCTATAATCCATATTGTATATCACTCCATTTTGTCCATAGTACCTGCAGCATTACAAGTGTTACTGCGATCCTGCTAATGTTTTCATCTGCTTACAATGGTCTCCCAGACAAATTATAAATTTCCCCCATTTTTTATTAAAGTTTTGGTCTTCTTGGTCTTTTCCCACCTGTGAGTCAGTTGCAGCTGTAGCGGGAAATGGTGAGATGGGCCCTGCTTTGGGTGGCAGATCAGGATTGCACCTTCATGGGTGACCAAAGAGATTGCATCCCCTATGAACTTCAGATGAATATACAGAGCGGCCTAATGCTGGCCTGGTTCACAGGATCTAATCGTGGTTTAATAAGCCGCAATATGCACAAGCTCCGTGTCTTTGGGTGCAGCCCCTTCACTTTTCCCTTTTCTGCGAAAAGGGGAACAAGCCAGGAAGGCACACTTAACCATAGCTTCCTGTTCTGTGCAAACCAGGAAACTATGGTTAATGGCTTCCAAACAAGCCAAGATTCATCAACCAGCTTTAAAAATTAAGATTTTCCTGCTTTGTTGTTTGCCACCCTGGGCTCCTTTGGGAGGAAGGGCAGAATAGAAATAATCATTGTATTATAATAATAATAATTTTAAACCTTAGCCATTGTTTCCTGGTTTGTGGAGAGCAGGAAACTATGGTTAGCTTTGTCTTCCTGGCTTGTTTCTCTGCTCGCTGAAAGGGAGGAGTGAAGTGGGGTGTTGCATGCAGCTTATGCCATGATTTCATTGTGTGAAAACAGCCATTGAGTCAGACAGTTGGTCCCTCCAGCCCAGCATCTACACTGACCTCCAGGATCTCAGGTGAAGAAAGATTTCCCATCACCTGTCCCCTACTTTTTTATTAAAAAAAGATGCCGGGGATTGATGCCAGGGTGGAGAGGAGGCTTGGCTGTGGCAGATACATGGGAACAGTGATGTGACATAGTCATTAGTGTTAGACTCAGACCTGGGAGACCAGGGCTTAATTGCTGGCTCAGCTATGAAGCTCACAAGGTGGCCTTGGGCCATAGGCTTGTTGTGAAGATCAACTTGGGCAAGGGAGCATGAAGAAGAAGAAGAAGAGTTTGGATTTGATATCCCGCCTTTCACTCCCCTTCAGGAGTCTCAAAGCGGCTAACAACCTCCTTTCCCTTCCTCCCCCACAACAAACACTCTGTGAGGTGAGTGGGGCTGAGAGACTTCACAGAAGTGTGACTGGCCCAAGGTCACCCAGCAGCTGCATGTGGAGGAGCGGAGACACGAACCCAGTTCCCCAGATTATGTGACTGCCGCTCTTAACCACTACACCACACAGCACATTGCACTCTTTGGAGATAGGATGTAAATAAAACAATACAGAAGAATGAATATTCATTGTTAGGGACCAGCACTGTATTCTCTCAACCCTTGCTTCCACACAGGGCTTGGTTTCCTATCACATTGTGCTAACCTTTCTTTCTTATTTTTTCCCCTTGAAGATGGGAGCTGGACAGCCCTTCAACAACCAGTTTCTTCCTCACTCGGGGCCGCGAGGGCCATCCGTGCCCCCTGGGATGAATCCTGCCAACATGGGCGGCGTGATGGGTGCTTCTGGGATGTCTCCCATGAGCATGAACGCAGCGAGGGCGCCTGCCATGAGCGCCCTGTATGGCAGCCAGCGGATGCCCCAGCATGGCTACCCTGGTCCCCCGCAAGGCCAACCGATGCCCAGGCAAAGCGTCAAGAGGACATATTCCAATGAGGTGAGGTCAGGGTGCGGGAGGAGATAAATAGGTACTGCTGCAGTGGGAAGGTAAATGGCGTTTCCTTTCGCTCCAGCACTCGTCACGGTGTCCCGTTGTGCCAGAAGCAGTTTTGTCATGCTGGCCACATGACCTGGAAAGCTGTCTGTGGACAAACGCCGGCTCCCTTGGCCTGAAAGCTAGATGAGCGCCGCAGCCCCAGAGTTGCCATTGACTGGACATATCCGTCCAGGGGTCCTTTACCTTTTAGGTGGTCTGACTCCATATAATGGAGCTTCCTATCTTCCTAACTTATTGGTGGAAATTGCAAGGAAGCTAGTTTGGGCTAATTATTAGGAGGCACTGCATACCAAGCTGCTGCCCATGCTTGCTGTGTCCCGTCAAATCTATTAATGCGTGCTCATGTTAAAAACATGGCCGTAGACAGCAATACCACCCACCAGCAGTGTTGGTAGCACTTTCAGCCGCTGCTGCCATGACCACTTGGCTGTTTTCTGCTATAAGGTACTTCCTCATATAAGGAAATGAGCCCTGAGTGCTCACTGGAAGGACAGATTCTAAAGCTTAGACTCCAATACTTTGGCCACCTCATGAGAAGAGAAGACTCCCTGGAAAAGACCCTGATGTTGGGAAAGATGGAGGGAACAAGGAGAAGGCGACAACAGAGGACGAGATGGTTGGACAGTGTTCTTGAAGCTACCAGCATGAGTTTGACCAAACTGCGGGAGGCAGTGGTAGACCAGAGTGCCTGGCGTGCTATGGTCCATGGGGTCACGAAGAGTCGGACACGACTAAACAACAACAACAACAACTTCTTCCTCATATGCCTACCTAAGGTCCTATCTGCACCAGCTCATTAGCCTATAATGGCCCTGGTTAGCATCCTTTTTTCCCCATGCAAGTTACAACCACATCAAAAAAGAGCCTCTGCTGCTCCCAGTATGCTTTGGGTTAAATGTCTGTCTTCCTTTTCATCCTGTGTGTAGCTCCCTCCTCTCCTGTTTTATTAGCGGAGTCTTTGTCCTTAAAAAAGAGGAAACGAATAGAAAGAAATTAGGTTGATTTGTACATGTCTACCCATTCACCACAACTCATTCTGCTCAATTTGTTTTTAGGTGGGAGGGAAAACATCTGTAACATTTACGGCTTTGCCTTTCTATTTCACAACTCCATGGAGACATCGTAGGGCTGCTTCCATTCCTCCCTGTTTCATTTCGCACCGTGCACCGAGGTTTCTGGCGTGGGTGTAATTGCACATAGCCTATGCTATTTTAGCTATTGCTTTTTTAAAAAGACAAATATAATAATAAGCAGAACAATGACGTCCAGAATTCTTACAAGGGAAATGTATGTATGTACGAGAAATGTGCAGGCCTGTAGCCCTTCTGAGGTTGCTGGAATCCGAACTTCCATCAGCCCCAGCCAAGCATGGCCAGTGATCAGGGATGATGGTAGCTGACAGTCCCAACAACATCCGAGAAGAGTACAGGTTCCCCACGCCTGCTGTCTTAAGGCTGTTTCCTGTGTTCCACGGTCCACCCCCCTACCCCACCCATAATCCTGAAGTCCTTTGGCTTGGGGAAAGCATGGGACCCCATGAAAGATATACCGTATTTTTTGCTCTATAAGTCTCACTTTTTCCCTCCTAAAAGTAAGGGGAAATGTGTGTGCGTCTTATGGAGCGAATGCAGGCTGCGCAGCTATCACAGAAGTCAGAACAGCAAGAGGGATTGCTGCTTTCACTGTGCAGCAATCCCTCTTGCTGTTCTGGCTTCTGAGATTCAGAATATATTTTTTTCTTGTTTTCCTTCTCCAAAAACTAGGTGCGTCTCATGGTCTGGTGCATCTTATAGAGCGAAAAATACAGTAATCAGCAACAAACCATACACTCAGCCTATTTGAAGACACCCACTCTTGTAAAGGTTGTGGTGGAAAGAAAGAAGGATTGCACTTAGTCATGCTGGAAAGGAATATTTTAAGAATATTACAGGCCTGAGAGGCAAGACTGAGATACGGATATGCCTCGAGGTTCAGACTGGGAAGCCCTAAAATCAAAATTACAACTCGGCAGACAATTTGATCGTTTTTTATTTTAGTTTTTTATTCTTGCTGGATTATGATTTGATATGTTAATTGGATGTTTTTTATTGGAAAATTAATTAACGCTCTAACAACAATAACAAAAAGAATATTACAGGCCAATCTGAGGAGGAGGGAACTTGTAGCTACAGCACAACGCGCGACATCTGTTCCGATTGCTTACCGCAGAGATTGGCACTTGGCAGACAGAAAGTGGCAAACACATAGCATCGGCAATGACAGCGCTGACAAGATCGTTCTCCTTTGATTTCCGATGAATTAGTCAGCACTCCCAACTTCTAGACTCGTAGGCCGTTTACAGATGTAACGCTAAAGGTTTGGTGTTAAGGACCTAAGAGTCCTGGATCAGACCAAAGGCCCATCTAACCTAGTATCCTGTTCTCACAGTAGCCAACCAAATGTGTGCAAGAAGCCCACAAGCAGGTCTTGAGTGCAGCATCACTCTACCCACTTGTAATCACTAGCAGCTGGCATTCAGAGACAAAGTGCCTCTGACACGAAGGTAGCACTTAGCCATTGAGACTAGCAGCCATGAATTTGTTTAATCCCCTTCTAAAGATATTTTGCGGTAGTGAACCCCACAGTTTCACTACACTGTGTGAAGAAGTACTTCCGTTTGTTAGTAAAGAAATAGTGCCCTGCCATCCTAATTCTCTACCTTTGCTCTTTCTTCCAGGGTTATCCAGGACAGCAGTACATGCAGAGTGGCCAGTATCCCTCTCAAGCTGGGCAGTATGCCCCCACTGCCCCCCAGCCATCTGCTCCGTCCCCTTCGTATCCTGGCCACAGGATGCCCATGCAACAAGGAATGAGCCAGTATCTCTCTGGCTCTGGCACTGGTGGACCATACTATAAGGTACCCAGTTACCATGGAAACAGCTTCCCAAGATTCTCTCGGGATGCGTGGAGGAAATTCAGCCTCCTTTCAGAGAAAGAGAACCCCCCCAGTAGTAGTCATAAATGTGTCAGGAGTAGATCCAGCCTAAGTGAAGGTGATGTAATGCGTGTCACTTTGGTTTGACCTATGGCACCTGAATGCTCTGTCGCCTGGGTCTGCCCTTTCCCTTGGTGATTTAATGCTTCCATCTTTTTGAGATCCCTAGCTTTTGGCCCAAAGAGATCCTAAGAAAGTAAGCCCCAGCAACACTGGTTGCTCATCGCTTTTGTATAAAGGGTTGAGGGGCGGCGTGGAACGGCAGGCGGAAGACAAGGGCTTCCACCAAAGTTACCCAGTAAACCAGGGGTGGAAATATGCCAAGAACCACCCCACCCCAAGCAGCCACCCTTAAGGTGAAAGAGCCACTGTGTCACTTAGCCAGATACCCCGACCAGAAGACGATGGGTAGTATCCCACTGCAAAGGGCTGAGAGGGGGAAGTATGACTAGGCTAAGGCAGTTTTTTGTCTTGAGAATAAGGATGGTCCAGGGAAACACATTCTTCTGGTACCAGTCTTTCAACTTCTCCTTTCCAGCCTACGGATCAGTTCAACGGTCAAAATGCCAACTTCAATGGAGGCAACTTCAACAGCTACGGACAGGCTACTATGAATGGGGTGAGTCTATGACTATTCCGCTCCTTCAAGACTTATCTAGGCATGTTGCAATGATGTGGAAGCCAGTTACTCACCTCTAGTCTTTCTCAGGGAATTCTTTTGTGTTTCCTTAAGTTTTGCAAAGCCCTAATGGTACTCTTGGGATGTGGGTGGCGCTGTGGTCCAAACCACAGAGCCTAGGACTTGCCGATCGAAAGGTTGGCGGTTCGAATCCCCGCCACGGAGTGAGCTCTTGTTGCTTGGTCCATGCTCCTGCCAACCTAGCAGTTCGAAAGCACGCCAAAGTGCAAGTAGATAAATAGGTACTGCTCCGGCGGGAAGGTAAATGGCGTTTCTGTGCGCTGCTTTGGTTCGCCAGAAGAGGCTTAGTCATGCTGGCTACATGACCCAGAAGCTGTATGCTGGCTCCATCGGCCAATAAAGCAAGATGAGCGCTGCAGCCCCAGAGTCAGTCACTACTGGACCTAATGGTCAGGGGCCCCTTTACCTTTTAATGGCACTCTTGGTGGTTGTAGTCCATAAACTCAATAGGGATTCATTCCCCAGCTGCCAGATGTCCTCTTTGGACTGATTTTTCTCCTGCTAAATCAGAGGTGGGCAACCTGCAGCCCAGGGGTCTCCTTTGGCCTTTTTTCTAATTTTGTGGGCTCATTGGCCCAATGTCATGCAGGTGTTAAGGAATCATGGAATTGCAGAGTTGGAAGGGACCACAAGGGCCATCTAGTCCAACCCTCTGCAATGCAGGAATCTTTTTGCCCAACGTGGGGCTCAAATTCATGACCCTGAGATTATGACCGTCATGCTCTAAGAGTGTGGCAGAGAGAGAGAGGGAGAGAGAGAACTGGGTGCCAACCCACCACTGTCATATGGTCCCCAATAGCTTACCTCCCAAGGAAATGCAGGCCTTGAAGGAATAAAAGTTGATGTGCTAAACCATAACTTAGCATGATGTGTGTCAGAACAAACCGCATGCAATCAGAGGGGAATTTGAAAGTTTTCACTTAACCTCAGTTTATCATGTCAGATGGGCTGATAAACTGTGGTTAACAATAACTGGGATTAGTTTCGAAGAAGTTACCTTCAGGCCGCAATTACTGACTCGCCATTGTTAAGATTAATCCCAGTTCCTGGATCTGGACAACAAGGCAAACTGTGACCAATCAAAAGCAGAAGAAAAAGCTTCTATGCTCCTACTTCTGGTTTCATGGGATCAGCAGCAGCGCACAAACCCACAGCTCTCTGAGGCTCCTTCCTCTTTGTGCACATCACACCAAACCAGGATTTAGTGGGATGTGGGAATGCAGTCACGCTGTCACTGTCCATTAGCCGCGTGGCTTTCAACATGTGCCCTGCTTCATCAAGCTAGCCTGATGTTTTGATTCTTCTTTCAGCCTGGAAGATCCATGCCTGGTTACCCCAGCTCCCCACTACCTGGGAATCCCACCCCTCCAATGACACCTGGCAGCAACATCCCGCCATACATGTCCCCAGGGCAAGACGTGAAGTCCCCGTTCCTTCCAGACATCAAACCCAACATCAACTCTTTGCATCCGTCTCCCTCTGGTAAGTCTTTGTTTAATATTGAGACCCCTGGGTTCTGGCTGATTTACCTCCACACTCCCACTGGGTTCAAGGGGAATCGTTTGCAAAAGGCCCAAGGGATTCTTAGGGGCCTTGAATGTCCCTTAATTGTTTTTTTTTTTTTTTTTAAGATCCCCTTTTTCCAGTAATCAGATGATCCACCTGATCTTAGGAGGCTATATAGCCAGTCATTAAACTGGGAGGGGCAAACCTTTTAACTGAAGTCAACTTTCTCAAAAACAGTATGACTCCTTAGGCTCCTTCCTTTCTGTATCGTGTGGTAGTTCTCAAGAGCAAATGAGAGTACCCTTTGAGCACCATCCCCAACACCAGCTTTGAACACAAAGACCCACAGAAAGGCAATATTGGTAGCTGTAGCAATCTTTTATGGGATTCCCTTCCTTTGGGAGGTTTCCCAGAGCCCTTACCTGAGTGCAGGCCTGAATTATTAACAGCACTTCTGTTTGTACAGTCCTTTGGTGACTGTAGATGAGAAACAAGTGTTATTTTAATTTATTCTTGGTTTTATATTAACTTTAATAAAATGGTTCTGCTCCACTCTGGAACGCTAAGCTTAAACCAAATAGCTACACTGGACGCTCATTGAACATGGACTATAAGGTACCTCTTCTGATTGGTACGCAAGAGGAATATCCAATCTCCTACCTACCCTTTGGAAACTTTATGCAATGAAATGTTGCAGTTTGGAGTGCTCCTGTTCAGAGTTCCAGTCAGTCAGCGGTACCTTTTTTCAGGTCATTCCCATTCCACACAGAGTTGTTCTGTTTCCTTCCTCCACTCCCTACCACCGCCAACAATTAATCTGCTTTCTTTGGCCACTGAGCAGCCTGTCCTCATTGGGCTACTGTCACAATCCACCGGGTTCCAGTTCCACAAGGAATAGGTCCCTCACCAAAGCACTTCGACAACAAGGGCATCATTGCCGAGGCAGTGAAATCCAAGCAAACCATGGTTAAGCACACAGAATCTGTCTAGCTCAGAAGATGATCCATAGGCCAGCAAGAGTCCACAGTCAGCATCACAGAGAATTCAGCAAAGCACAGCATGGGGTTATGGAAGAGGTAGCCAGCAGCTGCTCAGGCCTTCTAGCAGTTGTTAGTAGTGAAGGAGTTTTGGGAATTGCTTATTCACAAGTAGCACAATGACTCTGGCTGTGTCATGACTCCTTGGCCTGGGTTTGGGCCTTCTGGTGCCATTATTCATGAGGACTGGGTGATGGTTCTACCAAGGTCATCTTCTGGAGCTTCAGGAGTTCTGTAGCAGGTCTCAACCCAGAGGGCTCCTCAAGGACTGGTTTTAAGAGGACCCTTCCTTCCCAAGTTCCTTGATCTGTGAGGTGTCTCTGCTTCACCCTCCAAATCTACTACCAGATCAGGACTAGGCCTGGCAGCTGCTTTTGTTGTGAAGTTCCTCCCTTCAGGTTTCTCCTCCCCGAAGGTTTCTTGTACTTCTGGTAACCTTGGGTTCCCCATGAATGGTGGGGCTGAATTGGCTAAGTAAGGAGAACTGAGTTCACACATGCACACAGGGAGGCGGCGTTTTTTGACTCCACCAGGATTCAGTTTGTGCATTTAGCAGAATCGCATGGTAAAGCTTCTCTTGATGGCAGGACTTCACACAGCATGTTGGGAGGGGTTGGAAATATTAAACACGAAGGATTCAGGTGAGGTGGACATTTAATGTTTGAATTTAAATTTGTTATGTAAAACTATATATATATGTATGTATGTATGTATGTATGTATGTATGTATGAATGAAAAGAAAGCATTAAACACACACACACACACACACACACACACACACACACACACAAAACAACAACCCCCACATGCTTCCCTGTATATAGAAAATGCATGTCCGTGAGAGAGGTTCAACCCCAGCCTTCTCAACTTGCTGTTTACTTTTTGAAGTGGAATGGTCTTTTTCATGGAATAGCATTAAAAATAGGATTCCTTCCCCTTTACCTCCCCCTTGCTGCACCCCACCCCCACCCCCGGTCCCATTGCCCAAAGTGATTCAGTCCAGGACAAGCTTTATCACTTGATTCTGCTCCAGATTTAGCCAGCAGATTCGGGGGAAACAGCAGAATTTCAGTGGTTAGAGGATTCCACGGCAGTTCAGAAGTGGCAGTTGGGTGCTTGGCCCCCATGTGGGGGAAGGGCGCCTGCGGACCTCATTAATATGCACTGGGTACAGTCTGGGGTGGGGTGGAAAGGAGAGCAAGGAGTTCCTGCTCCCCCCCCCCCCAAATGCTTGGAAAGTGCAGGGTCGTGGGAGAGGGGAAGGGTGGCGAGGCCCCTGGAGCTACAGAAGGAATGGCGACCAGGCCTCTTCTCTGCTCCACCTGCTTCCTCATCCCGCCTGCCAGGCATTTGCTTTGCCCCCAGGCGCACGCCGTCCCTTACGGCATCCCCGGCTGCCGGATCAAGCTGGCCTCCGCACCGGCCCTGGTACCCCTACGCTACCTCACGGTGCCCGTTGCCTTGCGCCAACAGCCCACCGCCAACCCTCTCTCTCATCTCGCCCTGCCAGGAAACCCTTGCGACGAGCTGCGCTTAACCTTCCCCGTGCGGGACGGGGTAGTTTTGGAGCCCTTCCGCCTCCAGCACAACTTGGCTGTCAGCAACCACGTCTTCCAGCTCAGGGACTCGGTTTACAAGACTCTGATGCTCAGGTGAGAGAACCACCCTCTTTCCCCCCCCCCCCCCGTCGCCATTGTGCTTCCTGCAGAGGAGCTCATTTCCTCCCACCAGGGTCACCGGGAACGCTCTGTTGGGAACAGAGAGAGCATCCGTGCTTCAGAGTCTGCACAGGAACAAGGAGAGGAATTGTCTGTGACCCAGAAAGGTCTTCCTTGTTCCTTGGACCTTTTCAGCTCCTTAAGACTAGAGAGCCCCCTATTTCACTTTGTCAGGCCTATGGGGCCTTTGGCCCTCCAGATGTTGCCAGACTCCAAATCCCATCAACCCCCAGCCAAAGTGTTCGGTTCTGATGGATCATGGGAGCTTGAGTCCAACAGCACCCCCCTGCACTAGACAACGAATCAGCTTTTCGTTGCCATTTTTCGAAAGGCGTTCCATTTGCTTTCCCCAGGCCTGACTTGGAGCTGCAGTTCAAATGCTACCATCACGAGGACCGACAGATGAACACCAACTGGCCAGCCTCAGTGCAGGTCAGCGTGAACGCCACTCCCCTGACCATTGAGCGGGGAGACAACAAGACATCACACAAGCCGCTCTACCTAAAACAGGTGTGCCAGCCTGGCAGGAACACCATCCAGATCACCGTCACTGCTTGCTGCTGTGTAAGTTGCCTCTTGGATTCCTTCCCTCCCCAACACCCCCCCCCCCCGATCTCTTGTTCCCACAGCTGCATGGAGCCCACTGTTGAGTCGCCTCTGTTTACCCAGGAGAACACCCTGCAACTGTGCCTTCTCTGTGGCGTATCCCCTTCAAATTCATTGTGGGGATCCGCTAAATACTTTGAATGTTCCTATGGCCGGGTAAAAATATTGAGGCCTTGTATGAGAAATAGCCAAATGCTCTCACTGTACCTCTTTAAACAGTTATGGCTTCCCCTCCAAGCATCCTGAGAACTGTAGTATGTAAAGGGTGATGAGAGTCCTAAGGAGACCCCTGTTCCCTTCACAGAGCTACAGTTCCCAGAGTTCCCTGAGAAGAGGGATTGATTAACCACTCTGGGAATTGTAGTGCTGCCGGGGGAAGAGAATAAGAGTCTCTTAAAAGTGCTTGGCCCCCTTAACATACTACAGTTATTGGCATTCTTTAGGGGAAGCGATGGTTGCTTAGGTTCAATAGTGCTTTCAGTGTTTGTATGTGGCCTCAGTGGTGCATTTTGCACATAGCACATCCGTGCAGGAGCGGCAGGTGGCGATGCAGAGCCCTGAAGCTCACAAGCAGGATAGGACGGCCATAGGTCACCTGTCCCAGGGTTGCTCCTCAGCACCTGCTAGTCAGAGACATGCTGCCTCTGTGGATTTGTTGCTCTGATTTTTTGAGAAGGGGGCGAAACCCTCTCTTTCCTATTCACTTTGTTCGTGCCGTGCATGGAATTTCCCGAGACACAGCCGCTAACCTCTCTTCTCCTCCTTTCTTCCCAGTCTCATCTCTTCGTCCTGCAGCTGGTCCACAGGCCCTCTGTGAGGTCTGTTTTGCAAGGCTTGATAAAAAAACGGCTTCTGCCAGCGGAGCACTGCATCACCAAAAGTGAGTTATGCGCTCAAAGAGCATAAGGAGAACCTGCTGGATCTGGGTAAATTCCCATCCAGCCCAGCATCCTCTTTGCACAGTGGCCAAGCAGATGCCCACGGGAAGCCCACACGTTAAGGCAGGAGTGCAACAGCACTCTCCCTCCTTGTGCTTCCCAGCAAACTGGCATTCAGAGGCTTACTTAATACTGGAGGCAGGCCTGTGTGGTGGAAAGGGGGGCAACCTGGTACATTTTTACTGGGCCTTGAAAAGCTAGGCTGGCCAAGGAGCCCTGCTGGGCTTACGCTGTCATGCCAAGAACACCCTGTGCTTCCCAGCCAACTGGGGTCTGATTGGAGATAATCGTGGCTGGTAGTCATTTGTAGCTTTATCCCTCCATGAATTTGTCTAAGCTCCTTTTAAAACCGCGCAGTTTGCCATCCATCGCTACATTTCGTGGTAGCGAATGTCAGGAGCTCGTCCTACACTCGAGTAGGACCCTGGCAGAGACACATGCCCGACTGGCATGTTCTCTCCCTCCTGGTCGATCGTTCGGGAGCTTCAAAAGCTTTCTTCAGCCCGAACATCACAGCGACCGATGCCAACCGACACCGGCACACTTAGGGATCTGCAGAGTCTTCGCAGCTTGCGTAACAGATCTCAGCAACTCAGCATTTTGGCTAATCTACCTTATTTACATATAAACACAAACAGAGCACTGCAACACGGCTCACTCTTGAGCATCAGACAGCAAAGAGAAAGAACAAAGGACAATAGTCCCACTTCACAGAACACAGTAACACAAACATCCTGTCTCCGTCACTTCCTGCTTTGTGGAGTCAAAACACACACTGTCATGTGAAAGACAACAATCCCATGACTGCAATCATGGAGCAGGAATTCTAACAGCAACCTCCGTAGTTCAACTGTGTGCTCTCCTGCCTATGAATTTTGTGATGGAGGCCAAAGAGCCCTGCTGTTTGCAACAACGTCCCTTTTCCTTCCCGATCCTTAGTAAAGCGAAACTTCAGCAGCGGCACAATCCCTGGAACTCCAGGTCCAAATGGGGAAGATGGAGTGGAGCAAACGGCCATCAAGGTGTCTCTGAAGTGCCCCATTACTTTCCGGAGAATCCAGCTTCCTGCCAGGGGTCATGATTGCAGGCACATACAGGTGAGTCTTTGGTCATACAGCCTTCCTTCCCATTCTGCTGCATCACTGCAGCCTCATAGAATTGAGCTCCACCAATGGCACTGTTATCTACCGCTGCCCCTCCAAAGTTTGCAGAGTGGCTTCTGCCCCCTTGCCCGTGTGATCTCCCATCTAGGCAGCAGCTGAACTGCCTCGTCAGGCCATTTTTAGATATCTAGAATGGGGAGGAGGTTTTCTTCGGCTGCTGTTACTCCAAGACCAGGGGTTGTGTCCTGCTAACTTCCGCTGAGAGTAGACCCAATAAAATTAATGGGCCTAACCTTGCCATGCCAATTAATTTCAGTGGGTCTACTCTGAGGGATGCTGGCACACATTTAAAGCACATTCAGCACTCGGCACAGAATCCTGGGAACTAGTTTGTTAACCAGGCAGAGGACCTTCTCAGTAGTGGCACCCGCCCTGTGGAATGCACTCCCTTCAGATGTCAAGGAAATAAAAAACTACCTGACTTTTAGAAGACATCTGAAGGCAAACCTGTTTAGGGAAGTTTTTAATGTTTGATCATGTTTTTAATATTTCGTTGGGAGCCGCCCAGAGTGGCTGGGGAAACCCAGCCAGATGGGCAGGGTAGAAATGCTATTATTATTATTATTATTATTATTATTATTATTATTATTATTTTGCTAGAAATTGTGGCTCTGTGAGGGGCAAACTACAGTTCTCAGGATCCTTGGGAACAGGGGTTGCACTGTCAATATGAGTGTGTGTGTGTGTGTGTGTGTGTGTGTGTGGTGCAGCCTGAGTGTGACTAACATTGGATACAACCGTAAATGGCTGCCCCCTCTTTGGGGAAATCTACATCATCTTCCCAACCAAATTCCCTGTCTTTTGCTCAGTGCTTTGACCTGGAGTCCTATCTGCAGCTGAACTGTGAAAGGGGGACGTGGAGGTGTCCTGTTTGCAAGTGAGTATTTGTGGGTGGGGCCCATGACCTTTGCAGGAGCGGGTAGCATCTATGAAATGCAAGAATGCAGTCAGCAAAGCAGTAAAAGCACTCAGGAAGAACCCTCCTGGATCAGACTAGCCACTCAAACCCCAGCATCCTGTTTTCCATAGCGGCCAATCGGATGCTTCTTAGAAACTCACAGGCAGGGCATGAAGGCAATAGCTCTCCTCTGTTGACTATAGTACCTCACAGTGCTACTGACCTGCTGTGCCACTCTGGCAAGATGGCTCCCTCTCTCTGCCCTGTCTATTTCTTGTGCCAAATGTCTGCTAAACTTCAGTAATAGTGAACAAACCATGGGGACTTGTGTGGGACATGGAGAAGGGGAAAGAAGCGGTTGAGAATCTGTATGTGTGTGTCAGAGACGAGGAACCTGTGGCCCTGCAGATTTGGGGCTCCCAGTTCCCATAAGCATCAGCCAGAATGGTCAATAGTCAGGGATAATGGGAGTTGTAGTCTAGCGACGCCTGAACAATTGCAAGACCCCATCTTCAGTATATGTAAAAAAGGTAAAGGTAAAGGGACCCCTGACCATTAGGTCCAGTCGTGGCCGGCTGTGGGGTTGCGGCACTCATCTCGCTTTACTGGCCGAGGGAGCCGGCGTACAGCTTCCGGGTCATGTGGCCAGCATGACGAAGCCGCTTCTGGCGAACCAGAGCAGCGCATGGAAATGCCGTTTACCTTTCTACCAGAGCGGTACCTGTTTATCTACTTGCACTTTGACGTGCTTTCGAACTGCTAGGTTGGCAGGAGCAGGGACTGAGCAACAGGAGTTCACCCCGTCACGGGGATTCGAATCGCCGACCTTCTGATCGGCAACCCACAGCGCCACCCACGTCCCTCAGTATATGTAGTCAGAAGCATATGGCAAGCCCCCAGCCTTTACACTTCTCTGAGCAGTGTTTGTTGCTACCACCGCTATTACTGCTGACTATTGTACCCTTTGCTTTGTTCTCAGTAAAACAGCCCTGTTGGAGGGACTCGAAGTGGATCAGTACATGTTGGGGATCCTAATCTACATTCAAAAGTAAGTGTCCATTCAGAAAAAGTGAACAGCTACCATCACATCCAGATTTGTGTGTTTGTATTTAGACTTCAGACCATTTGCAAAGCAAAAAAAAAAAAAGG
This sequence comes from Podarcis gaigeae, assembly GCF_964106915.1. Taxonomy (NCBI): domain Eukaryota; kingdom Metazoa; phylum Chordata; class Lepidosauria; order Squamata; family Lacertidae; genus Podarcis; species Podarcis gaigeae. The sequence goes on from NC_139692.1 coordinate 10,491,144, forward strand.
AAGTCAAACCGAAAGAAACCGCATAAATAAGACGGGTTAGCAGAAATAAAAGTTACACAAACCAAAATAAAATTTAATGTTTATAAAAAAAGAGAGAAACTTCAGATTCTGACTATCCCGCCCCAAAATCCCTAGCATCAAGTAATTTAAGTAGGAAATGTGTGGTTTTTGCAGATGTGTGTCTATGCTTTCCACACAGTGGACAGATTACAGTCTCCTTGTGTATTTCCTTAAAATCCGACCCAGATATTGTTCCTTCAGCATGTCGTGCAAAGCACACTGTGTAATAATACGTGCAAGATTTTCACCCCATTTCAAACCGCAAGGACAGGTACGCCCAAAATAGGGCCTATAATTATAATAGTATGGGATTTTCACCACCTGAGGGCAGCCAAGTGCTGGAGCCAGACCCCTCCCCAGCCGATTACCCCTTCCTTTGTGATTTTGTTATGGTTAGACAAAACCTGCTGTGTTGGAATACGAACAGAATGAGAATTCAGGTAGGGAAAGGCCTTAGATCAGAAGAAGAAGAAGAGTTTGGATTTGATATCCCGCTTTATCACTACCCGAAGGAGTCTCAAAGCGGCCAACATTCTCCTTTCCCTTCCTTCCCCACATCAAACACTCTGTGAGGTGAGTGGGGCTGAGAGACTTCAAAGAAGTGTGACTAGCCCAAGGTCAGCTGCATGTGGAGGAGCGGAGAAGCGAACCCGGTTCCCCAGATTACAAGACTACCACTCTTGGGGAAACCTGTGGCCATCCATATATTGCTGCGCTACAACTCCCATCACCGCTGACCATTGAATGGGACTGATGGAAGTTCATCCATATCTAGAGGGCCACAGCTTCCCCACCTCTGCCCTAGATAAACTCACTCATCACTGAAACCAGAGGTTTTGGAAACAGAAGAGGCAGTCAGCAGAGACCCATTTTGGAAGAGAGTGCCAGTGCAATGTGGTGTCTTGTCTGACGAGGACAGGAGAGGTCTGGGTTGAATTCTGCGCTCAGCCAGTTAAGCAAACTACAAGAACAGCCGCTGCCTCTTCTTTCCAGGGTTGTTGTGAAGGAAGATGATGATGATGATGATGATGATGAATACCCCGCCCATCTGGCTGGGTTTCCCCAGCCACTTTGGGTGGCTTACAGCACATAAAAAAATGTAAAACATTAAACATAAAAAATTTCCTGATACAGGGTTGCCTTCAGAAAATTGTGGAAATTTTGAAGCAAATATGTATTCTGGGTCAAGGTACAGGCCTGAACAGAGAGGGGTCATTCAGGTAGGACTCTGAGGCAGAAGTCTATGGCCTTAGCAAAGTGAGTGACCCCAACTCCGAAAAGAGTCACTCGCCACATTCTGAAGTAAATGAATATTTACCTCTAAAGAGGCTCCCCAATAAAACTGGCAAGTCCAGAGTCTAAAAGGATGGAACTGCATCGCTGGGCCTGACAAGCCCCAACTCCAGCACCACTACCCCCGAAATTTATACGAGCCAGAAAGCTTTCCGAGAGGCAGAGTTTGGGGGATTGGTCGGCCTGGTTCAAATCCTTGCTGACCCCCGGCTGAGTCACTGGACAGCCGCTGCCCTCAGCCTGACATCCTCCACAGAGTTTCATTTATTCTGCTTATATCCCACGCTCTCAGGCAGCTTACAGTAACGAGGCACGATTACACAGCCCTCGAAGGCAACACAAGACGCACACAATGAAAAACTAAAAGCCAGTCAGCTCTAATATTGCAAGCACAGAACCCGAGGGAGCTCAGACTTTCAGAATATCAAGCAGTCATAAAGGTTCACCATGAGTAGATAAAAAAATGCTTTGCAATGGTTTCTGTACTGTTTTTTTATTATGTTGTTATTATTATTACAACATTTATATCCCTTTTCTCTAAGTTGTTCAAGGTGTATATGGGTCTCCTCCCCTTTCCTTTCACGTGAGGTAGGATAGGCTAAGAGATGGTGACTGGCTCAAGGTTGTCCAGTGAGCTTCAGGGCTGAGTGGGGATTCGAACCCTAGTTTCCCAGGTCTGGGTTCAACATTCTAACCGCTATACCACAGTGGCACTGCTAAGATTTCTAAATTATCCCTGCTTACTGTTGGAGCCACGACCGACAAGGCTTTGCCATGTGTCCCACCTTGCTGATCTTGTATCTGATTCCTGCCTTGTACCCAAGTCAGACCATTGGTCCACCTAGCCCAGTGTTGCTTACACTGACCGGCAGCAGCTGTCCAGGGTTCCAGACAGGAGTTTCTCCCAGCCCTACTTGGAGATGCCAGGGAATGAACATGGGACCTTCTGCATCCAGAGCAGATGCTCTACCTCTGAGCGGCAGCCCTTAAAGGACCTCTGAGCAGGCTGCCTCTGTCTAGCCTGAGATATACAGGGATGCTCACAAGGTGGTTGTGGCAATCAGTGAGATTACAGCCAGAAAACAGATTGTATACTGAAATGCTTATTAATTGTAGCATCTTCTCTTTGCTACTCAGTAACACAGTATCTTGAGTCTAGTGGCTAAAATTCTAGCTCCTGGTGGTGTTTTGTTTTCATCTTTCATCATTTATTTATTTAGACACACAACTTTGTATCCTTCAGCTGTTGCTAGACTGCAACACCCACTACCATCGGCTGTGCTGACTGGGGCTGATGGATGGGAGTCCCAACATCGTCTCCAGGGCATCATGGTTCAGGGCAAGAATGAGGGCCCATATGTTGTTGGACTCCAACTCCCATCAGCCCCAGCCAGCTTGGCCAGTGGTCAGGGATGGAGGGAGTTGTGGTCCTGCAACACCTGAAGTTCCGCGCCCCTGGTTTAGGGAATTGATACCCAAGCAGCTTTATATCCCTCTCCCCAGTGACCCCCATCCCTTCCCTGAATTCTGATTGTGCTTCTCGCTTCCTTCTCGGCCCCAGAGATCCTGCTCTCTCATTAGCATCTGCACCAGAGGTCACAGTTGAGCCTTCCTTGTCCCAGAATACAGAGCAAGACCAGCCAGCATGCAAAACTTCCCTTCTGCCATTTGAGGGCCTCGCGCTCCCAATTTTCACTGCCGGGAAGAAAAATAAAAAAGACAGCATTGCTTTACATAAACAAGAAGGAACCAGATCAAACCTGCTGGGCACTGAGGCAGTGATGTTCCAGCCTTGGTGTATAATTCACTGCATCATTCCCCCTCCCCTTTACTTACACTGCCAAGGACAAATCTTTGAGCCAAAAAAAGGAGGGGGGGGGGACCTGGACCTGTGCCAGCAGCCTGGGAAGTTCTAGAAAACGGGGCTTGTATTTCCATGGAGTCCTGTGCTGAGATGGCAGCCATGGACATCCTGTCAGCCTCAGGTTTTTTATTCTCTAAGGGCCGTTCTGAGCCTGACAAGGTTTGAAATAGAGTTGAAAGCACTCCGTTTTCAGGGCTGCAGGTGGGTGCTTAATTTCCAATGAGCAGAGTTTGAAATTCCATAAACACACATCGTCCAGTGATGGGCCTCCAGCCTCTTGTCTTAAGACAGGGCTGTGAGATGGCTCAGCTCTCAGCCCTCTTGAGGTTGTTCCAAGGGCACACACTTAATCCACCTTTTCCTTGCTATGCTAGAAATGGCCGTGAAGCTGTGCAAACCTACTTTTGTGTGCCGGCTCACAAAGGGCCCTGAATCCAGGCAGCTTTGTGTAGGGGCGCAACTTCTGCAGGCGTAGGAACATAGTGTGGTGTTTACACTTTGCCAAGGCATTCACCCAAAAGGGACGCAGGTGGCTCTGTGGGTTAAACCACAGAGCCTAGGACTTGCTGATCAGAAGGTCGGTGGTTCAAATCCCCGTGACGGGGTGAGCCCCCGTTGCTCAGTCCCTGCTCCTGCCAACCTAGCAGTTCGAAAGCATATCAAAGTACAAGTAGATAAATAGGTACCGTTCCAGCTGGAAGGTAAACGGCATTTCCGTGCGCTGCTCTGGTTCGCCAGACCTGGAAGCTGTACGCTGGCTCCCTCGGCCAGTAAAGCGAGATGAGCGCCGCAACCCCAGAGTCAGCCACGACTGGACCTAATGGTCAGGGGTCCCTTTACCTTTAAGGCATTCATCCACTTAGCTCGGTAGCATCCACACTTGCAGGGGCATATCTCCAAAGTTCCAGGTGGGGCTTGTTCCCAGCCCTGCCCAGAGATGCCAGGGGCTGAGCCAGAAAGACCGTCTGACCATCCTTCCCGTTGCCTCCCTGCCCAGCTCCGAATACGAGGAGATCACCATTGACCCAACGTGCAGCTGGAAGCCGGTGCCCATCAAGCCCGACATCCACATCAAGGAGGAGCAGGACGGGCCTGTGCTGAAGCGCTGCCGCACCATGAGCCCCACCCACATGGTGATGCCCAACGTCATGGAGATGATTGCCGCCCTGGGACCGGGCCCCTCGCCCTTTGGGCCCCTGCAGCCCCCGCCCGCCAGCGGCAGCGACTACACCAGCCAAAGTGAGTCTGCGCCTGGGGCAGAGAGACCTCTCTGGGGGGACTAGGGAAAGGACACTGGGCTGCATCTCAGAGTAGACCCATTGGAATGACTGGACTGAAGGTAGCCATGCCCGAGGGAGGCTCTCTGAGCAGGCCTAGCATGGGAGGCAAGCCTTCGTTCTTCAAGGATGCAGCCTTCCTCCTCCAAGGGAGTCCTGCTTTCCCAGCAGTACAGACTCCCTAGTCCACCTAATGGGTCTTTTGCAGCCCCTGGGTACATTCCCTCTGCCCCTGATCAATACTTATGTCTCCACTTTGTCACCAGAAGTCCAAACCTTTGTACGTACAGTGCTGTTATTGGATCGTTTCGTCCTTGTAAGCTTCCCTATTGTTTATTTTTGTGTTTATTTTATATAACGTCATTGGTTTGAACGGTGTTTTACAGAGCACAAGTGGGTCAGGTCCCTGCCCCAAGGAGCTTACAGGCTAAGATTTGACACTGGATAAAAGCAGAGAAAGGGGACAGAAGGGGAGGCAGAGTGGTTAACAGCGGGAGAACTTTTGTGGCTTCTTCCAGTTAGTTACACATACGTGGACGCAGTTCTAGCAAGGAATGGGCGCTGAGGGCTGAGTTAGGCGGAAAGAGAAAAGAGATGGTGCACAGAACAGAATGAACATGACTAATTTAGTGTCATTAATTTGAATGTGCCTACACATTGTACATTTAAAGCATATCTCTCCCCTCCCCTGAACCCTGAGAACTGTAGTTTGTTAAGGGTGCTGGGAATTGTAGCTCTGTGACATGTTGTTGTTGAGGTTGATGACGATGATGACGACAACATTATCATAACAGTGGTACTTCGGGTTACAGACGTTTCAGGTTACAGACTCAGCTAACCCAGAAATAGTACCTCGGGTTAAGAACTTTGCTTCAGGATGAGAACAGAAATTGCGCAGCAGCAGCAGGAGGCCCCATTAGCTAAAGTGGTGCTTCAGGTTAAGAACAGTTTCAGATTAAGAACGGACCTCCAGAACGAATTAAGTTCTTAACCCGAGGTACCACTGTATTATTATATTTATATCCCAAGGCAGTTTACAGATAAAAATTGCTAAAAATATAGAAAAAAGCAATCATTTAAAAGCAATTAAATGCTGACAGAATTAAAACTATATATATGTATAAAATCTGTTCAAAACATACAAATACAGTGGTACCTCGGGTTAAGAATTTAATTCATTCCGGAGGTCTGTTCTTAACTTGAAACTGTTCTTAACCTGAAGCACCACTTTAGCTAATGGGGCTCCTGCTGCTGCTGCGCCCCCACTGCACGATTTCTGTTCTTATCCTGAAGCAAAGTTCTTAACCCGAGGTACTATTTCTGGGTTAGCGGAGTCTGTAACCTGAAACGTATGTGGTAGCTCGCACATGCCCAAGGATCCTGTCCACATCCTCAGGCTGTAAAATTTGAAAAATATCCATTAACAATGGACATTCAGAGACCAAAGTTACACCCACAGGACGTGTATCAATTATAGTGTCCAAGTCAGAAAGGATCCAAGGGATTCTGTCCACAAAGTGCTAAGCAACTTGTTCACAGCAGACCGTAATTTATAGTCCCCAGGGTTCTTCGGTGCTCTCTCTTAAAGGCCCCAACACTTTAAATATATGGTGTGCACACAGCCTAGAACTACCATTGGATAGAACTCATTATTTTTGCATTTCTGATGGTGGACTTGATCACCCAAATACTAAGCACTTTGTATAAGTACTAACCAATCCCCAAAGGAATTCTCTACCTAGCACTAAGTTTTTATATGGGGTGCAGAGTCCCAAACCACCTCACACGTCTGGTTCTTGCTCACATTCCTGTCCAGAGCCCCTCTTCCATCTTTTGGCTCCTGGAACTGTGCATAAGGAGAGCCATCTCTGTCTCCTGAATTGCCCTTTTGCTCCCCCCCCCCCCCCACTGATTTGGACTTTGCTTCCCTCTCTCAACAGGTTCAAGCTTTTCTGGTCCTGGGACTTTTCCTGACTCCTTCCCTACTGTGAACCCCGGCACCCCAACATTAAATGAATTCAACCAAGGACCTCCCCCCATCTCATACCAGTCTGACATTCCCAGCAGTATGCTGACTCCCGAAAAGCCACCTGCTCCCTCCATCCCTGGACAGGTCAGCACAGATCTCCTCTCAGGGTGGAATGGGAGGTGGGCCAAGGAGGAGGATGGGGCTTACCGTATTTTTCGGACCATAGGGCACACCTAGTTTTTAGGGGGGGAATAAAGGGGGAAAAAATCCATCCCGCTCACTGTCTTGGCTTCGTTTTTAGCCCAAGCTTCCCCTGACCCCAGCCCCCAGAACAGGTCTGGGAGCGGCGGCAAGGTTGCAAGCAGTCTTGCCGCCACTCCGGGAGCTTGCTGGGCTGAGGGCACACTCCGAAGGCTTGCGAATAACTGCCTGAAGCCCAGGGAGCGCAGCGGGAGTTGGCACTTCACTCCCCAGGCTGCAGGCTGCTATCTGCAAGCCTTCAGAGCGCAGCGGGAACTCCTGCTGCGCTCCGAAGGCTTGCGGATAGCTGCCTGAAGAGCGAGAGGGGTCGGTGCGCACCAACCCCTCTCGCTCTCCTGGCTTCAGCGAAAGCCTGCATTCGCTCCATAGGACGCACACACATTTCCCCTTCATTTTTGGAGGGGGAAAAGTGCGTCCTATAGAGCGAAAAATACGGTATTCTGACCAGATGTTCCTTCCGGGATTGCAGCTCAGAGGCAGTTTTAGGGTAGCACAACCCATTCTGCTGCACTGGGGGTGGGGCACCACAACAATGCTCTAGAATGGAGTGTGAGAGGCAGGGGGCTCCAAATTTTAGCATTGACCAGGGCGCTGCTGAAATTTGAGAGCCCAAAGTCTGCCATTGCTCGGCTCCTGCAGCTGCTGTACAGTTCTTGGAGATACTGAGACAACCTGCAAGATTTGTTTCCCACCCCGACATAGAACAATCTTGCTACTGGGTTTTGGAGGAGTTCAGAGTGCAGTTTAGATTCCCACGAACCTCCAGCCGTTTCAGATTTTACTGAACTACAACTCCCAATGTCTCTGGCTATCAGCTGGGCTTGCTGGGGCTGATGGGAATTGTAGTTCAGCAACACCCAGAGGGGCAAAGGCTGCCCACTCCTTTTAGAGGCAGTGCCTTTGAAATAAGAGCTGTAGAAATGGCCCTGGGACCAGAGAGCCTTAGACCCTTTAAGCATCATTTTGCAGGAGATCCGAACATAAAGCCACTCATGTGACAATCAGACAATCATGAGGCTGCAGGATTTTGTTGGGGTTCCCTCTGTAGCCACCAGGGGGCATTGTAGAGCTTACTGAGCCATTTATGTGTTTTCTCCTTATAGATGTTATCTCCTTATAGATGTTGTTGGAACTGAACTCCCATCAGCCTGGCCAGCAATTGGAGATCATTGGTCCTGTTAGCTAGGGATGATGGGAGTTGTAGTCCCCAAACATCTGGAGGGCCGAGTTTGGGGGTTCCTGCCATATACTTGTTGCAGTATAAATCCCATGATCTCCAATTGCTGGCCAGGCTAATGGGAGTTCAGTTCCAACAACATCTGGAGGGGCCACAGTTCCCCACCCCAAATTCCTGCTGTGTAGTACCATAGCGGGGACACGGGTGGCGCTGTGGGTTAAAGCACAGAGCCTAGGACTTGCCGATCAGAAGGTTGGCGGTTCGAATCCCCGCGACGGGGTGAGCTCCTGTTGCTCGGTCCCTGCTCCTGCCAGCCTAGCAGTTCGAAAGCACGTCAAAGTGCAAGTAGATAAATGGGTACCGCTCCGGCGGGAAGGTAAACAGCGTTTCCGTGTGCTGCTCTGATTCGCTGCTGCTCTGCTGGCCACATGACCCAGAAGCTGTATGCCAGTTCCCTCGGCCAATAAAGCGAGATGAGCGCCACAACCCCAGAGTCGGCCACGACTGGACCTAATGGTCAGGGGTCCCTTTACCTTTACCCTAGTACCATAGCATATGCAAACACCTGTGACTTTACTATTGCCATATTTCTTTCCAATGTGCAAAACTGCCAACCAACATACCCAGAGATGGGGGTGCGGCAAGTGGTGGTGGTCGGGTACAAAATGTGAGGTGTGCTTGCAGCCCTGCCCCAAACGGCACCTCTGCCACTGTGTGTTTCTCAGCGTTCCGTTATCCTCTTTTGCAATTGCAGATGCCCCCGTCTAGCAGGATGGAGACTTCCCACAACCCTATGCAGCAGGGGCTCAACAACCCCAACCTTGGCAGCCAGCAAGGGCAGCAGCTCCACCATCGGAACCCTCCCCCGCCCCAGTCACGGCAGCCCATGGGACAGCCAGCCTCCGGGGGCCAGGCGCACGCAGGAGATCTCGCCTTCAACCCTGGGCCTGGGATGGGAGGTCCACAAGGACCTGGAGAAGGCTCTGAGCCTTCCCTGGATGTAAGTAGTCTTACACTCCCCAAACCCCCCCGCAAACCCTCCCATCGCTTGAGAAGGTCTCACGTGTCTCGCGCCTTGCTGCTCCTCTCAGCACCAGGTGGCCTCAGTTTCAAAGCCGTTTCAAAGCCCCTGTCTGGCTCAGGGGCTGCATTCGCTTCTGGGCAAGCTTCTGAGTGCCACCTGTTAGGAAAGGGCAGGGCCTGCGGCAGAAGTGGGCAGAGCAACAAATGTAGAGGTTGCCTTTGTGACATAGGCTAGTTTTCAGGCACACCACCCCCCTCCATCTTCTGTGCAGAAAAGCAAGAGGTGGTATTATTATTATTATTATTATTATTATTATTACTACTACTACTACTACTACTACTACTACTACTACTACTACTACTATTAATATACTGCCCTATACCCAGAGGTCTCAGGGAGGTTAACAGAACAAAATCAAAATATAAAAACACAAAATATATTTGTTGTTGTTGTTTAGTCGTGTCCGACTCTCCGTGACCCCATGGACCAGAGCATGCATTGGAAACTCACTTTCTTCTCAAAGCTTCTCCTTTTTTATGTCCATGGACTGTTCTTGGCAAAATACTGCAGTGGTTTGCCAGTTCCTTCTCCAGAGTCTAAACTCTCAGCCATGACCTGTCCATCTTGGGTGGCCCTGCACGGCGTAGCTCATAGTTTCTTGGAGTTATTCAAGCCCCTTCGCACGACAAGGCAGTGATCAAAATAAATCAGAATAATCAAAAATAAAAATAAAAACGACAACCTAATAACCCCTTCCTTCCAAAAAACACCCCACATTTTAAAAGGGCTTAGGATGTCATTCAAATCAACCAAAGGCCTTGTTAAAAAGGAACGCTTTTGCCTGGCATGTAAAGGTGTATTGTGAATTTCCCTGGGGAGAGCATCCCACAGACGGGGAGCCACTGCAGAGAAGGCCCTGTTCTCGTGCTGCCACCCTCCGGACCTCTCAAGGACGAGGCACATGAAGGAGGGCCTCAGAAGATGATCTCAGGGTCTGGGTAGGTTCATATGGAAAGAGGTGGTCCTTGAGGTGTTGCGGTCCTGAGCCGTTGTCCGACTCTGGCCCTGCCCACCCCTGGCATGTGGCCCTCAGACAGTAAAAGGTTGCTCCCCACCCCTGCTACAGTCGCTATCATGGTTTCCCACCCCCTTTTCTATTTTTTGGGTCTTGCCTGAGGATTGAGCATTTCACTGTCAGGCTATTCAGGGAACCTAAGAACTGGGACGCTAAACCCACAGAGACAAGGCAGCTGGTTCTGTCAGTCCTTTGGGGAAGGAAGAAGGCAGACATGGCTCCTTCCGCCTTGTTCAGCTACTTGCATCAACTGCAGCTGGTGGAACTCCTTGGCCCTGGCCTTGTTCCTAGCTTGGCTCTTGGTTTGCTGGTCCGTTTTTGGTGCGAAGCTTCCCTGGTGGCGCTCAGCTCCCTTCAGGCAGGTGGCTTAATTCGTCTTCCTCTGCCTCATGCCTACTTCATTTGCAGTTAAGGTGCAGCACTCCCCTTGATTCCTATCTGGAGCATAGGAAGCTGCGCAGTACAGCTTTAGTCCATCTATTGTCAACACTGGCCAGCAGCAAATCTCCAGGCTTTTAGATAACTATCAGCCATGATGGCTGTGTAGTACCTCTGGCATTAGAGGCAGTAGGTCTCTGAATATCAGTCACTAGAACTCACAGGTGACCAATTTTCTGTGTCCTGGTCCTGGAATTAATGGGGAAATGCTTTAATCAAGGAAAGAGAGTGTATCTCTTCCAATGATCAGACCTTGACTTGACTTTTAGGAGGGAACCTTCATTCTGTGAGTGATCAAAAAATATTTCCATGGTGCATCATGCAGAACGCATCCTTGCATCTTGCAAGAGCTTTACCTATCCTCTCCCCTGAAGAATCTTCTGGGCGTGTTTTTGATTCTGAAGTCCAGGTCCTACTCTGGATGCTCATTGCACTGCTGTTCAGCTCAAAAGTGTAGAAGTTGCTTATTTATATAGCGCCATCTGCCCACGTGGCTCCTTATAAAGGACAGAGATGACAAATCCCTGCCCCAGGGGGCTTACAATCTAAAAATAGAGACAGGGAAACAACAGTGGCAGGGCGGAAATGGAGGCCTGGACAGACAGGAAAAGAATAGCGACAACTTCAGTTACACGTATTTGGCTTTTGTTTTCAGTAAGGGCTAGAGGAACCATCCAAAAGACTTCCCGGAAAAGCCATGTTTTGGGGAGGAATTGAAGGAAATAAGGGAGGTGGTTGCATGGCGACGTTCCAGGAGGCACCTCCATGCATATGGGGCAGCAAGGGGAAGTTGGTGGAGCTGTTTGAGGGAGCAGGATGAGGGTGGTGGAGTTGGATGAGCATGATCACAGGGAGTGTGGCAAGAAGTTTGCTCAGGATTAATGGTCGCCCATCCAGGGAAGCCCATGAAGGAATTTCAGGAGGGGAGGCAGAAGAGGTGATTATGAGTTAACCCTGTTCTTTCTGTTTCGCCTTCAGCTTCTTCCTGAGCTGACAAACCCAGATGAGCTGCTGTCCTACTTAGGACCCCCTGATCTCCCCAATAACAGCAACGATGACCTGCTTTCTTTGTTTGAGAACAACTGAAGTCACCCTTTAAGGAACACAGTCACCAAGCTCCAAACGCCACCTACACACACCTGCACATCACATACACAAGCACACACATACACCGACACTCACATAATGCATCCCATAGCTTCCCAGGCTCCCATCGAGAGAGGGGCATTGCCTTGGTAAAGTGGCAGTGCCTGCAGAAACCTGCCAGAGAGTCAGAACCGTACTGAGGCAGCCCGAGAAACTTTGGCCAGGCAGTAATCCAGTTTTGACAGAATTGTCTCTACCCTCCAGAAGGGCTCCAGTGGACAGTAGAGCAGCTTGCTTTAGCCATACTGGGAACCCTTCATGCCCAAAGGAGAGTTGGGGAGGGGGCGCTGTTCCTTGAAGACTTAGTTGTTAACAAGATGCTCACACCACGGCAAGGTTATCCACATGGCAGCTGTAGCAGTTCAGCCAATCTGCCCCCCAAGACAGCCTAGAAAACCCACAGCCAGGGAAGGAGGAAATGGAGCCACAGGGTTTCCCCTGAAATGTTAGCACAGTCAATCACCTTCCCCTCCTCGGGCGCATCCTTCTGGATCTTAGTTTTGGGGTACGCAGATCCACCTGTAACATGTGACACTGTAGGATGAAACTGGCTCCTCGTTTATAAATTTCCCAAGCATTCTTAAGCCGCAAGCTCCAGTCAGAAAGGACAGAGAGTGATGGTGTCTGGAAGAAGATGGAGTTTGCTTGCTCTTGCATGTTCTTGAACCTGGAGGTCCTCCGGAGCCAGCTCTGCTTGCCCAAACTCCTCGAATGGGGCATAGCAGCGGTTTTTCTCTTTTATGGCTCCCAGCCTCAAAGATGTGCCCAAATGAATCGGGATCAGAAACCTGTCCACGCTCCCCGTGCTCCGTTCCTGTCCAAACAGACCCACAAGAACTTGAGCTGGAAAACTTTTTCCCTCCCCCCATTGCTTCTCCCCGCGGACTACAGCAGCAAGGAAAGGCGTCTCTGGTGGAAAGAAAAAAAGACAGTTCCCAGGACACCAGCTGACAGACTTGCCTCCATCTGTCAATGGATCCGTCTACAAGCACAACAATGTAAATAATGTAGAAACACTAAAGGAAACAAAAGTGAGGGTGGGAGGAAAATGGGGAAGGGAGGGGAGGAACTATTTAAAAGCAAGCCGCATCACTCTGTTGTATAGTCTCCAGGGCTTCCCAGCCTTGGGGCAAAAGTCCTCTGTATAAATGTGCATAAGCTTCCTAGATTGTAATATAGACCATTCCACATGGGGCTGTGTGCACTATTCAGAGACTTGATGCATTTAGCCATAGCTGGGGTCCGGCCCTTGCCTCTGACATGTGTGCGTCCCACCAAAGTAGGATCTGGATGCTGAGAATTAACTCATTTTAATCCCGAGCCCCAGAAATAAGTGCAGCGAAGTCAGTCCCTACCCACCCACCCAAAAAAACCAATGTGTGTGTTGACCTGCCATTCCCCCTCCATTCCCACTCAGGAGCCCACTTCAGTTTAGGTTGCATTTGGGATGGTGTCAAAGAGGTCCCAAAGGTTACCTTACCTGTGGAAGAATCAAACCATTGTTTGTGGCCGGGTTTCCTGAGCCAGGGAGTCCCTGTGTCCAAGTGCTGACAGCTCTGTTGAGTTTTTGTGTATCTTGTTTCATTATTGCTATATATTAAAGGATTCTTTTTGGTGGGGCTCACCAAATAGTTTGTGTGCTGTTGGTTTTAAAATGTACCTGTTGCAACATCAAGGGGGAAAGTGGGAAAACAGTAGGTCCTCGCTCAGAACTTGAGGAGGTTCACAGGGGTGCCCTTTTCCCCTTTCCAGCTTAACTGTCCAAGCTATCTAGCTTACAATCAGCAGAGACGTCCTAGACGACACAGTGATTGGGAGCAGTGATTGTAATTAGAACATAGCTGTGATAATCTGCATGGATGGAGACAACCTATCAGTTTAAAAGTTGACCAGCAGAGAGGATTGTGGAAGCCCCTAAATATGACATTGCACACATATAACTCGGCAGAGGAGATTGGGGGAAGACATTTTGGAGCTAGGTCAGAAACCAAAATAATTCCAATTCCAATTAAACTTTTTATTGCACTAGCCATAGGCCATGGCATCATTCAGAAGGAGAACAAAAACAGCAATAACCATAAAAATCATCGAGCAGACATACAATAAAACCACGGTCACAGCTACTAAAATTATTTGTCGCACTAAATAGAACAGAATAGCAGAAGATTCTCAGGTAAGGTGTGCCAAATTAAATATCTGAATCCCCTTTGCAGTTGACCACTATTTTGTCTAGTTCCTTCCTCCTGATAGCTGCCAGTGCATAGAGTGCTACAAAGTAGACCAAAATAACAATAAGGGATAAATGAGTAAAAAGTAGCCTTCTCCAAGTGGAAGTCCGGCAGATGTTTGACTCCAGCTCCCAGCATCCTTGGCCATTGGTCATTCTGGCTGGGGCTGATGGGAGTTGGTGTCCAGTGGCGCTGTGGGTTAAAGCCTCAGCGCCTAGGACTTGCCGATCGAAAGGTCGGCGGTTTGAATCCCTGCGGCGGGGTGCGCTCCCGCTGCTCGGTCCCAGCGCCTGCCAACCTAGCAGTTCGAAAGCACCTCCGGGTGCAAGTAGATAAATAGGGACCGCTTACCAGCGGGAAGGTAAACGGCGTTTCCGTGTGCGGCTCTGGCTCGCCAGAGCAGCGATGTCACGCTGGCCACGTGACCCGGAAGTGTCTCCGGACAGCGCTGGCCCCCGGCCTCTTGAGTGAGATGGGCGCACAACCCCAGAGTCTGTCAAGACTGGCCCGTACGGGCAGCGGTACCTTTACCTTTACCTTTAAGATCTGGAGGGTCTTCAGAGAACACCAGTGTAGATATCACAAGGGTGCAACCAGAAAGAAGAAAAATTTCCCTTTCTAAAACCGATATGAGGAACTTCACTCTCTTCAAGTGAGACCTAAGGTACCTCTTGCACCAGGGCTGGGGAGCTGGTGGTCCTCTCATCAACTGCAGCAAACATGAGTTCAGCAACATCAAGCTGCCTAACACTCTTTTACCCATGGGAAGAGTTTAGAACCTTAGACTCCTGGCCATTCCAAGCAATAAAGCTGCTACTGATTAGTTAGGCTCCTTGATCTGCCCAGGAGAAAGAACGTTCTCTTAGAACTGTTTTTAAAACATAGGATAAGAAGAAGAATTGTGAAGGTGATGCTTAGCAGTCAGGGCTGTTTCTTACTATCCTGGCAGGGTAACATGTTTTGAAAGCACAATTCCACCCATCTCCCAATCAAAAGTTAGAGGCCCCCATCTCCTGTTGCTAGAGAGCCATGTCCACTTAATAGCAAGTAGCACACGGCTTGATGAGCAAATATCTTGAGATGGTGTAAGACATCTTCCTATGTGGTCTGCATGCATGTAAGGGAGAGCCATTCTGCCTCACAAACCAGGGAACATAAGAACGCAAGAGCCTGCAGGATCTTCAGCGGCGGAGAAAAGCCATTGTTGCTGTTAGCCATTGATAGCCGCCTCCGCCATGGATTGGCTAATCATCTTTCAAAGGCATCCAAGTTGGCGGTCATCACTGTCTCCTGGGCAAGTTCCATAGCACAGCTAAGCACTACATGAAGATGTACATACTATTACTGAATCTTCCAGCATTCAGCTTTGTTGTATGCCCATGAGTTCTAGAGCTATGAGAGGAGAGAGAGAGAAAAAAATGCTCTGTCTACTTTCTCCATGCCATGAATAACTTTATAAACGTCATCATGTCACCTCTTACTTGCCTTTTCTATAAACAAACCCCCCCCCCCCCAAAACGCTGCAACCTTTCTTGTGCCTTATGAATTTCCACTACCCGGTAAATTTCACTGTCTCGGGAACAGCTATCAACAAGACGGCCTGATCTGGTACAAGGGCATACCATGAGATTGCAACGACTTCAAGATGTTCCCTAGTGTTTGTGGCAATGGTCAAAACGGGTCCCAATGAAAGCTCAGGGATAGAGCAGCTGCTTTTTATGCAGAAGGTTCCTGGAATCTCTGGTTAAGCAGGCTGGGTACCAGGTGATGAGAAAGATGCCTGAGATGCTGGAGAGTTGCTGTCAGTCAGACAATACTGGGCTTGATGGACCAGTAACCTCACCTGGTATATGACTGCTTCCTATCTCCCAGGGATTGTGACCCAAAGGGAAAAGAGTATAAGAAAATGTACCCAGGTCTCCTAACTAAAAGGGAGCTGGTTTGAAATCGGAATTCAGAAATCTGTTTCAGTTGATTTCCAGAGTAAATGAAGAGAAACTAGGAGATGGAGGAGAACAGCACAGGGGGAAGAAGTTTGACAATCTGCTGGAATGTCAAATGGCAAGAGAAACTTGAAAGGCATCTGAAGCAAAGGCCATTTCCCCCACCTGCTGAGGCTAAATGAGCAAAGGGGAGCATTAATCTTGCCTATCAAAAAGGCTCAGAATCTGCAGAGGAGACTTAAGTACCAGGAGAGTGTTTTGAATAAGATGGTGAAGTCACTAAAGACTAAAACAGCTGAATATCAATGGTTTAAAATGGAGTTTTTACAGGTAAGGGGTAGAATTGGAGTCTAGTGGGGATAGACAGATCAGTTTTCCCAGGCCATACCACTTTCACATTTCTTCAGTTAACTTCTCATTTTTACATTAATCTGCAATAATATTGGGGGGGGGGGAAACCCATGAAAAGCTGCATTTAAATACATACCTTTGAACATATTTTCTCATAGGATAATTCATTTCTAAATACAATTAACCCAAAAGTACTCATTGCTAAAAGCATTTGATACTTTTCTTTTTTTAGCTTAAACTGCCTCATAAAATTCTGAGACGTATAAAATCCAAAAGACGAACGGTTCTAAACTGCAGATTCATTCAAGAGGTGTGGATCAGGTTGGTTTGTATCAAAATTCACAAAAGATCAACTTTCTCAGCATAGGTGCCAACTCCTAGAGGCCCAGGTCCCTTCTGCCACCCCAAAGTTGATGGGCATTGCTAATCAAATGGTGCCTTGCATTTGATGGGGCGGGGCGGGGCACTCCTGGAGTCTGCACAACAACATATGAACAAGCATGGAGACTGCACAGTGGATCACATGGTGGCTCATAGCATCACCTGGGCCAGGTAGCTGTGTATCCTAGGGCCTAAAAGATTTAGCTATCCAGTCTACTGATGTCTCATAAAAAGTTCTGGAGCATACAAGGAATGCATACAAACATGCCAAAAAAATAAAGGCGGGGGGTTAAGAACAGTAGTTGTGGAATTGAGTTACCAGTCTTGCTGACCCCTGTCTCTAGAGATATAGGAGGAATTAATGCTGAGTGTGATAAAAATTACTAAACAAATAAGTAAAGGGACCCCTGACCATTAGGTCCAGTTGTGGCCGACTCTGGGGTTGCGGCGTTCATCTCACTTTATTGGCCAAGGGAGTCAGCGTACAGCTTCCGGTGGCCAGCATGACTAAGCCGCTTCTGGCGAACCAGAGCAGCGCACGGAAATGCCGTTTACCTTCCCGCCGGAGTGGTACCTATTTATCTACTTGCACTTTGACGTGCTTTCGAACTGCTAGGTGGGCAGGAGCAGGGACCGAGCAAGCGGAGCTCACCCCATTGCGGGGATTCGAACCGCTGACCTTCTGATCAGCAAGTCCTAGGCTCTGTGGTTTAACCCACAGCGCCACCTGCGTCCTGCACTAAACAAATAGATAAGGACATAAAAATGGCCAGCTGAATTTCTATTTGTTCCATCAGTGGTGATGCTTCAGAAGTATTGCTGCCAGTATTAAGGTAGCTTGAAGATTCTGGATGTTCTGCCTCTTCAACCCCATTAGCAGCTCCTCACTTGCTGTCATCAGCTCCCCAGAGACCTTTGGCCTTCCGCACTTTCTTGTCTTCGCAGTCCATGCAGAAGAAAAAAAGAAAGATGCGAGAGGCCAATTGGGTGATGACTCAGCTCAGCTCCCAGGGCTCCCATGTGCAGATCAGGTAACCACTGAGAATCTCATCTGCCTTCTGTTCCAGGGCTTGCCAAATTTACACCAGTTGCTATCATGCCAGGTCCATTATCTTGTATAATCCAGTGGGTATTGTTTTAGAGTAAGGCCCCCTTCTTCTTTAGCCTTGCATTTTTGTAAATGGTGGACCTTCTCTGCAGCCTGCAATGACCTTCAACATGGGTTTCTCATCCAGTTATGAACATTATCAAAACATCAGGTAGTTCTTTGCCCATAGCACCGGTGATGCATTTGTTATCCAGGAACACACAATTTTCCTCAGACCCTAGGAGCCAACTCCTAGGGGCCAATGTCCATTCATCCACCCCAATAAAATATTTGAGGGGGTTGGGGGCCCCCCAAAGTTGATGCATGTCATTCAAAGGGTGTCTGTGTGCACTGCATCTTGTGATCAATTATGTGGGGCAGGGCTTACCTGGGCCCCCACAATAGTTTATTCAAATTGGCCCCCTTGCCTCAGACCAATAATCCAGAATAAATTACAGTTTGGTGTGGAGGCAGGGGCTTGGCAGTTATTCCCTGGAAGTGTGTTTTCATACTCTACTTTCATGGTGCTATGGATCCTGGTCTTTGCAGTTACAGTGGTACCTCAGGTTACATACGCTTCAGGTTACAGACTCCGCTAACCCAGAAATATTACCTCGGGTTAAGAACTTTGCTTCAGGATGAGAACAGAAATCGTGCGGCGGCAGAGGGAGGCCCCATTAGCTAAAGTGGTGCTTCAGGTTAAGAACAGTTTCAGGTTAAGAACAGACCTCCAGAACAAATTAAGTACTTAACCTGAGGTACCACTGTACTAAAAACAACCCACAAATTCTTCATGAAATGCACACACAGGTGCCAACAGAGCCCATTCAACACAATGAGCAGAAGAACCCTCAAGGGCAACAGGACTGGGATGCCCCATTCTGAAGTAAGTGAAGTACAGTGGTACCTCGGGTTACATACGCTTCAGGTTACAGACTCCGCTAACCCAGAAATATTACCTCAGGTTAAGAACTTTGCTTCAGGATGAGAACAGAAATCGTGGGGCGGCAGAGGGAGGCCCCATTAGCTAAAGCGATGTTTCAGGTTAAGAACAGTTTCAGGTTAAGAACAGACCCCCAGAACGAATTAAGTACTTAACCCGAGGTACCACTGTACAGAGTAATATACGTTAGCATCAAAGGAAGGGAGCTCCTAAATTGCCTTGCCTCATCACCACACACGCAAAAGCACCTTGTGTGCATGACACAATAGTTTCACTGCAGTGCTACATATTGTGGACCTTATGAAGCACACAACCACACCATTTCCCCCCTTGACAACTAAGCACTGCCTGGGCCTTTACAGCATCTGCTAGCCCATTTCTACCTTTCATTGCTGTGTTCTGGTTCATTCCTCTCTCCCTGCCTGCCTGGAAAAAGAACAGATCTAGGTCATTCACTATAAACACACACACACCTCAGAGCATGAGTCACTGCCTAACTAAGAGATTGTTTTCTCATAGTCTCAGCATCCAGCAGCTTCCTACGGACAATGGAGAATCCTATCAGCTGCCTAGCCTGGAGAATGATAGAAAATTCCTCTCTCCACTCACAATTCAGTTCAATGACATTCAATTGGCAGAGGGGGGGGAAACATAGGTTTGGTTTGGTTTGGTTCATTCAGGCCTTGGGTAGCTAGTTAAGATTAGAAGCATCCCAAAGATGAGTACCTCCAGGCTGATCAGATTTTTTGCAAGTGTATTCTGCAGCATGCAATAATGTGGAGGATTTATACTGGACCATCCACACATCGTTTTGCTTCCTTGGTGTTACTGTATTATTGCCGTCTGGAGGGCTCCTTTTACGCTTTTGTGCCCCAAAAGCATTAAAAAACCCAGAACATACTGTTGCATGCCACCTCAGTCTCTCAGTGGTGCAAGATTCCAGGGGTTCTGGACACTTACCCAGAGTTGGTGTTTCCTTGGAATGAGAGACAGCAGACGAAACTGTGGTGTTTGTATGATATGCAGTTTATATACACATACCGTATTTTTCTGTGTATAAGACTAGGTTTCCCCCCTAAAAATAATGTCCAAAATTTGGGGGCATCTTATACATGGATAGATCTTCCCCTACTTTCTTAAATCGGAGCCCTCAAAAATAGGGGGTGTCTTATAGACGGGAAAATACGGTGTGTACAACCTGAGCCTACGATGAAGCGGTGAACAGCTATAACACCCCGAGAGGGCCTTTCTTTTCCCATAGCCAGCCTTGGATTCCAGCAGAAATCAGGCGTGGCTCTGTCTCCCAGCTGTCGAGCCCTGCAGCCCTGCTTCTAGCTTCCAACTCTGACTTTTGTCTTTCTAACCACCAGTGAGTTGACACTATCTGGCACAGAGCCATTTCCTTTGTTACCTTAATGGCCCATACTTAGAAAGGTCATTACTTCACGAGGAATCTAGCCTAGCTATTCCAGGAATTGAATCCATGCTGGATCCAGGAATTAGAAGTCGGCTCAGGAATACAGCCTAACCCTGCCACCCCAACGTTCCAGGATTTCAGCAAGAAGCTGCAGAACATGCACCAATTGGAAATTAAGCAGTATATCGACCCAAAAACTTATGCAGGCACAAACAGAATTGAAAGTTGGATTTTGTATAACCACCCTGATATCATCATGAGGGGCTGGTAGTTAGAAAAAGACAAAGGCAAGAATGGAGTTTTGCAGAGAAGTGAAGAAAAGCAGCAAACTGGAGAGAAAGTCAGAGCAATGTTTGACTTCTGTTGAATTCAAGGCTGCAGCCTTGGGAGAAAAAAGACCTTTTGGGTCTGTTAATGCTGTGCACTCCTCCACTGTAGGCTCAGGTTGTAGATATGTGTAAATAAACCTTCCATCATAAAGATACCACAGTCTCCTCTGTGCCTCATTCCAAAAAGAAACATGAACCTTGCTAAGGGCCTGGAAGCTCAGGAATCTCACCCCAGGAATGCTCAGAGATTGGGGTGGCGTGTCACAATATATATGTTATTTATGTTGTTGGCATCCATCTGTCTTGAGAGACAATGGAGTGTGCCTCTGGGGGTGGAGTCAAACTGCTGCATTAGCAGCACCAAAATGACCTTCCCAGGATGCAACGCTGTGCAATGTGTATGGAGGTCCTGGGCTGCCGAGATGACAAGACCCCCCTCTTGTTATAAAATACAAAGAACAAAAGGAAGTCTGGTTGTTCCAAAATTATATTGACATATACAGACAATGGGGATATAGGCAGGCAAACCTAAATAACGGAATAAAGAAAATAGATCTACAAGAGGCCCATTTGACAAAGGAGAGGAGATTAAGCCCAAAGATTAAGGCTTTCTGGGAGATGATCTATAATGAAATGAAAAAGGTATTTAAATATACTTTTCTGAAGAAACCAGAGGCCTTTCTCCTGGGCATAGTCAGCCAATTGGTGTCAAAGAGGGATAGAGCTTTCTTCATGTATGCAACAACAGCAGCAAGAATACTTATTGCAAAGTATTGGAAGACACAAGATCTACCCACCCTGGAAGAGTGGCAGATGAAGGTGATGGACTATATGGAATTGGCGGAAATGACTGGCAGAATCCGAGAAGAAGATTGGAAGAAATTTAAAGACTATCTGCAGAAACACTGTAAAATTAATGAATGTTAAAATGATGTTGGATTGAAAATAAGTGGCATTAGCAACAAAGTTAATAAGAATATGCAAAAATGAATTGATAATGGATGAAAATATAGAGTTATAATATGTTAAGATAAAGAGTTAAGATAAATGAAAGAGGGTAAGGATTTGCTGACTTGATTATGTAAATGGGAACACAAAAAGGGGAGGTGTGAGGAGGTCAAGGAAACAAGCTAATGAGTTTAAAGTTATAAAAAATGGAATTGTTTTTAATTTTTTCTTATTTCCTTGACTTTTGTATTTTGTATCTTTATTTTGCTTTTTGCTTTTTTATGGATTTTTGTATTTATGTCTTTGTAAAATCTTAATATTCTATTAAAAAAAAGAAAATGAAAAAGGAGAGGAGAAAATACCTCAAAAGATTCATAGCATCCCTTAATACCCTAAGACATATATAAAAAGGTAATATTCATATATAAGACATAAATACCTTTCTAACCTCACATTATCATAATGCACATTCTGATAATTGATGAAACGGTTCCACCTCTAGTAGCTTGTATCTGCTACCTCTTCCTTCCAGGAACACCCCTTTTTCGATTGCCTGTTTCCCTGGAGCAAGACACAGCAAGCCAAAAGTCCTCAAGGAATCCTGGATAAGTTGGGGAGGGCAGAATGCCACAGAGTTCCTTGCATGGCTCCGTCTGAAAGGTATCCACCAGGGATCCTGCTGACAAGAGTCTCGGCCTGGCGATTCAGTTGTCTACCAGTCAGGAACATCATAAAATCTTGGCAGCTGCTGGGTGGATTAAATCAGAAGCTCGCACATCACATACCGGGGCTGCTTTGCATGCCTGGCTGCGATGACAAGCGCTCCTCCAGGGAACAGATGGCTACAACTCAGCTTAAAGTGACAGGTACAGGGCTGGTGCTTCTGCCTGGGGAAGGGGGGGGGGAGAGACTTGAGGGAACAGGTGGGGGCCATATGCCCTTCTCACTTCAGCCAGGTCTAATCCCTGGGGATTATACTCGACTCCTGCGGAAAAATCCACCACGGGTAGAGCTCACAGCTGCGGCTCTCGACATCAGGGCTGTGTTCACCTCGGTGGTGCTTATATTGTGTAGTGACCACATCTGGGTGCAGTGGAATGGTGCCCCAGTTATATCCGAACAACGGAATCCTTCCCAGTAAATACCCAGGAAGTGTAAAACAACTTAACTGAAGGGTCATAGCTCAACAACATGCATGCAGAAAGCCCCATTGCTAGGTAGGGATGGGGAAAGGACCTGGTCTTGACTCCCTCAGCACATTTTGACTCAGACTTGGGATCGAAGACTCTGGAGACTGAAAAGGAGGCATGGGAGGAGAAGGCTGGAATAGATGGAAGCCATTTTCTGCCTCCAAACACATCTGGCTCCAATGCCGTTACTGATCCTTCCCCTTCTGTGGGGCAGAAAGTCTCAATTTTTTTGGGGGGGGGATTGGTAATCGGTAAGGAAAAGATCCAGTGAGTGTGAACCAGATGGCAGCGGTGTAGGTGGCAGTGGTGTAAAAAAAGCAAGGGAAGAGATGGCAGGAGAGGAGTCACTGATCGTGAATCTGGAAGAGAACCCTGACCCCCCCTCCAAACAATGACTATCATCAGTGCAAGTAAGAAAAAAATCACATTTTCATTTTTAATAAATCATCAGTACTGTTTTATTGATTTTATAGTATAGTACAGTACAGTTAGAGGGACACGGGTGGCGCTGTGGGTAAAACCTCAGTGCCTAGGACTTACCGATCGGATGGTCGGCGGTTTGAATCCCCGCGGCGGGGTGAGCTCCCATCTTTTGGTCCCTGCTCCTGCCCACCTAGCAGTTCGAAAGCACCCCTAAGTGCAAGTAGATAAATAAAGGTAAAGGTACCCCTGCCCGTACGGGCCAGTCTTGACAGACTCTAGGGTTGTACGCTCATCTCACTCTAGAGGCCAGGAGCCAGCGCTGTCCGCAGACACTTCCGGGTCACATGGCCAGCGTGACGAAGCTGCTCTGGCGAACCGGCACCAGAGCAGAACACAGAATGTCGTTTACCTTCCCGCTATAAAGCGGTACCTATTTATCTACTTGCACTTAAGAGTGCTTTCGAACTGCTAGGTGGGCAGGAGCTGGGACCGAACGATGGGAGCTCACCCCGCCACGGGGATTCGAACCACCGACCATGCGATCAGCAAGTCCTAGGCGTTGAGGTTTTACCCACAGCGCCACCCGCTGTAGATAAATAGGTACCACTTTATATCGGGAAGGTAAATGGCGTTTCCGTGTGCTGCGCTGGTGCTGGCTCACCAGAGCAGCTTCGTCACGCTGGCCACGTGACCTGGAAGTGTCTCCGGACAGCGCTGGCCCCGGCCTCTTAAGTGAGATGGGCGCACAACCCTAGAGTCGGACACGGCTGGCCCGTATGGGCAGGAGTACCTTTACCTTTACAGTACAGTACATTGATTATTGCTTTCATTTTATGGATCAATGGTCTCATTAGATAGTAAAATTAATGTTAAATTTCTATTTTAGGAGTTGTTTTTTATCAATGAAAAGGATTAATCCATTTTTCATTACTTTCTATGGGAAAGCACGCCTTTGTTTTGGAACGTTTTGGTTTTGGAACAGATTAAGTCTGAGAACCAAGGTACCAAGGAACCAAGTAGACCTGAAGGAGCGTCTCCACCTCCATCATTCTACCTGGACACTGAGGTCCAGCGCCGAGGGCCTTCTGGCGGTTCCCTCACTGCGAGAAGCCAAGTTACAGGGAACCAGGCAGAGGGCCTTCTCGGTAGTGGCGCCCGCCCTGTGGAACACCCTCCCACCAGATGTCAAAGAGAAAAATAACTACCAAACTTTTAGAAGACATTTAAAGGCAGCCCTGTTTAGGGAAACTTTTAATGTTTAATAGGTTATAGTATTTTAGTGTTTTGTTGGAAGCCGGCCAGAGTGGGGTGGGGGGACCCAGCCAGATGGGCGGGGTATAAGTTGTTGTTGTTGTTGTTGTTGTTGTTGTTGTTGTTGTTGTTGTTGTTGTTGTTGTTGTTATTACTATTATATTATGTCCCACTTTTTCCCTTGACAGGGACTTATGGCAGCTTATCACTAAAATTTTATTTCCTTCCATTTATCTGTGGAAGCCATACACAATCCCTTCCCTCACACATTTTTTCTTTACGACAATACTGTGAGGTAGAATTGGCAGACATTTGTAATTGGCTCAAGGTGGCCAATTTATGCGTATATATAATGCATATGTGTGCGGCAAGATCAAATGAAGGAGAAGTCTCCTGATGTAGAATAGGATGTCCTTATTTTCACCAGAGAAGCTTTAAAAGGTATGCACTCTCTCCCAAGACAAGCAACCGCCTCTGGAGAAGGGCAGAGACACAGCCACCTAGACATAGTACCAGCTTACAACCTAGACATTCCTACAGGAATTGAGGTTCTCGCCTCTATTCCGGCACTCAGATAAAGGCTGCACTCCGCCTCAGATTTAGAACTTGGCAGGTGGGAGTGGAAACTTTTTGGAACAACTTCTCAGCTCCTGTGCAGTCTTGAACTCCTTATCACTGTTCTGGGCCTTGCAAAGCTCAGTCCTTTCTCCTAGTGTGGGCTCCTCCTTGCCCCCCGCTCTGGTTTCCGAAAGTCCTGGGACTGGATTAGCTCCTTTCCTGCTGCAGAGTCTGTAGTGTTACTATGCTTTAATAATAATAAAAATCACTTTGGCTGTTGTGTTTTCTGCAGGGAGGGACCAGGAGAACTCCTCTCTGAAATCCTGGAGAGCTGCTGCCAATCAGCGTAGGCCAGGTATCCCCAAACTCGGCCCTCTAGCTGTTTTTGGGACTACAACTCCCATCATCCCTAGCTAACAAGACCAGTGGTCAGGGATGATGGGAGTTGTAGTCCCAAAACAGTTGGAGGGCCGGGTTTGGGGATGCCTGGCATAGGCAATACTAGCCAAACAGACCAATGGACTGACTTGGTGTAAGGCTGCTTTCTGTGCTCCTATGAGACTTGAATATCAGCTGCTTGGGGGAGGGGGAACTGCAGGGAAGGGCAGTCAGCCTTATGCCCTGCTTGTGGGCTTCCCGGAAGCATGGGACTGGCCACCGTGACAAATGAAATGCCAAACAGCTTCCTCTTGCCTGACTTTTTCAAAGACAGATTGTGTTCTGGACTATTTTTTGCAGGCTCCATTTTCTTTGGAGAAGACATCACCGACTATCATTGGTTTAAAGGCTCTTTATTTGCAGAAGGAATGGTCGAAGTGCAGTGTCCACAGTTATTTCTTTGTGTGCTTATTTAAAGCATTTAGAAGCTGCTTAATATTTTCAAATGAGATCATAAAAACAGTAAAGAGCACCATTAAAAAGCTGGTTGAAAGAGGAATAATCATAATAATAACAATATAATAATTTATTATTTGTACCTCGCCCATCTGGCTGGGTTTCCCCAACCACTCTGGGCAGCTTCCAACAAAGATTAAAAATAAATTAAAATGCCACACATTAAAAACTTCCCTAAATAGGGCTGCCTTCAGATGTCTTCTAAACGTCAGGTAGTTGTTTACCTCTTTGACATCTGATGGGAGGGCGTTCCACAGGGCGGGCACCACTACCGAGAAGGCCCTCTGCCTGGTTCCCTGTAGCTTTTCTTCTTGCAGTGAGGGAACCACCAGAAGGCCCTCGGCACTGGACCTCAGCGTCCGGGCAGAACGATGAGGGGGGGGAGACGCTCCTTCAGGTATACTGGGCCGAGGCCATTTAGGAAGGCCTTCAGTAGATACCAAAAAGACAAGAACTGCCACTTTTGCTGGACCTGCTGAAAAATGAACCTGCCTAGCATGTGGTCAGTCTCTGTGCTATGACCCTTTCTACTTACCGTATTTTTTGCTCTATAAGACGCACCAGACCACAAGACGCACCTAGTTTTTGGAGGAGGAAAACAAGAAAAAAAATATTCTGAATCTCAGAAGCCAGAACACCAAGAGGGATCGCTGTGCAGTGAAAGCAGCAATCCCTCTTGCTGTTCTGGCTTCTGGGATAGCTGCACAGCCTGCATTCGCTCCATAAGACGCACACACATTTCCCCCTACTTTTTAGGAGGGGAAAATTGAGTCTTATAGAGCAAAAAATACGGTACATGTAACTGCCTGGTAACAAAAAGGCACTCTGGGGAGTGGTACACATGCTCCAGGCAGCCTGTAAGCAGCCAAATGTGTGAAGAGGAAGTTCTGGATTCCTTTTCTCAGTCTCTCTTAAAGGCAGATCCAGTTTGCCAAAGCCTTGATTTCTTTGTGTGGCCATCTTGCTAAACCTCTTCTATGCTTGCTCTGGGTCTTCCCACCCACAGCTCCTGCTGCAACTGCATCACGGTGTTATCTAAGGACAGCTGCCTACTAACTTTTGCTGCTTAGCCCAGAGGACACTACACTGCTGAGAAAGGCTTTTAGCGTTTCTCACACATCTCCCACTTCAGGCTAATTAAATATGGGGCTTCTGGAAGCTTGACCGAACCCAGTGATTACTCCTATCCCATAGCAGTAGCTATTCGCTGTTGGTGGAGAATTTCTGTTATTATTGCTTGCACTAATGTGCCACAGCTATGAACTCTTTGAGATAGCAAGCATCTTCCTAGCCACAAAATAACTTGATTTCATTCTTGTTGATATTATGCATGATTATCTCTAGGGAAATGCAGAACCAAACATCACTGCTCTCTCCACCCACTCACTGAATGCACAGTCATTGTGCTGCTATCAGTTCGGATCAAAATACAGCCGGCCATGGCTTTTCAAGGCTGATGATCAGGTTGGCAGGGAGATGGACAGATGGCTTCTACAGAAGAAGTCCATGGCCTTTCTTAGTTATTAATGAACTAACTGAATTCCTGGCACTGCCCTATAACATAAATTCTCAGGGCAGCTCACCACAAACGCAACTAAAATACCATATAAAATGAAAACTTAAAAGTACAAATAAAAAAAAGGACTACTAAGACCTTCTGTGTAGCATCTTATTGTGCAATGTGCTCTCCTGTCTTTATATATTTATGCTCACAGAACCATTTCTAGAGGTGACTATGCTCTATTTCTTCTGCTAGGGAACTGAGTCATGGGGAGGCTGGTGCATTAGGGTGAATGGGGGCACTGCCCCACCAAGCTATGTCTGTCCTTAACCAACCCTCACCTGCCTGCCTCCATACAGTCGGTCGAGGGGGGGGCACTAGTTGTCTGCCACCTTCTCCTCAGTCTCAAGGCAGATCCACACCAATCCCCCCAGAACCCTCAGCCAGGGCCATCTTAAGCATATTCGGCGCCCCCCCCCCCCCGTTTCTCAGAGTTGTCCACCTTTTTTTAGGGAGGATGGCGCTGCCAGCAGAGCTGGAGGAGGCGGGCAGGGGCTGGAAGGTGGCTCCTCTGGCGGGGAAGAGGTGGGGGCTGGACGCGGCACCTCCCAGCTCAGCTAGCCCCTTTGTGCTGTGGTGGCCACGGCAGACGGAGACTTGGCACAGCACTGCTTCGGTGTGGCATGGCGGAGGCGGGCGAGGGCGGTGAGCTGATGCCGGGAGGCGCTGTGTCCAACCTCCACCTCTTCCCTGGTGCCCTCCAGAACTTGGCGCCCTGGTGCCCCGCACCACTAGCCTCTACGGGTAAGACGCCCCTGCCCTCAGCCAGTGTCTGATCTATCTAACCACTGGCACTAGACCTAATAGGTTTTACAGTGAGGATTCTCCATTATTTTTTCTCATCCCTCCCTCACCCTCTGCTTTGAGGAACACCTTGCCTAACAAAAAGCTTGCTACACTTTGTGACACTTGGTTGGTCTTAATAAAAATATTGCCCAACGATGGATGAGGTAATTAGTTGTCATTTACAAAACATTTTAACAGAGTTGGAACAGGACTGGTTTGTACATTGCCCCGAGTTCCTTGGAGGAAGGGGGGAATATGTGCAATAAATAAATAAATTAGAATATAAGACGGCAGGCTTCTTTCCTTCCAGCTCTAAATTAGCCAGAGCATAAGGAACAAAGGTACCTCTTCCCACTGCATTTCCCCTAAATACAGGTTCTAACTCAGCCAGTGTGGTGTAGTAGAGCCAGTGTGGTGTAGTGGTTCAGAGCAGTGGACTCATAATCTGGTGAACCGGGTTCGCTTCCCCGCTCCTCCACATGCAGCTGCTGGGTGACCTTGGGCCAGTCATACTTCTCTGAAGTCTCTCAGCCTCACTCACCTCACAGAGTGTTTGTTGTGGGGGAAGAGGGAAGAGGAGATTGTTAGCTGCTTTGAGACTCTTTAGGGTAGTGATAAAGTGGGATATCAAATCCAAACTCTTCTTCTTCTTCTTCTTCTTCTTCTTCTTCAAGAAGTTGTAAAAAGATACAAGTTCAACAGCTATGAAATCTGGGTTGTCTTGCAGTAAGCCAGATTCACTGCCGCTTGGATGCAATGCAGAGATAATCTATTGGCTTCTGTAATGAAGATGCATTATAAAAAATTAAAGGGACTTTAAATGCAGCCTTAAGTATGTTTACTTAAAAGTAAGGCCCACTGCTTCTGATGGGCTTATTCCTATATAACTGTATATAGAAGTGCCTCCACACCTATGTTTCCAGCCGACTATGTTTACAATACTATATTTTAGCAGTGCCTAAATTCTGGATTAAAATTGCAGGAAAAGATTCAAGAGGCACATTTACACGGCCCTGTAGAATTGTAAACTAGTGTCATTTGTTGTTTGCAAATGGAAATGTGATAAAAGCTGACAGGCTGAAATTCAAACCCCACTTTCCTAGGAGTAAGAGGCTGTGGGTCAGATATCAGATTCTTTGTTGCATGAAATACGCATTGGGGTTAAACTAGAAGAAAAGTAGAGTAGAACGCTACAATGGAGATGTGTGCATGAATTTTATAGGAATGCATGACAGCAAGATCAAGAGCAGAACCAGGAATCACCAAGGTTAACGTAGTTTGAGACACAATCCTGTAATTCTTTACTATAATAACTTTGTCCATGGGATAGCCATGTAAGTCTGTTGAAACAAAAGCCACAGAGTCTTGTAGCACTAAACAACGAACAAATTTATTAAAGAATAAGCTTTTTGTAGACTGCAGTCCACTTCTTCAGATGAATTAAGTGTTAGCCTAAGTTTCAGGTGGGGGATAATTGTAAATGTGAGTTTAGAGGGAAATGACTTAACAGACTTAACAGTTGCCATTCACAAAGCAGGGCTGGTGAGAACACAAACATCCTTCAATTGGTAAGAGAATTAACTGGTGTAGTGTGATTGTTTAAAAAACTGATTCAAGCCAGAGGTGATAAAATGGAACTTCCTCATAAACTGTAAAGTTTGCAACCTCCCTTTGGAGTTCTTTTGCTCAATAACAAGCACCTTAAAGTCAGTGGCAGAGGGTCCTGGGAGAATGCAAACACAAAAGCCTGTTTCTCATGTCCAAT